>NC_141244.1:14642807-15310307 GCF_054856555.1 Leptonotus elevatus
AAATGAAATATTTACAATTTTGATATTTCCCCCCATTTTTTAAAGAAAAAAAATTGAAGGAAACATTTGTAAAAAAATAAAACTGTAGTAACATTTCATTTTTGGGGGATCTTAATTGTCACACAGGTGAACAAAAAAATCACCTTACTCTTTAATTTGGCTATGCTTAAAGCTGTGCTTTGTAACAATTTATCCAAAAATCTCTTTATAAGCCTTTTTTACTGTTCATTTATGGCTGAAACATTTTCTAAATTAGTAGTTTAATAACTTAGGTGTTCATAATGACAACTCCTGAAAGCCTCAGACTGGATTTAGGTTAGAATTTTCGCCTTCTGATCTGACATCATGCACGCTTTTGTGTACGTGAGGAAGGGAAAATGCAGTTTCATATTTTGGCCACAGGTGGCAGTAGCGATTCGAAATTCAATTTTCTGTGATCAGTAGCTTTAAAGAACTTAGATTTTCTTTGCATGTTTTTTTTCTTCTCTCAACACCCTTTGTTGAAGCTCAAGGTATCCCTCAGTGCTTTATAGGCCTGGCGGGCCGACATGCTTTTCTTGCCTCGCCGCCAGGTTAAGCGTTATAATAGTAGTAGTAATCGCCAGGTTCCTTTCCCCGTCGACGAATGACGAATAATAATCAACTGGATGTTGTTGTCGTCCGCTGGTCGGATTCCGAATAGACCTCATGGTCAGGGGGCATTGGCTGTCCCAGTGTAATACTTTCTATTCTGTCTCCCTGTAGAGCTGGAGGAGCTGTCAAAAGAACGGCGGAAGCAGGCGTGTGTTAAAAACACACCCTACAAACACTTATCCCACAAGCACCTTCGACCCCAACGTCACCAGCCGTCCAACAGCCAGCTGTCGCCAACCCTCAGCAACACTGTCATCCAGCCGCTCTCGCTCATGGGCTCACCTGAGTCGCCGTACGCTCATCCCAACATCAACCCTCAGCACGCCAGCCACTTCCCCACCCCCAGCGGGCCGCGAGGGGGCGCCGTGAAGAGGGAGGAGAGGACCCGGGCGCTGTGTGAGTCGGGCAAACAGGCGAGGGCCCACAGGGCAGGACAAGAACTTAAGTTGGAGATGCAGCAGGGTCTTGGACAAAGGGCGTGCAAGCTTCCGCCTCAGTTAGGAAGTGATGAGCGAGTTGAGGGAAGGAGCTTGCATGGCTTTGAAAAGGTGGCGTTGGGGAGAAAGGGGTTAAAAAATCTGAAAACTAAATAAGAGAACGCTGCTGAATTAAAAGTGGGACACGATCCCAAAGTCAAAGGCCATTTGTGAAAGAGTACATTGTAAACCTGTCTTTGCGACTACTTTCAGAGTTAGTCTTCGGTGACTATGTTTTCCCTTGTGGTAAAAGTAGTTCGGGATAGGTAACAAAATGAAACATTTCTTACGATATTTGTAATTGAAAATACTTTTTGTGAGTCATTGTATAATTAAGTGTTGAGGTTTATATGATACACATTTTTAAACACCGGCTGAACATCTCACTCAGGCTTCTATAAAGGCAAAATGTTGCTTCCCAATAAAAAAGCATGTATCTCCAAGTTTTGTATTTATTTTTATCCACAATTCAAAGGAAGGGTTTTTTTTTTTTAAGTATATAGAGCACATTAACAGATACGGTAGGAGAATGGGGCTTGTTGTCACATTGGGTAGGTTGTCACATTGCAATTATCTTCCCCACCAGAAGGCACAACTAAAAAGTGCAATATTTTTTTCCCTTCTTGATATGGAGATGGTATTCTGTGAGAAGAGAATCGCACATTGTGAGCTGAGGAGCGCCAATTAACAATTTTTGCATAACCCAATGGAATTTTAACTTTATTTTTTTCGGGCATCGCCCAGATCCAAATCCTAGCATGGACTTGTTAAAGGAGAAATTCAGATAGATGTTTTAAGCTAACTTTAAACTAGAGCTAGTGTTAGCAACTATGATAGTTTGGGGCTACATGTCTCAGTCATTTTGGGGTTAGTTGTCACGTGACATATTGTATGCAAAGCATGGGTCAATCAAGTACAAAAACAGCAATCATTTTGTCTGTGTTTTATTAGTTGCAAAATCCAGTGTGACAAATCACCCTTTTTAGTGTGACAATTTATCCGATAGTGGGTAATTAATATGTCACATGCCTCCTCTCGAAAGCTGCACTGACACAAAATGTGAAAATTGCATGAAAATCACATGAATAAAAAATATATACCTGAGACTTTGTTTGATTCCAAGAAATTACAGTATATATTTCATGATAGTTGGAACTTGTTATGAATACATTACTTTGCTGCTAATTTACAAGGAGGTTGTTAAAAGTCCAAAAATAACCCTGTTAGATCAAAGAACACCTTTAAATAAATCTCGGTTTCAAGCTGCAATCTAAATTGTTCTAAAGGTATTAAAGTTCACAGGTGTCTTAATCATGTGTCTGTCAAATGGTTTTGTCAAAATATCCTAAAAGTCACTTTACATTACACTGCTTCTTGTCTTGCTTAAATGAGTCTCATTCAAGTGAGTTAGCCCTCATCATGCTCCACATTTTGCTGGGCCAATGGCAAGTATGAATTCCCGTTACCATGACAACTAGGCTGCACTTGAGCCCCGAATCAAAAAAGAAAAAAGAGATTGAGAACCGCAAAGCACCAGCAAGCCCCTATGAATTGATTCGCTTTTAATTTATATAGCCCCAATTTACAACGGAGCCTTATCTCAAGGGGCTAAACACATGAAGCGGATCTAGAAGAACGATCTTCACGTATTAAGAGACCAATTGAACCCCCGCACGAGCGAGCACTATGCAATGGATGCAAGAAGAAAGAACGCTCAGACTCTATTTTCATACACGTCGTACAATAAATTCTCACCAGGAACTATTTATATCAAATTTAATCGCTTGTATCCAGTAAAACTCAGCGCAGCTCTGCTTGCCTTTTGACTTGACGGTATAATCTGGCGGCTGGCTATCACTTTAAAAAGCTTTGGATCTTCGACCAGCCGAGCCGCTAAGTCACAGGAGGAGAAACTTGATGTGGGGTCAAAGTAGCTTTCCAAACAATTATAAGTCAATTCTCCAAAGTGCAAATATCTGCAGCATGATGGACCACTGGCACAATTGAAATTGTTTTTTTCCCCCCATAGCTGCTGTTTGGTTGTGACTGCAGGGTAAATCAATACTAGATCACATCTACAAAGCTGCCCATTGAGTATTGACCTTCCAGCATGTTGCACTTGAGGTCACGCACGCAAATCGTTGCTTTCAAAAAAAGACATTTCTCGACGCCTGAAGTCAATGTTAGTCTTTTGTCCACTGCGCTTTGTTCAACGTGTGCGACGTCAGAGCTTTCTAATGGACAGCGATGGCCTCGAGAGAATTTATTGTGTTGTTTGTCATCCGTGGACACTCTTGTACGCACATAGCAAGGAAGTGTTAAGCAGCTGGAGATAAAAAGCTTCTACTGCATTGGTATATAAAAAAATATATATATTTTTTTTTTTTATTCTTACCACTACACTACCGTGCCCCACAATCGGAACTAATATATTCTGTGTATACGCAATACCCTAATTGTAGATTAGTTTAAATGCTAGGTTCAGCGTAGGTGTCAGCCTGACATGCATGTTTGAATCACGAGGTGAAATGAAATCATTTGCAGCGCTCCCCATCATCCATCCATCATCCATCCATCATTTGGAGCTAATCACGTTGGAGACTTGCACTCATGTTGGACGCCCTCAACACGTCTGTCGGCGCCTTTTAATTGAATTTGCGGCGTTAATGTTGACGAGCCGCAACGTGAGCCTGTGTAATGACTTCTCGCTCCTCAGAGCCATGGAAAAATGTGCTTTCTCTTCTTTGAACGGCTCAAGCTCAGCTTTTAGGAGTCTGAACCTAAAAGTCGTTGGCGCTGCCCAACACACTAATGTTGTTGACGGATGACTGAGAAGCTAGATGTCAAAAAGAAGTCTTGTTTTTTTGTGTTATTAATTTTATGTTTACCTTATTGTTGAAAACTAATTGGCATACAGTAGAACACCGATGGGACGTTGGCTGACATTTATAAAATGTTTTAATCCCCTATCATCAGTTCCAGTGTCACGCTGTTGTCATCATAAAACCTTCATTAAGAGTACAAGCAATGTTTTAAATAGCATTCATATGGTCATACAAATGTAAAATAAAGTTTCCTAACATAAAAAACAACCAGTCTTGTAAGTTGTGGCCACAGTTACTTTGAAAAAGTAACTTAATTATTTAACTGTTAGTAAGTTACCTTAATTACTTTACTTACTTTTGTTAACACTTTATTATTGTTTTCTATTCTTTATTATTATAATATTATTCTTCTACTACTACTTTTTCTTCTTCTTCTTTTTTTTCTCTTTTTTTTTAAAGAGCTCAGTATTGTTCATTCGGTAATGTCATCATCATTGCTCTTTTTTTTCTTCTTTTTTTTTGTATGTGGGTGAGTATGTGTATGTGCGTGCGTGCGAGTGTGTGTGTATTCGTTAGTTCACCAAAAACCTATTAAAAAAATCCCATACCGTTCACCTAAACCGAACACCGCCGTCAGGAGACCCGAGGAAGGACCAAAGAAAACAAAGGAAAGTGAAATCCAGCACCGACCAGACACCACCCACCGGGCCACCAACCAGAGTTCTTCACCAACCCCAGAAACATCTAAATTCCAACAACTCAGGGACACCTCAAGAGACCAAAGGAGAGACTGAGGAAAGGAAGGAAGGACAAACGAAGCAGAGTGAGATCCACAGACACCAGCCTGGGGGGCCCTGTAACACTTTGTCTGTAAAATATCTAATTACACAGTTTTTCTTGGCATTTCTACTACCCATAAATGATCTAATAGTAACAACATTTAATGATTAATATCCATAAAGACAAAATCTTAATAACCGTCACTAGAATATGCACAAATCTGACTTAAATTTTACCTTATTTTTCACGTCTGTCCTTCTCACTTCTCCAATGGTTGTACACTTTGTCCAGGTTGATGGCTTCGTCTGCTTCTTGCTTTGACTTTATGCGCATCAGCTGGTCCAAATGTGTCACTTCAAGACGATTTCTGGATTTTGTTTTGATATGATTCATTAAACTAAATCCTCTTTCACAGTCGGCACTGGAAGCTTGAAATGTAGCACAAATATCCACAAGCTGAACGTGACGCTTGAGATAGTCCAGCTTCCATTCAATCCACATTTTTCCCTCTGAAAACTCACTTGCTACTTTGGCATCGCTGCATGTTTTGCAGAGTAGACCTTTCTCACTTGAAAAAGAAAAAATCTCACCCAATTTCACCGCTTTTTCTTCAATTTGCACATACTCCGACAACCATTCCATCTTAAAAGAACTGCATTTCTTTTTTACTGTGGCTTGGTGAGTGGATGTGTCGCTGCCTGTTCGTTTCGCCATGATGCGGGGTTTGTATTAGCATCTATTAACCTGCTAGTTAACCTGCACGGCGCATATAGGCAGGGCCCAGACGCAAGCACCGTCAATGCCATGATTGGCTTCGTACCGTAAGTGAACCATATCGTATCATTGGCTGGACACCTGTCACTCACTGAGTGAGAAACAAAAAAACAATATTATTGGGCGAATTAGATTAGATTAGATTAAGTCTAATATTAGATATTAATTAATACGTTATGTTGATGTTGTTTATGCGCTGGATAGATTTTCTTGTGCGCTGAGAATGTGCGGGCAGTGCGCGATTGCGCACGCGCGCAGTTTAGAGGGAACATTGCCCCCAGGCCGCGGCAGCGCCAAAGGACGACCCCCGGGCCCCGCCAGGGCCACCGGCCGGAGAGCAAACCCAGGAGCAGGAGCGCCCCCCACCCCAACACGGCCCGCGCCCCCAATCCAACGCAGCAGGACGGGGCACTGCAGGCCCGCCAGGCACCCCACCGGTCCACAGCCCCCGCTCCCCCCACGACCCCCCGCCCCCCCAACAAAGCCGCCCCCCCACCCCCCGACCCCACCCCGACCACCCTGAATAATTTATTTTATTGATATATTTTTTTGGGGGGGGGGGGGGGGGGGGTTGAGGACGACGAATTACATACCCGAATCACATATCATGTCCGTCATAGTGAGGTTCGTGAAAAACATCCAGCGATTACTAACCAAAAATTATAGTTCCGTACTGTAATTTGTGTTCAAAGTCATGATTTTGTTCAATGGGTACAAAAAAAAGTAACAAAATGCGACACAAAATGCGACACAAAATGCGACACAAAATGCGACACAAAATGCTACACAAAATGCTACACAAAATGATAATCTGATTGTTATAATTATAATGACTGATAACTACAGTAGTTTTAAACAGTTAAATCAAGAAAGATTCTGACATGCTTTCGTAAGCCGCATAAAATGGCGTACAGTATGCAGGGGCCAGATCTGGCCTTCAGGCCATCAGGCTGTGCAAAACAATCTCCGATGGGATTTTCTAAAATAGACAATGAAATTTGTGTTTTCTAAGGTTGATCTCAGCGGACATGTAACGCTCAAATCAAATGCAATAGCATGTCTGCGTGAGGCAAGTGTGCACGCTTGCATACCCTTAAGCACATTACGAAAGCTATGACATCTGAGACCTGTCAAATATTGAAATACACATGTCTATGCAAAAAAAATAAAAAATAAAAAATCAAATCAGCATGTCTTCTATTGACGCTCCCGTAATAAGAAGGTTGAATATTTGACCCCTGACTTGTGAAAGGGCTGCCCAAGAGTCCTTATGATTGCTTTATCACTGTGTCAAAGCGCATTTTTGTGTCAAGTGGCGTACTAATGTAGTCCATTTATCCTTTCACTTATGTTTGTTTACATATGCAGCAGAAGAGCGCCAGGGTAATTTCTGCCACACATCCTCCAGTAAACATGACCAGAAACGTCTTCAAATGCAAATTCGCCACACACTTGATGGCAGACTTGATGTCATTTATGGAGAAGTATGCTTCCCACCAGTAATAGGCTGTGTGAAGGCATATTTACCTGTTCGTCTTGTGCAAATTCATCCACTGTGACCCTCACTAGGGTCACGAGTGAGCAAGAGCTCGCGCTTATTCCACAGGGCACATATAGACAAATGTGACATGTTTACTATGCTAATTTGCATACATTTTAATTGTGTGTTGCAGAATCCGGGGACTACGCTGCGCAATCGGCGTGTAAATAACTGCTTTGATTAATTCGTTTTTCTCAACACATGGCCATTGGTGTCACTTATAATCCTGCACCTGAGCTGTTGGCTGCAGAGTAACAGTTGCTGAGGAACCAGGATGAAGTCATTCAATTTTGTTTTCAAAGTTATGCCAACTAGAAAAAAGACAGAATTAAATGAAAAGGAAGAGCTCAGGGGTGCGTTTTCTTGGTTTTATTATTATTATTTTTGCCTTACTAAAATAAAGTGTAATTGCACATCCACTACAATAGGTGGCAGTGGTGCTCTCATTGTTCACAGAGTGTGCAAGGAGTATATTGATACGATTTATAGTCATGGTGGAGAGATGGGGGAAGGGGGGGGGGTGGTACGAAATAGTTTCTTCTTCCTGGTTTGGGGGCGTAACATAAACTAATTGAGAAGCATTCAACTACTGCATACGGGTCATTTTTATATAATTTGATCAATAATGGTAGTCATACCTCTTTGAAATTCATTTTGAAAATCAGTAATGACTTGAGGGATCTGTGATTTAAAGTGTCAGGATGCGGCAGCCATTATGCATTTACACAATAGCAGACAGAAAAATGAATGCTATTTCTGAGTTATGTATGAATTTGTGAGAGTATCAGAATAATTACAAGTCTTTACCGTTATTATGAACGTATAAATACAAGAGAGTTGGGTAGGTAGTATGATTTATTGTATGCACTTGTATCTGCAGGACTTAAAGAGACAATGTGTACTACAATTTGGTGCAATCTAGTGGTAAACTAATAGAATGCAAGAGAAGAGAGACTTCACTTCGCAAGCCTACCACCAATTACTACGTTCGTGAAGTTTGTCTCCTTCGGGATCCATAGCAGAATGATGGTGGTGAAGGTGCGGCACCACGTATGTAATATCATTAGCAATTACTAGACCTATGATTAGATTACTATTATTGTTATTATTATTATTATTATTATTATTATATAGATAATTAAAAAATGTACGTTGATGTGATAGAACTGTTTTTTTTGTTTTTTTTTTGCATATGTGGGTTTTTAAAACGAATGATCATGGAAAAGTTTAAAAATTGTCCACACTGTCCCTTTAAGGGGTAACACATGTAAATCGCGTAAATTACTTGTACATATTTACTAGGGGTGGGAATCTTTGAATGTCTCCCGATTCGATTCGATTCCGATTTTTGGGTGCACGATTCGATTCAGAATCGATTTTCGATTAAGAACAATTTTTGATTCAAAATGATTTGATTGACAATGATTTTTGCTTAAATTTATAAATGTGCAAGGAATCGTAATGATCTACTCCAGTCTGACTTGCTAATGCTAATTAGTGCTCTACTCGCGGCACTTTTATCACTCAAAAAAACGGCTCCACGCTGCAAAAAAAACAACTTTTATTGGAATAACTTGATCGTGACTTTTTCCTTCTACTCTCTAATGTGGCTACAACTTAACAGTGTATCAGATCGCGTGGAACCACACTGCCCCTCAGTGGCCAAATCGGGTACAACATGAACAGCGCTCCCAATAAAGGCACACACAAACAAAGGGAAGACAGTATAAAATAATTTTAATAAAATCTAAATGAGAATCGGGATTCTTATGAGAATTGATTTTTTGGAACACCCCTAATATTTACCATTGTACACTTTTGTCTTTACCGTTATACAAGAAGTGTATTTCAGTGGACCAACTCCATTTGTTCTTGTCATGGGTTCTATCAACAAACAAAGCTGTGGCGCAAGTCATTACCATAGTTTTAGTTTAGAAATCTTGTTGTTCAGCTTCCATTTGCATTGGACTGCCATGAAATTAGTGTGTTTATCTCTTGATTGTCTTTACTATTATGGCCTAAAATTTAAATCATCAATAAGTTGTTGTAAAAAGACTTAAAGGATGGCTGTTTCAGAATAGGAGACATTTACAATTATAAAACCTAGGTGGTGTGAAAAATTACTAAATTGATTTTTGGAAATAATCCATATTAATGTATGTTTTAAGTGATGCAATGTATTTTTTTTTCTTTCCATACTGTTTTTCTTGCTATCGTGTAGTGCGAGTGTGAGTCCTAAACCTTAAACCGTAGCAATTTAAAATGACTCAATACCTGTTTATTAATGCTACCTGCATCAACACTTCGGCCATGAATCAAATATTAACACATCAAGTGTGAAGAAGTGGGCGAGAATGCCTTTCATGGTTCGTGGTGTGATTTACCAGATTTGGCCACTTGGAGGCGCCCGCCTCCCGCCTCTTCGCTCAAAGAAGAGTCTGGGGCTGGGAGGGAAAAGTGGCTTTGAGAAGGCAAATCTCTCCCCTCAACTGTTTACGCTGACGTCGGTTTGCACAAGTAGCAGTGGGCAGTCTCGCCGCGCGTTCTCCGAAACTGCGTGTCTGTGTCACTGTCAACCAGTGGGGAATAGATGAGCTCCACTCTCCAAAACTTCCCCCGTTGGATGGCACGGGGCGACTTGGAAACGGACTCTTTGACGCATTTAAAAGTGGACTAAAAAAAAAAAAACAGAAAAGAAAAAAAACAACTGCTTGACGATGAACACCTGCGCCTTTTTGTTGATTCTCACCGTCCAGATCTACGCCGATGGCATCGACGGGCCAACAGGTAAGAGCCGGTGTTCGTCTGAGTGTCCTCGGCGTAGTTGTAAACTTTGTGCGTGGGGATGAAACTCCACTGAGGGCAAAAGAGAAGCGACTTCCGCCACCACCAACTTTGTGCTCCACGGCGTTCGTGTGCGGTTATAACGCATCTGCTTACAGGCTCAGTTTGAACCGTTATCGCTGTAAAGGTATGCATATCAAAATCGCTATAAACTTTCTAAAAGTGAGAAATAACTTTTCATCAAAAACATTGAAGGTTATGTATGGCGAATACTGGCCCGAAGCTTACATTTCTCTAAGCAACGCATCATTTATCTGCTGTGCATCACCGCTCAGTTTACAAGGTGTTTCTTACTCTATTGTAAGAGAGATATAAAAGTTTAATTTCACTGTAGTCCGTAAGGTCTGGTAAACAATTATGACACCCTGTGCGCCATTTAAAGACTAAAAAGCAGCAGTTATTGCTACTGTTGCTTTATTAGGTACTGTATCTCCCATTTACCATCATGGAAATGTGTTTTTCTCTTTAGTCTCATGTTGTACTCTATAAGAATAAACCAAGCAATTTGTGTAATATTGCCCTGTGCGATACTGTAAAAGTAATATTTTCCTCAAAGGAAAAACACATGTTTAGAATCACTTATTGAATGGTTCTGGGTAAAGAATTGCATCTCATAATATTTTTACAAGACTCTTTCCATCAAATTATGCACAAGGAGTCTGGATTAAATGTATAATTAAAATTTTAGATGTACTGTACAGTATATATTTTTTAGAGTATGGTACAGACAACCGTGCATATTCACCCCACACTCTATCCTGCACAGTTCTTGAACCTGTGTTGTCACTGCAAACTACTTTGCCATGTTTTTATTTCTATTGAAGTTAAACATCCTATTTCTATTATTATCATGTTTTTTTTTTTTTACATATTTCACTGGTGGTCAGATCTGGTTCTTGCTGAGTGAATGAGCTTGGGTTTCCCAAACTTAGGGACAGGACCCAAAGTGGGTCGCGGGTCTTTTTATTTTTTTTTATTGGGTCGCCGATTGTCTGAGGAAAATGCTGTAAGCTTGGGTCACCATATGTTGGTTTTCAAAAAGAGGACGTGGTGGGTGGGGGGCTATATGTGTGTGTTGTTGTTTTTTGATATGCGTGCTGGTGTGTTGGAGAGGAGGAGGGGGGGGGGGTGATAGGTATATTGTTTTTGTGACACTTAAATTCAATTAGATTGGGATATTAATGGAACACGTTTTGTTTCTGTACAAATAGTTGGGTCTCTGGAGTGCGTCCCCACCAAAACAAACATTATTCCTGGGATGTGGTCAGTTAGCCACGTGTCTTCACGCGAGCGCCGTTAATTTGCAGTCTGGATGTGGTATACGTCTACTCTGGAGGAAGTCTCAATCTCCAGTAACGTCACAAAAAGTTGCCCGGTGTCGTAAAAGTCGCCAAGTAGCCATCTTGCTTGGCAACAAGCAAGTGCTCAGCATTTGCATGAGACAGAACTGACCTCCCAAAATTGAGTGATTTCAGCCAAAATGATGATGCGTTTGATGATGCCATCAAATGGTGGTGTAAGGAGACAGAATGAGCGAGTCAAGAAATGGAACGTAACTGGTTTTATTTTGCACACAGATCACCCTTTTTATATAAGCAGACATGGAAGAGAAAGCAAAGTTAAAAGAAGCAAATGTCAAGTGAAAAAAAAGCCAATAAAAGATAAGAATGTTTCGGAGTGATTCTATTGGCCAGCTCTCCGAAATGCTGATTTGTGTCGGGGAAAGTTTTGTTCGCCGCTAGAGTGGCAAAGCACCACTTGAAACACCTCCACTCACCTAAATATACTTCCTTGATACCATTATGCCATCAGATGGCGCCAAACACAAAACAGCAAATAGGCGAGTTTGTCAAAATGCCAAATATCGGCTCGACCGATAATCGGTCTATCCCTAGTAGGATGTAACGATATCCAGACATCACGATACGATATTATCAAGATATGCAACTCGCAATATGATAATTATCACGATAGGGTGGGGAGGTTGGCGAAATAAAAAAGTCACAAATTGTGGAAAAAAAAGAGCTCATACTAAAAAAAAAAGCAAAATGTTATGCTTTCGTACATAATAGCAATGTATATAAACAACCTGCAATCTCTCATAACACTTAATATTGAGGAGAAATAATGCTAATGCACGCACACATTGAGTTCCTCCGCATATTATTGACTCGCTTCACAAGCATATTACGTTCGCCTTCATCTGACCATTAGCGTGGATTTTAAACATAGAAGGGCCAAAACATGCCTTATGAAAATTAAACGGCACTAAAAAAAAACTACTTCTTCATTATTAGTTCATGTACAGTGCATGTCCATCCATCTATCCATGCGGATATGATATTTGGATACGTTTGAGCTGAAAACCTCGATAAGCATTGGGCTCGCCCATGACATAATTGTCGTTGTTTTGTTTGTTTACTGGAGTGTTGCAATCTTGCCACGTGCACTTTTACCACCCCATTAGCTGCAGCCTATACCGAAACCCACCTCCATTCCCACCCTCCCCGCTCTGTGATTCCACTCATGCTTCCCCTATTCGCTTCCATATCCTACATGGGGGAGGAATCAAGGAGTGTGAACGCAACCTTGACTCCCACACTCCGCTGGGCGTCTCATTTGATTAACACTGTGTTGCATGAAGACCACACCTTCACCTTGGATGCTGACTAAAAAGTTGAGCCTCGGCACCCCGTTGGGGATTGTTCGCCTTTTTTTCCGCTCCATCAAATCCATGTTTTCCATAAATCCTGCTTGCTGCACTCGGTCGCACCTGTCAGCAGCGTGGAAGATAAATTATCAGCAGCCTTTGAAATATTAAGTTTCTCCGCTACGCCCAACTGATTATAGTCACGTTGATAAGAGGAAAAATGTCTTCTTAATAAAAACCCCCATCTCTGACTCAGAGGGAGTCCAGTGTGGTTTTTTAATGATTTTTAAATCCAATCTCAGTTTTACCGTCCCCGTTTTTTGGAATAGAGTAAAAGTTCACTTACCATCTGTCCAATACTGTCAATAAGTGTTAAAATGATCCTGTGTCTCACTCCACTGTTGAATCTAATCCTCTGAAGTCGACCCTAATCCGTTCCAGGACGCTGGTCTACTTCATATTTCGAAGCAAACGTTCCTATCGGAGATAGAAGTCATCTGTAACGTTTTAGCGTTCCAAAAACAGTCATCAAAGTGTCAAGTAAGATCAATCAGTGCATAATGCAATATGCTAAACAAATCACCCTTTGATGATGCCATATGGACGCAGCGTACAGCAGAGTCTTTTCTTATTTATAAGTCTTTGAAGAGAATGTTCAAATGCATTTCAAATCAAGCTTTAAGTAGACCCCCAAAAAATCTTCACAATATGTTCTATGCCGCCCCACTAGTCCAAACATGTTGTCCTGATTCATGTTGCGTTTGTGGAATATAAATTATCCAGGGGGTGGCCATTTTGCTACTTCCTGTCGACTGAAAATGATATCACAGTTGCTCAGAGCTCACCGGTTGTCTGAGTTTGGTCATTTGCAAGCTGTGCCGTGATTGGATGGATTCAAAACAGGTGGTTTTTGCTGGAAGTCAACCTTAAACATTTCTTGACAATATTACGTAAAATGTGGCATCACTAGTCTAAACATGACATTTTTATTAATATTACATTTGCGGAATAAGAGTTATGAAGCGCAAAATCCAGCCGTTTTTATCCATCTCAGGGGGCGGCCATTTTGCCACTTGCTCGCGACTGAAGGTGACACTAATGTTGCTCAGGGCTCAGGCAACGACCAAGCACAGCTCACCTGTTATCTGAAGGTGTTTTCTGCAACCAATCTCAGCTCAGAAAACAGGTGAACTGTGATTGGTCGTTGCCTGAACCCTGAGCAACGGATAAAAACGGCTGGATTTTGCTGCTTAACTCATATTCCACTAATGCAATATTAACCAGAATGACATATTTAGACTAGTGGGGCTGCATAGAACATATTATTGTCAAAATTATTATTATTTTTTTTTTGGGGGGGTGGGGATTTATCTTGATTTGTAAATGAAAATAACATAATAACACGTTAAAACAAAAGTACAGAGCAATGAAATTCAGTTTACAGATTTAACCTGGGCCTGGCCAAGGACCATAACAAATGGTGATACCTAACACAACAGGGACATGGTTCTGGGTTCGATTCCCTTTTGACGCTCCTTAGAGCGAATGCAGTTCAACTTTTCCTTTTTTTGATTTATTATTCACACGACAATTCGTAATTTGTAATTTTCACACTATTTATCTTTCAATTTACTTCAGCTATTAGCATTCACCATTCCCACGCAATTTTTGCAGGAATTGCACTTTGTGTAGTCTCCTTTGTTATTGCCGTCATGAAGTAAATAAATAAAAATAGGCCATTTTTTTGTATTGAGTAGCCTGACCCTTTCCTACGTTGTAGTACAATCTATTTCCTGTTCTCTGGTTTATCATCGCTTTTATAGTTGGCGAGATTTTGCACAACTTTTGAGGAATTTGTTTCCAGTCGGTTTCCTTAACCTCAAACTCAACTTTGCACAACATAAAAGCAGCAGCAGCAGCAGCGGGGGTCAATGTAGGAGCCTCTGCATGAAGGGATCATTAGTGTTTGGGCTTCAACAGGTGATTTATGCTGCAAGCAGACAGACAAAAGCCACTAAAGAGATGAATGAGGATATAGTGCAGCAGCCTCTACTTTGGAGTACCAACTTACTGTAAAATATGAAATACATTTTCTCTTGAAAGGAAAACTCATTGGAAATGGGCTTGCCTTTTTTTGTTTTTTGCCACGGGGATAATTGTTGCATTATTCATCACGGCACATCAGCCATTTGTACCCGTTACACTCTGGTTCTCAAGAGTCCATTATGTGTCCGCTATAACGGGCATCTAATTGACAGAGAGTGGGTGGATTTATTAGCATTGTGGTGGAGAAAAAAAACAAACCCTAATTAATAAAAAAGGAAAAATGGCCAAAAGTGGCAATGAACGTGCAATGTGGAAGTTTTCCCTGCAGGAACCAGGCCACCATATGTGGATAGGAGGGTGAGGGGCGGTGGGGACTGGGCCAGTCAGACCGTCTCCTCCTAAAAAAAGGTTGGTTGGGTTCCATCTTTGTGGGCAGTAATTCAAAGAGCAGATGGAAAACTTTGCAAAAAAGGAGGCTTGGATGCTCAAGGGGGATGGTGAGAGAGAGAGAAATAGAGAGAGAGAAAAGGTGGGCTGGGACTTACACGGAAGGATTGCTTTGTTTTCAAGCAAGGCTACTGATAGACTTGTGGTGGCGTGTGCGCCCTCAGCATTAATGCGTGTGATTAAGCAGACCGCGGATGAGAGGTCTCGTTGTCTCGGCAGCCTGTCTCTTTCGCTTCCATGTCGGATCTATTGTGTGTGGACAAGAGCCTGCCTATGACTTGAAGACATTTTGGGTGCCAAATTCTATCAGATGCGCAGTTCATCACTGCGGCCTTCCTGACATCTCCAGTTTGCCTTAGCACACTTTAGCCGCTCACGCAGATAGGAGTTAGAATTAAGATGTTAAAGATTTTACTTTGATTGGATGATAATTGACAAATCATGTGCATGTTGGGGACTGTAAGGTGAATTTTATGTCCTCAAGAACACAGTGCATTTTTAAAGATGTGTTTGTTTGCTCACATTGGCCTGTCTCCTTTCACTCATTCACTCGCAGCCATTTTCACTGAAGCAAACCCCTTCACTCTGTTTTACTGGATTTTGACTGATTTTGCAAGCTCCAAAGAATATTGTGTTGTACTGCTATAAAAACATGGAACCTACCAAAAGAAAGATTAGAGTCTCTTCTTTCATCATGAAAAAAAAGTACATTTCTATCTGTTTCTGTTTTGCAGCAATAAGCATTAGAATATAGCTAAGTTTCAACATTATTCATAAATCTGTTTAATGTGGGTAAATGAGCTTTTTGCAACATGGCCCTGGTTGAGCTCTTATAATCTACTGCCACCTGCTGGCCGTTTGTGTAATAACTACAATTTATTCAACAGTTCTCTGTATTTGAGAGGCTGAATCAAAGCCTTCTGTATCCTCTAGCATAAAAAAAAGCATTACGAATGTATTAATACGTCTTTGGGACACTTAAAACATTTAAAATAGAACATATTTATACGTTTTTGGGAGCAAATGAGTTACAGATGGGAATCTAATAAATCAGCAAAAAATGTGAACTCTAAACCCTATTTCACATTAACACATGCTATCACATTCACTGCTCGTAAGTACTTCAGTAAGTCAGCACAATTCAGAAAATACAAGGCAAGTGTCAGCTGTCAATTAACTTAAAACCAGAGATGGCAAATCCAAGTCCAGAAAGTAAAAACCCTGCCAGAGTTTGGCTTTAGCCCCAGGTGCTAGCTAGCGCGCTCCATAGCTAGCTCCCCGGGTGCTAGGGAGCTAGCTAGCTAGCACAAGGGGCTAAAGCCAAACTGTGGCAGGGTTTTTACTTTCTGGAGCTGGATTTGCCACCTCTGCTTAAAACATATGCATGGTTCGAAATAAAAAAAACACAAAACAAGGCGTCTTCATTGTAACAATGTTAGAAAGTACTTTAGTAGTTAGAAAATCTGCAGAATACAAAATACAGGCCAAATGCAGTATCACTTAAAATACTTCGCTGTTGTTCTTTGGCTTCACTTCAAAATAGTTTCTTCAGGTGTTTTAAGCCCCCAACAATTTTCAAAGTCAGCGAATATAAAGTCTTCTCTTCATGTTGACACTTGGTGTGGATGGAGAAAGTATTAAAACGTCTAAAAAATATACTGTTATCTGTGTGGACAAGAAAGTTGAAGGGAAAGAGCAAGTTGTTGCCTTTGAGGCCAGATCACTCCGACCATGTATCTTCGTATCCGTTATACCCGGGCTGGCGCTCTTATCACGATATTTAATGACCTGTGCTGCAGGTCCACCAGGAGCTCTCAAAAGAACTACTCAGAGATGAAAGTACCTTGACACAGGAGATGATTATATCCCGTCGACATCTCTTTTAGGCACTGATTAAATGCTAGGAGAAGTCTGCGGGAAAGGCAATCGTGAAACAAAAAACCCAATGTTTCTCTTTACAGAAAAATGAAATCACCATGAAAATGTTGCCGTTGAGGAAATCATCGAGGCAACAGCTCACTGATGCATCACAGATGATTCTATTCACTGCCTTATTTATTTAGAGGTGATTTATATTCAGGTTTTCCATGTTCCATTTTCTGGTCTTTTGTCAAAATTCTTATAATCTGCTTCGCTTAATACCACATATTGTACTATTTAATCAGAATCATGTTCAAGGAATGATTTGATATATTGATTAACAAACTGCATTGTGTGTTGATCAATGTCCTCCTAAATTAAAAAAAAAAAAACCATTGCCAGTGAGTGCAAGCATCCAAGCTGTAAAGTCTGAAGGCAACGTGCTGCTGAGCCCCGACATCACTTTGCACTCCTGAGAGTGACGCCTTCCAGCACACTGACAGATTGACAGTCGTTGTGCTTGCTTGACTAGTCTCCTCCTCTCCCCCCAGAAGAAGAATCAGCAGCTCTTCAGCTTCCTTGGCCAAGCTTATAAATGTGATATTGATCTTTTCAGCGAGTTAATTTGACTTGCAATTGATCAAAGTGCCATTCTGTCTTTGTTTGACATAAGAAGCTGGATTAGGCACCCATACTTGTATATGTACCACACTTTTACCCCATAGGGTCTATTTAGTCCAAAATTCGGACAGTAACCAGGAGGTCGCGGGTTCGAATCCCACCTTGACTGTACATTGCAAATATATACCAACTGACTACCATATCAAGAAATGGATTGTAATTTCACTGAAATGATTCCATGCATGCTAGCTTTCAGCATCAGATGACACTTTTCAAAATAAATATACCATTAACCATGATTTCAAATAAGTCACATTAGCTCAGCGGCTTGAGCAATTGCCTTCCACCATAGAACCTGGGTTCAAACCCTGCTTGGACCGTTTTCGATGGTTCGATACCAACTGACTGGGGGTGTGAATTGCCTAGTACCTGGCGATTCAATTCGTACCACGATTCATAGGTCATGATTCGATTCGATACCGATTAATCCCGATTTGTTTTTTTTACTCAAATTTAGAAACTACTAATCAGTAAACTTGTACATGTACACGGTAAGATTTGTATGAAAATGTATTTATTTATCTAAAAAGTCAGGCTTATAACTGAGCCACTGAATTTAACAAACAGGTTGCAGTCTGTTTCATGTTTGAACAGCACTGAAATAAAATATTAAGGCTTAATGTTCCATTAATATAACATTCTTCCATGCTTAATGTGTGAATCCTAATCCTAAGTAAGACGTTTTGTTGAATATTCACATAAAAAATGGATGTTTAAAAATGTATTCGAGAATTGCGCGCGATATATTGCCGAATCGATTTTTTTCTAGGAAGTGGATTATAATTGCTATGAATTGATTAAATCCCACTTTAGACAGATTGCAGTTCAAGTTTTCTTTTTATTCATTTGTCATCTCACTACAATTAAAAATGTGTAATTTTCACATTGTTTATCTTTCAATTTACTTCATAAGCACATGCATTCAAATCTTAGCCTTCAGCTAATAGCGTTCAGCTTTTCAGCATTCCCACGCAATTTCTGCAGAAATGGCACTTTTTCTAGTTGCCTAAAGAGGCTGTCCATTACCCAAATCAAAAAGATCAAACTTTGCGTTTTAGAATGACAGCACTATTCTACTCATTATCACTTAAAAGCCCGTGCTTTAATTGAGCGACGGTCATGGAAATCTACCGCCGTACACAGATGGCTCAGTGTTTACAGAAGAGTGAGCGTATGACACACTCTCTTGCTCACAGATGCGTAATTATCCAACAACGAAATAAGACCGTCTGTTTCCCGTTTCACCTCCCTCAGGTGGCGAGGTCCAGACTGCCGGAAGCGGGTCTTGTGAGACAGATGCTTCAAGCGCTGCTCCTTATCCGAACCCTAAGGAGAGAAGGCAGTTTATATTTAGACACGGTGTTCGCTGTGCGCTTCTTTCCCTTTCCCTGGAGTCAACACATTTACAACCTCATTCCTCAGGCCGTCTGCCTGCAGTGACACGGGTAACGAATGTCCAGGTCAAACGAGTCGGAGGTGAGGTTCGAGGGTCGGGATTGCAGCGTTAGGAACAGAGCAGTTGTAGCAGCCTCGGTGAAATCGGAACTGCTGACACTCCTTCTCAAGTCAAAACACTCTCTCTCTCTCTTCAGGACGTGCTTTTCCATGGTGGCTTGATGATGGATATGGCTTTTTGCTTTTTGTCTTGGTGTCACAAAGCTCTCCGGGGGAAGTGGTATTTCTGGTTTGACGAGTCGGTTTGGGGAAAGAAATTTTCTCAGAGGGACCCATCCATGAACCCAAACACTTATCACTCTGATGTATCTCAGGCTCATTAGACGGACACTTTCCCATAAACTTTATTAGGACTGTGGAAATTGAAACGCATTAAAGTATAACAGAGCATGGCTAATGTCTAGTGTGGTGATTTAAAGCAGCGCCGCGTTTGAAGGCTTCACAGCGTGAAATCGTACTGACTTTTTATAAAATGTCCTCTCTACCTTCTATTAATCATCTCAGCTTGCCGTTGACTCGCCTGTATTTTTGCGTGTGCTGCGCAGTAGCAGTGTTTGAATGCGCCGGTGACAGCAACTGGGTTACGGCGAGGTCGCGGCAGCTGTAGAAGGAAGCAAAGGTGGCAGCTGCTGGCAAATCAGACCATGTAGGGATTTGCAAACCTGCTGAGCACAATTTTGATTGAAAGTCAATGTCATTAACACGCGCGGTGTTTACCAGGGCTGGCTATCGATTCGATTTTGATTCACAAGAGTTTAGTTCGATTCAATTTCGATTTTTTTTTCAGATTTTCTGATTCAATTCGATTCACTTCAATTCATACTGATACTGATCAATGATAAAACATCAAACATTAAATTCCAAATATAATTTTGTAGGGGCAGTAACTGGTTAAATGATTCAGATTATTAACAAAAGTAACACGTGTTATAATCACTTGTGTTACACAAACATTGACATCTGCAATCAGCAATTCAAATTCAATAATTGTAAATATAAATTAAAAGATTCTGAATTGCACTAAGTCAGGTCTTTCATAAACGTAAACAGTAAATTTAAAGAAAACAAGATACCCCCCCAAAAATTGGCCTCTAAAATTACATTTTCTTATGAATTTATGCGGAAAAAGATATTAAAATAATCGATTCATGGTTTTATGAATTGATATTATGCTCGTAAAGGAAAATGGATTCGATATTGATTATTCAAATTTTTTTTTTTACGTGAACGGGAGCATTAACGAGACGGCCAATGAGTTCATCCCGAGTCCATGGTAGTTTTTATTTTCTCATAAGCAACGCGAATATTGCTTAGAGTTACATCAAATTAACACTGTAGTTAGTTTTTTCTTAACCTGATTCTGCAGGGGAATTATATCGGATCCTCATTTGAATGTAAATGGAGCTTTAGAAATATAGCGTATAGAGATGATTTTCTCGCAAGCTTTCTAAATCCAAGTTGGGGTGGAATCAATTGATCGTGGGTAAAAACATGTTCGGGAACTCTTCTGGTCTTTGCTTTGTTCTGACTCGGGTGTTAAAGTGAGACAGAAGAAAAGCAACACCTATTGATTTCTCAAACACAGCCTGTCACCGTACTGCTATTGTCTTCCTCCTCTTGAAACTCCCCTTTCGATCCGGCGTGACCTCCCATCACAAACCTCCTCACTTTGACATGCTTTACTCCGGGGATGCTGGAGTTTCCGTTTTCACAACACCCTCATGTATGTTACACTTTAAAGACATTGTGAGGAATTCCAGATGGCAAACTCAGTCCTCTTTTACTGTGCCCTGCGTTTTCCATTCAAGCCACTCATTAAGAGTGGATTCACAGACATGATTCTATCAGAGGTGGAAAATCCAGGTCCAGAAAGTAAAAACTTTATAAAATCGGCTGATTATTGTCCTTCAAACATCCGCCCAAGCAATCGGTCAAGTGGGCCAAATGGCCGATTATTTTCCCTTTATAACGTTATCAAAGAAAACGGAATTTTCCGATGCTGTGAAAGTACCCTGAATGCACAATTTTTCTTGCGTAGCATTAGCAACTAGCAAGTGTGTAGCATGTTATTCTGATTATTCTGTTGTCCCTAAGCGTCCTTTGAGCTGTTTAATGACACCGCAGTTGGAGTTAACTGTAAAACTAAAGACATGACATTAAGAATTACATCCACTGTATATTTAAATACAAAACATGCTTCGTTTTTAAAACTTTGCTAGGCTAGCGCTAATGCTAAAAACGAAGGGAGGATCCCATTCAAATGTCAACAGGAAATTAGCATCGACGTCCTTTTCCTTCAAATAACGAATATCCACACACAACTCTTGTGAGAACACATGCCCACAGGTGAGATAACACTACGCAAAGGCGCACATTCTCTCCAATGTGTGAAAAACAAGTTATTTTTTATAGAATTCAATCTCAACTTTCTTCTGTACTCACTTTAAGTGTGTACGCCATGGATGGACGGCACCACACTGCCACCAAGAGGCCAAAACGCACAAGAACAGACACTATTTGTTCTTACTGTTTTTTCAGTTGCTATTATTTTAGTTTTTTCTATTCTTATTTCACTTTCTTATTGTTTTAATTTGTCATTGTCCTTTCAAGTTATATTTGAAGTTGATATTTCAAGGATTCAAAGACGTTTTCTCTCCAAATAGTTTTTTTGTTTTAACACACATTTCCACATAACATGGCACAGAATACAATCCCAGAGGTCCCAGATTAGCCCAGTAAATCCCAAGATTTGTGAAAATAACACAGGATAAAAATATATAAAAGATAAGGTTAATGCTTTACAGCAGTTGTAAACAAGTAAGAATGGTTTTATTATTGAAATCTATACAATAACCTTGTATATTTCTTTTCTCTTTTTTGATAAAGTCATATTATGGACTTCTCATTCAAAGCAGAGAATCTTAATCGCGAAAGTTTGTGTAAGTGACACCCATTAAAAGGGAATTGGGGGGAGGGGGGCTTACTTTTTTTTATGCATTATATATATTTTTAAATAATCTTCAGATTAATCGGTAATCTGTATTTTTTTCTTCCAAAAATCGGTATCGCATCGGCCAAAAAAAACAAAAAGCATATAGGTCGGGCCCTGCTCCGGAGCCAAACTGTGGCAGGGTTTTTTACTTTCTGGACATAGATTTTGCCACCTTCGGATTCTGTATTGTTCATTACTTTTGACAAAGTATAATTGCATAATGGTCAAACTGTGATACTCAGTCTACTGCGTATTGTGTGGCATCAACACTAAGCTCTCAATTCTACAAAGATGCTGCTGATGAGAGAAAGAATCCTGACCACAAATATACATGCCCTTTATGCTCACTTCCCTGTGCTGTTATCCTGTTGCTTAGAAACGGGTACAATACAATTCCACATAACGTGGCTACATGGCATTGAAGTTAAGTACGGTCGGAGAACCAGTGAGGTGAACTGCTGTGTCTTGCCGAGACGAAGTAGCGTTTCTCGCCAAGGCCTCTGACCTAAAGCCTTCCCGCTCCCCGTGCGCGGGAGATTGCTCAGTTATTTGAGAAATAGCTTTTCCGACCTTTGTTTTCCCATGTCCTGCCAAACATGACCCAGGCCGCCAGCCGAAGCGAAGATACTGACGACCGAGGTAGTTGAGGATTTTACAGGTGCATTCAGGTGGCGCGACTGGAAGCCTGAAATGGATGGAGCAATCTTAAAAGAAGCTTTCTTTCCAGTGATTTGTTCAATTCTCAGGTTTCGTGTCGGCTGAGCAAAAAGAAATGTTTCAAAAGTGCTGACGCCGTGACTGTAACGTGAGCCCCGGGCTGCCAAGATCTTCCCATGGGTAGATTATTGAGAGTCTGTTCTGTTTTGTTAATTTTATTTTAAGGGAAAACTTTTATAGAACGGGCCGGAAAGGCTAATATGAATGGAAAACCAGAGAGGTGGCTCTCTGCCCTCTGTAGCCAAGGGCTGTGAGCTTGGCCAAATCTATTGCAGTCGTACAAAGCCAAAAATATGCAAGAATGTTCCAGGGGGCCCGTGGGGTTGTTAGTTAAAAAACTCAATACCAGATCATTATTGTTTGGACATGGGTGCATGTATGTGTGCACTCACACTGCTGCATGCTTGTGTATTTTCTCTACTTGAAGGGACATATTGGTTTTTGTTATCACCTCATAATATACGTATTGTAAATATTTGTTCAACCCCTTTGGCCATTTTAAACTTTCATAAATGAGAGCCAGGGGGATTAAAACCTTCTGTTTGCCCAGCCCTTCTGCATTGTGCGAAAGTGCAAATGAGCACTTTTTCCTGGTGGTAAATACATTGTACCTCGAAGATAAAAAAAAAAAAAGGATTTGCTTTAGCGGCAGTGTTTGTAGCCAGGTGCTCTACAATGTGTGTGACCTGTGAGCAGGTCGACCTGGTTTACCCTTACACTTTGTCTACTCGGATAGGCAGCGTAATTAGGAAGCAGCTTAGTTTGGGATTAAGGGTGGAAGTTGGTTGATCACAAGGGACAGGAGAAAAGGTATTAGGAGCACGGTGGTTAAGATGGATATTACTCTGCTTAGCAGTGGTATCATGTGACAGAATCAGGAACCGACAATAGGGCACTGTTGATGCCACCCAACACTAATAGCTTTTACTGTAGATAACTTTGTTTACCCACAGTGTGTTACACTCCACCTTTCTTTACCCCGACCAACACACTTCAAACTTGTAACGTAATTACAAAATGTTTTGCTCCACACCCTGGAGTTTTTTGGGCGGCGTTCCGACAGCTTTGCCGTACTGCAGCACCTTTGAAACAAAAGAGGAAGGATGGCTACTATCTCTCTTGAGTGCACATTTGCTGTTTTGAAAATGTTTCTGTAGAACGTAATTAATGTCCTCATTAACTGAGTGAACGAGCTGTGTATGGCAGAACTAAAAGCCTAAATCCCCCTCGGGTCCTTAGCTTTCTCTACTTTAGGAAAAGGGGTTCCTGAAATAGATAGCTGGTGGTTGTTTGAAATTCGCAGTTAATTAATTTTCTTATAACTATGGATGGATGGGCGAGTACCGATACCAGGCCAATTTCATACTGGTATCGGCACCTGCTCTTGTGGCCATTTTTCGGTGAGGAAATATCAGAAAAACTGGGGGGTACGAAAGTTTTGTTCCGTCTCATTTGTTTCTTGTGTGTCTCCTTATGAGGTAACACTTGTTCATTTCATTAATTCTGGCAGCGCTATTTCGGTGTGCATTACTTAGAATAAGTAAGTAATGTATGTAACGATAATGGCAACATCGTGATATCGCGATATTAAAACTGCCACAATAGCGTCGTCGTCATGTCACAATATTAAAAGCAGCACATTTGTTAAAAAAGTCAGGTTGATTTCCTTTTGTGCAGTTATAGCACCCTCTGGTGGCTAGTTTTTTTATGCAGTTTAATTTTCATATGGCATGTTTTGGCCCTTCTATGTTTAAAATCCACCATATTGGTCAGATGATATGCTTGTGAAGCGAGTCAATAATATGTGGAAGAACTCAATGTGTGCGTGCATTAGCGAGTAAGTGCCTCAATATTAAGTGTTATTGGAGATTGTAGGTTGTTTATATGCATTGCTGTAATGTACAAAATCACAATATTATGTGTGTGTGTTTTTTTGTATGAGCTCTTTTTTTTTCTTTTCAATATTGTGACCTATTTTGTATTGCCAACCTCCCCACAATATCATGATAGTTATCGTATCGTGACCTTCATATCGTGATATCGTATCGTGAGTTAATTGCCTCGTTAACTAGTTGAGCTGCGGTGCTAAAACTAGAATGGTGCCGTTTACGGCCGTCACAGACGCTAATTCTAGCTTTCATAACACACATTACAGTATACATTATATTTGTAATGAACGGAGAACGTTAAACAGGAAACAGGAAAACAGAAATTCAGAGCGGCCTTTCAAATTAAAAGCATGGATTTCAAAACAAGATATAATTAAACATCACACACTAAACAGTTTGCGGAATTGTAGACATTATTAAATTACTTGAAGCCCCATTGTATTGAATTGTATTCTTTGCACTTCACTGTATTCCTTAAAAAGAGGTTGTACAGCCACATATTTTGATTGGGACTATTTTTTCTGGCCACTGGATTAATTGTTTCATCTTATTTGTCGATTTTTTAAAATTCACTTTATTGTGTGCTCGATGCAAAAGACTTTTATGAGCAAATTGAAAAAATATAATTGCCATTAATTTCATTCAATTTTAAGGAAATTTGCTGTAGTTGGGATAAAGTGGTGTCGAACATCCCTAGTTATAACTTACATACTTAGAAGCGACACAACAACACACAATCAGATGATTACATGCGTGAATGTGCCAGGATTTGGTGTGTCGTACAATATTTGTTGAAGATTGCTTTCAACACAGCGGGGCGGAAGTGAGTGTAATAACGTCACACCTGTGTGCTAGCGTGGTATTCCCTCTTGCGCAGAAGAAGGAATAATCCATTCGTATTCTGTGTCAGTGCTGTTTATACAAAAGAAGGACCCAGAAAAAAGGCATAAAAATCCTCCCTTAAGCAGGCAGTGTAAAAGGGGCTTTATTTTGACCACATTGAGAATGGGAGAAAGGAACGTTTTTCCCCCGGTTTTAAGCGCTAATCCCTTACGAAGGACCAGCCAACCCTGGCACGTCTGAGGTAACGAGGCCAGAACAAACAGCACACAGGAATGCATTTGTCTGAGTATCCTGGCTTTATTTAACTGCTGTCTCTAAAAGCAAGAAATGGGGACCCTCCTTCCAGACTCCTTCATTCCTCTCTCTGAGTCAGGTGTGGAAGTGGAATTCTGTGTACCCGCTGGAGGAATCAGCGGTTGTTTGGAAAGAAACTACGGCAGGCTCGAACACCATTATGGCAAATGAATGAACTAGGTTCTACCTCTCAGAGTGATGGTGTCTTGCTTCACTGGTTGCCTGTTGGCTTGGTCAGGCGCATCATCTCTCATTGAAAGCTGAGGTCAAGGAAGTGAGGATTTAGCCCATTGCAGTGAATCCCTGTGGCGCCACCAGCTCCTGCCGAAGCATTTCAGATTGCTCTTTCTTTCTCTTCAGAGATGTAGACGAAAGATAGTTCTTTATTTGCAATAAATGTCCTGCTCCTGCACCAGCGGTTGATATGTGCTGCTAAGAATTAAGAGTGGCAGCAGAGGAGGTCAAAGGTGAGGCTGATAAGAGAGGAAAATGTTGTTTTCTCATTCTGTGTGTTACCTCATTACCTCAAAAATAACTAGTTGCAATGGCTTAAATCACTTTAATTGTCTGGTGATTGGTGATGTGTGTGTGTGTGTGTTTTTTTTTTAATTAAAAGTGGCCATTTCTTTGTGGTTTGCTATTAACCGTTACTTGATCCCAAAGTCACTTTTCTTAGAATTAACAGTTGCAGGAGTTTTCCATGCGTGTTTTTAAATGATTGTTTTGGAGTTTTGCACTGTGTTATTGAGCCTACAGGAGATTCACGATCAACTGAATTCTAACTATTTGAGCAGGACAGTCTGATTATAACACATGATCATCAACAGTGTGCAGAGCCTTGATGATCAGACTCCTGAAAACAGCTGGAGGTCGCAGTCTGGGCGAAAATGTTTTTGTAAGAAGCAAATCAAAACATGGCAAAGGCCGGGCCCTCTTTGGAGTTTGACATGGCTCAAATTAATTTGCACGCCGGAAAACATTTCTGTTGCTCTCTTTCCAAACAATCACAACACTTTCAACCTTGAATTTTTAGCATTGCACTTGAGCAGTTAGTCATTTATAGCCAATTAACTCGACTGGCGGTTGATTGTCTTTGTACAGACAGCATGGAATAAACAATTCTTTGCTTAAAAAATGTGTTTAAACCACCATCTGTTAGAAGGAAACGTTTTTTATTGCGGCGCAGCTGGATGCAGCTGAATCACAGACACTGACATCTGTTGTCCTCGCTTTCTTGAGCAGTACTGACGACGCTCATGCATGTGTGGATTGTTTAATGATACCGGTTAACCTTGTCCTAGAATCATAACTGTATATTACCAGAGCTAACATTTATTTCCTCTACTGTCCAGCTTCCGAATTTAGACACTGTACAGAGACTTAACTATATTTATACTCCGGGTTTTTCCTGTGTACAAAATTCAGAGGCGGCCACCTCCAGCCTGAGTGACTGATAATGAATGAATGCTTTAACATGATAACAGTCATATCCTTATTGGAACTATTATTACATGTTGCCTGTAGAAAATGAAAGCGAGTCAGTTGAATTTACAGAAAACATGCACGTCATGGCGCATGGTCAGGATTAGCGATGTTTGATGCCACTTTTTTCCCAACTGATACACAACTCTTGAGTAGTCACCACTACTGATACCAAATACCGATATCACTAGTATATAAAATTCCCCACTTATACATGACAGATTATTTTAAAGAAAGACCTACATATCTCAATATATATATTTTCCTTAAAATTGCATGAAGTTAATGGCATGTCCCTGATCGCAAAACGACCGCAGGAGGGCGGCCGATAATGGTATCGGTCACCGCCGTCAGTACCGATACCTTAAAACTACCCGGTATCGGTAGTCACCCATCATAGTCAGGATGATACCACCTCTGCCTCAATTTGAGTCAGGAAAAACCCTGAGTATTGTCAAACATTATTTAACATCCTATAACTACCAATCAATCATCCCTCGATGTTGTGCATGTACATTTGTTTATAAAAGACTGATGAGGAATGGATGATTAGCGATTAGTGTGAACTAAGAAGCCTCCTGCTTGTATAACTTTGAGCTTGTAATGATAGATAGCAAGGTAAAACAAAAGTTTCCTCCAAAGTGTTTAATTTAAACAGTCTTGTATTTATAGTTAACTAAAAAAAAAATCTGAAGAATCCATAGTTTAAATGATAATTTACTGATTACATTCATCAATTTCATTTTTATTTAACGCCAAAGCACAACAGAAGAAAGACACTTATATGTCGTTTTTTTTGGTACATTTGGTAAATCAACCGTTTTTTGTTTTTTTTGCTCTGTCTCGGCTGTTATTAGAAGCTGGCTGTGCCGTGTACCTCGCGCCGTTCTCGCATTGTATCATTGGAAATATGCTCAGGTCTCCTAGGGTCTGACCGGTGACCACAGGATCAGGTTAGTAGGACAGCATTTTCCATGATTTCTTGACACGGAAGCAGGAAGTAGTTCTTAAAACTCTACAAAAAACAACATTGACAATTGGCGTGTTGACTACACACACAAAAAAAAAAAAAGCAGAGATGAGACCTGGTGAAATCCACCGGGACTCGGGACAAAAGGCTGAAAATGGGACTCTCCCGGTTATAATGGTAAACATGTGATCATCTCTGAGGTACAAGGATTCTGCCCCACGCCAACGATATGCTGCAGGTCAATCATCAGTCATCAACCGAAAGCAATTTACTGCCTAACAGCTATCAAAGTGAAAGTGGGTGCTGCAGCAGGAGTTTATGACGGACATTTCTGGAGGCTTGGGTAATAAAATGTCTTTTCATTGGTTGTTAATGTTAAACCATTCTAACCCAGATCATTGAAGTGAACTCACAGTTTGGACTTATGTGTTAGACACACTGTAAACAGAAAGTAACAACAGATGTGCAGAAAAACCTTTGCTTCTCCTGGTTCGAATTTCTCCTCATTACTCCATCTCCGTTTTGACTCTGTTCGCTCGCCCTTTCAGCCTCGGGGCGTCTCCGGTACGATCGAGAGCGTCCTCTGTTTTTTGGGGAAGCTTTCTGTCTTGGAAGGCATGTAGCAGAAGCACCGGCTCAGAGCGGACCTGTCTTTGAGTATGCATGTCTCACTGTCTCTCCAGGCACCCATTAAGCTGCTTTGTGGAGGTGTGTATTTCAGTGGGGGTGGATTTTGCAGTTCATACTTACACGTAGAGGTTAAAAGGCCCCCTGATGGAGTCATCATTTCCCAGCCAAGGGCGACCCGAGAAGGTAACTTCATTAGCCCGGTCCCGCTGTCGAGATTAACTTGATTACGCTAACGTAGTCTCGACGAGGACAGTTGGTGCCAATGTTACACCTGGAACTACGTTCCTATATTAGGTCCTTCGATATCATGCCATGATTATAGTTTATATTAGATTATGGTGTGTGCGTGCGTGTGTGTGGAGGAGGGCCTCTTGGCACACCTGGAATGCTTGGCTGCACTGTAATTTGCAAAGTGGCTCCTCTCCTGGTAATGAGCTGGGGCTGCTCTTGAAACTCCTTTCTATAATTTGCTTGATGAAAGTCACACACTTCCTTTTGTTTAGCGCATGCCCACACACACGTGCGTCCCGTCACTCAGCTCCCTGTTGTCCTTTTTAACATTCATGCCACAGTGTGGATGTTTCTCCACTAATATCGGTCAGACTATCTATTACACATTGACGACTTACACAGACTTGCATAGCCGCACGGTCGCCCTCTAATTACAGTGAGGGCAAGCAACCTCCCGGCTCACACCAATTGATATACTGCACCTCTTGACTTACTCTTTATCAAGTGACATGTGAGTGACCTGTGGTGCTCTCCGGCCAGTAGCAAGCTGCAGTCAAGGATTGTATCAGTCATTGGAACAGTACCACGTCTTGATGGCTCTTTCTGCAGCCTCATCGTTTTCCTGTTCTCTTGCCTGTTACGATTTGCAGCTACAGTTGGACATGCCAAGGAAAAATACAGTTTGATATTTCAGGGGACTGCATGTTTTCCTGCGCTTGCATGGGTCTTTCTTTGGCTTCCCCGCGCTGCTTAAAAATATGTTCCAATTGAAGCCTGGAAGGCTCGATTTACATGCAAAGTCGAAGTGCCTGATTCTTATGTTGTGCCCATATCCGATGAGCATCTACTTTGATATTACGCACATCCGATACCCATATTAGATGTATTGAATATACACAATCTGTATATACACGTATAGGTATCATTAATATGCACATTCAGCAACATCTGGTTTGCATTGATGACGTTTATCCTGAAGAAATGATATGAAAATCAATTAGGCATGGGTCGATGTTTGATTCTGATTGTATGATAACCACGAGGAAAAAATATCACGGTATTATGGCTGGGCGATATGGTCAAAAAATATAATCTTAATTGTTTTCCTCCCCCAGTTATTCAAGACGTTTACGATTTTAATCGATTTTAATCAAATAAACCCAACATTTATTTAAAGGTTTCATTTATTAAAAAAACTATTCCTGTGCAAAATGTTTAGACAAACTGCTATTTATGCTTTGTTGTTAAACAAAACCATTTCAAACTTTGTTTACTATTTGCTCCCAGAGGCCACAACAGCCCCGTTTAGGCCACCGTGGACAAAACGGGATGGTCGTGAGACGTTTGAGGGATAAATGGGAGTGCCATAGATACCTGGTGAAATCTTCAAACTGTCAAACATGCCACTGCACTCACAGTACAGATGAGAAACCTATTCGGACCGTAGCAGAGCAATGTTCAGGCAACTAAACCTGTGCAGAGTACAGTATATGAGAATAATAGGCTCTTTTGGATGTTTTGGCACAAGAGATTGATGAGTAAATCCTTTGTTGATAGAAACCTAATATGATCAACAATCCTTTATTGATCAGCAGTAGAACCTCCAAAGCTGCCCGGCGTCTCCATCAGACCGTGATAGGTAGGCAGGGATGTTACTGACATCTGTAGTAAACCGCGGGCCGAAACGAAAAGCTTTGACCCTCTAGGACTCAGCCCCGCCCACCCATGGCCTGCCAAGAATATCGTGATAGACCTTGAGAAAACAAGCAAGATTTGAATATGGGGACCAAAAATGGCAAGACAGAAATAAGCACACAAGACATACAGTACAGAAAAGCTAATAACGTAGCTTTTACTTGTATGTACACCACTGATACAGATCCATCCATCCATCCATCCATCCTTCGAACCGCTTGTCCTAGAAAAATTAATCAAAACAACCTTACGTCTGTATAGATAAAATGATTTATTCTTCTCACGGTGTTTGAAAAAATAACTTTACTGGCACTCCAGACCAAAACACATCTCTAAACCTTTCCTCAGACTCCCACTGAGGCAATTTTTTTCCTGACCTACAAATGCTTTTGAAAACACACACATGCCTCAGCTTGTCTGCTCCCCAGTCGCATACAGCCTGGTCAAGGTGAAGATGATGCAGACACATGAAGATGAGGGTTACAAAACACCATCTCCCATGACCTCCTGACAGCTGCCTTGTTATTCCCAGACTTGTAATGACAGGCCTGATTGGTAACTAGCTCCCGCTTTGATAATGTATTTTCAGAATTGGAGGAAAACCATGCTGACTGTGACTTCCGGCTTTATAGAGACCAAACAATTTTTTTACAGAAATTCAATTGGCTCACCAAGGATTGGCCAAAGAAGCAGGGTGCGTCAGCATTTATATATTCATGAATGCAGAAATTGGAGCTTTCAAGTAACACTAGTCACCGCCATTATCATGACCCCGTCCGTCTATTGGATCTATGTAAATGCCTTAAATTCAGAGACTATCAAACCTGGACAAAAACACATCCAGGTGGGATTATCACGCGTTGCATCAACATGAAATGCATCATGCTATGTTATTACTGCCACAGACTCGGCACTCACAATGTTTTGATGTGTGGCTAAAAACAAGGCAGAGAGCTTCCTGTATCAGGTCTTATTTTCCGCAAGGCAGCCCAGGTGTAGAAAGGCTGCAGTCGTTTCAGTTCCTATAATCAAATCACCCGTACCATGAAAAGGCTCGCTTGCTGAAACATTGAAGGACGGGCATTTCCCACACTGGACATTAAGGTTTCGGAGACATGGGATATTATTGTCTGGCCATATGGGTGTGGTTAAGATGAGATTTGCTTCAATTGTTATAGTGCCCTGTTTCTAGTGACGTAACGTTACAGTGTACTAAAACATTTTGAAGTCAACTGATCTGACACAAGACTAAAGCCTGTCAGGGTTGTTTACATTGTAAGTTAGTTTTTGTCATAATTGCTTGACAGAATAGCTTTCTTGGTTCTAATAATGGGTCAAGAATATGGTTTATCTCTCAAAACACCCAATCGAACTGAACAATGCTTGACAGTAGGGCTGCAACTACAGATTATTTTAATAATCGATTCATCCGTTGATTATTGTCAATTAATTGATGAATCAGATTTAAAAAACATGTTTTAATTTCCACCCCTTTATTAAAAAACACGACATTATATCCAATTGACTGTACAAAAAATGCACACAGCTAAATTAGCTAGACTAAGTGCAATTTCTGCAGAAATGCTGAAAGCTGAATGCTAAAATGAATGCTTATGAATTAAATTGAAAGATAACTTAGGTGATAATTACAAAGTTTTAATTGTGGTTGAAAGATAAATGAATAAAAAGAAAACTTGAACTGCAATCTGGTGAAGGTGGGATTCAAACCCTTGCCTCCTGTTTACCGGTCAAAGCAGGGCTTGAACCCAGGTCTTTCAGTGTGGCAGGTAATTGCCCAAACCACTGTTCCATTTCTTGCTTTCACCATTCCCACAATTATGATTCAGTTACTGGTTTGGACTATAACATGTCAGAAACTAGAAAAATTCCCGGACTATAACATGTCAGAAATTAGACAAACATGTCAATAAATTTTTTTCAAAGTAAAAGCCAATGTTTTCTTTTGATCTCACACAAAAATGATCAGTCTGCTGGCTACTAGGAAATAAATAATTGGTGTCAAGGAAGTATGTTGGAGTATTTCCATCTCAACATCTTTTGTATGTCAAGAAGGAGAGCTACGTTTAGCTCAGGTATACATTTTCATGACAAATTTAGTCTTTTAATCTTTTGCAAACCAAATAAAATTGTTGAGTGGCTTGTGTTCATATTGTGGTGTGCGCTTTTGACGTCAGCCAAAGGTTTGCTATTGTAGCTGTTTCCTGCATTCTTCCCCTTGGTCCGACAGCTTATTTGATCTCCCATCTCTTTGCGGCATTCTCAGCCAAAGTAATCAATCAAGTCAATTTTATTTTTTGTGTCATCAATGGTTGCTTGATTTGTGTCTTCACAGGCAGCGTTTGATTTATTGTCCATTCATATCGACCCAATCTCTTCATTTGACCACTTTGAAGCCCATTCACACACCTTCAGGCTACGGGGGGAGGTCTCTATTTTCCGGTCATTGCCAGATGTGCTAGGGCATGAGAACTTTGCACTATTGGAGATGTTTCCCTCCTGTAAGCCAAAGCGCAGCTTGCTTCAATCAAGCTGCACCGTGTAAGCGGCCATTCCTGTGAGAGCTGAGAAATCACATTGTTCTCGTCTCAATCTGCATCTCCAAGTGGCTCCTCATTCTTTGCTTTATTTCACTCCGCCTCTTATGACATCTCTTGCTGCTTTGCCCTCTCCATCCTTCCCTCGCGCCTCAGCCCTTTCCTGGTATATATGCGGCTGTGCCAGATCTCACGCTGGTCGTCTGTGACGCCTCGAATCAACACCAGCAGCAAAACTAGGCACAGCCAGTCTCCTCCCGCAGCAAGGCCACACAGATTGACGGGCTGTGCCGCCAGATGCGTTCCGCTTCACCGCACTTTTGTGTTTGTCTGAGCGTGTGTGTGCTCATCATTTGCAGAATGGAGGGATGGATGTTGGGAAAGGCAAAGGGAGAACAGCTATAGAGGCAGGCAGAAGCAGAAGCAGCTTTGGTGGAGTTTACATAATTAATGTTTTGTAAATGGAACTGTGCCCACACAAAGTATCAGGTCTAATCCGAAATGCAAATATTGGACAAAGGAAAATTGTCACGTGCCAAAAAGCAAGTAAAGTATCTTCATACATTCCATATTTTTTGTCAGAGGTATTCTCATTATTGGACTATTAACTACTAAGGTAAAAGGTTCAGTTTGAAATACAATAAGCACTACGGTCACACTAATATATTAGTCATATTAACGTCATAACGTGATAGTTATATAAATCTTGTAATGTTTTCTTTCTTAAAAAAAATATCTACTATGACATTTGATATGGCAACATTCTTGCAAAATTACTAGGGTTGCAACTACCGATTAAAATGCATCACTTTATTCAAAACAGCACATTTCAAATTAACAGCGCAGAAGATGCACAAAGTGACATAAATGGATTGTTACTGGTTAGGTGAAAACTCGAGACTGCGACCAATTTGCTCGCAAATGCGACCAACTTTTCAATGTGTGCTGGTAAAAATTTCACCCGGTGGCACTAACGTCAATGCATTAATGCTCCCTCTGCAGTCGCACTGCCGTCTTTTTCACTACTTTAGCCAGTCTCCTCCTCCTGTTAAAATGAGAAAAGTGCCGTCTTCACTTCAGAAATATACTCCAAGCATGCTCTGCTCCACTCCGACTGTTCGAAAACTCAGACCGTTTTTCAAAAGTGCGGTTCGATGGAAACAGTTCAAGCATGAGCTACTGATTGGTTTATAAGATAGGATGCACTCGTAGAATACGTTGTATTGACTTGGAAGAAGTTAAAAGGAATAGTAGAAGAAGAATGTCGTCCAGCTTCAAGGCAGAACTTGATGGAAATAAATTACGGTCGTATATTATTTCCCGACTTGTGATAAACACTTAATAGAAGACCAGATAAAGGATCTTTTTCCATTTTTTCAATGTCAAATTTTTAAACGCAAAAAGTAAGATGATTCCTTTCCGTTCTACAGAGACAGGTTAGTTGTTGGTTATTTATTGCTAATCCTCTGAAAGTCGAAAACTAAAAACTTTAAAAAGTAACCTCAGTAATGTTATTCATTGCTGATTTTGTGCTGATTGAAATCCAATCTCACAGTCTATTAAATGTAATACTTGTGATGGAAGTTTGCTGGTTACTCTTACGGTTCTTTTTGTCATCCAGAGGCAGAAGGAAAAGACAGTGGTCTTTCCCCAGGATGTGTATAGCCTTCTTAAAGCATCAGCTCCATCAGTGCTCCGTCTTCACCGAAACATGACATTCATCAGTCTCCACTTCAGACAACATACAGTCAAAGCAATTGTACGCCTCGAGTATAAATGTGTATAAAGTGCATAGTTGCTCACAAAGACAAATGTGGTGTGTAAACATTTATAAAGAATGAGGAGAGATGAGCTCCACCGATTCCAGAGTAAATATTTTCTATCCACAATAACCCTTATAAATATGCATGCATATCCTGAGAGGTACAGTGACGGACTGTATCTGAAATTTAATTACTGCACATGTATACATAGATGCATTGACTGGCTAGCACACTATTTAGACACGGGAGCTGGGGAAGAGAGTCTCTATATACAAAAATACAAAGTAACAACAGAGAGCAGGGTTCGATTCAGATGGCCTCGAAGAAAACACTTGATGGACAAACCTTGGATGTGAAATCTTGATTTGAGAGAGCAGGGCTAGATGCATGGAAGCAACCTCAAACACATGGAATAAAGCTTGCGTGAAAGAGTAGGGATAGGAAATCTCGACGTGCTGAGAGAAAACCTCGGCTAAAGATCCTTGACGTACTGACAAAAGTGTTGCTCAGCAACTCCAGCTAGGGCAAGGCACAATTCTACTTGACAGGATAAAGTAGTATAAAATAGTGACAAGACAAAATATGAGTGACTATTACAGGACCATAGCAACTGCATAGCAACTGACAATGCCATCATCATAAGGGACATAGTAACTGTATAGCAACTGCAACATAATTGTGACTAGACAACATATGAGGGACTATTACAGGACCATAACAACTGCATAGCAACTGACAACTTCGGCATATGGGACATAGTAACCGTATAGCAGCTGCAAAACAATCACGACTAGACAAAATACGAGTAACTATTACAGGATCGTAGCAACTGCATAGCAACTGACAACTGCATCACCACAAGGGGCATAGTAACTGCATAACACCTGCAAAATAAGAGTGACTAGACAAAATAAGAGTGACTATTACAGGGCCGTAGCAGCTGTATAACAACTGACAACTCCATTATCACAGGGAGCATAGCAACTGAATAGCACTGACAATTTCATCATCACAAGGAACATAGTAATGCATAGCACTGCATGGCAACTGCCTAGCAACTCACAACTTAATCATCATAAGGAACATAGCAAGTGCATAGCAATGAAAAAATAAGGGTGACAATTACAGGATCCAAGCAACTGCATAATAATTTAACAACTTCATCATCATAATGAACATGGGAACTGCATAGAAACTAAAATAAGTGACACAAATTTCCTTATCATAAGGAACACAATGAGCCCATGACTCAGCCCAAAACGGAGTCAAAACAATGTTCTTCTTTTGACTCCAAAATAGTACATCTGAGTAAATAAAGATCTTGGCAGGTTAGAGCTCAGTAGTGCCCATGTGTCCTCCGCTGAGTCAAAACTCACTTGGTTGTCACAAGCTGAAAACATGCTTTAAATTACCACATCAAAACACATCAAAAGCTCTTCTTGTATTTACCCGATGCAGAATAAATAGGGGGCAGACATTCCCATTAGCGTAGTGACAAAGTTGCCTCAATTAATCCTCCGTATACAGCCAATGCAGTTGCAGCAGTTATTTATTGAGGTGAAGGAATTTCATTTTGGATACAGAGCCAAGGTAGTGGGAAAATCTAATTGATGAGAAATTCATACTGTACATACACACACAGTATGACAAGCAGTGCAGCCTTTGCTTAATTAGGTTAGCTAGGTAGTTTTACACACACACACACACACACACACACACACACACACACACACACACACACACACACACACACACACACACACACACACACACACACACACACACACACACACACACGCACACACGCACACGCACACACGCGCACACACACAGGTGAAGCATTGTCGTCTTACTCAGTGGACTTGATGACGTGGCTATAATTCAGCCTCACAGCACCATAAGTCATTTTCATAATGCCAGCATGCAAGTGCAAAGCAGTAGTTAATGCTACTGAATCTCTTTGATGAATAACAGCAGAATAAAAATGGCTCTAAAGTGATCTTGGCTCATTGTCGCCCGGGTGTGATAAGCCTCCAGCAAACATGATGAAGGCTAGGCTCACTTTTCAGCAGGCACAATCGTCAATTATAGAATGCTAGTGTAATATTAACAAAGTTATATTGTAATCTCCATCATGCCTTCATTACAAATTAGTGTAATGTGCGGATATTCATTTATTTAAATGATTTCAAATGTGAGAGCCTATTCTCTGACGCATTTAGCAGTATGCATGAAAGATTATCTGCTGCTATTAGTATCTGTGTCTACATAGTGTTATTCTCTTCAGTATGAATCAGGCGTGGAAACAGGAATTCAGAAAATTCAAAGCCTTTCTGCATTTGATGCGTTGCTGTTTCTCAGCAAGACCAAGTCAGCTGTTTTTGTTTTTTTAATGAAATACTCAAAATTAATGAACATGTTTTATTTGTTATATTTGTTTAATTTGTCATCTCAAATGTAGGTTTTTGACTCATATTTCAATATAAAATATGTTTTTTAGGGATTTTAGAATTAAAAAAATTACAAATTATTTTAATAATCGATTAGCCTGTTGATTTTTTTGCAGAATAGTGAAAATTAAAATTGCAGAAAATGCACAAATAAATTAACTCATCACTCGCAGCCATTTTCACTGAAGCAACTCCCTTCGCTCCGAGCTGTTTTATGGATTTTGACTGATTTTGGAAGGCCCACAGAATATTGTGTTCTGTTGATATAAAAACATGAAACCTACCAAAAGAAAGATTTGAGTCTATATCTTTCATCAGGAAAAAAAACCCCTATATTGCTATCTGTTTCCGTTTTGCAGCAATTAGCATTAGAATATAGCTAAGTTTCATCATTATTCACAAATCTGTTTAAAAAAGTGGGGGAAACAACATGGCCCTGGTTGATCTCTTATACTCTGCTGCCACCTGCTCACCGTTTTTGTAATAATTACCAATGTTTGAAGCATTCTCTTCAGTTCAGAGGCTGCATCAAAGCCTTCTGTATGCTCTGGCATAAAAAAACACACACATAAAAAACGTATAAATCTGTCTTTGGTAGCATGGCAATATTTAAAATATTGGGAGCAAATGAGTTAATTATGATTCAGCTATTATTTTGGGTCATATTATGTCAGAAAATAGACAAAAGTGCTGATCATTGATCCTCAAAGTAAATGTTTTCATTTTGATTCAACACAATCAGGCTGCTTACAAGGAGAGCTACAGAAAGCGGACAATATTCAATGTTGAGAGGATGAAATTCCGAGCAACAATTTTACATTAAAAAATATATCTAAACAATTAATCGATTATCAAAAATAATTAGTAACTCTTTTGATAATCGATTAGATCTTCATTAATCGATCGTTGCACCTCAAAATTTTCAGCTTCAAAATAGCAATTAATTGAAGCATTCACTTGCGTGTGTGGTGTCGTCCCTATGATGTAAATCAGCACACGCAGATACAAGCTTGGCTCAAATAGTCTGTTGTGAACATTGATTTCCCATTTTGTAAAACAATGTAGTGTCTCTAATTGTATTAGAGGTTGTTAGGATTTCCCCGTCGCACACATCTCTCCATACAGAATACAGACTAGACAGAATTGCTCCAGTGATTTCATGTTGTGGCACTCTTTGTGTGTCAATTACATCGTCGTCATCATTAGCCTGAGGCTGGAGCTGATCGATACTTGGCGCGCTCGCATGTCTCATCTCCTGCTATACACCTCCGCGTGTTACTTTACCTAGCTGCTGTGTGAAGTCAATAACACATTTGTTCAAAGCTGGATCGGACCACCCCCTCCGGGTTCATCATATTAGTATACGTTTGGCCTGTATTGACTTGTTAGGCCTTCTGCATGATCCATAACATTTCCCCTTTTAAAAGAGAAAAATGCTATCCGTTTTCCGTGTTGGCATCTCATAACAAACATAACAGTAGCAACAACTGGCAGCAAATTTGTCCCACTGAGTTTTTGGCCATAATTGTGCCTGGAGACGCGATGACCCAGTTTGAAGCTAGCGATAACTGACTTGAAAGAAGTTGGGAGTCTGTTTATTTTTTTATAATTTTTTGGGTGCGCATGGCCATGAAAATATGCAAATTATGAAACATTAATAATGCACTATTTTTTCAGTTTATTGGGAGGTCCATACTAATGACTTAACTGAGTAAATAATTGTACTAAACTGTTGCCCATCAGTCTTCCTTGTATATTTCAGTTCTCATTAGAGCTTACATAAGGCTTCATGTCAAATAATAGTAAGATTGTAACTCAACCAGTTGTTATTATTATCAGGGATTGGTATAATCAATTAATCAAGGAAAAGATCATTCACTTGTGTTGCATTCAGCAAAGTAGCTGTTGATTCAGTCTAAAATAGTTATTGTCTGAAGAATAACAAAATAGCATTATAGCATTTTTTGTTGTTGAATATAGTCAAATGACAGGCCTTAATTACTTTATGCCACATATTGGTGCTCTCAGATAGCATATCTTGATTTGATCCTTATAATGAGTTTTCTCTATGCTGTGGAACACACACCAGAATGAGTAGCAGAGGTGACAAATCCAGGGACAGAAAGTAAAAACCCTGCCACAGTTTGGCTTTAGCTGCTAGCTAACTCCCTAACAGGTAAAGGAGCACCATGGGAGCTAGCTAGCTAGCATCTGGGACTCAAGCCAAATTGTGGCAGGATTTTAACTTTCTGGACCTGGATGTGCAATTTCTGATAAGTAGAACAATAAGGAGAACTATTAGAAAAGCTGTTGAATTATTTTTAATCGTATCATACATAATAGTATTACTGTATGTTTTTGAAGTATAATATTTTCAAGTGATACTTTTCTCATTAATATTTTTTTCTTTTTTGTGAGGCTGGAACGAATTGTTGGCATTTCCATTCATTTCAATGGGGAAAGAGTATTTGAGATGAGCCTAGTCAAGGAACAAATTACACTCATATCTCAAGAGCACCACTATATTTTCGTTATTTATTTATTTGTTAGTTATCTTGTTATTTATTTTTGTTTGTTTTTGCATTTAGTATATAGTTTTGTAAAGCCGGCCAAACAGATTTGTCATGTGACATACATTCATACAAGGTTGCCATTAGTGCGTAATGGTACCAAAGCGATTGCTAATCTCTTTCTTTTCCAACGTTATAATTTCTGACCAAAACCCATAGAACTGCTCTGAAAACATTACTTAAAGTAAGCTCCAAGAATGATTGCTGCGGTTTAGAAGCACTGGAATGTCTTTGATTGTGTGCTGAAACCTGATGGTTCCATTAAGGGCGAAAATGGCAGCGCGTTATTACCTTTAATCTTGAGCGATTCTTTGAGACACTACATAAAAGCCTGTGAGGGAAAACCAGTTTTTTATGCTGCAAAATGCGCCTCACCTAAAGATCACAAAAGGTTGTTATTTCTTTATTCATAAGCACGGCTAAATCAATGTGTAGTGCTGATATAATTGCTCCTGGCAATTATCATTACTGGAAAGAGGAAAAAAATAAAGGAGTGTTTTAGAAAGCTACCTTTACAGTTATCTGCGATGCCAATAACGCTGGCGGCCTGTGATGGATTCAGGTCTCAGGTGATTACAGCTGCAGTGGCTCCATGTTGTAAACAGGAGACAAGGGATTACTTGCTGCCTGTCTGCGGCAGGCAGGCAACCTGTCAGCGCGCGTGTCGCTTTCAAGGACCTGCTCCACCCAGGAATCTCCTTCTGAGCCCGCGAACAATTTTAATCACCTCTGATAATGGCTTTAGCGCAGCGGAGGGCGGGGACATACAAACCAATCAAGTGAGGAACACGTCCTCGCTTCACTCACTTTTTACTTTGCATAGGAATTCGCAAGGGTCACGTTGGAAGACCTTGGTGAGGTGGAAAACAAAGTAACACCACATCAAATCCCAGTCACCAACGCTAACATGCTACTGGGTATGCTTGACCCTAATTCTGAGCCACTGCGTGCTTATGTTATAAAAATGAGCAGGATGTATCAAGAAGGGCATCCTGTTTAAAAACACAGACTTATGTAAAAGCTATGTTGATCACTAGTGATGCAAACGGATCATCATTGATCCATGGTCGGTTCAGAACAGGCCCCACGGTTCGATTCGCGTACGAAAAAAAGAAAAAAGAAAACAACAAAGTGCGCATTCACAGTCGATACCATTCTGACATGTCAAGGAAGCGAAACATACTCAATGTAACACGCTAAGCCTAATTTCAAAATGAAGTTCACATAATACAGTAATACAATGACGGCAATGTAAATTTTGAAGTTGGCCCACGTCGTGGCGTGATGAACTGGGATCAGACATGAATCTCATCCTATTGTTGCATGTGCTGTCACTTGAATGGGGAGCTCAGTATGTGTAACGTAGGCACTACCCATGCGTCATGTGGAGGCGGTCAGGTTCTCTCAAGTGACCCGGAAGTGGCTGTGCTTGTATGTGAATAGTAAGATAGATAATGAGCTCAGTCGTTAATTTACTCCTGGCTTCTCTGTCACTCCGTCATGAACGGCAACAAAGGAAGAGCGTTAGCCAGATTCAGTCAGAGTTAGTTTGCTAGCTTAGCTTTAGGATGCAGCTGGTCCGCGGCAACGAGGATTTATTATATACAACACCAATAGGTACAATTCTGGATTCTGGCTTTGGCCACAATGCGGCATGCAGAGTTGGTTAATTCAGGTCCAGAAAGTAAAAACCCTGCCACAGTTTGGCTTTAGCCCCTGATGCTAGCTTGCTAGCTCTCTTGCAGGTAAACGAGCACCATGGGAGTTCGCTAGCTAGCATCTGGGGCTAAAGCCAAACTGTGGCAGGGTTTTTACTTTCTGGACCTGGATTTGTCACCTCTGGCGGCATTGGATCATGGTTAAAAAGCTAAGCCATTTTAAACTGAATAGAAAAATGAAGTTTTAGAAGTTTTCAAGTAAATATGAGGCTTTGTGAAGCGCTTTGGGCACCATATGGTTTGGATCAAGCGCTATATAAGTTGATGGTTGTATAATTGACGTGTGTGAAAAATATCAGGATCTGAATGCGTAATAAACATGATGAGTTGAAAGAATCAAAGAACTAACTAAACTGATTACCCTTGTGTTCACCTTGTCGTATTATTGCTCTGTCAAACGTGAGCCAGTAATCTTCGACAAAAGGCTCTTGCTTTTTATGCAGATGACATGCAGGGTATTTTTGAACCGTGTCGACTGTGGTGGATAACAAATTGTTTGTTTTGGGGCTTTGACAGTTTGAATATGTAAATATTTCAGAGAGGCGAAGGAAGGATGGGATTGAAGAAAGACAGGCAGAGATAATGCTGCTCATTTGCAGTCGAGCCTTGATGTGACGATGCACGCTGCTAACGTGAAGAGTTTTCATTCAGTTTAGCGTAATCTGAATACTTGTCGTCTACACTTATGATATCGCACCACGCGCAAATAGCCAAAGATCGCGGAGAATGACTTCCACTATATTTAATTTCATCTATAAAACAAACACTACTGCTCCAATCCCAATATTTAAAATTCATCGTGAAATATTTAGCATCCTTGGAGCTTTTCCGAAATGTACTGGAATTCAAATTCAGTCCTGACAGAATGAGATTGATGTGGGAAGCCATGCGGCATTGGATGAAATGTAATCAGTTTAGCAAACTGTCAGGATGAAGAGTGAGCTGCCTCCAGAAATTTAAAGCGACCTGTCAATAAGCAATATTGATGATGGACCATGTACTGTCAGCAACTTCAGGTTCACACCAACAAAAATAGTAAAAGACACACTTGAGTGTCACGTCATGTCACCTGTACATACAAATTTATGTGAAAGAACCACCTGGTGTTTAACTCATTCGCTCCCAGCCATTTTCACTGAAGCAACCCCCTTCGCTCCCGGCGTTTTTACTAGATTTTGACTGATTTTGCAAGGCCTAGAGTTCTATTGCCATAAAAACATGGAACCTACAAAAATAAAGATTAGAGTTTCTTCTTTAATGAGGAAAAAAACATATATTTCTCTTCTGTTTCATCATTATTTACAAAACGGTTTAAAACACTGGAGAAAAGAGCTTTTTGCAACATGGCCCTGGTTGATCTCTTATACTCTGCTGCCACCTGCTGGCTGTTTTTTTGTAATAAAAAACATTGCTTTATGCGCCCTCTTCAGGTCAGAGGCTTATGTATGCTCTAGCATAATTTTTCTGTTTTAAAACCATACAAAACGTATAAATACGTTTTTGGGAACATGACCAGATTTAAAATAGAACATATTTATACGTTTTTGGGAGCATATGAGTCAATGCCATTCAGATTTTATATCGATATTCATTTGGTTGTAAAATAGAAACTCGAATAGTACTGAGTAGCTTGAGCAAAAATTCATCTCAGAGGCTAGTATCTGGCTAATCAAGGATGACATTGGATTATGTAATTGATAGGACTCTAACATTTGTGTTTGGGACAAGAGTGTCAAAATAAAGTAACAGTGACAAAATAAAGTCTGCCTGTATCTGAGGAGGAAAGAGAATTAAGTGGATTTTACCATAATTCCCTAAAATGTAATGGAAATCAGATTTGATTAATTATTCTGTTAACCAATCAATGCTCACTTGCTCAGTGATTTAAAAACAATATTGCTCAATGCTCATCATGTTTTTAAAAAAACAAACAATAAAAAAAAATGTACATGAGCAAACGTCATATTAAGTCACCTTACGCGGTTTGAATTTCCCTCACAGTGAGGCAAGGCTTCTTCGTAGATGACCTTTAACCCCTCATATCCAGAAACAAGATGGCCATAGAACTGCTCATGCTTCATCTACAAGGCAGTCATCTGGGGTTGCTCTGGCATCTGCTTGGGTTCTTGCCCCCCCGCCCCCCCGAGCACTTTGGGCCCAGATAAGCAGCAGAAAATGGATGGTTTGCAATATCTCCTTGCACATACTGAGCCAGCACTGCGCTCGTGCTTGTGAAGGATTCTACGGCTGCTTAGCATCGGACTACTCTTGGGTTGCTCTGATCAATCTAATGCTGAGGTTATGCTCCATGCTCCCCTGGCATCCACTTCTCCCCCGTCGTGTTCATGGTCCACAATCAGACTAATTTTGGAGGTGACCCGCTGCTTCTGAGATTAAGTTATGTATCATTCTCTTAATCTTTACTGACAAGTATATGTGGGCACGGCTGCACACTTGGGCACCATGTCATCCACTAACAGATGGCATAAATCATTCTTTTAAACGCTGCATTAAGTATTAATCATTCTCTATGCTGTCACTGTCACACAGCTCGGTGGGCTGCGGTGGGCGCAAAGTGTGATTAATAGAGGTGAGGGTATAAGGAGGCACTTTTTTAGCCCCCGCCCCCTTTACCTCGCTTTGGTTATTGGCCTTGACTTGATGGCATGGGCACTTGCACTTCCACAACAATGATTTTGGACAACATGCCAAATGTATCATGGGAAATGATTTACCTCCTGTTCCAATAGAATCAAGCTCTCATTTGGAAAGGAAGAAGTCGTAAAATGTGACGTACTATTATGATTTGCCGAGTGTCATTGCATTTTATTTGGGTTTTTAAGGGTGTTTTCTTTTGCTTGCTATTTTGATTTAAAACCAAATGCAGAGCGACAGTCAACCCAAGCGTCTTTTCATTGAAACTATTTTCAAATTTGTGGCCAGTGTCATTGAATTTGTGTTGCTAGCAAATCTTTCAGGCTTTTTCTGAGATTAATTTTGTTGTCTACGATTATGATATTGTTAATTCAAATTACAGTTAACATTATTCTTCTCACTTGCAGTCAGTTTCTTTCACTTTTATGGTAATTGATTCCCATTTGTATTTTGACGTTAACACAACCACCAAATAAAGATCATGTGTGATGAATAGTTTATTTAAACTAGGGATGGGCGAGTACCGATACCAGGTATCGGTATCAGTGCCGATACCAGCCTTATGGTATCGGTACTCGTGACCCCTCTTGAGGCCGTTTTATGATCAGGAACTAGGAATTAGAAATTAGAGGAATAGAAAATTGCCATTAATTTCAATTACTTTTTTTTTTTTTTGGGAGAAATACTATACTCTTTCATTTTTGGGGAGAATTTTATGTAGTAGTGGTATCTGTATTTGGTATCGGTATCAGTGACTACTCAAGAGTTGACTATTGGTATTGATATCGGCTCGGAAAAAAAAAGTGGTATCAAACATCCTTAATTTTAATCAAAGGTTTACCAATGGTTGGAACAATAAACCATTCATTACTAACCATTGACCCTTGTGAGCATAAGCGGCTCAGAAAATGGACGCACCATTTTTTGCCATGTAAACAATTTATGTACATAACATTTATTAAAAGAAATTAAACTCTTAAGCCATAAATGGATTTTTACTGTAAGCGTTGGTACTGTAAAGGAGTATCACACTAGAAACAATATGAGAATAAGCTGTAATGTTCTGAGAATTATTATTTTTTTTTTAACAAGGCTGTTTTTTAAAGAAAATTTTCAATTTCAATTTTGCAGTCTAACTGCCTATATTTTTCTTAATATTGTGAGAGTAAAGCCTAAATTGACACGATCCTGATCTTATTGTAGGCATTCATTTATACCACTTCATAGTATTGTATATATATATTTTTTAAATTGGGGGTCAGATTAGCACAAACACTACACAGAGATGAAAACACACCTCTAAATATTTAGCAAATGAACGTACCTCACTTTAGACTTTATTTATATATTTATACAGTTTATGCACCACATTCTTGAATGTATGCTTGTTGTTAGCCTTGGCAAAACAATGCTGAAGACTTTTAGCCCAGCTGACTTCACAGTTACAGGCAGATTCCTCCCGATCATTTTTCATTAAGTTTGCGGTGTCAAAAATGGCCTTTGGTCCTGGCTTCAGGGTTAATGCTCCACACTCTCTTTTTGCCACCCTTTCCCCTCGGTGCCCGCTCTTCATGCCAGCGCCCTTAATGTGACGTTGATGCAAAGTGATAGACCGCTGGCACTCCGCCGATGTCCCTGTTCAGCGCCCTCTGCGTCTGCTCTCCAATTTACTGCCTTTGCATTCCATTTGCTTAGCTTCAGGCATTTGCGAGCCACTATTGCACCCCCGCCCCCCCGCACCCACCCGCTCGCCCTCCGTCGTCCCTCCGCTCCTGCTGCTGCTGGGATATGCGGAACCGAGGGCCGCAACTGATGTGGTTTGGCGAGTTGTGTGAAGCGAGATACAGTGCATAATTATGTTGTCAGAGGACATAATGATGGAAATGCCATCACTTTGAAATGCGGCATCCTTCAAAGTTAGCGCTCTCCCACGCTCTTATGTCATCCAATTTGTGCTTGTTTGTCTCCTGAAAGATGTTGCTTGCGACATTTATGTTTTGCCTGGAATATAATCATAACGAGATGCTATTTTTTTTTTTACTCTTCAAGGTTTTACGCTTAAGCCTTAAAATTGCATATTTAAGCAAATTAATGTGATGTTGAGGCAAACTTTTTATATAGCACACTCATACTTGAGTAATTAACCTTGAGAGATAACCCACAAAGTTAGGGAGCTTTTTAATTTGTGTCACTGTTATTTTTAATATGAAGGATGTGAAGATACCATCACATTTTCGTCAAACTCTCTGTTGGGTTCATGCTATTTTTTGAATTAATATTTAAAACATATCAAAGTAAAACATTTTTTTCAACAGAACCACACAATGTCTGTTAGGAAGCAGTGCTGTGATCAGTGACTAGTTGGCCTCTCGAACTGGCCTCTTTCCAGCAACTAGTCGCAAATTCCATATTTTTAGTTGGCAATAGCATTAAAATGAGCTTTTTCTCTTCCCAAAATGATGACAAATAGTCACAAGATTTCACACATAATTGGGTCTTGAAGGTAGGACACTACCACAGCATAAACTATTAGGAGCAACACAATGGATGATGAACTAAACAAAAAAGAATTTCGTCAACACACATTTTTCACCAGATTAAAACTAGACTTGACTAAAACCTTCATTACTAAACATTAACTGGGACTAAAGCAGTATGCATTTTCATCGACGAAAATGTACTTCACTTAATAAAAAAACTGGACCAAAATCTATGGATATTTTAGTTCATGAACAAAAATGAGATGAAAATTATGATTAAAAAAAAATCTTGTCTCTGCAAATCTGTCACATGACAGTGACACACCCCCTTTCAAATCTGCAACTAGCGAGTGCAACATGTACAAACACATGGGACAGACAGGAGGTGGATTCACGGTTAAAGAAGTAAAAAAAAAATATATATATATATATATATAATAATAATAAATTATAGTTATAACGTAACAGTAATTCAACGGCTATAACGTTGTTAGACAATATGCTTTAAAAGTCATCTCTAAATTTGTGGTTGATTGTGCACACGTAATGCAAATAACAAAATGTAACAAAATATGTTCAGACAATGTTCCTTTCACTCAACAGTTCAAAGAGAAACATACCAGAATGGACTGGATCTTTTCATACCTTTTGTGAAACAGCATTGGCCTTTGAATGCAACTCAAACCTTTTACAATCACCAACAAAATGCTTTTCAGCAGCTTTTATGACCTGTGGGAAATGATCCATCTTTGAAACTGATGTGTAGTATCGAGACTTCTGATTTTATTTTATTTTTTTCTAGTGCACAGTTGGCTTTTCCCACCCAAAGAGGATTTTCTCTGAATCACAAAATGCTCACAAATGTTTTTCCTCTTGACGTTACAAGTTGAAAGATTGTGCTATATTAACTCATTCACTGCCTTTGACGGCTATAAACGTCAAAAAATAATTTGAACTATTTCTATTAGTTTAACATTTTTTTCCAGAATTTTTTGTACATTTAGAACAGATATGAACTTTGTGATTTATCGCGAGTTAACTAGTGAAGTCATGCGATTAATTACGATGAACTTTAATCAACTGACGGCCCAAATTTTTTATATATATACATTTTTTAATTCATTCACTGCCATTGACGTCAAAAAACCATTTGAACTATTTATATTAGTTTAACATTCCCCCCACACACTTTTGTTAACAAGAGTATGAAAACCTAGAATTTTTTTATTCTTCATTTAGAACTGATATAAAATTTGTGATTAATCGTGAGTTAACTAGTGAAGTCATGCGATTAATTACAATAAAAAAAAAATCGCCTCTTGCCACAACTTTTTAATAATCTTTTCTCAAAAATTAATTTATGGCAGTGAATGAATGAGTTAATATATGTGAATAAGTATTGTCATTTCTAAAGATACTGTAAGCTTTACACAAATAAATGCCTGACAGCTACACTGCTGTGATTCCCGAAATTGATACCTGATGCATTTTATTATTTGCGTCTCTTGTACTTTATGGGCTTAGGCTGTTAAATAAATTGCAAAGTCAAGGCTGAAAAAAAATAAGATAACGATATTTCATAGCCATCATGTGGTGCTTCATCTTTGCATGGTAAGCCCCAACTTGAGTGGAGATAAAGCAAGTTCAGTCCGATAAAGAAGTCATGGCTCAGCGTGTAAGTGGAATTGTTGCTGGCCTGTAGCGCTCGCAATCACTTCAGTGCTCAATTCTCAGCAAGTCTGTGCCAGCAGACATCTGTGGCTTTGTAACCTCTAGTAACCTCTGTACAACTCCCACTACTGTGTCTGAATATGGTGGTGAGCTACACGGCTTTTACCGTGTCAGTGAAGATATAAACTAGAGTCACCATTAATATTGAGTATGTGGAATGTAAGTTAAGCAGAAAAATCCACCGTTTTTTATCAATTACAGGGGGCGGCCATTTTGTCACTTGGAACGACTAAAAATGACATCACAGTTGCTCAGGGCTCAGGAAACGACCAATCACGGCTCACCTGTTTTCCGAAGTTGAGCCGTGATTTGTCGTTACCTTGCCCCTGAGCAACTGTGATGTCACAAAATGGCCGCCCTCAGGATAGATAAAAATGGGTAGATTTACATTACATTTGCATACAACATATTATTCTAAAGAAAATATGTGGGTTGACTTACCCTTTTACAGCTGTTCTACAAAATGGAGAAAGGTGTAAAAACAAAATTAAAAGAGTACTAGAAATGTCTACCAGTAAAAAGTAAAACTTTACTTCTCCTTGTTTACCCCAAGGACCTCTGTTAAAAGGTTGCTACTGCCAGCACCAAAAAAAAAAAAATATTTTTTTATATGTGACCTCAATAGTCTCAACATGACATTCCGATTGATATTACATTTGTGGAATATGAGTTATGCAGCAAAATTCAGCAAATTTTATCCATCTCAGGGGGCGGCCATTTTGCCACTTGACTGAAGATGACATCACAGTTGCTCAGGTCTCAGGCGACGACCAATCATACATCACCTGTTTTCTGAAGCTGAGCTGTGATTGGTTGTTACCTGTGACCTGAGCAACTGTGATGTAATTTTCACTCGACAGCAGGCGACAAAATGGCCGCTTTCTGATATTGATAAAAACTGCTGGATTTTGCTGTTTAACTCATATTCCACAAACGCAATATTAACCAGAATACCCCATTTACACTAGTCAGGGCTGCATAGAACATATTATCAAGAATTTTTTGGGGGGTTGACTTCACCTTTAAAGGTGCATGTCGCAATATTGATGCAAATTGGAGTGTTAGAATAACAATTTTTTTCACCCACACATGTTTTAAGAAATGTATAATAGACAGGAGGCACTACTGTGGCGCAATGGCTGTTGCCCCTATTTTCCTGTAGAGTGAAATTATGATTGGCGGTTCGGGACCAAATCTTAAGAGACTTCGCAGAAGCACTGGGAAGGCGGAAGTGTTTGGAAGTGTTTTTATGAGTCCGTGGCAAAAGACAAGCTTGTGCCACAGCGGATATAAAAGTGTGTTAAAATAATAATAAACCAAGACTGCAGTGCAAGCCTGCGTTTTCCGGTAGCTCATTTTGTTCGACCATCGGGCCGAAAGTTTGGCCACATGCAACGGGAGTTGTCCACGGAGGTGACTCTGACCTATTTATGCACAATAAAACTACCACTAACTAACGTCTAGGCGCGTGCACGTCGCCAGCTTCCATTCCGCTTTTCTCCAGAGGGGTCGCAAATCTGCAAAAACTCGGTAACTTGCGTTAGGTACCTTTAAGGGAGAAATGTCAATACTCAATCAATAGCAGTAGGTTTTCCTGTTATCCAAGAGTCTTGCCTTCTAATCCATTCAAAGAGAAAATGGTTGAAGTGAGTTCAGATCAATTTGAATGGCCCACAAACTTTCACCCTGCAGTCAGAGGCAATAATTATCACCTTCTCGATCTGATGCTTTGAAGAAGCCCAACGAAATCATTCTCTGCATTCCTCGGAAGTTTTCATGTAGCACTTGCTGCATTCCAAGTTCTGGCCAATGATCTGCAGTTAAAAAGTTGAGTTGGTTTTTAATGTTATATTCCAGTTCAGTGTTACTGCATTTAACAGTAACTGAGAGCAAATGAAGTTCTCAAATCATTTTATGGCCAGGCTCCTGTGCCGCTTGTCAATCCGAGGCAGATGCTAACACTTTCATTGGCCACGTTCAAGCATTAAAAAGAAAATGCTCAAACAGGGCTCGTCACAACAGCAGAAGCATATTACTTGGTTTCTTGCCAAATGCGTTGCGTGGTATTATTCTTATAAACATCTGTACAGTGACTTATCCTGGAATGGCCTTTTCTTAGGTAATGCCCATTTAATTGTGAAGCTTACCAAAAGAGGACCGCAGATCTGAGGGGTGAAAAGGTGGTCGCTGCCTTGTTTTCACATGATCACAATGGAACGTTTGTGCATGGCTGCTCAAATGCAAGAGACGCTTCCTGGGCTCATCTTAAGTCCATTCCTCATGTCTCACCGCAACTCCCCCACACCCCTCCAAAATGCTAAGCATTTAATCAACTCTTTGCCATTTTCCTTTATAAAACATCAGAATGGGATTTTGTTGCATCACCTTTTTGACTAACATTGAGTAGCAGATAATGATGTACAAAATCCCCTGGTATGATTTGCCTGTTCCTACTTTTCATGGACATATGATATATATGGATCCAAACAAAGGGAACAAAATGGAAATGTAGATTTATTCCAAGTGCTCACAATCTGTCTGTTTCAATTGAAGCCCATCTAATCACCTCAAAAAAGGCCTATTGTTCTCCGCTCCCATCTCAGTGGGTCAAACATGGCCCTCTAATCCATTCCAATCCTCTCCTTTGTCTTCTCACACACATCATATAGATTAGAGATGGGCTTTTCACTCAAATGTGTTCATCAACTATAAAATGAACGATAAATTGTCAATGGGATACTGCACATTCATATTATTATAATGTGATGAAAGAATCTCTCCAATTCCAGTCTGATTTCGATGCTTGCCGTAGTGAACCGTGTCCATGTAGCTAATCTTCTCACAGAGATCATCATGCTATTTAGGCTGCAAACTAGTTGAGGCTGGATCAACTGTGCCCCTGCTGGGTGCAGCTTAGTAAAGTACTCCATTTTGCCTCAATTGTTTCAACAGACAATACATTCTTAACAATAAATCAATCAACGGGTAGAAGTAAATGTGGTAAGACAACGAGCCGTTAACTACATACACATACTTGAAATCAAATTGGAATAACACCGCTTTCCTGGAACTATTTATCGGTTCCTGTTCCAGTTAATCCCAAAAGTAGTTGATGGAGTTAAAGTCAGGGTACTTTAGGTCTTCCACACCAAACTCATCAGAGCACGTCCTTATGGACCTTGCTGCAAGTAATATTGCATTAAAATGTCTTCCCTAAACTGTTCCCATTAAATAGAAATTATCCAAAATAAAGTGTTGAAACCCTTTTTTAATCAGTAACAGTACTACATGAATGGTGACATTAACTCATTCAAACCCAATAGCATATAAATACATTTTTAATATAATTTTATATAATAAAATTGTTTATTTTTTTTTATGCTACAGCATACAGAAGGCATTGATACCGTTTCTGACATGAAGAGGTCGCTTAAAAGTCTCATATTATTCAACTTTTCAACATACTAAAATAGTTCCCAAATGTGTAAAAGACATGTCTGTGACATGCATTCGTCAAAATTGACTTTGGATCTAATATTTTTGCTGTCTCTAAATCACCCCCCCAAAATCCTCTGTTCAAAACAGCTTGTTTTAGGGGTGTGTCACTTTTATGTAAATAGCTGCACCAGGCCACGCCCTTCTCTCTGTCAATATCCCTTTCAAAACCGGAATATTGGGATTTTTGGCAATATTTGGGTTTTGAAAAGCCATGTAAACACGCTCAAAAAGCCAAATATGCTCTTATTTGTTAAATTTTTAAGGACCCAAATAAGACCCCTGGGTTACCTCTTTTGTAGTGTTGTTCCAATACCGTTTTTTGGACCCCCGATACCGATTCCGATACCCAGCTTTGCAGTATCAGTGCCGTTACCATGCCGATACCTAAGTTTAGTTTTTTTCTCAACATGACAAAGCTGTCCTTCCATTGCTTCAGAACAATAGGATATCTTGGCTTGACGTGCAGTGAACATGTCACACATCAGTGAATGTCGTGCATGAGCAAGACACAAGATGCTGCATCCAAAGTCCTATATTAGCGTCGGAATTAATGGTATCGGCATGTTACTTGTTAGTACTCACCAATACCGATACCACTGTTTTGATGCAGTATCGGGGGCCTCTGCCGATAACGGTATCGGTATCGGAACAACACTACTCTTTTCTAACCTGAAATTTTGGTCACATAAACGCATTTAGAATATCTCGACTGAATATGTCTTTTATTGACTGTAGAAAGTTAAAATACAAGTGCACTTGTATACATGACTAGGCTTATACATTTCCTTTTGTTGAAATACATTAACCTTATCATTTTATCAACATGAAACGAATAAGGGGTAGGATAAGATACAGAACATATAAACTCTTTTCTTTCTTCCTATTCTTCTTTTTTTTTTCTTTTTTTACTTTAACTTATGTTTTAAATTTGTAATGTGTTTTCTTTATGTTTATATGTTCAATAAAACCATAAACCATTAAAAAAAAAATTAAGTCGAAATGACGTGTATTTTTGCGCAATGACCGTGCATCATGATTTGATTTCGATGTGGTTATGTGTACGGGATTAACGTTGACTGCATATCAACGTAGTCACTGATTAGACTTGAGTTTTTTTACATGCTTCTTACTCCCTCAAGAATGGATAGCAGATGAAATAGGCGTTACAAAGAGTAGATGTTATTTGCCATGACAGCTGGACATACGACGCTTATTTGTGGAGATCTTTCCTCGGACCGAGTGTGAAAGCAATCCTCGTGTGTTTGTGGGATGCCTATTCCTATTTCTTGGCTTGTCCATCTTTGTGTGAGTGACAGCTTGTCGACTGCTTTGCTGTGTGTGACACACATCGACATTTAATTCTTAGAGACAACAGGACAGGCCCGTATGCAGCCACGTACGTATACGGACCAGCGCAGGGGCGGCGGCCACTTGGCAGCCACCACGGTAGACTGATGCAACACGCCATGCGACTGGGCAGGTGGCAGCTGCACCAGGAAGTTGGCCACAGGAGGCTCAGGACCATGTGGCAATAAGGGCTGCCCGGATGCCATGAGATGATCAGGTCGGCATTGACAGATGCCCGCTGCATACTGGGAAACAGGGTTGTTATAGTTTTGGAATTTTCATTGGGTGAAGGCTGTGTGGCCTTCACACATATGTTTTTCTACACCATTCAACTTGATTATATTTTATTCCTCGCACTGTTTTGCCCTGCTACTACTTCCGCATTTTTCAACTGATTCCTGCCATTCAAACGTTGACATATTCCAAATATTCACGTGACGACTGCTTCCATTTTTAAAATTCTAAATATTCATGGTTTACCCACAATTCCCTGTTTTGTACCCAAAAATCCCCCATTCATTCCCAATGGCAGATTCAAAATTTACATCGTTTCAACTTGACATTCAAAACATTTAGCTCATTCAATTTAACTTTGGGGATGATCTTCAACATAATTCAACATTGTGCACCCCCAAATTTCCCATTCATTTCCAATGGGAGATTCAACATTTCCCATTTACATTGTTTTAAATTGACGTTCAAAACATTTTGCTCATTCAATTCTCTTTGGGGGTGAACATTAGGTAGACCCCGGATTCTCGGCCCCTCTAAGCTGTAAGAGAGTTGGAGAACCATTGTGTATACAATACCTCAGATCAGCAAGCATCAGATTATTAATCTCTGTCGGGCAGCGTATTTTATCGATAGTTTTAGGGTTAGGGTGTTTATATGTAAAAAACAAACAAAAAAAACCCACCTATTTTTTTTCTTTTTTTTCCTCAGCGGCCATCATAGTTCTAAGCCCACTGACTTGCAAAAGAGGTCCACTTTCATGAGTCATTTACAATTGGTTTGGATTCACAGCATCAGATAACGAGCCAAAAAACAGCCCACTGCAAAGTATCTTCAAAGTCTGTTGGAGCCAAACTTATTCAGTATTTGAAACAGAGAGAAACACAGCAGATTTGGAGAAACGTGGGAGATGTGTAAGAACACTAGAGCTAGGAAAATGCTAAGGCGCAGACAACATGCGTAGAACCGTTTTCGCATTGTTTTGCATTGGACAAAAAGTTTGGTGGAAAGCAATTCCGGAGTCAGTCATGTCCATTAAATAGTGAAAAGCAGCGATTTATTGACATGTTGAGCACCTTTTTAATGCATGTAGTATGAAAGGAACTTTCTACGACAGAGTAATAGAGTGAAGAAATAGCTCTCTATCCCTGCAACAAGTGCCACGGAGAGAGTTTTTAGTGTAAAGGGTGCCATTGTAACGGGTCATGCCTAAATCCTAATGTCGTTTTTTTCCTTGCAAAAAGTATGTACTGTAAAATCATGTGAGTAACTCTTATTTTTTCAAAAAATGATAAACAATTGTAGAGTAGTATGATACAGGGAGTTTAATAAGAAACCGTTAATATGTTAACCAGTAACTAAGCAGTACCTAGTTGTAAAAAAATAAAATAGAATCACTGATTTATAGCGCATTTCATACACAAGGTAAATCAATGAATATGCTAGAAATACATCCTGAAAAGGATTATGTGTGGCCTGAGAGATTGCACTGTTGACTTGAGACCACTGTAAGCATTTGTTTGTTTTATAGCACGTCCACTGAATTCCATGCTCGCTTACACTACATTATTTAGATTGGCTGTTGTTCCAACATGCCCCCTCTGGACAGTTTTTTGTGCATAGATCCTTCTGCCGGTAGCAGTTTGTGTACATTCACAGGATTTGGACACTTGATGTGGTTGTTAGTTTCTTTGTCATGCACATACAGGTGTTTTTTTTCCACAATATTTTCTCCTCTGAGATTTGTGACGGAAAAACTCTCATCCAACCTGCAGTAATTTTCCACTCAGTGCAGACTAATTGACGATGATTGAACTTTAATGTCAGGATTTTTTTCCCCCATGCATTGGGTGACATTTTTCTCAGCTAGTACACACCATTAGTGACACAATGGGTAGCCTTTCAGCGCACAGGTAACAATGTGACAGCAGTTCACCACTCGGTGGGAGGTGAGGATTAAAAACAATTTGATGCAATTATTATGTGTACTGTAAAAGGAAAGAAAGAATTTCATGAAATAATGGTTGTTAATGGAAGTCTGCATAACGTAGCAGAGAAGCACTCCGAAGCAAAACTTTAGTTACAGAACACTTTATCCTCTCTAGGGCTGCAACTAACGATGATTTTAACTAATTTGCTCCCAAAACGTATAAATACGTTCTATTTTAAATATTTTCAGTGTCCCAAAGCCATATTTATACGTTTTTATGTTGTTCTATGCTAGAGCATACTGAAGGCTTTGATGCAGCCTCTTAACTGCAAAGAACGGGTAAAGTAATGGTGGTATTTACAAAAACGGCCAGCAGGTGGCATCAGAGTATAAGAGATCAACCAAGGCCATGTTGCAAAGAAGCTAATTTACCCACTGTTTTAAACAGATTTGTGAATAATGATGAAATTTAGCTATATTCTAATTCTAATTGCTGCAAAACAGAAACAGATTCAAATATACTTATTTTCCTACTGAAAGAAGATAATCTAATATTTATTTTGGTACATGTTTGTATAGCAATACACCACAATTTTCTGTGGGCCTTGCAAAATCAGTCAAAATTAAGTAAAACAGCCGGGAGCGAAGGGGGTTGCTTCAGTGAAAATGGCTGGGAGTAAATGAGTTAATAATTGAGTAATCTGTTGATTATTTTTTTCTATGAATCAGAATATATATATTTTTTCCCATCCATTTTTATTCCTTTATTCAAAAACAGGAAATTTTAAATTAACATGAAATGATTATGATGGGATTCAGTCTTGGTGGTTCAACCTCCAGATTTTTGTACAAATTTAGAGGCATATTTACAAAAGTTGGTTGAGTTCACCACCGCGAGAGGCAGGACACTGAAATAAATTTTGTAAGAACAAACTAATCTAAAGCCCTGCAGGATTTTTGTAAATCCCTGTATATAAAACAGTTTACAGGGGTTCAATTACAATGTTGTGGTTCATGTAGCCCATTTATGTATAAAAAATAAACACGCTGCTCTCTCTTTAAATAAATGATAGTTTGGTGCTACTTTCCTTCTAATATGATGCAACTTCATGGTTTGTTGCCCTGTCACTTAGCCTTAAACTGTCTTAAATGTGAGTAATAACCAGTAAAGCCTGTCAGTGTCTGTTCAGGTGCTAACACAAATATGATTTATGTCCAAAAACGGAGGGATCGAAATGTGAATGCATTTTACTCTGCCCAAATGAAAACAAGTTTTGACTATATGTGACATGATTTGATTTTGTTTTTTTTGTCGTGTTTGCTGGACTGCGGGTTCATTAACAAAACAGTTGAGGCACACATTAAATGGGCCACCAATCAAATGGGCCCAGTATTATAAATCAAATGTGATCAAACCACGCCCTCGCCATCCTGATTATTAGCCGCTCACTCAGTCAGAAAATCTGCTGTTAGAAAGGCTCATGAATTAAAACTAAAGGGGGCTTTAAAATATTCACAGGTTCAGAAGATGCAACACTTCACTTCTGGTTTAGATCCTTGGCTGGTGAAGGAGAAAAGCTTACGGGCGGATGTTTTTTTTATGATGTTTTTTTTTTAAATGAAAGAAATGTTCAAGGATGTCGGATACACATCCGCCTCAGTATTTTTGCAACAGGTTTGCTGGCAACATCACAGGTCAACAAAGATCATCTCTTTTACTTGACTCAATGTGAGAAAAAGTAGATTCAGATCAGGGATTAGATAGAAAGATAGATAGATACTTTATTCGTTGTGTGTTTGCCAGAAGTATTTTTCTTTATTAAGGTTTTATGATTCTCTCCAACTCGCAATTTTTTAGCCTTGAGAGCAATGAGCCAAAAACGTTACTTAAAAGTATATTTTCCAGATCCCTTTAAAGTGAGCTGCGTTTGTGTTTAGTGGTGATCTTGTGTTGTTGAAGTGAAATTAATTTGTGTGACTTGGCTTGATTATCCTGGCATTTTTGGAACGAGCACAAAGCAGCGGAAAAACTGTGTTTTGCAGAAACTGTGATTTTTAACCACCTCAGTCAAATTGAATTTCATCCTTTTAAAAGTGGAAAATGAATGTACCCTTTGTGTCCTCTTTAACCAAACCCCATTTTGTAATGCTTCCGTAACTTCGAACAATGCTGGGGAGCGAGAAAGCCTTTTGTACAAACTCACTGCTCTGCCTCTTTCGCCTTATTTGATCCTAAATGCGGGTTGGTGAAATTGAAAGGCTGCAGGTGGTGGAATCAACGTTTGGCTTCCTCTGTGTTTAGTAGAATTGACAAGCAGCTGAGTGGCCAAGCTGCTATGGGATATGTGCTTTTAGTGGGGTTGTTTTTCGGACTAGTTGGAATGTAACAGGTGCCTTGGTCAGGTTGAGGAGTCAAATGCAGATGGCTCAGCGGGGCAAAATTGATCGATTTGAGTATAGTAAAACCTCAAAATTTGAAGGTCCAATTGAGAAATGGAACAACATTTTAGGAAACCATGGAAAAATATAGCTGCACTAAAATGATTCAATCAAGCCTTTATCATGCATGGCGTCTGCAGTATTTTATTGTTTTAATTAGGGGTGTCAAAATTAGTTTTAATTTTGAGTTCCTTTTAAGTTCTTTTAACACCACAATTTTTTTTAAATACACGATTAATGACCGCCCCTTACTTAGGGAGCCTGTCCTGGAGGAATTCCAGTTGCAAAATTTAGGAGTAATAACATTTAATAATAATACATATATTTGTGGGGACTGGGGTCAAGTTGTATTTTACAATTTTAAAAATGTGCAGAATTTCACAAGTTACTTGATGTTAAAGATTAGATAGCAATATGAAAAGAAAAATGCACTGAGCTGTCACCAATGCCTTACAAATGCAATTGTGCCACTCAGTGGCAGAAAAATGACCTCAACACAAATCAATATCTCACTCCTTTTTTACAGTACAGTGCATCTTTTTAATTTTAACTCAATTTTATGAATTATGAAATTACTGTATCAATGACAAAAAGATGCAGCCATATTTATATTTGTTTAACATTGTTTTCCACTTTTATGTTAACAAGAGTATGAAAACTGCAATATTTCGTTGTACGTTTAGAACAAATATAAAATTTGCAATTAATCGTGAGTTAAGTATTGAAGTCTTGCGATTCATTACGGTTACAATTTACAATAGTTTTAATGTTTGGGTGTTTAAGTTAAATTAACATTTTACTAGTGCTGTCAAACAATAACTTTTTTGACTAATTAATAGCACAATTTCCGTAATTAATTGCGATTAATCGCATATTTTGGAATTAAGGCGCTGTTGAGAAGACAGCCTCTTTTTCAACTCTTCCTTTATGAGGAAATACAGGAGATCAGAACATTTAGCGAGAGATACTCATCATTGAAATTCACACTATAAAACGGTAATTAACCAGCTCAATGATTAATTATCCCCATAGACGGTCAACGAAATATCTCCAGAGTTTCACTGTGCTACTCTTAGTGGTAGGCACATTGCCCACATTACCACAATAAACAAAATTTCATCATATGGTCTTCATGCTGACCGGACCTGTAGGAAGTTTGGAATGTAGAATTTCAAACCTGAACCTTGTTAAGACACTCACTCTGGCACTGGAACAGCCTGATAGGCGAATGAAGCAAGGGAATCAAATATTTGCACACAGTTGATGCAACAACTCAAGAGTTAGTAGGTGGTAATGACTCAGCAGTTTTGCTTTCATCATTGAGAAAACAAGCCTGGCAATGTTTACTGTAAAATTGGGTTTTACATAGCATAATTGCATCTCAATTAATTTATGCAGCAATATAGAAAATGTAATAATGACTGTAGTCTATTTACACTGCTGAGGTACATCATAAATCATAATAAGGCCAGGATGCATTAGCGTCACAATTTTGCACATTAGTGACATTGCAGCTATGTAATATGTTGTATTTTGTGGCATTAGATTTCATTAGAAAGATTCTCTTTGCTTAAAAATGATAAGACTTCAGTGCTGATTTCATATGTCTCAGCTTCATGTTTGGCTTTTGGGAAAAACAAACAAACACAAAATGCTTAGAAAAATGCACAAATGTCTATTTTACACAATGGACCATGTAAAAACCATAACCTTTATGGATGATGATAGAAAACAAGGCATTCCACTTCAAAGCAACCCAACGTATGCACCAATTGGCTAAAAGTGAATTTCAAAATTAGTTCATACTTCCCGATTTTACATCCACTTTCATTGCTTTTATTCAGAGTCAATGACTGCAGTAAATTTGAAGCATGTGCTTGTTGTTCTGTATGTCAAGCCCCTCTTGTACATGACTCTGCAGGCACACACTGGATAATGTGCTGCTGCTTTGAAAATGAGATTTGCAAATTGGATTCTTTGTAAAGTCTTTTCACATTTTTCTCTCACTCAAACTTAAGAAGGGTTATAGAAGCAGTCTTTTGAACTAAAACCGACGTTGAAAACGCAGCCACCAGACGTGCTAATTAAATCGATTTGTGGAATGGGCCTTTAGATATTCTGTTGCGGTCACGATCCACCTCTATCACATCTTCTGTGGGTGGGAAGATGAACAAAAGTCTCTCGTTCTCCAACTGCTGGTGAATGTTAAACAGAAACCGCCATCTACTCCTCCCTGAGAAAATACAACCGCTCAAAATAAACTACGCTTGTGGGAAAAAAAAAACACCCTGATAATTAAAAACTAATTTCATATCAGCGATGGGATTTCTCACTTGCCAGACCCAAAGCTCACAGGAGCAGGAATATGGAATAATTGATGTTTCCTTTTTCGGTTCAGGAGAAACAACAAGCTCCAGTTGTTTAGGAGTCATTGTTTCTATTGTAAGTTGTCCTCAGAATAGCACAGAAGAGGGGTTTGTATTGGAAGAATAATAACGTCTGTTTGACTTTTAGTGACATCTGATGTGTTTTAATCATAAATGCAACCATTGAGGAGGAACATGTGAACTTTGAACTAAAATTAATGTCAAGATAAACTGGTGCTGGTTGCTGTCTTGGTACACACAGCTGTGGTTTAGAATGCAGCTTTAAATGTGCTTTATGGTGAAGCTGTGCTTATGTGTTTTGCAAATTCACATATTTATGGATTTTTGTGTGTGAACCCATCATCCTCCATTAACCGAAGAAAAGGTGACCTATTCCCTATTTTTGTGGTCAGGCTAAAGCAATAAAAGTTTTGCTTTGCTCCAATTGTAAACCTTTTAAGGGCGCCAGTTTTTTGCAGGTTTTAGCTATTATAGGGAGTCCCTATTCACTGTCGTCGAAGTTTGTCCAGACATTGATTGTTCGGAATCCGAATTAATAATTCATTCATTTGTTCATTTATTTCAGGCAGCAATCAACATCAACATCAACAAGATATCATTTTTTCCAAACAATACTCAACTAAACCTAGACTGAAAAGGAGTGGGAGGAAGAAAACCTATTAAGTCCCACCCCCAATCTCATTAATATTAAGCTTTGAAAACAAATTTAGCGACTTTCCTGCAAGCATATTAATAATACTAAAACACAAGTCTACCAACAATGATGATAGTGATAATAACCCCAAACAACAAAATGTTCCCATGAACAATGATGGAAATAATCCAGACGAAGAGATGAACATTTTCCCTAAAAATGGTGGTGAGAAATTCAGCCTTTGCTACGTTACGTTTCATAAAAAAAAAATCCCCCCAAAAAATCATTATAATTACTGAATTCATTTTCTGCTTTATCATGATTTATATCCTACACAGGCGCTAAAGAGGTCAAGGAAACCACAAAAATAAAAACAGCTACTGGAACATGAGGGAGCTAGCTAGATAGCTAGCTAGTCATGTCTTGACCTGCCTCCCTTAATTTTCATGTGGGTTCTGGACTGAAGTCTCAAATGAATTTTCCACTACATTTTATGTTCTACGTAGCTCAGATTGCAAGTTGTGTGTGTCGGGGTTTCAGGTAGTCCACTGTATAATGGATTCTTCTTGAAAATCTGGCTAGCTCACAGATGCTAGAAATGCTATAGATGATTAGACGACGCCTGATAGTTAGCTTCCTGTGCATTTGCTAGCAGAAAAAAAATCTCTCGCCTGCTTCTTGACCAAGTGAAATTGTTGACCATCATGACTGCGTCAGCTTTTGCTCATTAACTAATACTGGCGTCAATTATATATTGTAAGGATGATGGATAGATTGATGAATGGATGTGTATTATCTCAATGAGGTCTGGAAATTTGAAAGGGTGAGCAATCGATACTGAAAGTTTGCTAGCAGAATTGCATTACATTTCCTCCCAAATGTACTGCATTTTACAAAATGAATGCATCCTTTAATTAATGTATTGGCTTCCTAATTGCAGGGTGAGCTCCCCTTAATCCGAGAATAACGCCTGTTTCATTGGCCTCTATAAGCCTTGTTATAGCCAGTTTCATTATAATCCACCCTGAATCTCTTTCTCTTTCTCCTCACAATCTATTTCCCGGCCTTACATGTTTTCCCGGGGCCTTCTAACCAGCAGGGTTGAGTTATTAATGCCTGCGGGGAGGGGGGGGGGGGCAAGAGAGATGATTTCATTGCGTATTCAGGTATGGCGATGGATGGCTTTCTGAGGCAGCCAGGGGAGTGCTGGGAGGGGAGCCTCAGTAGAGAATAAATATACCTGTCACCTGGTGATGTATCTGGCCACGCTCGCTGCAATGCAGATCAACCCCCAAACCTCCCCCCTCCCGGACTGCCTCTACCATTACTCAACCTTTCCCCACCTGGTTCCAGCCTCTTCCGATTTGAGATTGAGGTGGCCCGTGAGGAGTGCAGACTTTGGCTCTTTTTTCCAATGTGGTTTGGTTCACGTTTGTCGACAGTGACACAAGAAAAATGCTGCCCCGGAGGAACTTACTAGTTCTGGTGATCATGCCTTTTCCTGACTGGCTGATAATTAAGGACAGAGAGTGGATTGATAGAGACATCCCTTCATATGGCTTGATTATGCACCCATTGAACAATTCTGTATGTATGTAGTAGTAGGGGGGGGGGGGCGTACAGACGAGCCAACTTTTTACACCACAATATTTTTTTTAGAGCTTGACATTGTCAGGATTTTTTGCCCTGCTTTAGAATAGATGGAAGTGCTTTCAGCAACAGATGAGTGCGCTAAGAGAAATTAGTCCACCACCTTAATTAATCTAAATTCTCTTCTATTTCTGAATATGCAGCTTTAGTAAATGAGGGAGAACCAAGAATGGGACAAAAGTCAGTCTACAGCAGGACTTTCAGCAATTTTGGAATGCAGCCGCTCGTCCGCACAGACACACATGCACACAAATACATATAGATTAAAATTATTCTAATGACTTATGGTTTATGTCTAGTTACAGAGGATCCTTTGCAGAACCCAAGCCCAAAACAAGACCAGTTGACCTTGTTGTCCTAGTAGTAAACTACTGAAAAAGTATCAATGTCGACTTGACTTTCATAACATTAGGGTCGACTTATAAATTGGACCCCTCTTGCCTTCAGAACTTAACAGGGAAGTCAACCCAAACATTTTCTTTACAAGAATATGTTCTAAGCAGCCGAACACAGTATTTTGATTTATAGTGTGTTTGTGGAATATCATTTAAGCAGCATTATCGATCTCATTTTGCCACTTGCTGTCAACTGAAAATGACATCATAGTTGCTCAGGGCTTAGGTTAATGACCAATCACGGCTCACTTGTTTTTGAAGCTGAGCCGTGATTGGTTGTTACCTGAGCCCTGAGCAATTGTGATGTCATTTTCAGTTGACATAGAGTGGCAAAATGGCTGCCACCAAATGGAGGACCATGTGGATTTTGCTGCTTAACTCATATTCCACAAACTAATCAGAATGTTGTGTTTAGGCTGGTGAGGGAAACATACAAAATATATATATATATATATTTTTAAATAAATAAAATGAGGGGTTGACTTACTCTTTAATTAATAGGAGTAACAATGATACTATTGTGTGTATACCTTTAGTTAGGTAGAAAAAATAATAACATCTAAGTTTTGATGATTTAATAAAATTAATCTTTGCATTGGGTAGGGCAAAAACCTTTGATACAAGTTGTCAGAAGGACCTTATAAAGGCTGACAAATGAATGTGCTGGAAAATACTATCCCTTCATTGGTAACTGCTACTTTGCTAGCATGAAGGACTCTGTTAACAATTTTACATTTGAGTGTTAATTTGTAAATTGTAGACTTCCTGCTGGTGCTGCCATTTCAACTTCTTTCCTGCAAGATAATGCGCCAATCTAAAATGTTTAAACTGTGACATGACACCTGAGCGAATCTGTATCTAACCATCATATTTTGACAACAATATTAAAATGTTTGTATTTGACTAGAAATACCATTACCTGTTTTTAATGACTGGGTATTGAGCCGAGACCTACTATTTTTGTCATGAGGGACGTGAGTAATTGAGGGATGACGGACCCAAATGCAGGACGTGACTAGACTGGTCCATGACTGGAACAAACGTGATGTCAGGACCTGATTTGCCTTGACTTGACTTGCTGAGGAGTGGCTATGACTTGGCTTTGGCTGTGGCTGTGACGAAGACTTGGCTGTGACGATGGCTTGGCTGTAACGATGACTTGGCTGTGACGATGGCTTGGCTGTGACGAAGGCTTGGCTGTGACGAAGACGACTTGTCTGTGAGGAAGACGATTTGGCTGTGACGAAGATGACTTTGCTGTGGCGATGACTTGGCTGTGACGAAGACTACTTGGCTGTGACGAACACTTGACACACAAACTTGTACACGTAGACAATGCACCCAGCCCGACTGGACAAGCACAATAGACTAAATACACCAACTCTAATGAGACACACCTGGGGAAATGAAGACACACACAGGTGGATGTGGCTAGACATAACGAGACAAGGCAAGAAACCAGGAACAAAACACTAACCACAGACAAAAACAACAAGAACACGCACAACAAACAAAAAACCCAACCCCCACAAAACCGAAACATGACAATTTTACCCATGTCTCATTGTCCCTGCAGGAGTTCCAAATAAAAAACTGTATCAACGGGTATGAAACTGAGCTTTTTCAAAGAGTGTAATTACATTACAAAGTAGGGGGTTCCACAAATGAACAGATGTATAAGATGGTAAATCTAATTGGAAAGGCAAAATGTGTCAGTAAGAACTCCTCAAACGAGAAAGGGAGTAATTTATTTGATTGATGACGCTCATAAAACCGGGAAGCATTTCTTCAATGTGTTGCTGCAACTGTGGCAAATTGTCGCATCTGGTTTAACGGCTCATATTGTATATTTTCTTTTACCCAACTATAAAAGCAATGAGATTTCTATGCAAACATAAAAAAGGTTGAACAATTCTCCTCCCTCTCCAGCCATCCACCTGATCTGGTTCCAGTGAGCGTTTTCAACAGTTCCCATCTGATACCTTGTCCTTGAGACTGGTACTTCCTGATTTATTGATGCGATAAATCTACTCCTCATTTTCTCTCATAAAAAGAAACTTTATTATGCAGCTTGTTCTTTCTGCAAGGCCTGGCTAGTAGATTTAGTTGTGAAGAACAAGTCTCGTAAACTTTCTGTTTGTATGCACTTGGCATTTATCTGCTCTGCTAATCCCCACAATTCTCATTGTCAGCAAGCAATAAAAATGGTTTGGGGATCAATATAGAGATCTACTGCACATTGTGGAAAACAAAAATGCTCACTGATTTGTATATATCCTGCATGGAAGAAAATTAGGGCCAGTGAAGAGAGAAAAGAAAAAGATTGGTAGGATTCTGATTTTATTCTAAAAATTCTCACTTTAAAGTCAGAATTCTGATTTTTAATCTCAGAATTCTGACTTTGAAGTCAGAATTCTAACTTTAATATCTGAACCTTTTTTTCTCTCTGACTTTAAAGTCAGAATTCTGAGACTAAAGTCAGGATTGTGTCTTTAAAGTCAGAATTCTGAGATTAAAGTCAGAATTCTGACTTTAAAGTGAGAATAATAGTAGGACTAAATAATAGTAGGATTAATAAAATGAGAATTCTGACTTTAAAGTGGGAATTCTGACTTTAAAGTAAATTCTGACTTTAAAGTGAGCATTCTGAGAATAAAGTCAGAATTCTCACTTTAAAGTCAGAATTCTGAGAATTATGAGGTTAAAGTCAGAATTCTGAGAATAAAGTCAGAATCCTGCCAACCTTTTTTTTCTCTCTTCACTGGCCCTAATCCTCTTCCAAAATACAGAATATATACAAATCAATGAGCATTTATTTTATTTTTAGATCTCTATATTGATTCCAAAACCATTTTTATTGCTTGCTGACATGAGAATTGTGAGGTAAATGTAGTTTTGCACTAAATGATGCTGTGGTCACTCGGGTAAAAACACACGTGCAGAGAGTGTGAGGCGTTGCAGTAGAGGATGTGTGATTGTCATGATAGATGGGATGAATGTGAGTTGAGGAGATGACATTCCCCGCCAGCGCTGGCCTTGAAACCCGCCTTCTTTTCTCTTTATGATGAGACTTTTGCAGAAGGGAGTCTGCGGGCTTCATTTACTGAAGCAGCGAGGAATAATATAGTGCCAACATTTAGATGTGTCAGGTCCCATATCACTGGCTGGTCTATTAGAAATGGACCCCATTGCGGGACAATTAACCTCATGCCCCCAGCAGCAGATCTATGCAGTAACCGCCCAGCATTGGCCAATAAATCAAACCTTGAGGGAGAAAGCAACACTATCTCCCCTGCTGGTTACTGTTGCCCGATGGATCACACTTATATCAGGGTACATTTGAGTTCACATTCAAGCAGTGGGCATGCAAAAGTTAGGTGTCACTGTAGTGGTCAAACTTTTTAGGACCAAACAAAAACATGAGAACTTTGTGTGTTGGACATGAACTCTCCTCTTTGACAGGACGGCAACTAATATTGAGAAAAATGAGTCTATATGGAATTGCACTTTGATACTACTGCAACTTCAATTTAATACTTAATGCACTTTTTATTTATAGAACCAATAAAGTTGGTAGTTCATAAGAAGGTCATTGTCCTCTTACAGAGCGTTAAATGGTTACTTTTAAATGGACAAAAGATGTGATTAATAATGAACAGTCATGCAAGTAACTAAATTATGTTAATAAGAGCATCATTTTCTTTGAACGCAAGAGTGGCTTCCCAATCTTTTCTTCCTTTAATAGCCATAATTTTTACTAGTGGATTTAGCAGGTCAACAGTTTCACTAATTTAATCAAATATAATAATACAACTACATTATGAGTTTACGTTGATTGACTTTATTATAATAAAGTATATGACTTGGAAGATCTCTTTTATGCCCCTGTAAGGTCCAATATAAATTTTCTTCTTGTGGATTGAGTTTGAAAAGCAAACTTTAGAATTAAACACTGTAATAAATGCATTACAAACATATTACTACAGTGTAATAAATTAATTAAGTAATGAAATATTTACACTATATATTTTATTGATAAAACTGTTAATCACTTCAGCTTTTTGCTTTGTGATTAGGTCATCTATGAAATTCAAGTTGAACAAAAACCTTATTCATTAAATGGCCCTAGTTAACAATTATTATAAAGTATATGAGCTGGATGATCTCTTTTATGCCCCTGTAAGGTCCAATATAATTTTTCTGCTTGTGGATTGAGTTTGAAAAGCAAACTTCAGCATTAAACACGGTAATAAATTCATTACAAACATATTATTACAGTGTAATAAAACTATTTAGTAATGAAATATTGAACACTACATATTTTATTGTGAAAACTGTTAATCACTTCAGCTTTTTGCTTTGTGATTAGATCATCCATGCAATTTAAGTTGAACCAAAAGCTTATTCATTGAAAGGCCCGAGTTAGCAAACAAACATTCACATTCCTAATCATAATTTTTTTTTTTTTTTTTTTGTTTTTTGCACTTATGTTGTGAGAAGAAATTTACAGTATGTCCAAAAGATCCAGTTTGGCAATTATATTCCATTCTTCAGTCAAAGCCCATTTTTGTGTTTTGCATTACATCATATCAATCCAATCACCACCTAATAGCTGGAAGCTGCGGCTATCTTTTACACCGTTTTTGAAAACGAGACGTATAAATCCTCAGTGGAGCGAAGCCGCTTTTGGTCTTCCTCCACAGCCTGTCATTTATTTAATAGCAAAGTCAAGAAAAAGAACGAGCAGTAATAAAGCCGGGTCACCTTCAGGACCCGCTTGTGGTTATTCTTGTCATTAGCATGTGGCATCTCGTGCTGTCCAGCTCCCATTATTACCCAGGCATGCTTTGCCCTTACGACTGCGCTGTTCCCACTGTCCACTGTCACCATGTAATCCTCTCACTGATGGACTAATGTGAAATATGGCAACAGATGCGAAGTGCAGTGACTGAAGCGTGATGATTTGGGACCTTGGGGCCATTAAAGCCATAACTATTAAATGTAATTTGAAAATGTTGGCTTTTTGGCACATGGTATAGCGGGTTGTAAGGTGTAATGATGATCACGACACACCCCAGGGTGCCTTACTTCACCAACTGTTATTGGTGTTTGCATTTGCCTTTGTTAATGTGCTTTGGGGTGTTTAGTCTCTACTATGTAGTTTGTGCATGTTCCTTTGTAATGGTAATTCTCGTTAAGATACTCGGGCTGTAATTACTGCCGGTGTTTATGTTTATTTTTGTGCGTAGTCGTTTTACTCATTGCTTCATTCATTTTGGGTTGAAAGGTGTTGTGCATGCGCTAAATGAACAATCAACTCATTTTGTGTTGATTACGCCAATTCACAGCATGTGATCATAAACAGGTAACGGCAACATTCTGTTCAAGCTGTTCGTTAGCGGGCACGTTCAGTATTATAGCTGCTGATCAGAATCCAAATCAGATTACATACAGAGAGTGTTTACATAATGTAGGGGAGACCGGGTCTAGTTGTATCACTTTTTATACTTGTATATATTTCAATACATCATATATCAACAAAATACATACAAGATGAAAGACCAAAGTCTTAGGTATGTTTTTTGTATTCATTTTTTTTTTTTAAGAGCTCAGTATTGTTCATTCGGAAATGTCATCATCATTGCTCTTTTATTTTATTATTTTATTTTATTTTATTTTATTTTATTTATTTATTTTTTTTGTGTGTGTGTGTGGGTGAGTATGTGTATGTGCGTGCGTGCGTGCGTGCGTGCGTGTATTTGTTAGCTCACCAGAAAACCTATTAGAAAAAATCTCATACCGTTCACCTAAACCGAACACCAGGAGACCCGAGGGGACCAAAGAAAACCAAGGAAGGTGAAATCCAGCACCGACCAGACACCCCCCACCAGAACTCCTCCCCAGCCCAAGAAACATCCAGACCCCAACAAATCCAAAAAACATAAAATCAGGGAGGCCTCAAGAGACCAAAGGAGAGACCGAGAAAAGGAAGGAAGGACAGACGAAGCCGCGTGAGATCCGCAGACACCAGCCTCCACCGATTCAATAACCTGAGGAGGAAACAGATTGTGTCTGAGTTTCGGTAGATGCTGGTGTGGTGGATCTGGCATGCATGAAAATCTCCACCAAAGAGGGGAGCCGTCGACCCTCGCCGGAACAGAGCAAGCGCAACACCTCAGGGCCCCCCAGGCCCACCGGCCGGAGAGCAAACCCAGGAGCAGGAGCGCCCCCCGCCCCAACACGGCCCACGCCCCCGGCCCAACGCAGCAGGACGGGGCACTGCAGGCCCGCCAGGCACCCCACCGGCCCCCAACCCCGCACCCCCCACGACCCCCCGCCCTTTTTCTAATCAGTTAATTAATTGTATAATTTCAAAATATCACGATATTTTGACATGAACAAATATTCTAAATGTGATACGCAAACATTCATTAAATGCTTTACTTTAATGCATGAAATCAGGTTTATTGCTCAAACACAACCTGTGCTACCTTAAACGTAGCCATCCGCTGTCACGCTAATGGCTAACAAATTGAGGTCGTGAACATGTGACATGTTGCCCCACCAATGGGTAAGTTATCACACCATATGGGGTAAAATGTCACACGGGATTTTGCAACTAATAAAACAATGACACAATTTCCTTTTTCTTTCCTGTTTTTGTTGTTGTTTTGTTTTTACAGCCAGAGAAATTGTTTATCATTGATCTTGAAAATTTACCACAGTCATTGGGCAAACTTTAACATATATTATTGTATATTATAAGTCCTAAGGAACTGCTGGCATGTAGGTCATAGCTCTCGGCCTTAAATGCCTGTTTAGCTTCGATTAAACTAAAAATTTGAGATTAAAATTGAATTAAAAAAAAAAGGATTTTGGTTCATGGATTGATTGTTCATCATGAACCTTAAACTAGTCCTGACATGTGGGCATACTATAGTTCCAACAACTGGAAAATGTATATTTAAACAATGAAACAAAACCTGGCAAATTCATTTCCTCACTTTTCAGACTCATCATCTGAAGAACAATTCTGGCATACGTAAACAGGGTTGCCAGAGTTATATTTTTCATTGGGCCATTTTTTGCATATGTGACAACAAACCCCAAAATGACTGAGACAAGTTGCCCCAAACTACCATGTTGGCTAATAATTGTTCTCGTTTAAAGTTGGCTTAAAACAGAGCAGTGAATGAGACATGACAAGATGCCTGAATCTCTCTTCTAACAAGTCCACATGAGTTGCTGCTAGAATTTGTCTATATGTATGACGCCTGTTTCAAAATATATGAAGTAGAACATTTTGACTTTGGGTTGTGCAAAACAGATAACTGCCACTCATCTCAGCTCACAATCTGCTATTCTCTTCTCAGACAATACACAAACCCTGACCATTTATACGAAGAAAACTAGTATTCCACTTTTTCGTTGTGCCCTCTGGCGGAGAAGAAAATTGCAATGTTACAAACCGTGATACAACTAGCCCCGGACTCCTAAGGGTACCACTAGTGCTGCGGTACCCAGCAATGACAGCTTTGCAAACAATGCGGAGAATCGTCAAGTGACCAGTAGTGCAGTAATTGCGGTACAACTTTGAATGTGCAATGATGCAGAAAGTCCTTGAGCACTTTAGAGGGCCTAGTGCTGTGTAATATTGATCGGTGGCAGTTATACAAATATGTAGAGAGCTGAAGTGCCAATAATCAATATTGTCACACAAGATGTGCAAAATTGTTAAACATTTGCAAAGTGCTACTATGGGATTTTGACTCAACTCGTTAAGGAATTGTTAGTAGGAGGGAAGAAGCGATTGGGAATGGGATAGCTGCTGGTTTTGGTGTGCGTGGTTTGATAGTGCCTACTGAGGGAAGGCGCTGGAAGAGGTGGTGACCCGGGTGCAGAGGGTCCGAGATAGGGATAGACCGATTATCGAGCATCGGCCATTTTGAAGAATCATACGGTCGATAATAGATCCATTTAAAAAAAGTTTGGGGGTGGGGTTTAAGGGAACTAATTGTTAAAATTTTCATAGATGCTTCTGACCCAGAGAACTCAGCTTCTGTCTTTGTTTGAAATTAACTCACTTGCTCCCAAAAGCGTATAAATACGTTCTATTTTAAATGTTCTAAGTGTCCCAAAGACGCATTTATAATTTTTTTAATGCTTTTTTTATGCTAGCGCATACAGAAGGCTTTGATGCAGCCTCTCAACTGCAAAAACGGTTGAATAAATGGTAGTTATTACACAAACGGCCAGCAGGTGGCAGCAGAGCAAAATAGATCAACCAGGGCCATGTTGCAAAAAAAGCTAATTTACCCAGTTCTAAATAGATTTGTGAATAATGATTAAACTTAGCTACATTCTAATGCTAATTGCTGCAAAACGGAAACAGATAGAAATATACTTATTTTTTTCCTGATGAAAGAATCTTTCTTTTGGTAAGTTCCATGTTTTTATAGCAATAGAACACAATATTCTGTGGGGCCTTGCAAAATCTGTCAAAATGCAGTAAAGCAGCCGGGAGTTAAGGGGATTGTTACTTTGAAAATAGCTGAGATTGAATGAGATAAAACTAAGATAAGTAACATTTTAATACTTCAGATATTTAGAATATTTTATTTATTTATTTACTCTAGCAAACAATAGGGAGATATTTACTTAAGTTTTTATTTAACTTTTGAAGATTCCTGAACTTTTTGTTAGCTTTGTAAAGATGTCTGTTGACCAAGATTTTTTTTTTTAACTCCAATATTTCACGAACCCTAAACGTTGTTAAATAAACATATGCTTTAAAAAAAAAAGCTGGAGTTTGTATTTTAAATTTTTTTATGCCAATATTTTCCCTTTTTGTGAAAATGAATATCGGCTCCAAATATCGGTTGTCGATGCCCTATGTAAAAATCACCCAGGGTCATGAGGGGGTAAATTTAGTTTGTTTACCTGGTCTGCCAGCGTTTGTAGCGCTGTTTGTATTAGCTTGTGGTGGGATGTAAACACCGGCAAGTAGGAAGGAGTTCTGTGACATCAGTGCACCATTCCTTGTTATGATTTCCTCAATAGCTCCGTGACGCGGTCCATAGCCTACGGTGAAGTTGTAAGTCGGCGTGAAAAATTTTCAACAATTCTCAGTGTTATAGTGAAATTCTTCCATATAGCAACTATATGATGATGGCAATGATGATTTAGTCCATCTCTTGCTTTAGATTGGTGAATTTAGTCAGAAAATACACATGATTTTTCAAGAGATACTAATACAAAATATTACATTAGCTATCACTGCTGTCTAATGAAAAGCATGTATTTCCAAATTCGTGGAGCTTTATGTTTTGACCTGGATAAAAAGCAACAACAACAACAAAAAAGAAGAAGAAAAAAAAATAGTTTTTCATTTGACTGTGTCGATACCCAACCTTTAAACATACTTTGAAAGATAGAAAAATATATTTGGAATCTCATTATTGAAAAGTGCTCATCTGGAGAGGGATACAAATAGTTTCAAAATCTTAGTTGTACCATAGGATAGTAAAAGCTAATCAATAATTGGACCAAATGTGGCACCACAGGAATGTTGCCAAGACCAGAACATCCCTCCGAAATTAACAAGAGCTCAACAAGAAAGTGGAGTACATGAATGCAATTTTTTTCCCAATCCTGCATGAAATTTCAAGCCCATTCAAACCTTGTGACTACAACTTAATCATAAAATCAACCCCCCCGTTAAAGCCGGATTTGTCTTCTCAAATGTAAATCCATCAGAACCTTCAATATCATTAAGAATGTGTCTGAGAAGGCCAGGTTGTCATCGGTTTCCAATCCAGAAAACCAAAGATTGTTGTTTAGCCTTTAATCGTTGCTTAGCTAAGTAGCGTCATTATTGCACAAAACAGTACATTCATTTTTGTCTGTTTGCCTTATGTAAAAACAAACAAACAAATGAAGACTTGACTATGGCAGTGCTTAAATAAATCCCTTGTTTGAAACACCAAACAAAAAGAATCTTTAAAATTACTCTTATCATCTGATGTGGTTCAATGTTTCTTGTTTTTTTCCCGCCTTCCAGCTGCTGGCTGCACATTTGAAGAGGATTCAGATCCCACTTTGTGTGACTTCACACAGGCTGAAGAAGACGACTTTGATTGGCAGTTGTTTCAGGCACACAATTCTCCATACGCTGGCTCGGACCTCTTGCGCGGTAAGTAGCCCTCGGAGATCACTCGTGTTTATAAACACTGATTATAAAAAATCTAAACACCCCTGTTGAAAGGCCAGATTTTTGAAAAAGGACACTAAGAAGATAAATCATTGTGGGAATGCTACCCAGCCATGCTTTTAAACAAGACAAGTTAGGTCAGTGGTTCGAGTAATTACCTTCCACCACGGAGGAACTGGGTTCAAACCAGCATTAGACAACTCTTTAGTACAAATGCAATACTGAATACTAATCATTGTCAAATTATTTCACATCCATTAGTTTTGATGTGATTTGTCATTATTAAGTTTTCCATCTATATTATTGTCTTCTATATTCGAAATTCAAATTTATCGCCTTTCAGTTCTGACGTATTCACTTCAATTACATACAATTTCAAAGACTCTTCCATGGCAGCAATGGCCCAGTGGCTAGTTCAGCTGACATTTGACTGGTAAACTGGAGGCGAAGGTTTCAAATCCCACCTTCACCAGATTGCAGTTCAAGTGTGTTTATTTTTATTTTTATTTTAATTTATCTTTCAACTACAATTAAAACTAATAATTTTCACATGATTTATCTTTCAATTTACTTCAGAAGCATTCAGCTTTAGCATTCAGCTATTAGCATTCAGCTTTCAGGATTCCCACGCAATTTCTGCAGAAATTGCACTTAGTCTAGTTTCAAATCTTTCTCCACCATTAATGTGACCTTTAAACTGTACAACTCAATTTGAAAAATGCCATCTTTTTTATGTGGAAGTAAGAATAAACAAATGATAAGAGGACGTGCACACATTATCTCACTTGTTTTTATAATTGTGTTGTACATATTATAGTTAATAATGGTGGCAAAAGATTCAAAATATTTTATGGCAGTCTTGTTTTTTATGACTCAAAAACCTGGAATTTGAACAGGGAGGTGTGTGTAGACTTTTCATATCATCTGTATCTTCGTGTGATGACATTGGCAATATAGTTGTCAAACCATGCTGACTTTTATGTAGCCATCTTGTGATGAAGTGTGCGTGTGAATGTGAGCTTGAATTTTCTCCCTGTGTTCTCTGTATACTAGAGCATTTGAATTTTGATTAATCACGATTAATCGCTTCATACATTTTTTCTTTTTTTTTATCAACATTTTTTCCTGCCAAATTTGAAGAGTACTGGTTATGTGTTAATTCTTTCGACATTTAATGTTATGAGGACATCTTCTAAATGTTTTGATCCACTGCATTGCTAAAACACAACCTATGCTACCTTAAACATAGTCACGCTAAAGGATAATCTATGGCCACAATTAATAGTGCGATCAATCTGCGTTAATTCATGATAAATGCGATATTTTTTTGTGATTAATTAATCAGTTAACGCTTTAACTTTGGCAGCACTAATGTATACGTAACCAATCCAGAATTATTTTTTTGTCTATTTAGTTGAGCAAAGATGAATTCACAAGAATTGAAGAAAGACACACACAGACATACTAAATGTGATTTGGGAAGATTTCCCACTTCACACCTGATGATTTTGTGGTTGGGATTCATTGATATAAATCAGGGGTCTGCAACCTACGGTTCTGGAGCCACATGTGACTGTTTAGTCCCTCACCTGTGTATCTAAAAAACAAAAACAAAACAAAAAAACATAGAAATTAATGTTTTTTTTTAAATATTTATTTCTATATTTTTTTAGATAAAATATTATTCAATGAATTAATGATGTACATTAAAAAATGAATAATTAAATATTAAAAAAATACCATACTCATACACAAAATTGTCAAAAAAGTAAAAAAATTGATAGCAAAAAAAGCAGAAAAAATGTCCAATGGTAGCCACAATATGTCCAAAAAATGCCAGACACAGTTTTGGTTATTTATTTGGCCTAAAATGGATGTTTTGACAGACAGGATTGCAAACCCCTGATATAAATGGATAAAAACAAAACTTAACTATAATGACAGCTTTTACTAGAATTTGGAAGAAAAACACATTGATTTGTTGCACTGCAGTCGTTATCAGAAAAGTGTTTTCTAATCTGCCTTTATTGTCCAGCTTCCATTTTGCATCAGCTTTAATGAAGCAGTCACCCCACTTTTGTGTGTTTCCTGCTAAGCCCAAGAATAACTTTATGTTAACCGGCCTCAAGACTAATGGAAACTAACATTTTCCTGCCATCATCCTCTCAGCTGGTGGTTGCCAGAGGGAGATAGCATGCATAGTTTATAAGGCGCTCCACCATCATTGAATTAACAAATTCCTACTGGGAACTAACAAAGAGAAGCATGTTGTTTTAGCTTCCCACCAGAAAAATCAGATGCGGCAGTGAGCTTCCAGCTGTTTGTTGAAGGGATCAACTTGCGTCTGTCGTCACGTCCAGTTCATCAGTTTTGGGTGCAGTTATACATATTAAATGAAAATATGTATCTAACATTACTTTTATCTTTCTAACCTAACAGCAGGCGGTTACAGTTTACATGCAGTCAATATTCAGGTTACAGCAGGTTAACATTCAGGATAACCCCCGTTTTTGTGTGTGACTTACTCCCCGTAAACATGATTATTTTGATAAATTGGAATATCCTGATAGAAACCGTAACGCACGGATTACGCAAATAGATGTCATTTGCGCTTTTAACTTTATACGGTCAGTAAAATGTCATAATAATCATGTCACTCACCACACTTATGAAGTCTTTTGCAGAGGCTTTGGCATCAGGTGCTAACTATCGAGCGCCCTAGCTAGCTCCCTGGGTGCACATTTACCTGCTAGCTTAAGTTTTTTTTTTCGTTTTTTTCCCTTTCAGACACATTATTACAACAAATTTTATCGATCACATCATTTACAACATTAGCATCCGAAAGAAGGGCAAACGGGTTGAAGCCTTGGCTTAAAGTTAGGCTCGTTTAGAGAGTGGGACGGTTCTGGACAGGAACCAATGCCTCGTTCATTCGAGGTATTCCGATAACGTTTGTATGAAAAAATATTCAGGTTATAAAAGAGGTAAGTTAATGTCCTGTTCTCAACATCTGTCAACATGTAATCCAATTTTGAGCATGACAAATCCAAAATTGAACCCTAAACTCTTAAACTGCACCTATGGTAATTTACATTTTTGTCATCAGCAATGAAGTGTGAATCTGCCTGCAGCTAGCAGCCCATTCACAGCAGGCGATGGGCTAATTAACACTTCTCCCTTTGGGTTTAATTAAAACTCAGTCTCATGCCATTTACAGCTATTGAGGGCCTTCTGTGGAGCAGATGAGCGCAGGTTGAATTAGACAGGTACTAAAATTTGCAAGACAAGCGAGTCCACGGGCATCAACTTTTGTGTCAGGACCACTCTTGGACTAGCTTAGCGATAGGGTGTGTGCCATTTTGTCGAATTCGTGTACATACCTTTTGTTTGGCATTTTCACATAATTTAAATTGTATAGCTCTCCTGCTGATCCCTGGAAGAGGAAGTCAGTTACTCTTGCTTCGTTTTTTCTTACTTAATCCCCGCATGTTGACTTTTAACCATGTATCACAGCGGACAACCAAGGTGGCGAGGGATAACTAGACTTTATGAGATAAGGCTATTTACATTCCACCCGTATTACTTTGTGCGGCTGAGAAATTTGTGTCGGGGGAAGATTAGTAAACACAGCTAAGACAGCAGCAGCTTGTGGCTCCCAGGAGAAATTAAAAGACTACTGTTCCCATGAACAAGAGGGGAAAAGAAGATAGAATGCGGCAAGGTCTTAATAAGAATGACCCATTTATCATCAGATTCGCCTTTATTTTGAATGAGATCAGTGATGTCTGACTGCCTGATAAGCTTCTGTTCTTGTTCTGTTTTAATGAACGTGTTAGTTTGTAGGATGATGGCCTTGTCAGGAAGGGTCACAAGTTACAGGGCTGTACAGTGGCCATTATGCATTATCAAGGTTGGGAAAAAGAACACAATTCCCATAGGCAAGGTTATCCATGTGGTCAAACTTGACATAGATAATTGTGGGAATGCTCAGTTTTTATTCTCTACACTTTTTTTGCTGTGTAAAAACTCCCACGTAACACATCCGATTTACACCGTTCAAATTTCAACTTAATTAAAAATAATACACGGCTTCCTAGGAATTTATCGTCTGATTCGACATTACTTAGTTTTCTCACAATTTAATGTTAAATATCAAAATTTCCCCATTCATTTTCAATGGGACATACTTTGAAATTGTTGACCGGTAAACAGGAGGCAATGGTTCGAATCCCACCATAGACAGATTGTAGTTCAAGTTTTCTTTTTATTCATTTATCATTCAACTACAATTAACAATTTTCACATGAATTGATCTGGCAATTTCTACAGAAATTGCACTTTGTTAGATAGGTTAGTGTAGTTTTTGATATATGGGTTGAGGGGAAGGGTTGGGCGGTCGATCATGGGCTGAGGTCTATCCAGCCCCCCCCACCGACCAACATAAATGACTTGGCACGAACAAGCTGATATGTGTTACTCAAAGAGAGCATGTTTGTGGGATTAAGTGGACCCTTTCTGGACAAATTTGATCAGATGCTGCGAGTTAGGATTTGGATTAAAGCAGGAAGGTTATTTCCTCTTCTTTCCGTCTATCTTGGCTTTGTGTGGAGTATGGTTGGTTAGTGTGCATTGTGGTGTGTAGTTGGTGATGCGACTAAAACTTTATCTATAAATTACTGATATCCAGATCCTTTCCAAAAAATTTATCGGTTTGTAAGACCGTACTGGAACCCAACCAATGTACTCGATATAAATGAGGCTCAAGTCGTGTTGGTCTGAATTTACCGTTTTAATATTTATACTACGTATTCTACCCATCCATTTGAAATACTGTTAAATGTCTGCCCCAGGCCCTGAAGGTGCAGTTTGATACACTTTCACACTTACAGTCAGGATCACAGAAGCCCATCACTTAGAGCTGCTGTACCAAAGATGATCTGAAAGTAGCCGACTCTTTAATGGCAAGTAAATTGCTGCACGAGATGAGAGTGGTCCCGGCTGAAATGGCTTTTAGTACTATCTTGGGGTCAGGGCCTGGTCGACGTAAACATACATACATTCTGCGAGCTCAATATCATAACCTTACTATGGAAGAGGCACACCGTGGCGCAGTTCTATCGCTATCCTGTTGTAGTCGTCTTACAGAAGACGACATTACCGTCTTACTCTCTCAATCTAGCACCTCTCACCCCAGCCACACACTTTGGATCAGCTACAGACACGTGTGAATTTGTGTGTACGTGTGCCATTGACAGTGACCCGAGATTCATCTGCCGTCGTCAAAGTCATCTGCTGTTATCGTAGCCGTCCGGTGACCAGCCATCTTCTGTGGTTTAATATGCTATTACAGTACAATTGTTGGCTTTTTCCTCTTTCCTCTCCGGCTCTCTGCATTCACTTCACAATATAACAACAACTAATTCTATGGAGATTTAAACTTGTTATTCTCCCGTGGCCCCTTTTTTTGTTCATTCCTAATAGCAAATCAGTCAGTATTCTCTCAACCAATTTCAGAAGTGACTCTATTAATTGTGTTGTATTAAACAATGTAAAATCATTCAATTACACAGACCAGGCTATCATTTTATAAAAAAATATCATTAAAATTGCTAGCCCCTCTGACTGCACTACCGTTCTGATCTACGGTGGCCTTCCTCCTTTTATGTGTGAAACGTAACGCTCTATGGCATGCTGCATGCTTGCGGTTTGGTATCAATATTTTTTTAATATTTTAGGTTTGTTGTTTGTTTTTTGATTTCGTAGAGTTACCCACGTTTATTTTCTTCTTCTTCTTGGATTAAAAAAAAACCATGCATTTTAATGGCTGTAAATTATAGACAGATTTTCGCAATTTGTGGCCCGTTCCGTATCCCCCGCGAATAGCGAGGGTCGACTGTACTTTGTAATCTAAGAGTTAGAAGTCAACAGCATACTAGATGGTATTTTGTACAGTAACTATCAATGAAACATAAAAAAAAGAGCTTTTGTGGTCTGCCACGTAAACATTTAGCATATTTCTTGATGTTTTCAAAAACGTCACTATACTAATATTACTTTTAATGAATTATTAACTGCAGAGGTGGGCACTTCCATCTCCCCGTTTTTCTCGTTGTTGACGGATTTCCACATTTTTGGCGAATGCTTTATGATGAAAAGCTTCAACAAAATACACTGACTGAACATCAACTGCAGCGGGTTTTTGTCCGTCGATCCAACAACGAACGGAAGTGCACACATCTGATTAACTGATATTAACAAAAAGAAAATGTTCTCTGTGCTTACATTGTCACCTCAATGACCAAAAATGCTGCCAGAGTGCTGCGCCGGGGAAAATATGACTTCATTAAATACCCAAACTGGTCTGCAGGTTAAATGACAAGTCTAGGTCAAAATGTATTAATAATAATTCGCAATAATTCAAGATTAACATCTGAGTCGGACTCCAAACCATTATCTGACTGCGGAGGAACTCTGCTATGCATTATGTAAATGTGAACTCTCTACCGCTGAGGTTTACCACAGCATTTGTTTTTATAGTAGAAAATAAATACTTAATGATGTCATTGTCCTTGCAACATTTTCAACCGAACGATAAGCCGAAGGTAACGGAACGTCGAGCTCATGTTAACGACGCTGGCATTTTTTGGTTTGTTGTTTTGCCAACCCGCAGAATTAGCTTTAATCAGCTACAGCTGAGTAACTTTAATGGCGGCAATTAAGTCTCGGGCTTACCGCAGAAATCAAGCTTGTTACAGCTTGTTAAGACACAGTTAATTATGTCAGTCATAATTAAAAAAACGGCAACTCTTGGGGTTTTATGGCCACCTCCTTTTAAATATCGCTTCGGTAATTTTCATCCTTTTGTTTCACGTATTTTTTGTGTGACGAAACCAAATGATCTATATAGTGTTTTAACAGTGTGCTCTCACTATTTTGTTCTCTACAATGTAGAACATGACATGTTTGGTCTTGCTTCACCTGTTTTCACACTCATCTTTAATGTCTACCAGGTGCTTTTGAAAATGTACGGAACATTAATACAGCACCAAGATTTCAGGGGTGCCAAAAGGAAATGGCGGTTGTGACACCTAAGCAACATGGCTTCTTTGATGAGAATAAGATTTTGCCAAGTAGTTACAGTTCTGATCTGTAAATCTGGCTTTTCCTTACCTTGGGTCTCTTGCTGCATCATCTACCTACGTTTTGGGACAGCATAGCAAATGTGTGAGTTTCAAAGGTTTCATTTTAAATAAACATTCAGCCTGCTGATTTCCTTAATTATCACACCTTCAGACTGAGAGGGAATGACCAGTTAGTTGAGTGAGCCAATTGGTCAGAATGATATATAGTCCTCAGAGGACCACAAGTGAACTCCAGTGGCTCACCAGGATGATAACTTACAACTCATTAACGCCAAGTCGATAAGATCACAAGCTTTTCACACATACCGGTCCCTGCAGCTAATCTAAATCAAAATTATAGCCAATGAATCAACCTCTAATTCGGCTTTCCCTTTTGCCTGCAGTAATAAGCTATATAGGTGTGTTTACCATCGGGGTTTTTTTTGTGCCAAGGTATCCATTTTACACAGGAAAATATCTCACAGCAAACCGTCATAGCACAGTGTCACAATACGATTGAATACTAAAGTAATCATATTGACTCAATTAACTCGCAAATGTACTTTTCTCATTGTGAAATATTGGCCTATTTAATTGAACACAAAGTGGATATACTCGTAGGGAGCATGTATGGCAACAGATGGTTACACGGGATAATTGTACTTTTCTTTTAATGGATTTTTTTTTCTCATATCCATCACTATGCATTGCATCTCGAGTGTAAAGAGAAACGATTGCAGACTGTATAAGCTTTGGAAACTATTCTTTGGCCAAGGTCTCGACTCACCCAGATGATTTACAGGTGGTAAGGTTGCCTGAATTTACTCATGTAGGGACAGCGATAGGGCATTTACGTTTAAAAATTCAACATGAAGCTCAATTGTTTTTGCAAAATTTTGAATTTGAACTTTTTAAGAAAAAAAGGGATGTTTGGCGCAAACACAACATTGCTCATATCATCAAATATTTGAGTAACCAAGTGTCCTACTGAAAATTCTATTGAATAATCGAGTTTCCAGATCAAATATTTTTTTTTATGGTTAAAGAGCAATTATGAATACACAAGAGAAAATTTGACAATTCACTTAATAATGAATGACCAATGGTTTTCTTTTTGCTTTTTATTTTTTATTTTTTCGATTTTCAGCAGTTTCTATTTCTTCACTTAAGAAGCTAGCATTTTAGCATGCAACATAATACAGTTTGTTACATTTTCAATATTACAGAAACTTGGGATTTGAAATGTGGTGAGTTGACTTCCCTGTACCTGTGTAAATTTCCCATAAAAGTTGTGCCGGGTAAATGGTAAGCATCTATGTAAAGTCTGTCTCTAGATTGAAGACCTCTGATCTAATGAGAACCAATACAAAAGTTGTATCAGCAATTAAGCTTGGTGGTTCTATAGGGAAGGCATTGCTCACAACAGCAACAGCAGAGCAACGCTGTATGGAAGTATTTTCTTGAAAAACCTGCGAACCAGTAAAGCACATTTTGATGTGGTTATAGCAGGAAACAGCTGCAATGTAGCCATTAATCAAAAGTCCTCTGGTGTCACAAGTAAATACCTGCACAGCGCACATACAATATCTCAAGGCAGAATTTATATGTGAATGCTGTAGCCTTCAGTTTGCGTTCCACGCTACAGCTCAGTGCTATTTTGTCTTGCGGTTCACTTTGTTGACAGAGGTTATCTCACCTGAAATTGACACCAGGCTCCTGCCCTTTATCCAAGACGCAAGGACAGCACACACAGATGGGCCTGTTGAAAGCTGATATTTTACCGGTTCACTCCGCACACGTCCGGTTATTGCATCACATGAATCCTCTAGTCTACAACATTGGCTTCTTTCCGCTCAAGTGTCTTTTTCTTTCTTCATCCGTCCATCTAGTCTGCTATGGAGTATGCAGTAGCCCATCCCAGCTGACACTGAATGCACTGTCTTAGCTGATTTCCACAAAACATTGTTTTGTGTTAATGAAGGCGGGCCGCCAGGTTTATAAAACACTAGGGGAAACCCTGAATGAGTAAAACAAAGAAAATAAGAAAAAACAAGCTTTGCTGTCGAGTAGTATTGGTAATATATTTTTATTTTGCTTTCCATTTTTTTGGGTGACCTGCCTCTATAAGAGTGGCTAAGAGAAGAATTTGAGAAGAGAAGACTTTTAAAGGATTATAACTGCTAACCTTAGCTGTAAATGCCAGTCTAAAAAAAGTCAGAAATCGTGGGGATACATGCTTTTGTGCAGACGACAATGGTCGGAGTAACATACTGTCTATTTTCACATTGAAGTTGACATTATTTAATGGGGAACAAAATGTCGTGTGGGAGCATGAAAGCACTTTGATCTGCTTTCAAATCCAGCACACTTGTTTCCCCCTGGTTTATGATTCCGTGGGCTCATGAGGAGATAACGACTGCATTTAGAGGGTTCCACAAGATGCCTCCTTTGCTACAAGAACATTTAGAAAGTTCTATTTAAATTTCACGGATCAAGTAGCTGAAAGACAACTTGTGAAAGTATTTGATTGGAATTCAGAACCGTACAATTTGATTTGATTACAGATTCAATGCATCGGGATGTATCTTGAAAAAAGTAATTTCCTTTTCTTTTTTTTTTACTGTGTGATTAATATTTTGTGCTGAATACTTTTCAAACACTATTTGTAATCCATATTTCTATGATTAAATTAATTACAGATACGTTTGCTCCCATTATCTTTTGTCAGAGCAAAATGGTATAAATGAATTTGCTTTGACTCAATTTACCGTGTGCACCCCTTCAATTTTCTTACAGCGCTCCTAAACTTTTAAATTAGGGGCTGCGGCGCTCCGAGTAAGAAAAAAAAAAAGTTAGTCTGGAACTCTACTATCATTTTCTCTGTAGGTGATAGCTATAAAATGGCTTTTTGTATCACATAGAAAGATGCTCAAACGTCAGAGATGAACAGCAACGCAAATCGCACCGTCGTCATCGATCGACGACTGTGCGATCGAATGATTTGTCTCTTTCTTGCCGCGAGAAGCTGCTATAGCAATCCACAAGCCAGGAGGGCTTCTTGAGTGTCGTTTATTTCATTTCCATTTTGCTGGAATAACATTGATTGGAGATGTAGGACCCTTTTGAGCCGGCATCTGCTTGGAGAATCAGCAAGCGGCGAGTGGGCACTTCACACAAGGAGACCGGGCGGTTTCCCCTCTTTGTCATTCTTTTCGGTTTAAGCTCATTCTTGGGTGCAGTCTGCTTCCATAATAACTCTTGTCATGGCTAACACTTTGTCAGTAATTGATTTGTACTCCTGCTTCTGAGTGGGTACATTTGCATTAAATTGTGATGATAATGACCGTGAAAGGCCTGATGCCAGCAGAATGCCAAAGTTAAGATTGATGGCCATTTGAATTAGCCACAATAAGTAATATATTATATCGGCTCTCGCGGGACCATTGCTCTCTCTCCCTGCATTTATTACCTTGTCTTTATGTGGATCGACACAACCTGGCATGTTATAAGTATCCTGCACAACACTGTGTTTCCATTCCTAATGATTATTTGTATCCTTGGTATCTGTCAAGAATGAAATTGAATTTTGAATAATTAGAATGCACTACAGTTACCAATAGTGTAGGGATTAAACAGGGTTACCAGAAATGGGACAGCCGCATTGGCCTTGGTGTAGGTGCCAGCGTGTTTAAGTAACTGGACTCTTTTCTAAAAAATAGCTCACCAGTGATGGACTTGGTAAGAACTAAAAGAAGAAAATTATCCCCCAAATTTTGTTAACTTATCATGGTATACACATTTCATAATTTACAGTTTAAAACTGTAATATATTGCGTTGAATGAACAAAAGCTGTTTTTATTTACTCAAATATTACACAAAAAGGGACAAAAATTGCAGCATAAATGAAGAATTTTATCTCACTATCGAAAATAGGGGGTATCATCTATGAAAACCCCGCAAAATATCGAGGTACAGCCTGAGGTTAACCTCGCAATGAATGAGTTATGGACCCAAATAGAAATCTGCGATAGAGTGAATCGGAAAGTAGCGAGGGACCACTGCAGTCAGTTTCCTCCTCGCTCCAAAGTTTGTTCTTAGCTGCATCGTCATGTTTGTTTACCTCCGCTTGATGATTTCCAGGAGCTTGTGCGCCACAAACGCATACACATTGGTCCGTCGCTACTTTGTGGTTCACTTATTGCGGATTCACGCTATTGTGGCTTTTTGTTTGTGACCAAGACTATGTAATGCAGGTTTACCTCACTAATTTGCAGGTTTTCGTGCAAAAAAAAGTATATTTTGTGGGGGTGGTTACAAAAAGCCGAGCCCATGTAGATAATAAAGTCATCGCCCCCAAATCCCCAAAAGTCCCCTTTTCCACATCCTCAGAGCCGAGATTCCAACCAAATCTCTCAAAATTGTGAGGCAGAGGTGTTAACAGTTAACTCCACCTCACGCCCTGATTAGTTCATAATCAAATCTATATTTGTACTGCCACCATCATGAAACTGTTGATGAGTATAACCTGAAACCCGTGAGTCCACATTACATACCTAACGGTGTTTATTCTCATTTTTTGTTCCTCTTCCTCAGTGTAACGTTCCTTGTTGAGCAAAAATGTCACAAAAGCCTAAGAAAAACAGATACAGGACTTTGATGCTCGCTGAACTGAGTTCCCATGCTGATGTCTCATTTGATGTATTACAAAGAGTCTTTTGCAGCATTAAAGACGTTTCCAACCCAAGGTTGCACTTCAGAGTTTCCACTGTATTTTACTTTGAAATGTTTTTGTCTCATGTAGAATGTCTTATTGAGAAAATATCTTGGACTTCATTATAAATCATCCTCTTTGTCCTCGGCAGAGTTCATAAACAAAAAAAATATTGTTGGGATATGGATTTTGTCTTCATTTCCTTGCATTAGTGAAGAATTACTTCGGCATGACCCTTTTTCCAGGCACTTTTTTTTCCCACTATAGTGCGGAGGATTATGATGTGTCATAGAAGATTATACACATGAGAAACAAAGCAGTTATACTAACAGAGGGTGCAACATCATTTCAAACAAGGTTATACCTGTCTGAGAATAGAGAGGAAAGGGGGTTGTAGTAGCTTTTGAACTGATTTGTTTTTTTGTTTTTGCACTTTATTGTTCCATCTCTCGGCTTACTTTGCTTATAACGATTCTTCTCTCATAATCCCATTCATCATGATTGTCGTCACTGCCTTTGTCAAATCTGCTCAGAAAGTGCAACTTCAGAAATATTGACTGTACTTTAGCATTGGAAGGGCATCATACTGTGGCTGACTTGTGTTATTATGATGAGAATGTGTCTGCTGAAGCTCTGTCTCGCCAACAATGTGACAATATTATTACCTCAGCTATGGAGAATGTTTTCATTATTGTGAGTTCTTTGTTAGTTTTCTTTGTGCGTGTGCAGCTTCCAGTCTCCTATTTTTGATTGATCAAGCTGTCTCCCCCCCCCCCCCCGTTTTATACTTAGGTAGTTACTCAAAGAAAAGAAGCAGTCACTCACCTGGTTCCACACTACTGTATCTGACTGAGGTATTGATTATGAGATACAAAGACTAGGCTACTTAAATATATGTCTCATACCTGGTGTCTGTACTTTCCCATCACAATTCTAATATTGCTGCTGAATGAGTCACTTCTTCATGTGCGTCTATATTATACTGCCCAAAGGTGGCCAAGGCACGCACACCAGAAGGAGCAGCACAATGGCCATTGAATTGAAACAAAAATTTGACATTTTTTTAAATTCTTTACGTTTAATTATTGCTGTCAAACGATTAGAATTTTTTAAACTAATTAATCGCACCATTTTCTGTAATGAACTCATTTGCTCCCCAAAATGTATGAATACGTTGTATTTTAAATATTACCGTGGTCCCAAAAACATATTTATGCGTTTTTGTATTTAATTTTTTATGTTAGAGCATACAAAAGGCTTTGATGCAGCCTCTGAACTGAAGAGAACGATTGAAGCAATGGCCAGCAGGTGGCAGCAGAGTATGAGAGATCGACCACAGTTTGGCTTTCGCCCCTGGTGCTAGCTAGCTAGCTCCCTAGCAGGTAAATGAGCACCATGGGAGCTAGATAGGGAGCTCTCCTTTCTCAATTGGGGCAATCATGCAAGATCGCTGGAAAAGCCATCAGCAGGGTGATACTGCCCTCTATTGGATTATCTGTGCAATGCACGTGTCAGATGATATACATCAGGGTTTGAATGGGAAAAATAATATTATACTCATGAAATAGAGGGCTCAAAATGTCTTGTATTTATTATGATATGTTTGGCTTTATAGGGTTACAAAAATAAAGTGTGGGTTCCATCAGGAAAACAACTGTATTTAATTTTTAATTTTCCTGAACTGGACCTCTCTTTTGATTGAAGACCCCAAATATGAGTCGTACCTGTCTGAAGAGTGAGGTTAACTTGTTGCATTCTAGACTGTAGCTTTTCAATCACTGAAAAATGTTGATATCTTGGCAGACACATTGCATGGGCTCTTATATTTTCCGAGCTGAAATTCCACCAAGCTCAGTGGTGGAATCATGAAACCCATCAACACACCATTTCCCTTCCTCGAGGTTGTTTGTAATCGCAGTGAGGGGCCTGTCCCTCCTAGGAACACTCCCAGGTTTTTGCGGCTAATGACTGCTGGGGGTCTTCCACTCAGAGCTGTCAGACGGCATTTGCTTGGAAATTCATGTGCGAGAATGAGAAGGAGGGCATGGCATGCTCTATAAATTAGACGCAACACTTGCGTGAATCAACTTGGCACGCACACTTGATTGCGCGCCCAGGCCAACATGAGATGCATAGAATCTGCTGACTTCTGTTGGCGATATATCCACGAAATGATTAATGTTCAGAAACGAGAGGCGTCCATGCTTCCAGAATCGTCTTATTTTCTCCCGTGTCGCTTTTGTTGCCGCGCCGTAAACTGAAATCTGGAGGCACTGCATCTCTTTTATTGTGACAGTCTAATTATGAAGTAGCAGCTCCCAACGCGCCATGCAGGCCGCTTCCTCGTCACCTCGCTAAGGGCCATGCTCTCAAAGGGGAGCCATAGAAGAAGTCATAATCATAACTTCAGTTGAAACTTATTGGCTTTTATATGCTCAGCTTGTTATGTTTTTCATTGCAGAGGAACGGGGAAGTTCAAAATTCAGCTGGTGTGAATCACAACATCTCTTTATGTGCGCCGGGAATGGATGAGACGCTCTCTTTTTGAGATGGCTGTTGGAGCCCACTCTCACCAACTGCACCCCTTTTAACAGAATTCATTTGAGGACTCTTTGGGAGCACAACAGTTGTCCCATAGCGGCAACGCTTGCACCTATTTTTACACCCGGAGAGTTTCACATGTTCTTTTTTCATTGCTCTGAGAGGCTGTTGCATATTTGCGCCTGTGTTTTTTGTTTTAATCTCCTGTTCAATTGCGCTGCTCTTGTTTTTCTTTAACATTCTACACCGCCTACCTCTGAAGCTGGAGCACGGTATTGGGAATGGGATGACATGACATGGCAGTTTGGTTTACGAGACGTGCTTGGTGTATTATTAATGGCTTCTCACAAGAGATCCGCTGCTACACACTGAGTGGGAGACGACGTGTCAGAAATGCGCGAAGCAGCGCAGGAGCGTTGAACACAAGCTGCTGTTATTCCGACCTGTGCTCATAGCTGTTGCTGTGTATGGCTCCAGGTGTGAAGGTTTATACGAGAGTGAAACAATTATTCTCTTAACCTTTTTGGCAGGGGATGGTACTGTGAACAAATATTCTTCCTGTTAGAGAGTACCGCAAGCTAATAAGAGACTGATTTAACTAGGGATAGGCCATGCCGATTATCGGTGCCGATATTGGGCATTTATCGGCTTAAAAAATATATATAATAATCGCACGGCCAATAAATGGTCACTCTAAAACCATTTTAATCTCATGGTGCTATTTATTTAAAAAATTTTAACTGAATTTTTTTTAAACAGAAATAGTTTTAACTTAATTAAAAAAAAAATTACTTTATAAGGGATGCTGCTGACCCTGGGAACCTTCTGAACCTTTTGGTTTTTTTCTCGACATTAAAACAAGGTAATGTGAAAGTTAAGAATTTCAGGTATTTTTACACTTTGGGAAAAAAGCATTTTATGTATTAACCTACAGAGAGCTATGTATTTACTTGTTTAGGTTTCCATTTAACTTTTTATGACATACTGATTACCTTGGGAGCTCCCTGAACATTTTGTAAGAAATTTAAAAGGATTGTCTATTTTCTAAGATTTAAAAAAAGTCTACATTTGGGAAAAGTCAGAAAATGTTTTGATGAACATGCTTTAAGACATTATAAAGTCTAGATTCGCATTTGTAATGTATATATTTTTTTTTTTACTGAAAATGAATATCGGCTCCAAATATTGGTTATTGGCCTCCTTCACTACTAGTAATCGGCATTGGTATCGGCCCTGGAAAAAAAACATATCGCTCTATCTCTAGATTTAACAATGCACAAGTTTTCCACATGTTTTCAATGTTATTTAATAGAGGCACCAAATGAAGCAACTCATTTTTGGCAGTGAAGCACTGCGGCCGGGTGGCAACTATCCCCCACTAATATCCAAATATCCTGACAATTAATTAGAAAGCAAGGCTAGACTAATCCAGTTTTCACGTTACCAACAGCAACACTTCAAAGATATACAGTATCAGGATTGGCTTAAATCAGCTAACAAACTGAAAAGTGTTTGCAGATATATACACTATACATTGTGTGTATGTGCATTCTTGTCGGACTTGCATGAAAATATTAAATTATAAGTTTTTTCCGGTTTGGTTGTTTGCCGTGACTGCAGCTTAAAGTCATGCTTTAGACAAGTTAAGAGTGAATATTTTTGTCCCCCCTCGCCACCATCCCTTTCCCCAAGACGCTGTGAAGTTCGCTCTCACAGAGACCTTGAACTTTGTGAGTCTGGGCAGGTCAGAAATGTACAGTCTGCTATCGCAGTTGTGGCTATGCTTGGCATTTGGTCTCATAAGACCTCCAGCTCTTTCAAGTAATAACACACTGGCAAGCAGATGTCTGAACGGCTTTGTTTGGTTTATTAGTAAGCCATTCATCTTGGCACCGGTGCTATTTAAAAGTCAAACATGGGGATGGGTATTCGCTTACATTTCATTGATCGATTATGGGGAAAATTAAGTATACACTTCAATGTTTATTTGATTTTTTTTTTTTTTAGAAAGGCCATGTAAACATCCATCCATCCATGTTCTTAACCGCTTGTCCTCACAAGGATCGCGGGGGGTGCTGGAGCCTATCCTAGCTGGCTTCGGGCAGTAGGCGGGGTACACCCTGAACTGGTTGCCAGCCAATCGCAGGGCACACAGATGCCGCGTTTCCACCGCAGGAAGTTTGGGGTAAATATACGGGGCAAGCCCCGTATGTGCGCGTCTCCACTGCAGGAGCCTTTACATTTACATGAACTTACGGGGACGAACGGAGGTCCTACTCGAGGGTAGGTACTCCGCCGGCCCGATAAACTTCCGATCGGGTTTTCGTGGTGATTGGCTAAAAAAGATTTTGTATAAAAAAACTATCTTACCTTCATGCGCGACGATGATGCATTCTTGACTTAAGTCTCTTCCACCAAAACAATTCTCTTAATAATCCTTTGCCTATTTTCGTTCCATTCTACTGTTAGCCTTTTCAAATTCTTCATCTAGACGCCATCTTCTCTCACTTAAGCCATCCATCCATGCCAATTACATTGAAAAAAGCAGAGAAAAACAGCAACCACCTAAAGTGTTTCTCTTTCCTCGTGATTTTTGTCACGCGGTGCTTGTGTGACATCACGGGAGAAAACGTCGCACGGCGTTTACGTGTCGGTCGTGACGTTGCGAAATGGGTCGTACTCCGCAGTGGAGACACAGCCACAAGCAGGCCGGCTGAGAGGACGGTTCCTGTGAAAGTCCCTCCCCCCCCTCCCCATACCCGAACGTTCTGCGGTGAAAACGCGGCAAGAGACGAACAACCATTCACACTCACATTCACACCTGTGGAGAATTTGGAGTGTTCAATTAACACTGCCAATTTTTCTGTGTAGTTTTGTAAATATTCACTTTCATAACAAAAGAAAGAAATCTCATTTCACATGCAGAGCTAAAATGAACAAGCGGGGAGACGTGTCATGGTAAGTGGCTTGTTCACGCACAAGTGCCCTTAGATTTTGCAGTTTCCTCAAAGTCACCTCAGAAGTGCAGGCAAAGTGAACTTGAATTTCCCCTGCAACAATTTCTGTAAATTTTCCTGTCGCGATGCCTTAACAGTGAGCCTCAGCTGCCTCGTGTACTCAAAACGAGTCACAGCAGGGTTCCCACTAAGCGTCTCCACCTGTGTGCCCCTTCCCCCCCCCCAGATCTCTGAAACCAAGATGCGTGTGGTTTAACAGTTATTTCTTTGGCTGCGTACAGTCTAAAGCCTTCGGTCTGCGTCCATCTGGCTCCATTGTTGATTGCAGACAGCCCCTCTGATGAGCGCGGCTCGCTTGGAGTGGCACAAATAGAGCCCTGTTGCTCCCTTAGGCCGGGCTTTGGCAGGGCTTTTGAGAGGCGCTCTCTCGCAGACCCTCTGAAAGTGAGCACAGCGGTCTCCATGGCTGCCTAATGGCCATGCTGCTGCTCTTCCGAGTTTGTCAGTTGACACATTCTCATCCTCCTGCAGATAAAAGCCCTGGCGCACAAAGACAAGCAGAGTTTGTCTAGTAGCCCAAATTGTCTGGAGGGATTTCGAAACGGGGAGAGTTTTACATGCAACATTTATATTAATTGAAAGCATTCCTATAACTACTTGTCGACTGTCAATCGAGATGGCGCCACCGACTCCATGTACCACTTTGCAGACTTTTCATACATAACACCTCCTCATGGCTTGCTGAAAACCGAAATTTGAGACACCGAATATTGCGAGTGCGAGAAGAATGCAGCGTTGACGTGTTCAGCTGTGATTGCCTGCGTATTTTTGAGGGCACAATGCTATGCATTTGTCAGCTGGAAAAAGCACAGGTGGAAACACTGCCGCTCGCACAGGCTCACACTCATTATTAGTCTAAGTGAGGCAAATAAGTGAATGTTTATGTTTATATGGTTTTGGGACTGCTCACTGAAGTTGAATGCGTTAATGGTAATATTTCCTTCTTTGCTTTTCCTTCTCTTGCCTCGCAGTCACTGACCAGAATTAATGAATTCCCTAAAAGGGCATCATTTGACATGATAAAAAGAACAAGCAAAACCGAATGTAATCTTGTCACAGCAGCAATATGAAGCAAAACTGTCATGAAAGTAAATCGGAGCAGATTACATGCAGTGAAGAGAGGCAACAGGGTCGCTATGATGTGTCTTTAGTTTTGTCTGTTTTAATCACGCCTCGATGTATTTAGTGTTCATAGTTTTCTGCCTAGTTGGCTGAAAACAAAGATTCAGTGAGTGGCTTCATTTCTGTCAGTTTTATTCCCCTCGTTTTTTTGTTTGTTTTTGGTCCCCTCTACTGGACCTTAGGTCAGGACAAGGATGTCGAACCACGGACTGGCGACACAAAGCAGGCTGAAAAAAAAAAGAACCCTTACTCAGGCATCAAGGGTAATCGATGGGAAGTTAAACAAAAACAGAGGAAGAAAAGCACACCACCAGTTTAAAATGCCAACCTCTTGTGGGCTGAGAAGAAAAATTTGTGGTTAAGTGTTCTTGCTGTGTATTTCCAGATGTAACTCGTGCAGTGTCTACATTCCGTATTTTTCGGACTATAAGTCACATTATTTTTCATAGTTTGGATGGTCCTTTAACTTTAACAAAGGTGCGACTTGTATATTCAAATTCAAACTCAGAATGTCACCCAAAATCCCCGTTCCCTTATTGTAATAAATCATTGATATTGTCGTATGTCCATTTCAAAAGTTGGTGGTAATGCCGTATTTTGCCAACTGCCAAAAGAAAGCAGAAGAAGAAAAGCAAGAAATTGAAAAACCAAAGGAAGTAGATTGCCTCTCACAGACACCAACAGTTGGACCGCCTCCCCAGCTAGCTTGCTAGTTTAGCATGCGGATTCTGCCACAACAAGGATTTACTATTTAAAGCACCAAAAGGCGCAATAACCCATCCATCCATCCATTTTCTGTACCGCTTGTCCTCACAAGGGTCACAGGGTTGCTGGAGCCTATCCCAGCTGGCTTCGGGCAGTAGGCGGGTTACACCCTGTACTGGTTGCCAGCCAATCGCAGGGCACACAGAGACGAACAACCATACTCACAATCACACCTATGGACAATTTGGAGTGTCCAATTCACCTGCCATGCATGTTTTTGGAATGTGGGAGGAAACCGGAGTACCGGAGAAAACCCACGCAATAACCAACCAGGATTTTACCTTTGGCCACGATGCAAGGTAAGGTAAAGTAAGGTAAGTCAGGTTAGAATCGGAAGTTTCAAATCCAACTGGAACTCGTTGGCTGCTGTCAACACGATTAGGGAACAGGGATTGTTGGTGCAAGTCAGAGCTCTAATGTTTTTGCTCTCAGTATTTAGAAAATAAATCTCCCCCAAAAATGTGACTTGTATTCCAGTGCGACTGGTGTGACAGACTTACAGTCTGAAAAATACGGTACAATAACAAATCCCCCAAAAACAATACAGCAAAGCGATGCTTCGAGTTAACAGTTAAACTACGTTCAGATTTAGAATCCTGTTTTGGACATGGCTATGTGGTTCCAAGTAGTTTTTGGAATGTGACATTCTTTTTGCACACAGCTATTGAGAGACAGAGCAGGTGTTGGTCTTCAAATAACTGGCATTTCTCTTTGGGTGACAACCACTTTCACTGAGGAATGCTTATGACACATTGCAGCGTTCATTAATTTGCATAAATTACCTTGCAAAGGCTTTTGTTGTGAAAATGAAATTCTTCACATATGGAGCAACATACTTCATAAATGGCACTGGAGCGTGATAACTGCCTCGTTTCATAATAGGCCGTTTTTGGTTGTGGCTGTTATCTTCTGTTATGCTTCTCTCAGGAGGATTAATAAATGCACTTTTTTTTCAATCGTGTCACAACCAAGGCTCGACATGATGAATTCTCTATCTCTTTATTTCCATCTGTGTATTTGTAGTGCAGGGCTAGCAGCCTAAGCCAAGCCTACACTTCTTTGACATCGGCCACCTTGTTAAGTTCCCAGGGGCTAAAAACTGGCATTCACAGTTCACTTATGTGATAAGGTCTCTCCAACATGTCCAAAATCTGCTCCAAAGCCTTCTCCTGACTGGACACGCTTTAGTTTCCTAATAAGAAGGGCATCAGGAGTACTGTGGTTGTCCCGGATTCCACCTTCTTGAAAGGGTGTACCAGAAATACTGCCAAGGAAATGCATTTCTATAACTTTCTTTCCACATTCTTGTCCTACCTAGACTTCTATAGGTAAGAGAATTGCTATTGTTTCTTAACCACAACAGACCGGTACAGCGACCCTCCTTCCCCCATTCATGAACATGACCCCTAAACTCCATTTGAGGCAGATCTTCACTCTGAATCGAGTCAATCATGTCAAGATACAGTTATGCAATGTGCATATCAGGGATGTTGTGTTATTGTTTCTACATTATTAAGATACTTGCAATGGAAAAACCAGAGGTGGGCGCGTCGACGAATTTTGAACGTCCGTCATTCGACATTCGTCAAAAGTCGAAACACCCTTCCGCCATTGTCAGTCCGTCAATATTTCAAGCCGTACTGTCAATCCGTCATTCGTCGATTGCTCAGAAAAATGAGCGTCCGTCAATGTTTCCATCAATCCGTCACCAAAATGGGACATCTGCCATTGTCGGGTTGCCAAATTTATTGATGAATTGACAATTACATTGACGGACAAAAAAAACCTTTCGTCAATGTGTAGTTTGTCAATTTTGGGAAATTTCCCGTCATTGACAGATTTTCTGTCAATATTGATGGAATGCCAATCTCTGGGAAAGACATACTTTCTTCAGTACTTGACCATCAAATTTCCTAACACATAATTTCAAGCACCCATCCCTTTATGTGTATCACATTATTGAAAAGCATCCATTTTTGCTCAATGACATTGTCAAGTGTTTTCGTTTTATCCATGTGCTTTGTGCTAAACTGAGAAATCCCTTTAAAGGAATGCCTAATGAGGCACCTGACCATAAAAACCAGAGGACACCGGAAATGGAATAGCAAATGGTACTTGAGGTGTCGTTTATCGCATCATTTACATCTTTGCTGTTTCATCTGTGGCTTAGAAATTGTCCATCCATGAAGAAAGATCTTAAAGGGTTGTTTAAAAATGACTTGTCGATACACGGAAACAATACGAAATACCGAATTAAACAAGTTCTTTCAAATGACCTGTTGATTGTTTATGACTCTATAAAGCCTTCATTAATTGTCAGTTGTAGTCCTGACGGAGGCCAAGGTCAAAGCTATAGGAATGCTCTCAATGACAAGTGTTTCTCCTGAGGTAGAATGTTCCCACCAAACAGGAGGGAGGGAGGGGCGGACTGACAGTTAATCACAAACATATTACACCGCTGGGAATTGGTGTAACTCTAGCCTTCCGCCGCCAGCTCCCACCTGCCTGTCATAATGATGACACTGCGGCCTATCAGTGCCGGCCTCGGCCTTATCAATCCTGCGCTAGAATGTGGCCTCGTCTTAGCCAGAGCTCGACACCTGTCCATCCGTCAGTCTCCGAAGTCTGCGTGTGACACAGTGCTGACAGCCTCTTTCTCTTCAAGAGCCTTCCACCACATGCCAGTACTATTGTTACTCTGCTCATTCAGTCACTTCCATTGAATAAATGCTGCTTGATGCTACCAGACTCAACCGACTTAACTCTGTCCTAAATCTTCAGTGGCGGAAAGATGATTTGTCATGATTGGATCAGTCTGATTGAGGGACATGTATTCTAAGCAGGACAAATGATTACTAAAATGTCTGCTGAAGACCTTTCAACTCATTCACTCCCAGCCATTTTCACTGAAGCAACCCCCTTCGCTCCCGGCTGTTTTACTGGATTTTGACAGATTTTGCAAGGCCCACAGAATATTGTGTTCTATTGCTATAAAAACATGGGACCTACCAAAAGAAAGATTAGAATCTCTTCTTATATTTCCTTTTGTTGCCGTTTTGCAGCAATTAGCATTAGAATATAGGAAAGTTTCATCATTATTCACAAATCAGTTTAAAACTGTGGGTAAATGAGCTTTTTACAACATGGGCCTGGTTAATCTCTTATACTCTGCTGCCACCTGCTGGCCGTTTTTGTAATAACTACCATTGCTTCAAGCATGGAACTTACCAAAAGAAAGATTAGAGTCTCTTCTTTCATCTGGGAAAAAAGTATATTTGTATCTGTTTCTGTTTTGCAGCAATTAACATTAGAATATAGCTAATTGTAATCATTATTCACAAACCTGTTGAAAACACTGGGGAAAATACCTTTTTGCAACATGGCCCTGGTTGATCTCTTATACTCTGCTGCCGCCTGCTGGCCGTTTTTTGTAATAACCACCATTGCTCTAAGGGACCTCTTCAGGTCAGAGGCTGCATCATAGCCTACTGTATGCTCCAGCATAAAAAAACGTATAAGTACGTTTTTGGGACCCTGGCAATATCTAAAATAGAACATTTGTATACGTTTTGGGGAGCAAATGAGTTAAGCAGCACCAGTTGCCATCCCTGACATGAATGTCAGCTGCATATGTTTTTGAACACTATGGGATTGCATGATTGTGTAGAGGAAGGAAAGGGCAGATTGTATATGGGCTTGTTTTGCTTGAATGCCTTTTTATGCTGATATATCTCTGTTGACTTTAATATCCTGGGATACAGTATGCCTCAAGCCATGCTGCTAAATCACTACAATGTTGACGTTGAGTAGAGCTTTACACCCTTTGACTGTATTCCTCGAACATATAATATGACAGGACTATTTTTTTACAATAAATAACTATGGGAAAATGCATATATAGGAACTCATGCAGATTTGTGCCTTTGCTAAGGGCCATTCAGTTCTTCTTGTGTCGTTCGTGCTCATTAAATTCATGTCAGAACAGATGACCAAACGATGGCGTGAGCTATTTTGTGACTGTGGCCTCCATCGCTGTTTACCACCAGGGCATGTTGTAGCGGCTGACATGTTAATAGAATCAGTCACTGATAACAGGGTGCTAATGAAAATCTAATCTGAAAACTAGCCTGTCGGTGGATTGTCTGCTTCATGTGTGTCCGGTCAGAAACATTTCTATCTCAGGTCTCATTATCTTATATTCTGTGCAGTGTCATTCTGAAAAAAGAAAAGAAAAAAAAGCCATTTATAGAAGCGAGAAGCAAAACTGAGGCTGTGTAGGATAGAGATGGGGTATGTCCACGTTTTCTTTCAATAGGACAGGTCAGAGAGGAAATGAATTAATGTGGTGCTATTAATGAATTCTATTTCATCTTCCATCTGGGGGTTTGAGAGGTTGAACAAAAGAATAGTTCAGGACTAAAGCCAAGAGAAAGCTTGAAGTACTGTATCCCAGTAGAAAATGTAATAATACAGATTAAGGAGTAAAATATTACACCCCGCAGAACCTAAGGTTGATCAACAGGTACTTTGTACTACATTGTTTACCCAATGCTTTGTAAAATAAATCCCTAAAGCACTTGATGGTGCAATGAAACTAATGGGCTCAGGTTTCTGAGCAATGTGTGAACACCCAGTGGATGGAAGTAGATTCAAGTTAAGAACTTCTTAAGTAAATATTAGCTAAGACTTGTCCCTCATATCAATTTATGCCCATCTGGTTGACAATGAATTAAGTTGTGTTGACTTGAACATTTACAATGCTAAAAAGACAACCTTGAAAATGGACAACCAGCGAATGTGTTGATGGCTCCCTGACGAGTACGTCACTAAATAAAAATGGCAGACCCACAACACTGTATTTTATTTGTGATAGCGGTATCAAAAGGAATCGATGAATAAACAATTAATTAATCATTAAATTACAACAACTCTTTTGACAACTGATTAATCGTTTGGTGCCACTGTTTTCCTTGAAATTGTCCAACTCATGCCTCATAATCCGTTTTTTACACCAAACCATAAAACCCAAATTTAATATATTTATTATGTTATGATTAACCTGTAATTGTAATGCAAATAAACCTGAGGTAGCTTCAGAAGTCTATCAAATTTGTAGCCTTTTGTATTAGTCTGTACGCAAGACGTAGCTTTTAATAAAAAAAATTTTTGCTAAACACGTCACTCCCTCTCATGGGATATTGCTTAACTGATCTTTATTTGGTTTCGTTTCATCATTATACAAGGCCAAATAAACAGCAATAATCAGTTCATAAACAGTCAAAAGGAAAAAAAAATCATTACTTTAAATGCAATTTTTTTAATTCGTATTATTCAATTAATATATAATCAATCGAATAATCAACTCTAAAAGTATTTGATAGTGACAGACCTAATTTGTGATAAACGCTTCTCCAGCAAGTGCTTATATGCTTGATGTGTGTCTTTGAAATTGAGAAAGTGTCATTACCGTCGTCTGCCTTGGCACATTATTTTGTTTTTACAGGTATTTTGCAAGCCCATTCGTTTGAGAGTTGTTTTGATGTAGCCTTACTTGAAATTGTTAGAATACACAAAATGTTCCCAATTTTGCTAGGTTGTCATATAAAAACACAATCCATTTTTATTTGCTTTTATGAAAGCTAGAGTGTGGCAGTGCTGCACATTGTGTTCCCAAAGAGTGATAATAAAGATCCACTGAGCACAGATGGCAAGGTTCATGGAATTCAAATTTGTTTTATTTTACATCCTCGTCTCTTTTGTCTGTGTGGCCAGACCATGTCTTTCTCAGCTTCCTGGCCTCGGGTACATTCAGCAGAGAAATGCCACTCTATAATACTAATACAAAATAAAAACACCAGTGACAGAACACTAACAGTGATATTCCCATGCAACAGGTGTAAACATGCACATTAACTCATTCACTGCCATTGACGGCTATAGACGTAAAAAAAATCATTTGAACTATTTCTATTAGTTTCACTTTTTTCCCCCCACTTTTGTTTTTATAATCTTTTCTTCTTCTCGATTAAAATGTGTAATTGTAATTAATCACATGACTCACGATTAATGACAAATTTTATATATGTTCTAAATGTACAGTAAAAAAAAACGTTTTTTATACTCATACTGTTAACAAAAGTGGAAAAAATGTGAAACTAATAAATAGTTGTGAATGGCAGTGAATGAGTTAACATGCTACACATACACTTCCCATAACCATCATGATGCTTCTCTTTAATTAAGTCTGTCTCAGTGTGCAGTTGCGAACGCATCATGTACGTCTGTGTTGCATGTCCATTGTGCTTAGCACCAGTGTGAGCTTGAAATTTCATAATAATTGAGATGCATAGCTTGTTGGCGGCAGGCAGCTTCTTGTGCCTGCAAATTGAGTCAGAAGTTGTTGGTTATCGTTGTGGTGTCTGTGTTGGAGGTTACAGCCGGACCACATGGCTGATTATATTCCTCACTGAACCGGCAGAGCCCCCGGGGTATTCTTATCCGTGTTGCCGCGCACATGCATGTCTCAGAGCTAACAGAGTAATAAAAATGGTGCGTACGTTGACACGCAGTTAGTACACCACGTGGGGACGAGTGAAAGTCTCATTTTGTGTTTCTTATATTGTATCACGCTTAATTGAAGTGCATATGGCCTGCTTGTCACATAATATTGCAGTGTGCAATGTCATGCCCTTGCTACTCTCATAGGACGCGGCCTACACATCACACCTGGGACACCTTTGCAAAACTACATTTGCGTTTGTCATCAAGCAAGCTGCTCAATTTTAAGGTGATACTGTGGTGGCCCACAAGGCCATAGCTGTCAAACTCCGGTCCTGGAGGGCCGCAGTCATGCAGGTTCTGGATGTTTTGCTTCTCCAACACAGCTGATATATGATCAGCTCATCAGCAAGCTCTGCATATGCCTGATAACGATCCTGCTGATTGCAATCAGCTTGTGTTGGAAGAGGGAAATCTTCAAAACCTGCAGGACTCCGGCCCTCGAGGACCGGAGTTTGACACCTATGGTATAGACATTCTCTAGGGACCTGTAGATTTAAGGAAGAGGTGGGACTATGTCATTTCTTATGTCAAAGTGATGATAAACATCTATGCTATGAAAGCAATCACTTTTTTTCGTCGCCTCGTCTCGTCATTTACCGCAGCTCCAAAATCGGTGACCCCGGCGTGGTCAAATATGACAGATTTCAATGTGAGCATACTACACCGCAATGGTCAACTTGTACTGTGACTCTATTTCATGATCACATAGCTATTTGTTAGCAACGCTGCATTCATATCTTTTTGCATGACTGTCATAGTTCCAAATATGGACTGGAGTAAAAAGGATTCTCTAACAAACTGTCGAACTGGCTGTGGCGCCGTAGGACAGATGGTGCTGAGTCATATATGCCTCAATAAGGCATATGGTTTATCCCACACCATGAATGGTTTACATCAATTCCTTCTGTGTAATAGTTCGACTACACCTTTCCATCAAACGTGCGCCAAAAAATTCTCAAGGGCTGTTTACACAAGATTAAAAACGGCCATCTTGGCAGTTCATTTACATCAGCGCCGCCTGTCCACATTAATTTTTTTTCACCACAGACCAGTTTCACATCAGGAAATATTTTGAGAGAACAGCAGAGAAACATAAAAGTGACTTTTTGTTGTTTTTGTTGACATCGCCAACTACTGGCCTGGCATGTATATTGCAGCATTTTCATTTGCTGATATTCGCGAACATGGATTGTTAGTCTGTGTGCTCTGTTCTGTTTGTACAAGATCGTTGAGTCCTTTTGGTCCTTGCAAATGTGATTGATTTACTATTTTAGCGCCATACTTGGAATAGAATGAACTTCAAATAAAAATAAAAACATTTTAAAGGGATACTTGACTCATTGACATCACCTGTGCTGAGGATGTAGGCAACGACCAATCATGGCCCATCATGTTTTCTGTGTTTGGTCAATAAACTGAGCCATGATTGGTCGTTACCCATTTCCTCAGCACAGTGGGAAAATTTGTTTTTAGAGGTATTAATTGTACATGAAAAATAATGAAGTTATCAAATTAATTCTGGACAAAATATTAACTTTTCACTGCTGAAAATTGCCCAAGGAGTCAAATATCCTTTTAAGAGACTTGCGTCACTTGTCATGTCTCTTAATATTGTGGGTAAGGATTTAATCTCTGTACCAGCTTCATCGCTGCTCTGTTCTTACTCAGTTTTTATGAAAATTACTTTTTTATACCCTCATTTGATAGCCATGTACACGGCTATCAAGCCATATTCTTTTTATTTTAAGGTTATGCACGATAAGATGAAGGTCATCCCCTCCTAACGAGCTTCAATTTTATCACGCGTAACCTTATTGCTGATACTATGCTAATAGACAACACAGTGCAGTGAATTCCTTAAATAGGAGCGCAGAGTTCATCGTTGTTACGTAAAGTATAGAACATTTATGAGCATTGTGAACTTGAGGCTGTACTTTATTTGTTGGATTATGTATTATCCTACCTTTTCTTTTACATGCATTTCAATTCCAGTCTGAAATGTACTGCGAGTTTGGTCCACGCTGGTGTCTTTTTGTCTTGTCTCTTGGATGAAATGAAAAGTACATCCCTCCCTTCCTCAACTCCTCCTTCCACCGAAGCTTCCCTTCTGTGTGAATAGGACAGTTGATCGTGAACTGCCTTAGAGGACAATTCAAACGGTCAGCACAGGCAGTCTGTTGAAAAAGTGCATCTCTTTTCTCTCTTTGGAAAGACAACAACACTCGCTGGCGTGGTCTTATCTCCCTTATATGCTGGAAGGCACAGGCTACTTCGACAATTCCGCCACTTGTGTTTAATTTATTTTCCACCTTAAAATCTATCCTCCGCTCTCTGCTTCTTTCCCGTTCATTTCTACCCCTAACACATCACACAATCCCCCGGGGTGTTCGTAATGGTCTCCTTGGTTTCTGCTTGGGGCGAAAAAGCCCCGCCGAGAAACTAATCACAGCTCTTTCTAGGAACCAGGGGATACAATAGAGTTAAAAGCAGAAATGGCGGAAGGTTGTTGAGTGTTTTTCAAGTAAAGAAAACCAGAAAAAAAGGTTAAGAGTACCCCATTGTGGGGGGAGTCCAATTCTATACTCTTCACACTGTCACCTTTAGGTTTGTTTTTGCATTTCAATAACAGTATATGAGAACAGTCCATTTGTAAACTGAGGACAAGTGCTTTAAAATAATCTTAGATAGATTGTATACAGAGAGAAAATTGCAGCTTTGATGAAGTGAGCGAGGCCTCTTCCATTATTCAACATGAATTACACAAGAAATGTCACTTGAAATTGATCTTTGGTCAATGAAAACATACCACAGCCGTAGGGGTACATTATTTCAAAGAGAGAAAATGTCAATACCGGCTTGGAATCTTCTTTTTTTTTTTTTCAAGTTCTGTAAGAGATTGTGACGATGCCAGACGAAATGTGGAGGAGGAGTGCATAAAGACGTGAGTGGGGTTGCAGATGAAATGAAGTTCTGATCTTCTGTCATATTAAAGAATGAAAACTTTGGCCATTGTGGCTGTGTCTATTCTTGACCTGTGGAGGGCTTGCAATTCGTCCTAACTAGTGGTGTTAGGCTGTATTAAATAAGTTCACAATGTTTAGCGTAGATATTAGGGGTGTGCCCAAAAAATACATTCTCATAAGAATCGCGATTCTCATTTAGTATGATTCAGAATTGATTTTAAATGTCGCAAAATTGATTTTATTTACATTATTTTATACTGTCTGTGTGTGCCTTTATTTGGAGCGCTGTTCATGTTGTACCCGGTTTGGCCACTAAAGGGGCAGTGTGGTTCCACGTGGTCTAATACACTGTTAAATTGTAGCCACATTAGAGAGTAGAAGGAAAAAGTCACAATCCCGTTATTCCAATAAAAGTTTTGTTTTTTTTCAGCGTGGAGCCGTTCTTTTGAGTGATAAAAGTGCCGCGAGTAGCGCGCTAATTAGCATTAGCGTGTCAGACTGGAGTAGATCATTACAATTTCTTGCACATCTATAGGTTGAAGCAAAACATATTGTCAATCAAATTATTTTGAATCAAAAATCGTTCTCAATCGAAAAAAAATTCTGAATCGAATCGCACACCCAAAAATCTGAATCGAATCGTGAGACATTCAAAGATTCCCACCCCTAGTAGAAATGTACTGTGTAACTTCAGCCAGTTGAGCTTTGCAATAGGTGGTTTACACTTTAGCTTCTTTTATTAATTGCACCATAAACTAATAAAGGCCTGATGTGTGTGCAGTTTCATGAGTTTTCGTGCATTTTTAGACCCTCAAAATCAGCATTGTTTTCTTGACACTGCAACAGCTAAACTTGCGTTGAAATGATTATGGACTTTTGAGATTCTCCTTTTTGCCCACTTTGCCCTTCGGTCTCACGCTTATTACTTTGAGGTAGCAATCCGTGTGGAAAAATTATCACTGCAAAATATAGTGACTGATGTTTTGAAAATCAGCGATATAGTAAAGCCCCAAAATGTGAATTGCGATACGACGAGGGACAACTGAACCGTACTAAACAAATGCACTCTACTGGATTAAAAGCAATTTTCAAAGGAACCCTGACTGTAATGACAAGCTAGCTCTATATTATTTGGTTGTTACTAACATAGCTATGAGATTCATTTTTCAAAAATAATTTCCAGTTTAATACATTTTGTAGAAACTTTATTTGGACGTACGCCGCCATTGTCATTTACGTAATCAGTGCATAGTGACGTAGAATGGCGTCTGGCTCTCTGCCGAGCAATTTGAAACGCCTATAAAGAAAGCAAGGGAAGCCTCCGTAGCGTTCCTAAAGAAACAATATTCTATCGAGAGAGTCACCCTCCCCCACGCAGTGCTCTCGTCATTCACCAGACACATTCAAGAGTTTTGATTGTGCCTTTAGGAACGCAGCAGGCACTTACCTTGCTTTTTTTTTTATAGGCGTCATTCTACGTCACTACGCACTAAATGCGTTGCAATGCAAATAACAATGGTGGCGTACGTCCAAATAAAATTTCTACTAAATTTATTAAACTGGAAATGATTTTTGAAAAATTTATCTCATAGTTATGTAATATAGTAACAACCAAATAAATTATATAAAGCAAACTTGTCATTACAGTCGGGGTTCCTTTTAAGACACATAACATATTACAAGACATTTGAAAGTTTTTGAAGTTTATTTGATAAAAAACGTTTTTTAAAGAATGAATTGACATACCACATACCAGTAGTTTTCTGTTCTTCTGGAAGCTGGCTCAAAACTGTGTCTCACTGTATGTTGCCAGACAGTGGCTTCAGTAGAAAGCAAGAATGTTAAGCAGCAATTCCAAAGAAAACACGAATCCTTCAACCATCCACTGAAATAGCGTAAATGAGAGCTCAGAACAGCAGAGCCTACATGGCTGACAAATTACTCAAGAAGAGCAAATTCATTTTTAGATAGATTTGGGTGCAAGGTAGACGAACATTTAGCAATGTTTCGATCGTAAACAAATATACTCAACAAAAATATAAACACAACACTTTTGTTTTGTGCAAAATCTACCTGCTGTAAATTAATTGAAAGTTTTACTTTGTTTGGCTGTTCAGTCTTAATTTAAATTTAGGCCTGAGATTCTTTATTTAAAACTGTTTGTTAGCATTTCTTTTCTCTCTCTCTTTTTATTTTGTTGGGCGTTGCGGGCATCAAAATACAATCTGTACTCAAATGAAGTCCTGACGGGTTTGTGCCTGTATACTAGATATTTTTCATTTATTTAAATTTTTTTTAAATGGCCACTATTTCAATAGTTTAGATGTGTGTTTAAAAAGCACTTTGTATTTCAGTGTTTTGGGGAATACATTTATTCATGGTCATGCTTTGTTGTCATTTTTTAGGCTCAAAATATGCGTATTTATGCTAAAGGCAGATATTAGTGTCCTCATGGAAAACAAAACATTGTGTTTGCAAAACCACAAATGTGAAAAGGGAAAAGGGAATGTGCCATTTGAATATTATTTGCCAGACAGACTACTGGTGGGACGCAGTATACCTGACTGGTTTGCACATCTGCCTCACAGTTCAGAGGTTGTGGGTTCAAATCCAAGCTCGCTCTTGAGTGGCGTTTTTGCATGTTCTCATGTGTATGTGCCCTGCAATTGACTGCCGACCCATTTAGGATGTAACTCGTTGCCCATAGCCAGCTGGGGTAGACTCGAGCACACTTGTGGACCGTGTAATACATACATACCCGAAAAAGAGGGTCACAACTGTCAGTAAGCTGCAGTCCTAATCATTTTTAAGCATAAACAATATTACAATCTGAAATGCTTTTTATCTGTAAACTATTTCAGCCCTTATTTTGATTCACTTGGGAGAAATAATATGTAAGTTATATAATTCCGAGATGCATAAAATTCAGCTACAAGTTATTGCTGTAGTGATAGTGTTGATAGGAACGCTTTCTTCTGCCACGAGCTGTCATCTTGGTGCAAATTAGAACGCTGTTTGTCAGTCGATAAGTCAAAGAGGGAGAAGTGATGCAGCAGTCAAAACGGCATTGAAAATGGCTGAACGCCAGCACCGTCATATGGTGCGACTATTTTAGTTGCCAATACCGCAGCGACAGTTTGTGTGATGTGTTTGAAGCTCTGTGGCATCGCCACACACTTCCTCCGACATCTGAGAACTCGAGACATGCCTCAGCCATCGAAAGAGGAGCAGGGAGGTGCTGCAAGGGCAAGAACGACTTGTGTGTTGAAAACTTTGCCAGAGGTAACTTTGGGTATCTTCAAGAATACTGAGACAAAATGACATTTCACCTCCCAGTCCGTGTTGGGGTAGCTAAGTCAAGTTCTCGTCCTTTATTTGGTGGCAATGCGTTTCTGGCTGGTTTCTTTCATTTGTTAGTTAACATGATTTAAAGGGGAAGTCAACCCTCCCCCAAAAATTCTGGACATTATTTTCTATGCAGCCCCACTCGTCTAAATACATTATTCTGGTTATTATTGCATTAGTTTAATATGAGATAACCAGCAAAATCTCAGAAGGCGGCCATTTTGCCACTTGCTGTCGAGTGAAAATGGCATCACAGTTGCTCAGATCTCAGGTAATAATCAATCAAAGCTGAGCTTCAGAAAACAGGTGAGCTGTGATTTTGTTGTTGCCTGAGCCCTGTGATGTCATCTTCCGGTGACAGTGGCAAAATGGCTGCCCCCTGAGATGGATAAAAATGGCTGGATTTGGCTGCATAATTTATATTCTACAATCCGAATGTCATGTTTAGACTAGTGAGATCAGATATTACATATTATTGTCAATAAATGTTTAAGGTTAATTTCCACTTACTAAATAAATATATATAATATATAAATAATAAAAGAAAATACTAGACAATGGATTCTGTCGAGCAATATAGTTCATACCTTTTTTTGGTAATATATAAGATTGAAGTTAAGCAAATTAGAAGTGTGCATCGCTCCAGTAAAAGACATTTTGATACGTATCTTGATGGGGTGCGATACGATTCAGACGGTTTGATTTTAAAGTGGAAGGATTCGATTTAGATTGATTCAGTGGGATTGCGATTCGATTCGATATGGTACGGCTCAGTTCCAGAGGGTGTGATGCGTGCATGAGTTTCATGTTGTCATTTTATGTACATATCAATGAATTTGTCAGTACTGTAAATGTGCCATTTTCTTCCAAGATACAGCTGACCCCCATATATGGTTGACGCCCATTGAAATGCATTGGAGGAGGGGGAGATTTCTTCTTTTTTTTTTTTTAACTCGAAAAATTCTTCAGCTACACAAACATTCACATTCAAAAGGGGGGATCTGGGGGGGGGGGAACAAAAAAACCAAAATATACTATATTATATCCGGGGGTCAACTGTATATCTCACAAATAAGAGACAATTCCATGCGAATCTCGATATATTTGAAAGGGGAATGATTCAATTTGATTTGATCCACTCAGATCTTTAAATCAAACTGATTTTCTGATTCTAATCATTTTCGTTAAACCCCTTTTGCAAATCCATTGCATACTTTAGGTGGTTACAGTCCACATGAAGTGGGGCAGTGACGAACCTTATGAAATCAAACAGTATGGCCTTTTTTTTAATTTCTTTTTTTATGAAGTCAGATGTTTAGCAGATGTCTCCACTGTGCTGAGTGAAATTCTAGTTGTTTTATGAAGGACTTTCCAATTTAAATTTAAAGTCTTTAGCCATAGGGGGCAGTTTAAAAAAAAAAGAAGAAGATAATACCCATTGGTGGTTGGTACCTCTATAACTGAGATTGTCATCTAGCAGTCTCTCTCTCAGGTCCAACATCAGTGACCTCTGACCTCACAAATGCTCTTCTGGATGAAGGGACAAACTTTCCTCATTCCAATCCAACAACTTGTAGAATTTCCCTCCCGGAACAGTGTAAGCTGTAATTGTTTCAAAGAGTAGACTGGCTTTTTTTCTTAGATTTCTCACTTCCCTGAACACATGTCTTGACACGAGTCTGGCTGTCTAAAAGTTAGCTGGGAAGAAAGAAACCTATTGATTTAGGTCCCAACATTAACATATACACACTTGCTTTAATCTGTTTGTGGAACGCTCGTGCAGTTTTAAGGCTTTCACATGTCACGGCTTTCCCCTCCCATTGTTTTAAACAGATTTGTGAATAATGATGAAACTTAGCTATATTCTAATGCTAATTGCTGCAAAACGGAAACAGATAGAAATTTACTTTTTTTTCCCTGATGAAATATTCTCTAATATTTCTTTTGGATAGCTTCCATGTTTTTATAGCAATAGAACCCAACCTTCTGTGGGCCTTGCAAAATCTGTCAAAATCCAGTAAAACAGCCGGGAGCGAAGGGGGTTGCTTCAGTGAAAATGGCCGGAAGCGAATGAATTAAGCAACCCATGTAAGCACTTGAAGATGGTCGCCATGGCGTACCGCACGTTGAAGGAAGCAGATGTGCACAGTAAGAACACCGACATTGTGTCTCATTATGAAAAGTCAATTATGGTGGTATAATTTCGTATTATTGTTTTGTCCCTATCAAAGATGTTCCCTGGAAGGGGACGCACACCCTCTCTATAAATGTTTATTACACGACTTCAGACCTGCCCGGAATTATGCATGAAATTAGACAAGCTAGAACACTAAAGTAGTTGAAAGAATAACGTAGCTATTTACACGCATTAAAGTCTTATGATGAGGCATTGATGTTGTTGATGGCTGGCTCGTCTCATGAAAACTTTTAATGCTCTGTGACAGTTTCACAACATAATGAGGCAATTTTCCATCCCTGGGCTGCTCTTCTAACAACTCTAATATTGCTCTCAGGCCAACGGACGCTGCGCCACTCATTCCCCCCTTTTTTCCCCTGAAAACTTATTTACTAGATATGTGCTGGAGGATATTGCGGGTGGCAGTGAATAAACACAGAGTTTAGGGAACTGCAGTCAACCCGTGAAAATTGAGTCCAAAAATCTACATGACCTTCTCAGAATATAATATTAGGCAGAAGATGTGCCGAGAGCGGACCGTAGCTCAATATAACAGTAATGGCACCGCAAGCATCATCGAGGACACCCCTTGAAGTCAAACACAGCCGTAAATCCCATTAAAGTCTGTATTTGAGATAACTGCGTGGCCTTGGATGTCACAGGGACAAAGCTTTAGTCCACCACAAGTTTTATTACAGGGAAAATAGTAGTTTACCATGATGTTCTTCCTTCCTTTTTCTTTCCCCGTTTTAATGTGTCCAAATGTAGCTTTGTCATCCTCCAGCCTGTGACTCGGTCGTAGTGCAGCAGAACTCTGTATGAATTATGATGTGCTTAATCATTCCTAATCTTGTTACGGACGTTAGTTTGCCCTTGACAGCGGCATCAATTGATGGAATGCAACTCTGAATTCTCTACGCTTTGCTCAGTCATGCCATGAATGCCTGCGTGTGGTTGTACGTACGCTCGGGCTTACCATTTATCGTCTTTTATCGATTCCAGACAAAGCGATCATATGATCACCAAAGCTTTGGTATCTTGCAGCGCGCCTGATTCTCCTAGAATCTGTTTGATCAACTATTTCGCATGTGAAGACTGTCTCCCTCTTCTCCCTTTAAGTTAACCAATCAGACGCGGCAGGCTACCAATCAGCTCCGAGCTGCTGCTCGCGAACTGGGGCACTATTACGCGCCGCACTGAGGGACAAGCTATGAGCTGCGCTTGCTAGCTCGCATGGCTAAACTTTCAACTAATGCTCCATTCGAGGAAGGTTGGAAGTCGGATTTATCCCAGATTGTTTTTTCCCAGTTTTGACCTGAAAGTGTTTGAGGTGAAAGTAAACAACCAAAAAGGCGGATAGTAATAAATAGTTTTTTGTTTTGGTCCTCAAAACACATTTTGACCTCCAGCAAACAATTTTGCTTCAGTTATGTATTTATCTTATTTCATAAGTATTCCATACAGTTCAGTAGTTCACCGTTTCATGCAGGGAGATAGCGGCATACTGTCACGTACGTTGTGTTACGTGAAGTTATGTTGAATATTTCTGAACGAAGAAAGCTATCTAGTTTTATACTAGAGTAAATGGTGTTTTACCATTCACGGTATGTGTTTTCATGGGGGTCGCCATTGTAGAGTGATGTCACATTGAAGTCTGTCAGTGAAGTCGGGGTCCTTTTTTTCCCACGACTTCGCAAGTGGGATTTCTGAGTTCAAGGGGCATTCCCGTACACGCTACCTGGTTGGAAGTCGGAAAAGTCCGGCTATCCCTCTTTCCTCGGATGCAGCATAAGTAACTACTCCTCGCCTCTGTGGCGGCAACTAAGCATCGTTATCACTAAATGTGGACGAGGAGTATCGAAGCATTGCAACAAAAAGTAAACTTTAAAAAAATCGGTTGCCTTTGATGGGAAAATCACCCCTGCCAACATGGCCGCCACATAGACATGGTGGTTAGCTAGGTTTCTACAGCGCACTGGTGTATATTTGTGATCATTAAATTATTACGCTACTTGAACAAATTACAGTAAAAAATACTTTAAAAACAACTAACCTTTGACTTGACGCTGCTCTTGAAGTTTTTTTCCGATCATTTCACGTCACCTGTGTTTCATTTTTAAAGCATTATTTATTTTTTCTATTTCTGTGGTGCCAGTGTTCTGCAATCACACATTGTACTTTGGCAGGGAGAGTCAGGCATTGTGCGGAAAAATTTCTTTGGACGTCATGTTTTAAATTCCCATTTCCCACCGTGAGTGAGGCAGTTTGCTAAAATAGCCTCCATAGCCGAAAGGTCTTTCATCTGTTGTCTTCATGTAAGACCTTCAGAAATGTAGTGCATTTCATAGCTTGTCAAATGCTGACAGATACGCAAACTGAAAAAATTGCAATCAGCTGAAAGGGTGGCTAGTTTAGTAAGAAAAATAAAAGACATCGCTTTAGTTAGTCATACATAAACTAATGGAGCATTATGAACAGATTTTCTACCAAAAATATTGATTAAAAAGTTGTATGGTATGCAAAACTTAACCTACTTGTATGTATTTATATTTGTTTTATTCATCATATGACTTCCAGGCGTAGCAAGTTAATGAAGAGTTGAATTGAGAATAAAGAGGTAACTCTTAAGAAGTTCAACAATTTAAATCCAGCAAAGGCTGTCTTTTTCTTTTCCGTGTGACTCTATTGCTCCTCTGTATACAAACATAATCGGTTCCACAGTGAGACAAGACCTTGGGTAATTGCCAAGTTGCATGAACTAAAATTATACCTAATGGATTGTCAATACTGGATGAGTCTTACGCTGTATCATGATTATAGCACAAAATATACCCCAGGCTTCTTTAATTTGTCATAATGTTTAATTCATGGACATTTCATACATCACATGCCATCTTATAGCGAACCTCATTAAAATGCCGCATGACTCCACATTCACATTGAATCTGTTAGTGGCCGGCTCATGCATGGTTTTATAGATAACTGCACAGGTCTTAATAACGTCTCTATGCTATATATTATGAAAAAAGGCATATATAGGGCCCAACCAGCAGTGAGGACAGTGCAGCTTTACCACTTCAGCCCTTGCTATGATTTTATGAGTCCCTGGTGAGCCTGCAGGATGCACGATAGGAGACAGGATTGTGAAAGATCTAATTAAACAGAGCAATATGAGAGTGCAGTGATCCCCAGCCCTGGACAAGACACAAATCAGTGGCTGTTGACAGTGGGCTGCAGGGCAATTGGGCTTTGCGGTAAAATAAGTACTGTAGCCTCAAGATAACGACCATCCCTACTTGTCCCCTTTTTGAGTTTCTTTACAGTTTGGGGCTGATGGGGGTTGTGAATCCCAATCCAGTTGCGCAAAACATTCAAGTAGATGTTTGTCTTGTGCACTTAAAACACAAGTAAATCTTCAAGCATAAGATTGAGTGTTTATAGTGGAACATCTAAGGTACAAATTAGGGGTGTCAGGCGATTAAAATGTTTAATTGCGATTAATCGCATGACTTCAATAGTTCACTCACGATTAATGGCAAATTTGATATCTGTTCCAAATGTACAATAAAATATTTAGTAATATTTTATTTTTGTTTCCATATTCTTGTTAACATAAAAGTGGAAAAATGTTAAACTAATAGAAATATGGCTGCATCTTTTAGTCATTGATACAGTAATTTCATAATCATAAAATTGAGTTAAATTTAAAAAGATATACTGTACTGTACAAAATAAGTCTGACATTGATTTGTGTTGGTCATTTTTTTGCCACTAGATGGCATACTTGCATTTGTAAGACGTTTTTTCATATTAACTCATTCTCATCCCAGCCATTTTCACTGAAGCAATCCCTTTCGCTCCCGGCTGTTTTACTGGATTTTGACTGATTTTTTAGAGCACTGATTGTGTTCTATTGCTATAAAAACATGGAACCTACCAGAAGAAAGATTAGAGTCTCTTCTTTCATCAGGAAAAAAGGTATATTTGTATCTGTTTCCGTTTTGCAGCAATTAGCATTAGAATATAGGCAAGTTTCATCATTATTCACATTCCAGTTGAAAACACTGGGGAAAAGAGCTTGTTGCAACATTGCCCTGGTTGATCTCTTATACTCTGCTGCCACCTGCCTGTTTTTTTTGTAATAACTACCATTGCTTTAAGCGACCTCTTCAGGTCAGAGGCAGAATCTAAGGCTTCTGTAGTAGCATAAAAAAACGTAAAAAAAACCCCATATAAATACGTTTTGGGGACCATGGTAATATTTAAAATAGAACGTTTTATAAGGAGCAAATGAGTTAAGAGCTATCTCATTTTGATCATGAAGTAACTTGTGAAATTTTGAACATTTTAAAAATTGTAAAATACAACTTGACCCGTGTCCACAAATATATGTATTATTATTCAGTTTATTACTGCTAAATTTTGACGTGGACGTGTCTACTGCATTGGAACTTGAATTCCCCCAGTACATACTTTCCAAGTAAGTCATTAATCACGCGTAAAAAAAAATAATTGTGGCATTAAAGGAACTTTAAATGAACTCAAAATTAACACACTAATTTTGACACCCCTAGTACAAAATTAATACATATAATAAGTTAATCACTGTTGAAAGAAAAACGTAAAAACTGCAAAAAAGTTGGTGGTAAATTCTGCCTTACCACTTCTGTATGAATATTCAACAATTGAAAAACTTTTGGTTCTGTCGTTTTTTTGGGGTGAAAATTGTGTCTTAATTACTTTTTGCTGTGTTCATCAGCATTCACTTGCTATTACATCTGAGGAGAAAATAACGGTCTTCGGGCCACCTGGCGCCAGCGCTCGACTGCGCGGTCTCCGAGGACGTTGAGAGACCGAGAACAGAGAGGCCTCGGAGTACAATGACGACAGGCTTGATTATGCGAGTACACAGGAAGGTCTCCAAGCATTGTTGTGCTAATCATGTTAACGGACAGAAACTGAAGGCAGGACAGATGCTAGGAAAGGGCGATGGGGGTTATGTTTTCCTGATTAGGCAACCGTTGGGCTTTCTCTTGTCGTTGTTTTTTTTCTTCTTTTTTTTTTACCATCAGACGTGTTCCTTCTACAGTTGACACAAATGACTTTCTCAGCTAAAAGCAACCATTATGTCTTTTTATTCAGCAGGGTACTTTTCCCCCGTTATCAAACGCCTACACGCATGACTGTGATTTGATTGAGACCAACTTCCATTTATTTTTTTATTTTTTTGATCATGTGGGTTTGAACAGCTAAAAATGGTTAAAAGCAGATTTAATCCTTTGTGAGTGTCTGCTCAACACAAATCTCTGCAGCATCGCGTACAAGCTCCCAGCAGTTATCTACAAATCAGTTTGAAAAGCTTTGAGTTTTGAGAGACGACAGACTCTGTAGATTCATCTCATGTGGTGTGAGGCTTATTTGGATGATGTGAAGTCGCTAATGAGGTTCTCGATATTAAGTATTTGAGGACACATTAACATAACATAATAGTTGTAACCATGAATATTTCAATGAAGGGCAGAAATTACTAGAAAGTCAGCACAAATTATTAATATGAGAGTATAAATTATTAGATGTTGCTATGATATTAGAGTTTGTAACATGTAGTCTGAAGATTTGTATCCGGTACTATGCAAATATCTAGTAAAGAAAGAAAATATGAAAATTTTCTTTACATTATGTTCTATGTGCCCCCACTAGTCTAAACACAGTATTCTGATTCATATTGCGTTTGTGGAATATGAATTAAGCAGCAAAATCCACCCATTATTATCCATCACAGGTGGCGGCCATTTTGCTTGCTCTCAACTGAAAATGGCATCACAGTGCCTAAGGGCTCAGTAACGACCAATCACAGCTGACCTGTTTTCTAAGTATGATCATGTGACGTTCTCGAGCTCTTGGGAGGAATTAGGTTGGTCACACAAGCATACACAAAAAATAGGAGTCTATCGGTGCTAGATTTCACTTTCCTTTCTTTTCTTTGATCCTTCCTTGGGTCTCCTGACAACCTCACGACTCTAGCTGGACTCTGAAATATTCGGTTTAGGTGAACGGTATGGGATTTTTAATAGGTTTTAGGTGAATTAATGAGTACATACTCACACGCACGCACACATACTCACGCACATACAAAATAAAAATTAAAAAATAAATAAAAAGAGAAAGAGAGCAATGATGATCACATGTCGTAAAATTACCGAATGAACAATATTGAGCTTTCTCCAAAAAAATAAAAATTAAATTAAATTAAATAGGAGTCTCAATTATGAAGAGTAGCCAATCAGTTAGCTAGCCAGTAGTAGCATGTTGGCTTTGTCTAATGATGTACGTACTTTTAAAATACAATGTAGTTAGTTTCAGTGCATATTTGTGTGTGTGTGTGTGTGTGTGTTGTGTCCATACTCCAGGGGCATATCTGACTCACAGTTAGCTACCCATATAAGTATATTTTTGCAGAATATTTTGGTTGAATTCTGAATCAACCTCAGGGACATTTTACTTGGGCAAACGGTCCTCATAGTTTTGCCGTCATAATTCATGAAAGTGTACACAATGGTGTTCCCGGGCTAATATTTTCTTTCACTTCTCATTTTAGGATCATATATGTTGGTCAACTCCTCCCAGCATGCAGCAGGCCATTGTGCTCAGCTGCTGCTGCAGAATCTGAGCGAGAACGACACACACTGTGTCCAGTTCAGCTACTTCCTGTACAGCCGCGATGGCCACAGTCCAGGAGCCCTGAAGGCGTACGTGCGAGTCAACGGCGGTCCGCTGGGCAACCCGGTGTGGAACACGTCCGGGTCTCACGGAAAGCAGTGGCATCAGATGGAGCTGGCAGTCAGCACCTTCTGGCCAAATGAATATCAGGTAAAGATGGCGGCGATGATGTTCTTTTGCTTTTTTTCCACCTCATTGATCTAATACTTAAGTTTACGTGTGTTGTTTTGTCACATTCTCCAATTCATATTTAGATGATCAGGTCAAGATTTGGTGTTTGCAAGTGTTGCCATCTATGGACAGTTGTGGGACAGAATGAAGTACAAATACTACAATAGTGTTCTAAGTATAGATATTTCAGGTGTCAGTAAAATCCTGTTATTATCATTAGTTAATCGGGTGTATGCACAACCAACTCCCATATTTAGCAACATATTTAACGTCTTTTGTTTAATACAAAATGTCGTCAAACGCTACCAATGATGACAATATCCAATGTTTAGTCTTTGTTCGTATTTACGTATATCATATTTGTATAATATGATATTTAACTTTTTTACTGCCACACGTTATCCAAAAAACAACCCAGACAGTGACAGACGATTTTGAGCATTTTAACTCATCTTTCAAGGCAAACAGAATATTGTGTGCTCTGACTACATATACATGTTGATCGTGTTCCATTCTTTCATCAGAAAAAAAAGTATGTTTCTACCTTATTCTGTTCCTTAGTAATCACCATTTGAAAATAAATAATTTGAGTGACATTGAGCAAAAATTGAAAAGATAAGGAGAAAACAAAATTTTCTGCACAACAGTGACTTTGACACTAATATTTTTTTGTTTAGTGACGCTGTGTGAATTAGATTTAATGTGACAAGGACTTTGATAATTCACGTCATCTTTGAAAACGTTCAATTTCATCCGATTCATCATGCTTTATTGTAATGTCACACTACGGGAGCCCATTGAAAAGAAATGCAATGCTGCCATCTGCTGGCCATGGGTGCTTTGGGATTTGACGAGGGAAAAAAAGAAGAAGAAAGATAGTAAACGTCAATTAACGTTTTTGGCGGCATTCATTTGGGTTTTAGTATACGTCATTAAACGTTTTTAAAAACTATCCTCTGAAGACATTAGCCAAAAAGATTATTTTTTTTTGCTAGTTTGCGTTAAAATTAACATCTCATCAACGAACCAGTTAGTTAGTTAGTTAGTTAGTTAGTTAGTTTAGCGGATTTAGCATATAGCAGATTTAGCATTTTTTCCCCCAGTTAGTTCACAGTATTTGAAGATGTTATTTTTATAGTATATAATTTTGAGCCAATGCTAGTTAGCGCTTAGAATACAAGTTGGCAAAACTTGTATTATTCATAATTGTTGGTGAAAATTAAAATAGTACATTTCATTTATAGTACAGTATATGTTTGGATGTATTTGTACTTAAGGCCATCTCCTTCCAATAAACACATAGCACGTAAAAAAAAAGGTATTGGTCCAACAGTTATTTCAGTGGATTATTTATACTCATGTGTACCCAACTGTGATTTTACCCTGTCAGGCCTAATTACAGGCAGCTACAATAATGCACATCATGCTTTATAGCCTATTTACAGTATTGATTTACCGACTGGCATTGAACGCGTGTAACAGATTTTCTCGTTGGTTTGCAGATGGTTTGTCAGGTGCTTTTAAGGTATATCCATCTTTTGATTCAATTGAATTTTTCTGCAAACTCAGTGGAACTGTCAAAAAGCAATTAAGTTGAGTAGTGTGCATTTTTATCATGAACTGTCAGCGGCTGTAACTTAATTGAATTGTGTTCAACCCCGCAAGAACTGACCTTCACTTCGTAAATAGTACTTCCTTGTTCAAACAGGGGCAGGATTTAGAGTGACTCCTTCCCATCCTATAGCCTGACAATGAGGTAAAAAGTGGCGCCGATGGACAGGAGCACTGTGATTTTCAAGAAATTCTAAGTAGTGTAACGTTTAATTCAAAAGGACATAGTGTCTTAGCTGTAGACTCACAGTGTCATGAGGTGTGTTTTAAAAGGTTTAGTCCATTTCAGAAATGTTATTATGTTTCATGAAGAATACCCAAACTACTGTTTGCAAATTAGACAAGCAATATATCAGGCCAATCAGACGCTATTGATGTTTTTGTTTACGTTCGCTGCTGTGCCAGCATGAAAGAGGATCAGATCAATATTCATTCATCCTTCTATTATTTTAACAGCTTATCCCGTTCCGAGGCAGAGGGAGCTGGAGCCTTTCCTGCCTAACATTGGAGAATAGACAAAATCTGATTCGGTCGTAGGATCAGATCAATATTTCATTTCTAAAGTATTATCAATTGGAGCCTTGGACGGATCGTTTGCATTTTGTGGGGCTGACATTTTGAGACTGATAAAACATGCATATTCACTTCAAAATGGACCCGCATGATTCTGATCAGATTTGATCGTGGTTTTCACGACTGTGATAGGTCAAAAATGGCCGTGAGATGCATATCACTGTATGTGTGTTTGACTATGTTTCCATGATGACAATAAGGAAACTCACAGTCAATTAATTATACATTTCTGTGAGTATAAAATGTTTGCAAAACTGTTCTGCAGTGACTCCAACAGATAGACTTCCTGAGCTTCATAAACTGGCTAATAAGTTGTCAGAGAAATGGCGCTGCCTATTATTTTAACAATACTAATTATCCATGCACCACTCCATTTATCTTTAGATGGCATCAGCAGTGTGAATCACCCCATCTTTGCAATTCCTCCATTAAAGATTTTAATAGCTGTTGCTCTTACGTTGAAAATTTGACAGTGAGTGATTTGAACAGTGTTCAGTGTCTTGTTGAAGATCGCTTCAGTGGATACAGAGCTTGAGAGGTGATCACTCCTTTGCAAAATGTTTTTTTTTTCTTCCATCGTACAGTATCAAATCAGTTCTGAATGCATTTCTAGTAGTGGTGCAACGGATCACAAAAGTCATGGTTTGGATCGGATCACAGATTTGAGTCACGGATCAAATCGTTTTTCGGATCAGAAAAAAGGAGAGAAATAGTACTACGTCTTTATTTATTTTGTAAAATGCCTTTTCCCATCAAGTTCTATATTTATATATATATATATATATATAATTTTTTTTAATCATGAAAAGGACCTCAACGTGCAATTTAAGGCACATTGAATTACAAAGTAGCCTTGGTCCAGAATATTGAAAAATAATTAAAGTAAGTCAGGTACCAGTTGTCAAACTTACTTACCAGCCGGCAGCCAGACACTCATGCTAACGGCTCGCCACTTACGTCGGAGACTTCTGCCGTATCATACAATGACGGCGTAATTAATTAGCGGTTTCTTAGCGTCCTAAATTAGCGGTTGAACATGAGTTCGGGATAGTGTTGATGTTGGTCGCAACTACAATGTCAATCAAAGAAACGTCTAAAAGGGAAGTCAAGCAAGCCATCACGCCACGACGTAGGCAAACTTCAAAGTAAAAGTGTACTAAAGCTATTTGCATTGCCGTCAATGTGTTACTGTATTTGGTCAACTTTATTTTGAAGTTGGGTTTAGCATTACGTTGAGTATGTTTCAGCTTTATTGACATGTTAGAATGGCATCGACTGTGAATGCGCACTTTATTTTTTTGTTGTTTTTTTATGTTCCCCACCAATCCGCGGATCAGGTGTGATCCGAACCGTGGGGACTGATCCGAACCGACGACAGATCAATGATGATTCGTTGCATCGTTAATTTCTAGTGCTGAGGAAAGTTTGGCTTTGTGTCGTCAGTTGTTTTTCTCTTATTGTTATTACCTCATCTCTTATACTATCCCACTCATGGCTTCTAGTGAGTCAGAATTGTTCCGTGGCTGCCAATTGAGAAGAGGATGATTAATATGAGGAGTAGTGTAAGCCTCTTAAGACTGGGCAAACACTACCGTCTTTGAATAATGCAGCTCAACCGGTTAAATGTGCACGCCATGAAATATTATTTATATTTCATGCGCTAGTAGTCTGGCCTTTGTCTTCAAAGTTTTAGAATGATTGTAGCTTGAAACCCTTCTTTTCTTCAGCAGTCAAAACTTTGTAAAAGGCCAGATGTTGTTGTCATCGCACCTCTATCAGTGGGTTTGGCACGCTCTCAAGTGTCATGGAGGTTTTCACAATTTATTTCACATGCTCACATTATTGTGCCATTACAAATATAACAATGCTAAATATTGTGGTTTTATTTAGAACTGTAGGAGAACTTTGCAGATTTTTACTGAAAGCTGTGCCTAATGTTTGGTCCCCGTCATGTAGCTCGGTAGGAGGTAACCACTTTGGCTTTCAGGGTCATCGTTCAAGTTAAAATGACAACTGATAGGAAGATGGTTGTCTACTTCCTGACTACTGTCAAGGTGCTCTTTAGCAAGGCACCGCTCCCACTCCCCGAGCTCCATAAGTCAAAATGACTTTGGTCAAAAACAGCGGTCTTACACCACTGGAAATGACAGCTATTATACGTACTAAATCAATACCCATTTGATGATAGCTGGATTGCTTTAGGGCAGGGGCCATACAAGACCCAAGTGAGCATTTGATCTGGACTTCCATGCGAAGCTAAAATAAAATAAAACCCCAGAGCAAGTGTTATAAAAGCCCCAAACTATTTATTACGTCAATATTGTACAATGCATCATAGTTTTTCTACAAATTTCAGTGGCCTCTCAAAGGATAACAAGCAATCCCTGGTCTAGGGGCGACACTGTTTTCATGACAATTCATTAAACTGGCTCCATAGCACGTTCACTGCAGCTTGCTTAACTTTTTAAGTTCTTGCAGTCTTCATTGCAATCATTTTGTATTTGTGTCAGCAAGAGCTATACCCTCTCGTTAATTTTTGTGTTGCCTAGACTTATGAGTTTAATTTATTTCATGACACTTGTATCTCAAATCATCTTTCTCCATTAACGCATTCACTCCCAGCCATTTTCACTGAAGCAATCCCCTTCACTCCCAGCTGTTTTACTGGATTTTGACTGATTTTGAATATTGTTTTCTATTGCTATAAAAGCATGTATTATATACAATATATAATATACATATATTTCTATCTGTTTCCGTTTTGCAGCAATTAGCATTAGAATATAGCCAAGTTTCATCATTATTCACAAATCTGTTTGAAAGAGTGGGGAAAACAGCTTTTTGCAAAAATGTCCTGGTTGATCTCTTATACTCTGCTGTCTCTTGCTGGCCGTTTTTGTAATAACTACTGTTGCTTCAAGCGTTCTCTTCAGTTCGGAGGGCGCATCAAAGCCTTCTGTTTGCTCTAGCATAAAAAAACATGGTCATATTTAAAATAGAATGTATTTAAAGAGCTGATTAACCAACAATCAGTTCAGCACCACTGAATATTGTACTATATGTTAATTATACGTCTCTCCTTCTACAAAGTATTTGTAGTCTGGAGCTTTACAAACTTCTCCTTCTCACTATGTATTATTGCTTTCAGTGGATTATTCTGGGGAAATATAAAGATCACCTTGAAAAGTTTGACCAGAAGATGTATCCGGGATAGCATGCACCGCTTTCCCTCTTTTTCAGCCTTTCAACTACCAGGAGAATCTTCCTATCAAATATTTAAGATGTTATCCAGCCCTCCTGCAAGTCTTCCAACCAGACAGGCTCCCCCCCCCCCCCCCCACTGTTAAACGTTTCTCTCTTTCTATGATTTACATTTACACTGCGCTTTACACTTTTGCCCCTCACTTGTTGATAGTACTTCAATTTCAGAGCGCAAACATACTTGTTCAGATAAAGGCATATAAAGGAAGGTCATATCAGGAGAGTAGGTGCTGATGAACTGCAAGCAGGTTTTTGAAGCTGCCTGGTGTCTCTGGAGTTGCAACAAATTTTAAATGAGTGATGTTTTATTTTGAAGTAATGTTGAGAGAAAGAGAGAATATAGGACCATTTAGCGTGCCTTGAGGTATCAAAATTACCTCTGTAAAATATGTGGAGTCCCTAACTGGCCATTTTCTTCAAAGCTTTTGCTAACATGGGTATACAGGGAGAGAAATGAATGGTGAGGCCACAATCATCCCCTGCACAGAAAAAAATTGGAGTGTTAAAATTTCAGATTACAATTTTTGGTTTTAACTCCTGAAGTGTAATTTTGCAACATTTTCAGAGTTAATTGGTGTTATATTACAGAGTTGATCACGAGTGTTAGATGAACTCTGCAGAGATGTAACTAATCTCCGCCTTCGCACCTGTCGACGAACGGCGAAGAGTAATCACCACACACTAGTGTAATATCAACACTGACCAGTGTTGGCTAGTATTACATTTCAACTACCATAAGAGTTGTTTTAACCCCATCACAGTGTAAAATAAATAACACTTTGAAAAGTGTCGTTTTAACTTTATTTAGTGTGGACCAATATCGACACTTCTTAGGTGTTAAATTTAACTCAGTAGGTGTTGAATTAACACTGCCAATTTTGCTGTGTGTCATCTATCAAAGGAAGAAATATGAGGTGTATAGAATCTAATGTTCTCCCTACTCAAAAAGAAAGACAACTGCCCCCTCTTATCAGGAAGAAAAATGCTTTATTTCTTCCAATAATGGCCAATAATGTTTATTTACTGAACTTTAGTAAGTACCAGACATTTATTTATTTGAGACACTTTTAGAGATGCACTCTCACTGTTCATTTTTAAGCTTGTCTTCAACCCCATTTTTATTCATTGGCTTTCAGCTCAATATGAGTTTCTGCCTTTGCTTTGGTGTTTTATTGTTTTTGACTTCTGTCGTTTGTTAGATTTTTATCTGTGTTATCAGCACTTCGTTTTTTTAAAAGTGTTTTATAAAATATATTGAGTTGAGGAAGTTATAGCATACCAAATTGTACTGACGTTTGGTAGTGTGATGATAAGAAAGGTAATTACAGCTACAAACTGGCACCATTTGTTTCCTGAAAGGAAGAGGGCATCTCGTTGGGGAGAGGATTTATTTGTTCAAGTGGACCTGGCGACTAATAGAGACACGACGGCAATTAGGAGCGTGGCTGCTATTTGACGAAGTACAATCATGTTGATGAAATGTTTTAAAAATCATTGAATTCTTGGTCAGTGATACGTAATGTTTTTTGTTTTTTTTTACATGATGGCATCCCATCATAGTAACTTATGACTCCTTCAGTGAAAAACTTTGTAAATGATTAAAACACATCAGCTTTGTCTGCAAATGTTTCCCTGTCCGTGCTGAGCCCGTGGCTACCGAAAGACCCTTCTGCAAACACACCGCTGTAGTTGCTACACTGTCTTCTACCCTCTGGCATTTTCTGCCTGAGCAGATTGACTTTGGCACGTGACCTTTCGTCTATAATATTTAGTGAGTAGTATCTACGGCAATGTTGGGTGAAGTAGAAAGAAGAATCTTGAAAGCCTCTTCTCTTAATGTCAACATTACGAGCCAATATAATGTGTTCCAAAATGTTATTCAGATAAGTCATTCATAACTTTTTGCTTAATTAGTCCGTGATCCCTGCATTTCTCTTATTAGAGAGTCAAATAACAAGCCATTGGATTAAAATGCAAGCATATGGAGCATTCCACTGGCAACGTGGCTTTAAATAGCAATTTGGAGGTTGCTCATTGAAACAATTGCACACTGTGTTTGTTCAATAACTATCTTTCCTAATGGCATGGTTTTCAACAGCTAGTTAAAGTTTTTAAAGCATGATTCTTCCATTCACTGCTGTAATGCGTTTATCAGACTGTATGTCGCTCCTGAATAAAAAAATTGTATGACATGTTCAAAATTTGATAGCCATTTTCAATAAGCAATAAAAAGTTCATATTTTGTCTAGAATCAATTTGATAACGTCCTTATTTTTCATGTACAATTAATACCTTTAAAAATACATTGCCACTTGCTGCCGACAGGTGCTCAGCGACCAATCATGTTGCAAAAAAGCTCTTTTCCCCAGGGTTTTCAACAGATTTGTGACTAATGTTGAAACTTGGCTATACTGCACTCTAATGCTTATTGCTGCAAAACGGAAACAGATCTATATTTATATATTTTTTTTCCTGATGAAAAAAGAGACTGTAATCTTTCTTTTGGTAGGTTCCATGTTTTTATAGCAATAGAACACAATATTCTGTGGGCCTGGCAAAAGTCAAAATCCAGTAAAACAGCCGGGAGTGAAGGGGGTTGCTTCAGTGAATGAGTTAAGTAGCTTAGCAGGTCGAAAGGTGCTATACAAGTGAAAGACCAGACCGTATTTAAATACCGACAAATGCAAATTTTCAGGTTAACAGTTCAAGTTTAGAACTGGAGGAGTGTTGACGCTGCCAAGGCATAACCAGCTATAGGTCGGCAGAACTATGCTTTGGATCATGAGCTTTTCCTTCGATAGATCTGTTGAATAGTGACTCCCTGATTTTCTGAAACGCAAAAACATTGCCATTTCACTTTTAGTTTTTTGACTCCAGTAGAAACTTCTCTCTCCAAAGTTGAGGATGAATTTAAAAGCTCTGTCCAATGAATTTGGTGTGATTATAGCCCGTGACAACGTACCCACGACAATAAACTTCATTGGTCTTATTTGAAGGCTTTGCGACTGTATATCCCTGAGCAGATTGGACTTTGGTTTACGACTTATTTTAGCAGGCACCCCACACATATGGAGGATAGTTCGGTTGTGTGTATGAGACCACAGTAAAAGTCAGAAGCCAATGATACTAGCCACAATGTAATCATTTGGTCAGAAGGATTATGAGAAACAATAACTCAAAGCCAGCCTTTCCATCAAACGCGGATGGAACACTGTCCTTGGCTCTTGAAAACAAAGATCACCCTCGTGTCTCATAACTCGCACTATTATTGAGGTGATGGTGATTTGATATTGATTGGGTTTCACGCAGCTTATTGTTCCATAGGATAGTACAAGACGTTTGTCCTCCCTTGCGTCCTGTGGCCCTGTGCAGCCGCACAATGTGCTGTTATGGCTTCACAGCGAGCGTTTGCTCAGGATGTAAAATGACTCATGCGCCACATTGTGCGCTTGCTGATAAAGCTATTATTTCCCTTGGCCCTGCGGACTCGGGTAAAAGTTATCCATCTCTGTTTTCTGGCTTGTTTGGGGTCAACAGATGTACAACAAAAGTTTTAATGGGGTTCTTTGTAATTAATGCACCTGCCGCCAAAAAGGAAAGGGTGCAATGGAGAATGATAGTTGTCAATTGCCCATTGAAAATTGCCGTTTCTCCATGTAAAAGATGCCCCGGGTGTTATTAAAACCCGCTCATCCTGTCTTCATGTTTGACTGTTTTGCAGGTGCTGATTGAGGCTACTGTTTCCACGGAGCGACAAGGCTACATTGCTATCGATGACATCATGGTGCTCAACTATCCCTGCTGTAAGTGACACCTCTGACAAGAAGTTGCAAATAGAGAAGGTTGCTGAAGGAGGAATAATAAAAAAAAGAAGAAGAAGATTTAACGGTTTTAAAGGGGAGAATGTACTTCAAAGCACCATGAAACATAAATAGGATGAAGAAAAGTCATGGTTGATCATCCTGGTTATCCCGAAGGGATGCTGCAACAACGGCTGCTATTAAAACATTTTGCAGGCCGAGTGGGACGGCGAGAGACGCTCACTTTCATGATCTCTTGTTTGGCTGTCAGTGTTGAGAGCTTTAGGTCACACGTCTCTTTTCAAAGCCTTTGAAGCATTTGATATATAAATATTAAAAACATGGTCTCCTTACACTTGGTGGCTTTTTTTCTGCCTGAGGTGAGGAAGTAAAGGCACTACCAGTTCAGTGTGTTGCTAGCCCGTGGGGGCCGTGTGGAACCTTCATTCAGACCCTTGAGCCTTGGATGTGGTCTCTCAGGGTCATAATTGTGTCTCTCTCTACGGCTGAATGTGAGGGTTCTTGTCAGCTCATGCACATTCATCAGCTGTGCTCGACAATGCTTTGGGGGGAACTGCTCTGAAAGATTTGTGTTGTAAGACTTAGTGTTATCACTCATTATAGTTCACAATCACGATGAACCTAGGCTTGTTTTAATGGGAAAAAAACAAACACCAGCTTAGTTTACACTCTCGCTGCATGCTACTACTGCAGTCCTCACACCTCGTTCCTCTCTGTGGCCACAGATGGTCTTTTGAAGGCTCCCACTGTGGCAATTAAACAGTTAAGAATCTCATCAAGACCTGTGCATGCCTCACAATGTGGCGTACATCCAGTAAGCAGGATTTGGCAGCACACAGTGTGAGTCAGAGACGAAGATGAAATCCGAAGGAAAAGTCACTTTGCGGGGGGAAAAAAAGTTCACTTGAGCAAATTCTGTGTAAATCACATATTGGTTGTTCTCTCACAAATTGAGACACTTTTGACACAGGTTTTTCCGAATTGCTTACTTTTGTTCAGATGACTTTGGATCAATTGCTGCTCATTATTATTTGTTTTAATCATTTACCAGTGTTTCCCAACTTTTGTTAAGCTGTCACCATTTATAATGCCCCCCCCCCACCGTTTTTTTAAAAATGGAATCCACTAATGTTGGACGTACGTTAAATTGAATGGATATAAGTACTCACAATTTATTATCGTCTATACATATACATAATTAGACACAAACAAAATTAGCCTATGCTAAACGGTTGGCAATCACAATTAGCATTAGCGTGGTAGCAATTAGTACTTAAGGTAAACAAACACTACCATTTGGTTCACCCATACTTCATTATAACTACATTACACATGTAATAGTGTCCTAAAAGTCACTTACAGACAATGATTCAACATTATTCCATGAGTAAACAAGGGTAGAGCAATCTGTTAGCTACATGAGGTCAATAACTTCCTGTTCCTGTCTTCTTCTGAGCACATTTAGTTCATGACTGCCTTCTACTGGTTAAGTGATGAACACCTAAAACCGAGTGGCAGGTTATATATATATATATATATATATTTTTTTTTTTCTCCTTAACTCTTTGACTGCCATAAACGTTATAAAACGTTTAGCATAAACCTAGGGAAGGGCGCCGAGGACGTTAAAAGACGTCCCCTATGTTTTTTTTTTTTTTTTTCAAAAACGGGTGCAGGAAAGCCTTGGGCAGCTGTGCTGAAAGTATCAGGCAGATATGATTAGTCAAAGACTCGTTTTGGCCCCTAGAGGGCAGCGATGACTCTCTTTGCACAAGGTTGGATGGGCCGCCCACCGTGGGCGTCAGTAGAAGACGTGAGGCGGAGCTAGAGTGTTGAGGAGACAATGGCTGATCCAAGCCACAATGGCTAGACCAAGCAACCGGTTACAAGCAGCTCACGCTTGAGCATTTTTTTCAAAGACGGAAAGCATCAATCAATACTAAAAAGCGCATTGATGTCAACGATGATGATGACAACGAGCTCTACGCCAAAGTTGGAAGCTTTGGCGTGACTGTTATGAACACGTAGTAAGCCTCACCGGTAAGCGCGGCTAGCGCGGCTAGCGCTGCTAAGGCCGGAAAACGCGCACAATAGCCGGCCGGGTACTTCTACACAATCGGACATTCGATCGGGCGATGGAGAGTTGGCATCGACCAATGCAGATTGATGATGATGATGAAGATGACTCCGAGCTCTACGCCAACGTGACTGTTATGAACACGTAGTAAGCCCCACCGGCAAAGCGCGGCTAGCGCTGCTAAGGCCGGAAAACGCGGAGCTGCACAAGCGGACATTCGATCGGACAATGAAGAGTACCCCGAGTCCAATGCATATTCATCGGAGGAGCGGGTACAGTCTGATCACGGAGAAGACACTGTTTCTGGACTACGATGCCACCATGAATGGAGTGGATAAAATGGATCAGAACATCTCCCACCACCCGGTATAGCAACTGAAGGACACGGGGAAGCGAGACGTAACACCACCGTAACGTAACCGTAGCATGATCCTGATATTAGACTTGATGACACACTGCAGTATATACTTGCTATTCCCCGGAAAAAAACGGCCTGCAAGAAAGTGGCGCACGCGAAGAGGCAATCTTGTGCAAATGCTGTTGCGTCTCTTTGCACGCAGGAGAGTGTTACAAAAAGAAAAACTGTCGTTGAAACATCCACATATTTGTAAATAGCACCACAGTTGCACACATTTGTAAATAGTTTGCCAAATTGTTGTCAAATTGTTACACTGTTGAATGTAAATAAACGTATTTTGCTATCAAAAAACACTTTTTCATTCTTGGTGGTAGTGTTTTATAGAAGTAAAGCACTATTTAGGTGTTTGTGGCATCATTCATGGACAAAAAGAAGTGTCAAATTCACTAGAATGCATGAAATAATATCGTTTCACTAAAAGCTTGATTTCTCCGTATTTTGGTCCAACACAGGCGAAATTGGGTCAAACTAACCATTTTCTATTGTTGATTACTAAAGAACGGAATAAGGTAGAAACAAACTCTTTTTTTCTGATGAAAGATGAAAGTCCAATCTTTCATTTGGTAGTACGTGTGTTTCCATAGTCCAAACAGAACATTTTCTGTGGACCTTGAAAATCAGTCAAAATGCTTAAATCGGCTGGCACTGGCGGCATCCCTTTTCTGAAAACGTCTGGCAGTCAAAGAGTTAAGAGCTCAGTATTGTTCATTCGGAAATGTCATCATCATTGCTCTTTTTTTATTTTTTATTTTTTTTAAATATATATATATATATATATATACACATATATACATACATATATACATATATACATACATACATACATACATTTTTTTTTTTTGTGTGTGTGAGTGAGTATGTGTGTGTGCGTGCGTGCGTGCGTGCGTGCGTGTTTGTTAGCTCACCAGAAAACCTATTAGAAAAAAAAATATCTCATACCGTTCACCTAAATCGAACACCAGGAGACCCGAGGGGACCGAAGAAAACCAAGGAAGGTGAAATCCAGCACCGACCAGACACCCCCCACCAGAACTCCTCCCCAGCCCAAGAAACATCCAGACCCCAACAAATCCAAAAAACATAAAATCAGGGAGGCCTCAAGAGACCAACGGAGAGACCGAGAAAAGGAAGGAAGGACAGACGAAGCCGCGTGAGATCCGAGACACCAGCCTCCACCGATTCAATAACCTGAGGAGGAAACAGATTGTGTCTGAGTTTCGGTAGATGCTGGTGTGGTGGATCTGGCATGCATGAAAATCTCCACCAAAGAGGGGAGCCGTCGACCCCCGCCGGAACAGAGCAAGCGCAACACCTCAGGGCCCCCCAGGCCGCGGCAGCGCCAAAGGACGACCCCCGGGCCCCACCAGGGCCACCGGCCGGAGAGCAAACCCAGGAGCAGGAGCGCCCCCCGCCCCAACACGGCCCGCGCCCCCGGCCCAACGCAGCAGGACGGGGCACTGCAGGCCCACCAGGCACCCCACCGGCCCCCAACCCCCGTCCCCCCCACAACCCCCCGCCCCCCATCCACCCCCGCCACCCACCCCAACCCAGCCCCAGCCGCCCCCATACCCCCAATCCCCCAGACACCCCCCACCCCCAGCACCCCCCCACCCCGCAACCCCCACCACTGCCCCCCCCCCCCCAACACAGCCGCCCCCCCCCCCCGACCCCACCCCGACCAACCGGCAGCCCCCCAACCCCCGACCCCCAGCCCCCGGGGACCACCCGCACCCAGGCACCGGCGCCGAAGAGGGGCCGGACAGCGGAGCGGAGAGGGCAGCCGCGCCCACCCCACCCCCCGCCGTGTGGAAGGACGGAACACCGGGGGCAGAAGGGGGAGATGGGGGCACCGGAGGGCGGCCGACACCCCCGAACCCCAGGCCCAGCGGGGGAAGGCCCCGGTCGTCACCCCAGCGTTCTTTGTGAAAATTAACCCCTGTTACTGAGTCCGCCAGCTCGCGGACTGGCGAACTCTACCCCTAAACCGTGAATGTGACCCCACCCAGTGTATATACAAGTGTGTGTGTGTGGTGCATTAAAATTAGGAGCAGGTGAACCGGAGCCGATGGAAATGATATTCCCACGCTCCGATCCACCCGCCACCCAAGCATGTTGCTGAGTGTATGTGGTGCATTAAAAAAAATAGATAGGGCGGGGGGGGGGCGGGTGGCGACACGGACAGGGGACCGCAGCACTGCTCTATACTGCGGCCCCCAACCGATGGCACCCCCACAAGCCCCCCCCCCCCACCCACAAGTTGTGTGGTGTATTAAAATTGGAGGGGAGTTGTAGGGTGAAGACGGTGTTTCCACCCTACCCCACCCCCCAAAGTGTGTTATGTGCCCTATATGTCTATAAAAGTGTATTGTGCAAACCTAGTGTAGTGAGTTAAGAGGTGTGACCAGCGGGGCCCCCCCCAACCGGGCGGGGGCAGGAGGCGCACCGGCCCACCAAGCCCCCACCCACCCCACCAGGACCCCGGCGGGCATATGGGACCCGTCCGGCGGGGCGATAGGGCTCGCCCCCCGGATACTGGGTCCCGCCCGAGGTGTCAGGACGCCCACCGGAGCGGGGCGGGCACGACACCAAACCCCAGCCACCCCCGCCGGCCCCCATAGCACCGAGACCCGGGCCATGGATGGAGCCCCCGGCCCAGGGGAGGGGAAGGAAGGCGTACCGGGGAAGGGGAAGGGAGGAGGGAAGGGGACGACAAGAAGGGCAGGGGGCAGCGGCAGGGACGCAAGGAGAGGGGGAGAGGAGGAGGAAGGGCGACGAGGGAGAGGGGACAGGGAGGCGGAGGACGGGCGGGGAGAGGCGAGGAGGGAGAGGCAGCAAGGGGGAGGAAGGGGGAGGGGAGAGGGAACCACCGGGCACCCCGGCGGCCCACAGGCCCTGAACCGCGTCGCCGGGCCCAGAGCGACGGACCGCGCCGGAACGGCGCCGCCCCCGACACCAGGGAAAGCCCCGCAACGCAGCACCCCCCAAGAGACCCAGGGAACGGCCAAGACGCAGCCGCCACCCAGCAGCCAACAGAGGGGCAGACCCGCCCACTCCCCGCCAGGGGGGACAGCACCCACAGAATTAACCCACTGGCATGCCGTGAATCCGAATATCAACCCCTGGTGCCCATCGGAGGTGAATCCGCTCGATCCCGCTGGCAGCAGCCGGGTTCCTGACTATGGAAACACAACCATTAGTTACAAATTGCCTAATACAGAAACATCAATGCCAGTTATAACGCTGCTGTGGCTCTCGCTAACAGGCAGAATTAAAATCCAAGTTTAGGTTAAAAAATTCTATATACGTAGACCATGTTTCTTTAAATTTTGACATTTGGTTTTTATTTGAGGCAGATATTTTTTCCATTAAAATATGATTTATGAGGAGGTTAGACCATTGGTCGATATTCAAAGTTTGTTTATTTTTCCAGTTAACAAGAATTGTTTTTTTTGCGATAGTAAGGGCTACAAGTATAGATTGAAATTGTTTATGTGGTAAGTCAATTGTTGTTAAGTCACCTAGCAAACACAAGTTTGGAGAGAACGGTATCCTACAGTCCAAGACAGCGGAAAGTTTTTCTAAGACTTTAGTCCAGAAACACATAACCGGAGTACATAACCATAAAGCATGAAAATAAGTGTCTGTAGTGTTTTGTAAACACTGGAGACAAATGTCGGAGTCTGAGAGTCCCATTTTCTTCATCATATATTGAGTAATGTATGTTCTGTGAATAATTTTATATTGGATAAGTTGTAAATTTGTGTGTTTTGTCATTTTAAAAACATTTTCACAAACTTGAATCCAAAAGACAGATTCCGGAGCTATAGACAAGTCTGTTTCCCATTTTGAGATGGGTAAAGACGTTTTATCAGTATATGAAAGTAACTTATATATTTTTGAGAGTTTTTTTGTTGTTGTCGGAGAAAGCTTGGTAATATCTTTAGCTAAAACAGGCGGTTGGAGCGTACCCTGGAGTGTTGGAATTTGTTTCTTTATCATACTTTTAACTTGCAAATAATGTAAAAAGTTTCCGTTTTTTATTTTATATTTTTGGAGCAAGGATGTATATGATATAAACATATTATCTGAGAAGAGATGGTGGAGATGTGTAATTCCTTTCTGCTCCCACACATTCAAATAAAACGATTGGTTGTTAATTTGAAAGTCGGGGTTATGCCATAGGGGAGAAAGCCCGCTGGGCTCCACTTTGGCTTTTGTCATTTCTAGTGCCTTCCACCAGGCAGTCAGGGTGGCGGAAATCATTGGATTTTTAAAGCAGTTATGGCGCTTAATCGATGTTGTAATAAAGAGTAAATCTAGGAGTCTGAGGTTATTACAATCCTTCTGTTCTAGTTCCAGCCAACAGTTAGTATCTCTATTGGGTTGTGCCCATAAAATAATATATTGTAGCTGGTTGGCTATATAATAGTGCATAAAATTTGGTGCCTCTAGACCTCCTTTGGATTTATTTTTCTGAAGAGTAGATAGACTAATCTTTGCTTTTTTTTTTTTCCAGTAAAATTTTGTAACGGCTGAGTCCAACAACTGGAACCAGTTAGCCGTAGGTTTAAATGGAATCATTGAGAAAAAATAGTTTATTTTGGGTAAAACTTTCATTTTAATAGTGGCTATTCGTCCTATTAGAGAAATAGGAAGATTATTCCAGCGCTCCAAGTCACTATAAATGCTATCCAGAAGTGGAGTGAAATTTAAATGAACTAAATCAGTTAATTTAGGTGAGATTTTTATGCCTAAGTATTTTAAATTACCTATAGGAAATGAGTAGTATGGGTCCTGGCTTGCAGGGTTCCATGAATTTTCTGTAATAGGTAGAAGTGTTGATTTTGTCCAGTTAATAGAATAGTCTGATAACTGTGAGAATTTAGTTATTAAGTTAAATACTTCCCCTAATGAAATAGCAGGCTTTTCTAAATAAAGTAAAATATCATCGGCATATAGATTAATTTTATGTTCTGTTACCCCAGAGTGAATTCCTTGAATCATTCTTTCCTGGCGTATGGCTAATGCAAGCGGTTCAATAAATATTGCAAATAATAAAGGCGACAGTGGGCATCCCTGTCTTGTGCCTCTCTGTAGAGTAAAACTCTTAGATATAATCCCATTAGTAGTAACAGTAGCTTTAGGAGAATCATATAATACTGACACCCAGTGAATAAATGACTTCCCAAAGCCAAATTTATTTAAAACAGCAAAGAGGAAGGACCAGTTAACTTTATCAAAAGCTTTTTCTGCATCCAATGATATAATAACTGCCTTTTTATCATGCCGCTGTGACATACTAATAAGGTTAAAGAGCCTTCTAATATTATTAGTAGAGTGACGCTCTTTAATAAAGCCTGTTTGGTCGCTATGAATGATTGTCGGGATTACTGTTTCTAATCTAGATGTAAAAGCCTTAGTGATAATTTTAATATCAGTGTTAATTAGTGAAATCGGACGGTAACTTGATGGAAGGGTGGGGTCTTTTTCTGGCTTTAATAAAAGTTTAATTGCTGCTGTATTCATGTGTGGGCGTATGTGACCATTAGTTTTAATTTCTGTTACTACTCTTAAGAATAGTGGAGCAAGCATTGACCAGAAGTGCTTTAGAAATATAGCCGGATAATCATCCGGGCCGGGTGCTTTGCCATTTGGCATACTATCTAGAGCACTGTACAACTCGTTTATAGTAAGTGGTGCATCTAACATATCTTTATATTCAGTAGTTACCTGAGGTATACTTAAGCTACTGAGGAATGCCTCAATATGCTCTGGGTTAGGTTTATTAGTTTCTGAGTATAAGTTGTGATAATAATTATAAAAAATTTGATTAATTTCTTCTGGTGATTGTGTACATTCACCAGTTGTACCTTTAATAGCCGTTATAAGCGATTTTTCCCGATTACGTTGAAGTTGGTTTGCAAGAAATTTACCTGATTTGTTATTATATTCAAAGTTGTTGTATCTCAATTGTTGTATTATAAACTCTGTCTTTTTAGTTAACATATCGTCTAACTGTATTTTTGTATTTTGTAAGTCAGTCCATATTTGGTTATTTGGGTTTATTGCGTACTCATCCGTCAGTTGTTTAATTTTATCTTCCAAGTCTTTTTCTAATTTTTGATCCTGTTTCTTTTTATAAGATGAATATGATATAATTTTACCTCTAATTACTGCTTTCCCGGTTTCCCAGAGAAGAGCTGGAGATAGGTCTGGAGAGTCATTTATTTCCAAAAAGTCCGCCCATTCTTTTCTTATAATTTTGTCAAATTCTGCGTCGTTTAGTAGTGAGATGTTAAAACGCCATGTAGGTGGTGGTTTAAAGGTATAATCAACTTGTAGGGAAAGGGAGACTGGTGCATGGTCGCTAATAATAATAGGATGTATTTTTGTAACGGTTTTATCAGCAATAGAATTATTTGTAAGAAAAAAATCAATTCTTGAAAAGGACCGGTGCACAGCGGAAAAGAAGGTAAATTCCTTCTTATTTGGGTTTTTAAGTCTCCAGCTGTCGACGAGGCCAAAGTCATCCATATATTCCCCTATTACTTTTGTGGATTGTGATCGCCTTATACATGTTGTTTTATTAGAACGATCTATTAATGGATTTAAGGTTGTGTTAAAGTCTCCTCCAATAATAATAGTAGAGTTCGCTGCTAATTCAAACAGTTTAGAGAAAAATTCATGGAAAAAAGCCGGATCATCATTATTAGGGGCATATAAATTACCGAATGTATATATTTTATTAAATATAGTCACCTGAATAATAATGTATCAGCCCTCTGGGTCTGTTATTGTATTATTTAGAGTAAAGAGTAAATTCTTATGTATGAGTATACAGACTCCCCTTTGTCTACTGTTATAAGGGGCAGAGTACGCTTGGCTAAAATTTTTATCAATAAGTAATTTTTCTTCAGATTTTTGTAGGTGGGTTTCTTGTAGGAGGCAAATATCTGCTTTTAATTTTAAGAGATGGTCTAAAGTTTTTATTCTTTTTGCCTGTGAGCGAGCGCCACAAACATTCCAGGAAACCAGAACTAATTTATGCATACAAATAATATAAACACAGTCCTATGTATATATCTGTATAGGCCATTTGCCACCACTGGCATGTTATAGGATAGAATCAAAGTGGTTAGGTGATTTATATAGTTTGTATAAAATATGAGGTAACGTATAAGGCAACATGTAAGGTAATGTGTAAGGTAACGTGTAAGGTAACGTGTAAGGTAACGTGTAAGGTAACGTGTAAGGTAACGTGTAAGGTAACGTGTAAGGTAACGTGTAAGGTAACGTGTAAGTAAATAAAACAGTGCAAAAACGAGTAGGGCGGTGAAAGTGAGGGAAATTAACAGGGGATTAAACATAACAATACACCAGTAACCCCAGCGAGATTTTTTTTTATTTTATTTTTTATAAATATACTTTAGATATAGTTGTGTATTAATATTATATTTATAATATAGCCTAAACATAATAAGTATTCATGTTTTTGGTTTTATAACCACATATACAGTATATGTATACACCTAGTAATCAAACTAAGTTTAGTTCCACCAATGCTAATTAGAACAGCCAGGGAGTGGAATTGGGGTTCCGGAATAGTTGGCCATCGATATATAACTTATCAACGGCTATCGTAGTCCGCTTACCCTCCTGCCTATTTTGTTTCATTATAGGAAACAGTACCTTTCGCCGCTCATTGATCTCTCTCGGGAATTGATCATTCATTCCAAATGAGGTCCCTTTAAGCTCCCGTCCTTTACTTTTAACAAATAATTTCTGTTTAAAATGCTCAAACTTTGCAATAATAGGACGGGGTTTGTTGCCTCTACGGGCTCCAAGCCGATGTACCCGGTCAAAAGAGATGTTATTTACCGTCTCCTGAGGAATTTTTAATGAATTCGTCATAAATTTTTTTATCTCAACCTCTGGGTTATCAGAGGTATTCTCAGATATACCTGAGAATATTAAATTCTCCCGCATACTACGGGATTGTACATCTAAAACTGTTTCTTTTAGCGTTTTATTTTCTTTTTTCATAGTTTCCAGCTCGGCTGAAACAGTCGTGAGTGTAGAATGTAACTCGGCATTTTCCTGTTTAAGGACACTTACCTGCTGACTGATAAATTCCATACTTACTTTTAATTCTTTGACGTCCTCGAGGATGAGGCCGAGGACGTCAAGTTTTTTATTTATGGACTCCAGCACACTGACCGAAACGTCCGTAGTGGTGGTGGTTAGGTCGTCCGTGTCCGTCGCTGAATCGTTTTTCCTCTTCTTCGAAGAGGGTTTCTTTGATGGTTTCTCGACGGCAGGATCCTCCATCGCGCAGCTGTAAAAATATCCGTCGATGAAACGTTCAAGGTCCTCCACGTTGGGTGGTATTTCAGATCTGCCGGATGAAAAAGAGAGAAGAGAAAATGCAAGATATATGATGGTTAAATTTGGATTAGTTTAGTATAATAGAGCTAGTTCTATCTTAGCAGCAGGACGCCGCCATGTTAGGGTTTCTGGTCTCGCTGTAGGTCTCGCGATAGTCACAGCATCTCGTGAGCGGCAGGTTATATTTTGGAATACAGTAATTATAGCCCAAGTGCATTTTAGGATGTTCAGAACTTAATTTCCTGTGTTTTGGGGAAGCTCAATGTTCTGTATTGCCTTTAATAAAAACCTACCAAGTACTAAGTCAGTGAGCGTTTTTAAGCAGACAGATAACGTGTCATTCGATATAGATATTTGCTTAGTCTAGTGTTATTCTTGAAGAAATTGATGTATAATAGATTTAATGGCTTTGCAGCAATCAGTGCAGCACACAATTCATTCAAATTTGACTAATGGGTGTTTTAATGGCAGCTGAAAAATTTGAACAATTCATGAACAGGATGAGAGCCAAATCCAGTGTCAAAAGGTTTTGAGCTAAAAATAATTAAATATAGTGACAATACAGTATAGTAGCAAATCATTAAATAAGTTCAATGTGTCTGAATCATAGTCACTTTCACACATCCTTTGTTTTTCCTTACCTAAGAGCAGTAGCCGATTGGGTTACCATCCAATTCTACCTTTGTATTAGAAAATGTTTCTCTCTCTGAGATTGTTCTGCCTTTCTCTTCTGCTTCTACTGTTTACTCATAAATAACAGTTGGAGCATTATTTATTTTTAGAATAATGATTGCATTACGAGAAAATCCTTTCTCGATGCTTTGATGGTTTATTTTTCCAGTCATCAATGGAAACTAGTAGTGTATAGTGGGGCTATTTTTATTTAGATGTAATTGGTCTAAAGAGACATGATTGCCGGCATATTTAAGGTTTCGGCCAGCCTTTCAAGGTCTCTTTTTCTCCAGTATTATCATTTATGAATCTGTTTACCTGCTCCGGGAAATGATGCCTTCTTTCATTATGTATTGTACGTAAACAAGATCAACAAGCCACCGTATTCTTGATCCGCTATAGAGAGCGCACAGCGGTGAGCGGGAAACAAACATTAAGCTCTCCCTTATTCTTCGGTTTCACCGTTGCTCTGCCATCTTTTCCTGTCAGTCATCAGGAGTGACAAGTCGACACGTCCTACTCGATTTCTCAGACACGGCAGGCCGTGCAGCCGGCATTTACACGCTGATTTGGTTCAGCAGGGCTCTCTCCTCGCTGCTCTATTGTTAATCACGGAATTGGGTGAGAGGGTTACTCCCACACTGATTCATTGGCAGCTCAGCTCAGCATGCCAGGACATTATTAGTCAAAATGTGGAGGATTGACACTTAATCTGTGGCTTCCCTTTCACACATTCACTCCCACACTCTGCCCTGAATAGATTACCCTTGATAGAAAGTCTGTTATGTACATGAGAGACCAGCTCTCATATACACTGGAGTAGACATTTTATGACGTGTTAATTGAGAGCAAACAATGTATATCAGGTACACTCTAAAAACCGTTGGGTCAAAAATAACAAAACTCGGGGTCAAAAATAGACCGATCCTCTGCTTGAGTCAATTTGACCCAACTTTGAGTCAAGAAATGGGTCTTTTAGTGTAAAATAAGTCATAAATATTGGTCAGGTCCCTTACTTAATTCAAAAAAGTGGGTCATTTTGTATAAAACAACTCATAAATATTGGTCAGATCCTTTACTTAAGTAAAGAAATTGGGTCATTTTGTATAAAACAACCCAAAAAGTTGGGTCAATCAAATTTACCCAAAAAGTGGATCGGTCCATTTTTGATCCAAAATTGGGTTACTTTTGACCCAACTGTTTTAGAGTGTATGTTTTCCATTTCAATATTTTTTAAAGGGGAAGTCATTCTTAAACCTTTCTTGATATGTTATATGTGACCTCACTAGTCTAAACATGACATTCAGATTACAATTACATTTGTGGAATATGAGTTATGTAGCAAAATCCAGCCATTTTTATCCATCTCAGGGGGCGGCCATTTTGCCACTTGCTGTCGACTGAAGATGACATCACAGTTACTCAGGCAATGACCAATCACAGCAAGCTGAGCTGGGATTGGTTGTTACCTGAGACCTAAGCAGGTGTGATGTCATTTTCACTCGACAGCAAGTGGCAAAATGGTCACCTTCTAATAATGATAAAAACTGCTGGATTTTGCTGCTTAACTCATGTTCCACTGACTCAATATTAACCACCAGTATCCCATATTTAGACTAGTGGGACTGCATGGAATATATTATTGTCAATAATGTTTTGGGGTGGGTTGACTTCCCTTATTTAACTAATTTGCTCCCAAAAATATATAAATACGTATAATTTTAAATATTACCATGGCTTTGATGCAGCCTCTGATCTGAAGAGAATGCTTGAAGCAATGGTAGTTATTACAAAAACGGCCAGCAGGTGGCAGCAGAGTATAAGAGATCAACCAGGCCCATGTTGCAAAAAGCTCATTTACCCACAGCTTTAGACTGATTTGTGAATAATAATGAAACTTGATTATATTCTAATGCTAATTGCTGCAAAACGGCAACAAAAGGAAATATAAGAAGATATTCTAATCTTTCTTTTGGTAGGTTCCATGTTTTTATAGCAATAAAACACAACATACTGTGGGCCTTGTAAAATCAGTTAAAATCCAGTAAAACAGCCGGGAGCGAAGGGAGTTGCTTCAGTGAAAATGGCTGGGAGTGATTAATGGGCATACTTTCCACATTATGGTTATATCATTAGCAAAATGTACACATGGATCAACAACCTCCTTTGAAAATATTGCCACAGCATGAACCAAAGGTTAAGGAGTTTTCCTAAATAAACAGTTTATGCTTATGTAACTTACAAGTCACTAACACACACACACACAATATAATCCTACCTGAATTAAAATGTTAGCTGTAAATACAAGCAGTTCAGTATTGAGGCAAAGGAAAGCAGCACGGAACAGAACAATTTGTTCTCGCAAAGTGAAAATGACTGTGTTTGAGCCCCGATAAGAATGCATCCTCTGTGGTGGGCTGTCGTTGTGAGTGGCCGGAAGGTAATTCTTCCTTCTCTCTCCCTCCATACGCCTTCTTAGATAAGGCGCCACATTTCTCCAGGCTCGGAGACGAGGAGGTCAACGCTGCACAAAATGCAACTTTCCAGTGCGTGGCTGCTGGGAAGGCTTCCGAGGCTGAGAAATTCCTACTGGAGGTGAGTGATTCGTTTATCCGGGGATGAATTTACTGTAACCTGTTGGACTTGGACTCCAAATATAAGCCTTAACAATTTTTTTTTACCCGCACACACAGTGTGAAAGTGAAACAAAATGTGTTTTTTTTTGGAATGCATAGCCTAAGCATAAAAACCCGCATGTAAACCTTTACTATGTAGTGCCAATCATACATAAGCATTAGCACTATAAAGACAGATTTGTTTTTCTTACAGCTCTCATAATGGCATCTCATTAAATTGTGCAGGTCAAAAAATCAAAAATAGCAGTAACATTGGACAGTAGCTTTTCTTTTTTCCTCACAATTCCCTACAAGGATCAAAGTTTTTATCTTAGCACCGGTGTTATGTAGGCTTAACCTTCCATAATCAGATTGCAATATAAAGAACTGAGTGGATTGTAATTAATTGTAAAATAAAATTAAAAAAATGTTTGTCCCCCCCAAAGTGATCAAAATGAACAAGGAGCGAAGCCTTTTTATTAAGTCTGGCTCTCTTCTCCTTGAATTCCGAAAGTGTTGTGTTCTTAGTTGGTCCTCACTTTTGGCCGCGTCACTCGCAGCCACATTTAGTTTTTTTGTGGTCACAAGATTTTTCTCAATGCAACCTCATTGACTGGCTACTGTTATGTGTTTGCCATCCTGAGGTTTGTGTGGTCTGCGGCTTAGGTATAACAGCAGAGGAAGTGGCCAAACAAAACCCAAATGTTGATGTTGCTCTCGACATGCTTGCATGCTAAGGCTAGCACACACACAAAAGATCAGGGCCAACGCATTCGGTTTGACTTTTTCTCTCTTAGAGAACAATGTCTGGTTTTAATGTATTTTCCAAATGTTTTTCATCATCTAATTATGACATTTTTTTCTGAAAGTGTGGTACTTTTGGCGCATCACTAATGACTAATATCTTAATAGGATTATGTTAGCTGTTAACAAAGCATGGCTAATTGTGTAATGAGTGAATTCCCACCATCGGGATCAATGATGTTTTGTCAGGATTAAATTAGCGGAATGCTACTGCCATTCTAATTAGGTTGGACAATTGTTTTTATTACTGATGCAATGTCTTACAGACACATATAAATAATAATAATTATTATTATTATTATTAATGTTTTTTATATTTTTGTATCATTTTTGTATTATTTTTTGTATTATTTTTTGTATTATTTTTGTAAAAAATATTTGTGTTATTTTTGTATTATTTTTTTATTTGATTATTATTCTTATTTTTGGGGACTTTTGTTATTCATCACACACATGGTCAGAACTAGTCAACTTTATAAAAATCGATCACATATTCTATGGTTGCTGAGGAGTTTTCTGGGTCTGACTGGTTGACCATTTTCATAAGAAGTGGGGTTTCCTTCCACACAATTTTATTCAAATTTTCAAGAAATGTGAAAATAAAACTGAATGGAAACGCTATAAATGTGCGCTTGGAGAGTGTGGATTTTGAAGTGTATCGAAAAAAAGGAAAATGCGAATTTCAAATATGCCATAGTCATATAATGTTCCATTCAATAGAGATTTGCTGTCTTCGCTGACCTTTTTGTCCCTTTTGTCCTTTCTTGTCTTCCAGAGACACAATGGGGAGATTTTAACCAGTGCGTCGGTCAAGCACCTGAGTCACCGGCGTTTTGTGGTATCGTTCCAGCTAGACGGCGTCCAGAGGTCAGATCAAGACCTTTACCGCTGCATTACTCAGTCCTCCAGGGGTTCTGGGGTCTCAAACTTTGCTGAACTCGTAGTCAAAGGTAAAGATGTGACTTCTTTGTCTATAATACTTTTTTCTCACATTCTCATGTTTTTCTAATCTGGTGTTGTGATGGAATATATTTAGCCCTTTTTTGAGGCTCCTGATGTAAACACAGGACTTCATTGAAGTTCCAATCCGGACACATGTTAAAAGTCCTCCATGGCTAATATCTGCAACGTGTGACTTACATGGAAAGCCATGGTCGGAGAAGTCAATCTTCCAGACATGTATGTCTGAGCTGGAATCAAAGAGGCTGCCATCGCCAGCTCCTCAGCCTCCTGTCATAAAGCTGCTCACTTGACTTGGACTCCTGCAGCCCTGTCATATCATGTACCACAGATGGTGACCTCAGTCCTATTACTCACTCCAACCCCACAGCCTGACACCGCTTTGACAGCGTAGTAATGACATGACTGCGAGGTGGTTTGCTGGCAAAACATATCAGGCCTCAGCTAAGGGACAATGAGAAGTGGAAATAAGAATGTGACATTCTCACTCTTCTTCCCCTTTGCTGACCTTTAGCTCCACCTTTTTTTTTATACTGGAGACTTGGAGAAGAAGTAGCAGATGAGGATTTCTTTCTTTGATGCGTGCAAAGTTTGTTTGCAAGTTTCAATTGATTGTCAATCAGGGGTTTAACGTTTTCATTAGGCCTTGTTTAAATAGTAACTGCTGTTTCTCTGCTCTTCACCAAAATGGTGGACCATCCCGTTGGGCAGTGGCTACAGGGTTACCGCAGGCCATTAAAAAGCATTAAAAGTCATTTAATGGATTTTGCTCAAATTAAGGCCTTAAATGCCATTAAAAACAGTAAATACGATTTTTTTTGTGCTTTATTTTATATACAACGTTGCACAAAGGAATCACTATAACACAATATAGCAATAATAAATGTGATAAAATAATATGTATTTGGGGGGACTGGTGACTAGACTGACTAGGGACAGTGTGTAGAATTTTTTATTTTATTTCTCAATGATCATTCATGTTAAAAACCCACTATAAATTTCAATAATATTTTATATAATTGTAGGTAGGGAATGTTAACGCTGACATGTTTGGTCGCCATCTTTTTCTGCTATGGCTACCTGAAAGGAGAAGAACTTCACAAACATAGTCATTGGTGGTAGGCTTGTGAAGTGTGGTCTCGAACTTAGGTTGTTGCATTCTATTAGTTCACCACTAGATAGGACTCATTTCTAAACACTGCGCCTTTACCAAAATGGCCTGGAGTGCATGAGTTGCTTCATGTCCAAATACCAATTGCTCTGAATTTGAAAATAAATAATATCCTGTCATCATTGTGCAACATGAAACACTAATGTCACCTAGTGGCAGAAGATTACCTGAACACAAATCTAAGACTCAATGTTTCACACTCCTTTAAACTGTTTAGTATCTATTTTTAACTTCAAATAACTATGAATTACTTACTCATTCCCTCCCAGCCATTTTCACTAAAGCAACCCCCTTCGCTGCCGGCTGTTTTAATGGATTTTGACTGGCCCACATAATATTGTGTTCTATTGCTATAAGAACATGGAACCTACCAAAAGGAAGATTAGAGTATTTTCTTACATTTCCATCTGTTTACGTTTTGCAGCAATTAGCATTACAATAAAGTTAACTTTCATCATTATTCACAAATCTGTTAAGAACTGTAAGAAAATCTGCTTGTTTGCAACCTGGCCCTGGCTAATCTCTTATACTCTGCTGCCACCTGCTGACCGTTTTTGTAATTACTACCATTGATTCACCCGTTCTCTGCAATTCAGAGCGCTGCATCAAAGCCTTCTGTATGCTCTAGCATAAAAAAAAACACACACACATTAAAAATGTATAAATACGTCTTTGGGACACTTAAAACATTTCAAATAGAATGTATTTATACGTTTTTGGGAGCAAATGAGTTAATCGCAAATTAACTATGGCAATCATGCGATTAATTACCATCAACAATTTTAATTGACTGACAGCCTTAATACGTGAACAGTGTATGCATATATCTATGCACTGTATATGTCTTTGTATATGCAGTACAACGTGGGCATTGAATTAGATTTAAGTTGCATTAAAAATGACTTTAAAAAGCATGAAAGTAAATTTGCTGATACATCCAGAAACCCTGAAGTGGTCTATTAAAAAAAAAAAAAATAGAACTGATCTCTCAACAAAGATTTGAACCCAGAACCTGGATACAACATACTGGTCAAGTAGTGGTCCAACTGTACAAGTGTGGGGTTGTTGTTTTTAGGTAATTTCCTGTGTAATAGAAAGACTGTTTGTTTTTCTGGAAAGAAATTTGTACCACACAATTTCCCCCTTATTTACATGCCACTGTCTGTGGATGAAATTTGGTCTTTCACTTTGGTTTACGTTATTGCCGCCTTAAAGACGAAAAGCTGTAGCTTTAAAGGCAAGCATCAGAGTAGAAGTGGGGTGCTCTACCAATGTAGAAATCCTGTTAAGTGAGGGCCCTCAAAAGACAGGAGCGCCTCTGCTGGAATGACAGATTAGTCACAGCCACACATCTAACTGTGATCTTTTCTTGTGCTTTGTCCTCATTCCTTTGGCGCTCTCCCTTCCCTTCCTTACACCGTTGCCCATGTAATTGTTCAGCGGCTTAGACGTGCAAGTAACTGACCGTTGGGCTTGAAATTAATCCCCAGTTGGCAATCTCAACTGACAGTAAGGAGAGTCTCCTCTTTCATCGTGAAACGGATGAAGGGCGCCTCGTTTTTCCGTGGCAAAGTTTGTTTAATTGTGAGCACACGTGTTTGTTTGTTTTTTTCACGCCCCGTTCTGCTTAATGTATGCAAGGTTGTGGATGCTTTGTTAATCGGTGTGACTAATCTGCTATTTGAACGCGGTCTGACCTGCTCTCTTCAGTCTCTCAGGACCCATTTAATTCTCAGTGGGCTCTGTTTTTATGCAATTGATGAGCTCAATTAGCCTTTACCAATATAAGACATTTTTTCTTTTTTACTATTCCCTAATAGTACCACCATCCCCTATCGCGCCACCTCAGCTGCTGCGTGCTGGCTCCACTTACCTAATCATCCAGCTCAACACCAATTCTATCCTTGGAGATGGGCCCATTATTAGGAAAGAGATTGAGTATCGTGCCAGCCAGTCTCCATGGTCTGAGGTGCACGGAGTCAACATGGTCACCTACAAGCTGTGGCACCTGGATCCCGACACGGAATACCACGTCAGCGTGCTGTTGACGCGGCCGGGAGAAGGAGGCACGGGCCCTCCCGGACCTCCGCTAGTGAGCAGGACCAAGTGTGCAGGTGAGTTCTCATCGCATCTTATAATTTGAAGTCACGCCTCCGTGATCGCGGAATGAAAGTTCAGGGGTGTGTAACAATGACACACACCGCCATTTCTACAGCATATCAGTTCAGGTTTACGTCTAAATACTAAACTGGATTGCGCTTGTTCTCGACAGCTGCTGCGGCTGATATAGTTGTGTGCTCAAAACCTTTATGGATGTGTTATTGGCTTCTAAGCCCACTTACACTTTGACTATGGCAGGGGGTATCAAACAACAATTGAATTTGATTTGTATGTCATCCTGCATTTTGTGTGGATAACCATATATCTGGACCATGACTCATTGACGTAAAAAATGTTGTGAATTGTGTAGTAGCTTTGTAATTTCAAGCTAACGTTGGTTAGGGGTGGGAATCTTTGACAATTTGTCTCATGATTCGATTCGATTCCAATTTTTTTGATTCAGAACGATTTTTGATTCAAAACGATTTGATTGACAATGATTTCTGCTTCAATTTATAGATGTGCAAAGAATCATTAAGATCTACTCCAGTCTGACTCGCTAATGCTAATTAACGCGCTAAATCGCGGCACTTTTATCACTCAAAAGAACGGCTATTCATACAAAATCCTTCAGGAATGTATACAGAGAAGCATCTTAACATTACTCGCCACCATGTGCTCTTCCTATGCTTAAAAAAAAAAAAAAAAACTTTTATTGAAATAACTTGATTGTGACTTTTTCTTTCTACTCTCTAATGTGACTACAACTTAACAGTGTATCAGAACGCTCGGAACCACACTGCCCCTAAGTGGCCAAATCGTGTACAACATGAACAGCTCTCCCAGTAAAGGCAAGGGCAAGACAGTATAAAATAATTTCAATAAAATACATTTTGGGACATTTAAAATCGATTAAAATTCTTATGAGAATCAATTTTTTTGCACACCCCTATTAGTTACAAAAATCTCCCCTTAAGGTTGTCCTTCTCAAATAGGAGGGTGATACAATGCCAGGGAGGCGTGTGTGACTCCAGAGAACATATTGTTTATTTATTTATATATGTATTTATTTGCTGTACTAGAATAAAGTGTATTTGCACATCCACTACAGTAGGTGGCAGTGGCGCTCTCTTTGTCTAAAGGCGCAAGGATTATTAGCTCCTCTGCAAAGGTGTACTTACAACAATTTTATAGACAAATGATATAGTCACAGCGGAGAGTTGGGGTCGGTCGCGTAATGTGTTCTTCTTCCCGGGGGTGGGGCATAAAAAAATAATTGAGAAGCATTTGTAATTTTGAGACCAAATTATGCAGGATTTGAGCTAATTCCAAAGTTTCCGCTTATGTTCTCTTGCAACCGTATAAAACATTTGTAAGCGCTTTACTATTTTTTTTGCTTCAATTGTGTGTAAAACACAACATACTGAGCTTATTGATATCATTTCGCCCTATAGTGCACCATGTATTAACATTACTCTGTGTGAATAGTCTCCTTTTGTGCCATTAATAATGCTTTGTCAACTTATCTTAAGAAATGTAGTCATAACTCAGCTTTGCGAGCACATGGTTGCACACGACAACATTTCCGAGGTACCAGAAATGAATCAGAGCTGTTTGAGAAGTCATAATCTCAACACATGCCCACCTTTTACTTTTTTTTAAATTGGTTTAAAAAAAAAAAAGGATAAAGGCTTATTTGGATAAAGTATAACTTGCTTAAACTTATACTTGGCTACTTTGCAGGATCTATTATTTAATGAAAGATGCTTGATTTTGATTTTGAGTGATTCTTGATGATCAAAGCCAAGATACTCAACAGCAGCTCCGCGCCGATATCTAAAATTACAGCGCTATATTGTGACCATCGGGTAAAATTCAATCAGAGTGGAAGTGATTGACAAGTTGGGACTCAGTCACTGTGACACACTTATCTCCTTAGAAAGGCTACATTTGCTATTACTGGCGTTCTCTTAACTCCAGATCTGAAAGCGCAGAATAGTAGAACTTTCTCCGAGCAGCACGGTCATATCGATTTGACGCTTATTTGAAAGATAAGAGCTGGCTGACTATATTAGCTTGCCTAAAGCAGGCACCTTTGCTATTTTCTGAAGGACATGGCAATGTCTTCTTTTTTTTTTTTAAGTCAAAGCAGGAGTGGTGTGACCATCAGGAATCAAGCCACGTTTACACTTGCAACATTTGAAGAACTTTCTTTGCCTTGTAATTGGAATATGTTGAACTAATTAAACATTTTGAACGCTGCTGCAAAAACGTATCTTTGTCCACTGACTACTTAATGCTTAAAAGTACATTTTACAAACCTATAGTTGATTGGACATTCGGCCATATGTAGTCATGTTCACTTAAAGGGAATGTATCACGGTATTTTAAACCCTTCCAACAGGGTCATAGGCATAAAATGATTAAATCTTACCTTTGACACCATGGCGATGCAATTATTGTATGAAATATTAGGTATTTTGCTGGCTATTTTTGTTACGCGGAAGTAAAACGCCCGGTTCGGTAAAACCCCGCCCCTCCCCATGTGGTTGCTGCGCCCCTCTCGTCCGAAGCCAGCTGCTGCGGGCGCCGGCCACAAAACTCTGGAGTGCTGGCGTTCGAGCACTCCTGAATGGCCACGCAAGCCCGGCCAGCCCTTGCAGTACAACTGCGTCTTCTTTAAATGTGGAAATTGGATGGATGTTCAATTATTCAATAAATATTTAAAACAAAACGGCTCCTTTGCCGCAAGAAATCATAGTAAAGAAGAGGGGGAGGAGAAAAAAAAACACCTTCTGCTTACAAGGTGAGCGCACTAACCACTACACCATTCATCTAGTTTGTTTAAATAAAAAAGTGTCAGCCACAGATGCTTTCTTCAGTGATAATTTTGGTGAGGAATTAGCCTTTTGAGTTGGCTAAAAGCTCCAAAAAGTTGCTTTTTCACGTTACTGTCCCTTTAAAATACCTGTATAATGGGTACTAACACACGCCCATCCATCACATATGTTGGCTTTTGAACTTTGCGCTAACAATCTGGATAGTTCTTTTCCTCTTTGGCGTAAAGGACACAATATCCATGATTTCCAAAAACACATTAACTCGTTCACTCGCAGCCATTTTCACTATAGCAAACCCCTTGACTCCCGGCTGTTTTACTGGATTTTGACTGATTTTTCAAGGCCCACCAAATATATTTTTTCTGTTGCTATAAAAACATGGAACCGACCAAAAGAAAGATTCTTTCATCAGGAAAAAAGTTATATTTCTATTTGTTTCAGTTTTGCAGCAATTAGCGTTAGAACATAGCTAAGTTTCATCATTATTCACAAATCTATTAAGAACTGTGAGAAAATTAGCTTTTTTGCAACATGGCCCTGGCTGATCTCTTTTGCTCTGCTGTCACCTTCTGGCCATTTGTTTAATAACTCTTCAACCGTTCCTTTCAGTTGAGAGGCTGCATCAAAGCCTTCTGTATGCTCTAGCATTAAAAAAAAAAAAAAGACATTAAAAAAACATATAAATGCGTCTTTGGGACACTTAAAACGTTTAAAATAGAACATATTTATACGTTTTTGGGAGCAAATAAGTTCAAATGTGGACTCGTCAGACCACAGCACACATTTCCGCTTGAGTTTGGTCCATCGCAGATGAACTCGGGCCAAGAGAAAATTGAGATGCTCCTTAATATGGCGGCGTGAGAACAACATCCAGGCTGCTTCTGATATTTTGAGGAACGAGGAGCTCGGAATGTTGCCAGTAAGCGACTTGAGATGAACTCTGTGTCTTTGTTAGCACATATTTATGCGAGCAGCTGTTCTCTGTGATGAAGATTGCCAAAGTGCTGTGGGGTATGGACCAAATCTTATTTCCTTTATGTATGTACTGCATTGAGATTCGAACCTGGGCGCTGTTGGCGATGAGTCAGACATATTATTCACTAGCTCACTGTGCTGCCTCATATTCAGAATAATTAAATATTATATTGCAAAATTAATTGGGTTGTCCCTTGTTGGGTTTACCTCAAAATGAACATTTTGCCATGCCTGCCAACATCTGTCCTTCCTTGTCATCTGTCAGTGTAGACACAAAGCACCCAGGGAGATGAACGGCGGTCCACCGCCGTGCTTGAAGCTAGCATAGCGTGCCATGCTAATGCCAACGTACACACAGATGAAGACACTTCCCCTGCCTGTATCTGTATGTGGCAGACACACATTAAATGGAGAGATCTGTGTAGCCCACAGGCACTCGCCATGTCATTCATGGTCATCACTCTTTCTGTGCCCAACAGTCCCTTCCTGCCACACACCATCCCTCACAAATCTCTCTACTGTGCTCCAGTGGAGCACACCGGACCCCCTCCCCAATGACATATTAAAGCCACCCTTCTGTCCCCACAGCCAAAAACAACCTCATTCATCAGCAAGCGTGATTGAACTCACAACCCTTTCTCACCCCAACACCCCTGCACATCTCCAGCACTCAAAACATGGAACATGGTAAATAACAATAGCAGCAAGGAAGTTAATAGCAGCCCCAAACTGGATGGGGGGGGGGGGCAAAGGGGAGGAGAGGAAGCCTGTGTGATGGAGTGTGTGGGTGAGGTTATTTTCTCTTTGTGACATTTAATGTGCACAGTGAATGTGAGGAAGGTGAAGCAATAAAGGCTTCATAGTTGCTGGTGTCAGTGTTTGTGAAAGTCATTAAACTCTTTTAATGAGCATTTACATTTCAGTGACTGTGGCATTGGTTTGTTCAACCATGTGGGATAAGTAATATGGGGTTTGCTGCACACTGATAAAATGGGAACTTGGATGCACACCAGACTAGGTGACGTAAAAAAAAAAGACAAAAAAATATATATATATATATATATTTTTTTTTTTTGTCCTGACTTTTTTTCTTCTTCACTTGCTACTATGCTGTGAATGTCTTGAACTTCCCTTTAAAGGTTGAAGTGCAAGTCAACCCACAAAAAATCTATTGAAAATACTATGTTCTATGCAGCCCAACTAGTCTAAATATGGTATTCTGGTTATATGAATATGAAATATGAGTTAAGCAGCAAAATACAGCCATTTTATCCATTGCTGCCGACTGAAGATGACGTCAGAGATGCTCAGGGCTAAGGCAACGACCAATCACATCTCATCTGTTTTCTAAAGCTAAGCTGTGATTGGTTGTTGCCTGAGCCCTTCCATCGACAGCAAGTGGCAAAATGGCCGCCCCCTGAGATGGATAAAAACGGCTGGATTTTGCTTCATAACTCATATTTCACAAATGTAATATTAATCAGAATGTCATGTTTAGACAAGTGATGTCACATATAACATATTATTGTCAAGAATTGTTTAAGGTTGACGGTCCCTTTGAATAAATACAATTAAATCAATTAAATAAAGGAAATAAAACTGCATCGTAAAGTCAGACACAATGCAAATCACTTCCAAATAGCACTATTTAGGGCACTTGAAGAGAGCGAGATTAGGTGTGCTTATGCGCGCTTTAGTATCTTGCTCAAGGACATTTTACCATGTTCACAACTTAAGGGTCAGGGATTGAACTCTTGGGTTGGGAGATGACCACTCTACCAATGAGCCACGCCGCTCCACATTTTGAGATTCAGTCAAGGGGATGACGTATAACATTTGTGATTATGTCTCAACAAACAAATGTTCAACAGTGCTATTACTTACTACTATTATTTCTACTGTTAAACAGCATGGAAACTCTTTGGAAATTCGTTCCATGTTTTAACACTGCTGCTTTTTCAGACTTGGTCCCAGGACAATTGTTTCTCTATGCGTAGTAGATTAAAGCAACACTAAGGAACTTTCAGTTTACATTGATTATGGCGGCGCCATATGGACATAAGCGGTGTCGTTAGGCCTGAAGGAAGACCACATTTCCCATGAGGACAAGCACATTGCGTCGTTTTTTGAGCTCAGTAAGTTAAGTAAGTGAAGTCCGGGCCAATGTTGATCCTTGACTGTCCTTTTATCCCTTTTTCTTTTTTGTCTTATCAGACAAAACTTTTCAGTTGTTTTGCAGCTTCTGCCAGGAAAGCAGTAATTGTGCATCGACATTCAAGTTGACTTCCATCTTTGTTACGAATGAGGAAAGGGGGAAGTGACGTATGCCATAAAGCAGTCAGCACATTCGTAGTTTTTTTGTGCGGCAGTGTTCCTACCATCCTCCTCAAAGTTGCTTACTCTCAGGCCCTCAGGCCATGGCAAATACACCATTCAACTCATTTTAAGTCGATGTTTCATCAGAAGAGCTATGAAAATATTTTATTAAGGTTGAAAACCTCTTTAGTGCTACTTTAATCTCGGAGTTTGATCGGCATTCGCAGTTTCATGCCTGTGTGCGCTGCAGTCATTGATGTTACAGTGTAACAATGCCAAACTTCTCCACCTGGTGCAACTCACCTTTTTGACCTTCCTGCAGACTATAATCGCCATCTCCTCAGAGCTCCACCGTCTCAACCATCTGGTCTACAGTACCCCTGCTGACCCCAGATACGATCTCCCAATCCTCATAGCCCCCTTGCTGTTGGCCTGATTAAATTTAAGCATGAGAAAATTGGATGGTGGGGCTGTTGTGGTGAGCTGGTAATTATCTGGTGAGCGTAAGGGATCTTTTGAGCACCGTTTGGAGGAAAGCGCATTTTTGCAGCTCCAGTAGCCATGCCTCGCCACTGTGACTAATCCGCCACGGCCATGCAGACTCTTCCCCTCCCTTCCAATCATGTTGGGTAGCTGACTCCACCATACCAATACACTTCCTCGGGCGGGTACTGTAAAACTAACCTCCGTGAATGTGAACATGGTCTCTACCTGCCATCCAGGTGTGCTTGATGAGCCATTTCTTTAATTATCAGCACAGTGCATGAGCACAGCCTGGAACGCCTCAAGTAAATCACGGCGGATAGGTGAACATTCGTACTGCAGGTGGTCCCCAAAGTACTGCGCGGTAATGGGCCTCCACCTGCTTCTGGGTCACTGAAATCGCCCCCGAAAGCCCCCGCTCATGAACCTCTTGGTCTGGCCGGAGGGAGCCAACACTGAAGCCGGGCTAAAATTAGGAATATTAGCAGTGCAAGGGCTGACCGCAAGGAAGAAGAATCAATCACAGTAAACAGAGTTACGCACATGCAACGTTTGAAGGGCATACTGTACATTACAGACTGTATATTATTATGATATGCATGGGACCTCTGTCCTCTTTCCCAAATATGATGGGTAAGGGAACAGTATGGACTAAGAAATGATTGGTCTACATGTGTTGCTCCAACCTTTGTTTTCAGATATCGTTATAGGGACAGTGTGTAGAGTTTTTCGATTTTTCAATGTTCATTCATTTTTAACTCCTTTACTCCAAGGCATTTTCACTGAAGCAACCGCCTTCGCTAAAGTATATGGCTCCTTTTGCCAGTTTTTTTAACAGGTTTGTGAATAATGATAAAACTTAACTCTATTCTAATGCTAATTGCTGCAAAACGGAAAAAACAAATAGAAATATCCTTTTTTTCTGATGAAAGAATTTTTGTTTTGGTAGGTTCCATGTTTTTATAGCAATAGAACACAATATTCGGTGAGCCTTGCAAAATCTGTCAAAATTCAGTAAAACAGCCAGGATCAAAGGGGATTGCTTCAGTGAAAATGGCTGGGAGTTAAATCAAAATTTCATCTTGTTTTATTTGCAATCCATTGTGGTAGAGCATAACCAAAATCATTCAACATCGTTGTCCAAATACTTCTGGACCTAACTGTGTGTAAGTGCGCTTTTGGAATGTTTTGAATTCTTGCACACCGAGTGGAACACAAGGCACGGATGTCCTTATATGTTAGTTTTTTCTCATCTGACGCAGTCATTCCAAATCACCTCCTTGGCTGCGATGTACTGTCCCGTGTCACAGTTTTCGGGGGGACAACAAAGCAGAACCTGTCACTTCCAATCTCACGTCCGATCTCTTAGGATCAACACGGTGCCCCGGGCTTTCGGTCTTGTTGGGGCGGCTGCAGGGTGTCAGTGAATGGCCGCCCGTGGCACAGCAACAAATAAGACGAGGCAAGGGTTGGCACGATGTCCACTTTGAGAAAAGCCACAATGAGCACACTGTGGCCTGTTTGCTGCTGCTTTTATCTACCCGCCGGTTAAAGGCCTCTCTTTATTTGACTCAGACTGTGCAGACTATCAATTATACGGCTATCAACAATGAAGCGCTACTACTTTTGTATGTGCGCTGGATTCATCACATTTGTCTGCATGAGTTTGGGAGTCGATGTTTTGGTCATTTTTCTAAGCAAATGAAAAGAGAAGGCCAGTGACTGCAGAGGCCCTCTGTGGAGATTGTAAGTGTCAGAGCATTTTTACTTCAATATAATTGCAACCACAGACAGTAATAAATGCAAATGAGGTATACATTGTTATTTCTGTCTTGTAGTAGTGCACAAAATTGCAAGTGAAGAGATGATGAAGTGGCACAGCAATATAAAACGAGACTTTATGTATATTAGGGCATTAATAGAGTGAATATTTTGCATGTAGTGGTGCTAGAGAGCCTCTTTCAAATTAAATGAGTCAACAACTTTCTGCAGCCACTGCTTAGTAATGCACCTGCCATCTTATTAAAGTTCCATGCACTAGTCAGTCCAAAAAATTGAAGACTTAGCTTAATACACTGTTGTCAGACCCCGCCTCCCTGCCCATTCCTGATCATGTCTTATTATAATTAAAAGGCAGTGCAATACATTATATTGCTTGACAAAAAAGGCGTCGACTGTGTTAATAACTGATGAATGCCCCCATTGATAGCGAGGATGTCCTTGGCTTTAGTCCTCAGTTGGGATGCGCTCCTGAACACTGGGGCGTCTGTGCGTCGCTCTACAAGAGCCTCTGTGTATCTTTCAGTATTCATGAAAAAGAGAGTTGTCATTCTTTTAGCTGGGCAACATTAACACAGCTATGACCAGAACGAACTTGCTTTCTTCTCAAAATATGTCATGACTCGGCAATAAAAACGTCTTGCAGAAGTGAGCGACCTTGCATAGTCCTAACATTTCTTTGGAGGGACGTGGGGATTAAACCACAGGGCAAAGAACTGAGACCGAGGCTTGTTTGAGAGCACACCAAGCTGCGCACTGTCCATTTAATTAGCACAAGTGACATGAGTTCTAGTTGTGCTGAAGGGGGAGCTGCAAGCAAGCTACAGTTGACTGTTGAGTTAGTGCTATGACCGCTTTTAGAAGGGGAACATCCGAACGACTCCCAGAGTGGCACTGGAAAACACTGATGTTCAGTATGTGCGCAGATGGTTGCATACCCCCAACCTGAACCCAGAAAGCAACAAAGCTCGCTTGTGGATTCTGGCCTGCACTTGGATAGCAACAGGGTAAACACATCTGTTTACTTAAATTAATAACCACAACTTTCCCAAATCCTATTTGGCCAAACTTTGTGCATTTGAGGGGGCATTTCTCAGATCAGATTGGAGATTTTTTTTTTTAATGCTCTGGAGTGACATTAACACTCATTTCAGAGGAATGTGAATTTAACAGCACCTTTGAGCTCTCATGATCAACTCAATATTCCATATCGCTAGTCGAAACATAAAACCTCATATTTGATTGTTTTCATGTGAGTTGCGGAATAAGAGAGTCTTTATATACAAAAATACAAAGTAACAACAGAGAGTATAGCTGGATTCAGATGGCCTCGAAGCAGGCTGGATGCAAAACTCAAAAATACAAAGTAACCACAGCGAGCATGAAGGAAAGCTTGCATGGAAAAAACCTTAACGTGCTCAGAGGAACCTCAACTGAGTAACCTTTTTGTACCGACAAAAGTGTCATTCAGTAGGTCTTGCTAGGGCAAGGCACAATTGTATATGATGAATAAAGAATGACTAGACAGACTTAGCGACTAATGCAGGGCCATAGTGATTGCATAGCAACTGACATCATCACGAGGGACATAACAACTGCATAACAACTACAAAACAAGTGTCACGAGGCAAACTAAGAGTGGCTAATACATCATCATCATCATCATCATCATCATCATCATCATCATCACCATACGTCACATAGCAACTGACAACATCAGCATCATAACAATAAAAAGACTCCATGACCCCCAACCAAAAACACAGTTGCAGATTTCTATTTGTATTAGTGATAGACCGATATGAGTATTTCAAGGCCGATACCGATTATTGGTAGTTGAGTAGACCAATTTTTTTTATTTTAAGCCAATATTCATTTGCAGTAAAAGAGGATATATGAGCGTCAAAATAAAAAAATACAAAACACAAAAAAACTTTTTTTTCCTTTTAATTTTAAACATGTAAAGAATTTACAGCTTTGTTTAAAAAATATAACAAAAACTGCAGGGAGCTTCGATGGTCAGCTTGTGTTACTATAAATTAAAAAAAATAAGCAAATAAACAGTTCCCTAAAATGTTCTACTGTAAATAAAGTTTTCTAAAATGTTAACATAATTTCTTAATTGCAACATAATTTCTTAATTTTATTATTATTATTATTTATTTTTCAAAATAAAAATAGTAGGGCGTTCCCATTGTTAGCATAATTTTTAAAAAGAGGAAATTTAAATCAATCTATAAATGAAAATGTCCCTTTATCTCACTGAGTTATGTGAATGTAGCTAATTTGGGTTTTTCGTCAGGGTTTGTAAAAGGTTTCAGAAGATCTTCGCAGACAGTGAAAAATTGTCTGAATATGTTTGAAATGTCTTTGCAACAAGTAAAAACTGTCTGTCAACATATTACAAATCCTGATGAAAACCCTACATTTGCTACATTCGCAAGCTCAGTGAGATAGCAGCTTCAGATTCGTAAGAAATCGACACGATTATCCGTCTATCCCTAATTTGTATAAATCTTCGAGCCTGTGAGAAAAATATTTATCCAAAAGAAATGAATGCAGATATGTGGCTTTATGTTTTGGCCGCAGATATGTGAAAGGGGGAAGCAATCTCATTTCATTACAAAACACATTCAAATCACACCCTTGTCAACTGAAATGGTCAGAAATGGAATTTTGGTAAGACCCCATTTTTAGATGCACGAGAAAGCCAAAGTCCTGTGGAAGAAGTTTGTATCTACATGTCGAATCGATGACAGGGAACAAACATAGTAGACAGCGTCGGAAGCTATTTTGTACCCAATGGTCGTTTAAGGGACATATGAATGTAAAAGTCTTCCTTGATCATTTGCATTTTTATGAATACTTTCTATCAACTCATCTCAAGCTTCCTGTGCAATTTTTCTCCACCCATCCAGAGCCCATGCGCGCACTGCGGGGCCTGACAGCCACAGACATCCAGCCCAGGCAGTTGTCCCTGCTGTGGGAGAACTTGGCGTTCAACGTGACACGCTGCCACACCTACTCAGTGTCCCTGTGCTACCGCTACACCACGGCGGGAGGCGGCGGCGGCCACAACACCACCGTGCGTGAGTGCCTGGCTGTGGAGCGCAACGCCTCACGCTTCACGCTGCGTGATCTGCCGCCCTACCACGGCATCCATGTCCGTCTTTCACTGGCCAACCCGGAGGGCAAGAAAGAGGGCAGAGAGGTCACCTTCCAGACGGAGGAAGACAGTAAGTCCCGGGAGGAGGTCAGGGAAGAGAAAGAGGACACAAACAAATATTTTATGCACAATTGGATTTTTATTTAACCGGTTACGGTTGCATTGACATGCAACAGTCTCAACTGTTAGTGTGAGCGTTCATTGCCGTGCTCAAGCACAGATGGAAGAAGTGGACTGAGACATGGTCCACTCACTCATCAACGTGCACATGTATGAAACAAAAACACGCCGTTTAATTGATTCAGCTGTTTCTTTTGCCAGTTATTAGTGATCATTTCTGCATTTCATATATTTCGTATAAAGACGTTTTCATGAGTTATAGCAAATGGAAGCTGAAGTACAAATGTGGAGTATTTATATATATAAATATGTTCGGACGTATTTGCAAATACATTTAAAGGAGAAATCCACGTTAAACGTTTCATGACCATAATATGTTATATGTGACCTTACTAGTTTAAACATGACATTTTGATTAAAATTACATTTGTGGAATATGAGTTATGAAGCAAAATCCAGCCGTTTTTATCCATCTCAAGGGGCAGCCATTTTGACACTTGCTGCTGACTGAAGATGACGTCACCGTTGCTCAGGAGTCAGGCAACGACCAATCACATCTCATCTGTTTTCTAAAGCTAAGCTGTGATTGGTTGTTGCCTGAGCCCTTCCATCGACAGCAAGTGGCAAAATGGCCGCCCCCTGAGATGGATAAAAACGGCTGGATTTTGCTTCATAACTCATATTCCACAAATGTAATTTTAATCAAAATGTCACGTTTAAACTAGTAAGGTCACATATAACATATTATTGTCATGAAACGTTTAACGTTGATTTCTCCTTTAAATGTATTTGCAAATATGTCCGAACATATTTATATATATAAATACTCCACATTGGTACTTCAGCTTCCATATGCTATAACTCATGAAAACGTCTTTATACGAATATGAAATGCAGAAATGATCAATGACCAATCACTGCTCACCTGTTATCTGAAGCTGAGCTGTGATTGGTTGTTACCTGAGACCTCAGCAACTATGATGTAATTTTAACTTGACAAGAAGTGGCAAAATGGCCCCTTCTGATATTGATCAAAACTGATGGATTTTGCTGCTTAACTCATATTCCACTAACGTAATATTAACCACAATACCGTATTTAGCCTACTGAAGCTGCATAGAACATATTATTGTCAAGAACGTTTGTACGTGTTGAAATACAGTCAAGCGAACAAAAATATGAGAATTAAAATGATTAAGTAATGCTCTTGGTTTTAGATTTCAACATTCATCTAATAAAATTCACAACGTTATTCTGAAAACTTTCTCATAGCATTACAACTTTTTTTTCTTGAATTTTCCCATTCTATATATTTTTAGTGTGGTTCTAATACTGCAAATACAATCTTAAATACACCCTCTCATAATGTGGGCATGGTTACAATACGGGGCCCTATTTTCATGCCCAGTTACTGTGCCCATTGGTGGCATTTGCTTCCTTTTGGTGTTTTGATGGGTACAGGTAAAAAGCGGCGTTCCCGGCATTTGTGACGTCGTGAAACGGAATGCAGCCGACTCCCGGCCAATTGAAGCGGCTCCCCTCATTACCTTGAAAATAAGCCCAAGTTGAGGCACGCACATTGACATTGCGCAAGGAGAAATTGACTCTCGGGGGTCCGTGCAAGAGACTCGCGTACACAAAGTGTGTTTATAAACGGCAAGATCTCCCCTTGTGGATGATGTCATCAGCCATGCATGTGAAGTGGGCCATGTAGACCGCCTTGCACCTCCAATCATGCATCCGGTGTGTGACACAGACTTGAACCAGCACGAAAATGAAGATGCAGCCGTTTTTACGCCAAGTCTAACAAAATGGGTCCCACAGTGTTATTTGATGGCTTTTGACTGTACCAGCCAAAGCGTTGACACACTTGTCATGCTATTAAATGAAAACGTTTGTCCAAACTTCTGACTATTGCAGCACAGCAGGGGACGTGGGAGGCGGCCCAAGGGGTATTTTGAACCACTTTTGGGCTCAAGCTGGAACAAAAGCAAAGCAGCGGTAACTCTTTTCAAGTCTTAAAGACAAAAATAGTTGTTTATATTCTATTAGGGGATTTATTTTTTCATACACAGCAACCTCTATGGTTCGACTTAATATTTTAAAAACATTTTCTTTCTTGTTGTATTTAGACGTCTGCTTGAGCAAAGCATCTAGGACATACATTACATTTCTACTGCTGAACTGAATCATACATTAGATGGTCTGTCAGCGATCTTACCATCTTCTGTTTACTAAATGCTGGCAGCACAGTGTTTGATTTAAAACGCAAGTCAAAGGAGTCAAAGAATGTGGCCGCCGGCCAGCCTCGTGTATACGCCGCTGTTTTAAGCACATTCTTCACAGTCACTATTGTTATTTCATCTGGATGGCTCGCATCGATGACTTGAATATCTTAGTCTCCGTCAGAACTGCTGAGGCTGTTACAGCTCGTTCTAATCATTTTCAATCACCGTATGTAGCACACCACTTTATGTGTGTGAACACATTTCATCCATCATGGGCTGGTTATGATGTGAGATGAAGAGGGTTATGTAACTTTTCCATGCTTTTTCCGACACATTAATTCAGAGGACGACGTTCTGGCAGGCGGAATTAGCATCACAAAAGGTGCTCTTCATAATTCAGAAAATATATCTGTCACCCCAATAACCCTTAGATAGCTCTCTCGCTTCCTTCTTATCTGCGGGTAATCCTTTGTGCTTCCGCACATTATTTGCACCGTAACTGAGGGCACATAAAAAAAATTATGCTAACAAGGATGCGATGTACTGACAAAACAGTTGGAAATTAGCAGCTGCGAGGTAGAAAAAAGGTGTTTTATTGTATTTTTTTTAGTTTTTCAGAAGTGACAGGCTGTACATTTACACAGAGCATCGTTTTCTAAGATCGGGACCCAAAATGAGTCGGTGGTTATTCGGGATTTGTACCTATCACATTCGGTACCTGGAAATTGATACTCAACTGTACCAATTTTCGGTGCGTTTGTGTGTGTGTTTATGGTAATATTAATTTATTTAATAATAAAATCAAATACATGTTCACAATTATTTTTCAATATATTATCATTCACAAATAACAAAACAACATTATGAGTTTAAAACAAATGAGCAAAAAAGAATGAAGTAAAAATAAATAAATGTAAAACATTTTATAAATAATAAAGTATATAGTATTGCAAAATAGAAATTGCACAGATGGATGACGTCATGACGCTGGTGCTGCGTTTAGGCACCAAAACATAGTATCGTTTGATTTCACATGATCCGATACTTGGCAGTACCGACGCAAGTCAATCCATACCCAAAAAAAAGTATCAACTTCTGTACACACCCCTAGTTATTATTGGATCACCAATAATCAATGAGTAAAATGCTGTTTTACTGATCTTCAATCACACACTCTATTTTTCATTAAAGTGCATTTTCGTTTGTGATCTTTGTCCTAAATCAATGTATGTTGTGTTCTTAATAATTACTTGACATGTAGGCTACCGTATGTATAGATGTTACAGCAAAGCAAATACTGTACATAATATGTTTTAATAGGTTGAGGACGCTGGGGAGCTTCTGAGACTGTAAAGGAACAGATTGACATTTACCAAGGTTTTCTACTTCCATATTACAGCATTGACAGAGACTTCATAAGGAGCTTGGCACGATTCCTTACTAACGCAGGACATGATTGATCCGTGTAATTAATGCGATGGCTCTGCATACTGTAAATTTGAATATATCTGTTGTTTTTTGTTCCCGAACTATAATGTGAACAGAAGAGGCTCAGCTTCTTTTATGACAATGTCTTACAGTCCCAGGAGGCATAGCACCAGAGTCGCTCAGCTTCACCCCACTGGATGACATGATCTTCCTGAAGTGGGAGGAGCCACTTGAGCCCAATGGTCTTATTACCCAGTATGAGGTGAGTATTGCAAAACAAGTGTCGGTGCAAACATCTGTTGTTGTTGTTTTTTTATCACATGATAAGTGTGTTACTATATTTTTCTTGGTGCGTAAAATAAGAACGGCTGCAGCTGGCTGACGTGTCCTTTAGGGTAAACCATGTCTGTGTGGGTGTGTGTTGTTGTTTTTTCAGTTCAACATTAGATGAACTTATTTTTACTAAGCTATTGGCTGGATGTAATCTGCAGAGAGTCAAATCCTTTTTTTCCTTTGCTCTTCTGTTTTTGTTTCTGGAAGTGTTCATGACACTGCAACGTCTTCCTTTGCCAGTATCTCTCTCACGCATATGGCTTTATTTAGAGACTTACAATGCCTGACTGATCTTGCTGCAACCGGTGATGGAGACTTAGCTATTGTTGCACATTTTGCGTCTACAAGAATTCAACCTAACATACTGCAAATGAGAGACAAAAACACCAGTTTCCCTACGCAAACTAAATACAGTGAAGGTGTCAAAAGTCAATCACCCTGAACGACGCACAATTTGGAATTCAGTCTACAACTTTCAGGAAAAAATAAGCAGCACCACAGTAGGGTACTAGTGATTGAAAAGACGAGACAATCGAACATAAGTATAAAGTGATTTAAAACAAAAAGTGAACATTGCAGTGAAAAGTGGGATTTACACAATCGGGATTTTTCGGCCGATCACAATCAGTGATTGAGTTTGAAAGGGGAAAAAAAAGATAACCGATCACCAATTCGAGCAGAAGATGGAGCTATATATTTATTTAAAAACGTTTATATTTACTCTGCAGTTGACTGCCGCCATTTGTGGGCAATAGTTCCCGAATGGCAAAAACCCACCTAGAATTGACATTAGCTGAAAGGCATGGATATATATATTTTTTTAATTCTTCCAAAAATGCTGAGAAACATTAAATATAATGTAATGTCTTATTTCGTCATTGATCAATTGGACAAATTAAGACACTACAGCCGATGACCTATTTTACAAAAACGGCCAAATATGGTGTCAGGTTCAGTTAACCCAAAACATTTAATAAACAACAGACAAGAAAGGAAGACAAGAGATTTAAATTATTTTTCGCTCGCCAGGAGAACAGACAAAGATGTGCTCAGTCACTCTCCTGAGCCCTCTCTTTTAATTTTTTTTACAGGGCGTTCCAACAACAAAACAGTCCTTATCTTGTGACAAGGGCACAGTTCCTGCTCTGCAGCTGCAAAAGCACGAGTCGTGCATTGTAATACTATAGGAGTAAATATGGGATAACTTATGTACATTTATTCTAACATATTGTCTGATCACGATCTAGCCAATCAGTAAGTCTTGTGAAAAGCATTATGCACGCCTTTGTCGTTCGACATTGCTAACAAAAAAATAAAAAACGAGTGTAGACAAGATTGTAAGCTGCTTGTATGAGAGGAGACTTTCCTTTTTACACTCGTCAATTGTTGTCTAGAAGATCCTGTGAATGTCTGGCAACCCTTCCCAGATGTACTTTGCCTCCAAAGTCAGCTGAGACAAGCTCCAAGCTCACACGTGACCGTAATGGGGACACGCGGTGTAAAAAAATGGATGGATGGATGTGCCAGTGTTAAAATAATATCTTCATTATCTCCTCTGTGATTCATCGTGCTTGTATAAAAAGCCACTTTAATGCCTTCTCCCCGACACTGTGCACTATATTATAAAATTGGTCTTGAAGCATAAACTACAGACAGCCTCATTAATAGATAATCCACGTGCACATGTTATGCTGTAGGCCATCTTGTTAGGCGTAATATGGATGTAGTATTTACTTGTACAGACTGTCTGTGGCAGGGCATCAGCGAGGCCTGCCAACCCTCGCTCGCAATGTCCCCTCAAAGATATTATTAAATAGGATTTGTGGTTTAACATATAAGTGAAGGCGGCCCACAGCTGACTGTAAATGCGTTATACCGAGCTATAGAAATTCTCTTCATTTTCTAAACCATTGTCTGCTCTGCCTGAGCCCATTGACTGTGTTACAAGCCTTCTTCAAGTTGTCATTGCTCTGTGCCAAATTTTTCTTCCAGCACCACGAAAAGCTCTTCTAGGAATAATCACTAAATCTGTGTCTTGAGTGTTATCTTGGGCTCACCACACACTTGAGCGATGCGATCGAAAGCAACTCAAGTGGATCGTTACGGGGGGGGAAAATAGTTGTCAACATTTGGCCACACTTGCCGACGGGCTGCAACAAGGAAACTGCGATTGGGTTTTGAGGCTCCATCTACATTGAACTGTACTGTATTATTTGGTTAATGAGCCATAAAAACATAGCACGGTTGTCTAGGAAGAAGCAGATGGCCACAAAGAAGAGAAAACGGGTGAGAGAAGTTAATGTTTGGCCGTTTTTGTACTTTTCTTAAAATTCTTTTGTAAATTATTTTCTTATTTTTTCTCATCTTTTTTTTTTCTAAAGACACGACACTTGGAAATTCTTAGGCCCAATGGTGGCTTACTAAACACTCACACTTAACTCATTTGCTCCCAAAAATCTATAAAAACATTATATTTTAAATACTGCCATGGTTCCAAAATCATATGTTGTACGTTTAAAAAAAAAAAAGTTTTTTATGCTAGAGCATACAGAAGGCTTTGATGCAGCCCCTGACCTGATGAGAATGCTTGAAGCAATGGTAGTTATTACAAAAACGGCCATCAGGTAGCAGCAGAGTATAAGAGATCAACCAGGGCCATGTTGCAACAAGCTCTTTTCCTCAGTGTTTTCAACAGGTTTGTGAATAATTATGAAACTATAAGCTATATTCTAATGCTAATTGCTTCAAAACGGAAACAGATACAAATATACTGTTTTTTCTTCTGATTAAAGAAGAGACTGTAATCTTTCTTTTGGTAGGTTCCATGTTTTTATAGCAATAGAACACAATATTCTGTGGGCCTTGCAAAATCAGTCAAAATAAAGTAAAACAGCCGGGAGTGAAGGGGGTTGCTTCAGTTTAGCTGGGAGTGAATGAGTTAATAAATAAGCACAAAAAACTTTCAAAATGCTCCCGATAAAGACGTAGAGTGGCGCCGACTCAAAAAAGCACTCTTTGTGTGGGGCCTAGTTCCAGAAAATGAGTGATTGAGTTACATGGGCGGATGGATGAGTTTGGTCCGGACCATTCTCAACTGTACGAAACCGAGCAGACGTCAGTGCAAAAACTGATATAACATTTATACGAAAAATCAGATTGTTGAATGTGTTCACTCCAGTTAAAGTACGTCAGGTCTGTGTATGTGTGTGTGTTCATTCCAGAGACTTCTTACAGCTCTTAATGTACTCTAAATGCTCATCCTTGTCAGATTGCTGCCATTTGATCTCATTTAGCAGGATATAATTGGTAATTCACTTGAGAGTGCTGTGCAAGTGTGGCAAATAAGCCCTCCTTGAAACTTTGGAAAAGACAGCAATTTAGAGTTTTAAATGGATTTAATGACATAAAGACTGAATCTCTTGCAGTCCATTTAAACTGTGATATCTTTTGTCTGTGGCTCGCAGAAAAGAAGTATTTGAACTTTTTATTTGAACCATTATCAACGGCAATCGGCAGTTAGAGCCAGAAAATCGAATAATCCAGTTTTTCTGCTTTAAAAGCTATTGACACTCCCATCATTTGTCAAATGTTCTCACTTCTCGTTGGCCTGCAGATCAGTTACCAGAGCATTGAGTCGTCTGATCCCGGCATCAACGTCCCAGGACCAAGAAGAACTGTGTCCAAGCTAAAGAATGAGACCTATCACATGTTCTCCAATCTTCACCCAGGAACAACCTACTTGATCTCTGTGCGAGCCCGTACAGGGAAAGGCTTCGGCCAGACAGCCCTCACTGAAATCACCACAAACATCTCGGGTATTGTATTGCTCAAAGTTCCATCTATACTGATATGTCAGTGTGGACCATCTGTCCACAAACACCATATGCTGATTTTTTTTGGGACTGGAATCACAAGCATCACTTTTGAGAAGTGTCTGGTTCCAAAATAGCTATAAAAAGAAAGACTTATGAACTAGAATGAAGGGTAATAAAAACAGTTCAAATTGCCAACTCTATATATAGACAATTAACAAAATTGATTCGTCATACAGTATGTTGTGGAAAAATACACACACACACTCATGGTAACACCACAATTGCAATTTATCTTCTTTTTTTTTAGGAAAAGTGTGACCAGTAACCATGTCTTGCTGTACTATTGTTTGTTATTGCAGAACACAGGTTCACCTCCAGACTCTATGAAGGACCAAAAATGCCAAAATTAAAAATGAATGAATAAATAAATAAATGTGAAAATAAAAACGGATATAAAAATATACTTACAAAATTAAATACAAAAAATAAATATAAATGGAAATAAAAACAACTATATATATATATATATATATATATATATATATATATATATATATATATATATATATATATATATATATATATATATATAATAAATAAAGTTAAAAAAATAAATATAAACTCTGCTCACATATTTATTTCATGCTGCAGACGCTGTCAGCAGGAAATCCTTCATGAAATGTTATTCAAATGAGGGGGCGGTCCTAAACGTGTCATGGGTTGGACTCCGCTGTTGCAAACTGCCTTTCAATGGTCGAGTGAGCGAGTCAGCGAACAAGGAAGTCTCACCGGCTTGCATGGACAGCCCCAGCAATGGATGACTTTTCATGATGGATTTCAAGCTGACAGCGTCTGCAGCATAAAATAAATAAATCTGAGTCTTTTTATTTATTCATTGACATTTGATTATATTTATATATTTATTTTTGTGTTTATTTCCACATTTATTTATTGTTATTTTTAATCTCGTTTTTATTTTCATATTTATTTTTACTTATTTATTTTGGTGTGTATATATTTTGTTGTAGTTTCTATTTCCATAATATTTTTTTTTATATTTAATTTTTGAATTATATATTTTTTTTATGTCCATTTTTATTTTCACTTTTATTTATTTATTTTTAATTTTGTCATTTTTGGTCCTCCATAAGACTCCACCCACTGTGTGCTATAATTCCGATTTTCTTTTGACTGTTTTTTTTCCATAGCATCTCCCAGCAAAGGCTGTCATCTTGTTGTCCTTATGACATCAATTAACTTACGGAGAAACGTCACCAGGAGTACTCTGCTGAATGTTATTTATACTTAAGAAGTATGTTGCATATGTCCTTGGGAGCGGACGGTCACATCTGAGAGTCTCAGAGCTTATTAATGCTGATGGAAATCCAGCCTTGCTCTTTGTCTCTCCTTTTAATGGTGCATTTGTGCCTGTGTAAGGATTGCATTGCACCTCTTTGGTACGCAGGGAGCAGGCACTCCGACCGTGTCTCGCTCACACTGCCTAAATCTCTCTTCTGAGAGGTCGTTTGGTTTAATTATAGATTTAAGGCACAATCCCTGCCTACTGGCTGTTTGTCATAGAGAACTGTGGCACAAAAGCCAGTTTGTAGAAAGTGCCCAAAAGTCTTTGCGGATCTTCCTCTTCTCTCTCTGCTGGCCCACAGTGAATAATGTTTGCTTAAACAGAGTACTGTATCTCTCAAATTGGTGCTGGCAGCCTGCAATTACTGAACACTTCAGCTACTATCTTCAAACTGTTGTGTCCACTTAGTATCAACACACGTATACATTCAGACATGTGTATTCTACCTGGCAAGACCTCTATGTATGGCCAGCCCTTTTTAATACCCAAACCTAATTTATTTCAGCACTGGATGCCTTGGTGTTAACCAGCCATTTTTAATATAGTAATCGTTTATTCTACATGAATAGTTTTGTCTCTCTTCCCTTGCTAATTGAGTGGTGATATTAAAGTGAAATGTGCTGCCACAACTCCAGGGAGGAGCATGACTTAAGCCAAAGCCTTTTAAATGAAAAAACCCAATCAATTTAGCCTCAAGACCATGACTTTTAACTGGACCCGTAGCCAGGAAAACTTGATGAGGAGTTCAACCAATGTGATGAATATGGGGATATGGACATTTATTATACAAGGTCTGCTAGCCTTTTTAGGCACACTGGTGTGCCAGTTCTATAACAGACTCAACATATTAATGGGATAATAACTATGGAAACTTTATAACTTGGAATCTCTGACCTTGACTTGGAACGCTTTCAGTTTTCGAAGACTGGTCCATCTCAGATTTCTTTGTATTTAGATTTTTTTTTTTCTTAACTCTACAAGCTGCGCATTTGTTATCGATGTTGAGATGGTCGTTTTAACCATTCAGTGTTATACTGTGTAGCCTTGACTACTATGTCACGTTAAAGAAGTACTAAGGAACTTTTCAATCTTAATAAAATATTTTCATAAATCTTCTGATGAAACAACAACTAGTTGAATGGTACCTTTACCATGGCCCGAGGGGTGTCTGTATCATTTTTACTGGCACTAAGCAACTTTGAGGAGGCGATAGGAACACTGAGACACAAAAAACTACAAATGTGCTCATAACTCAATTAAAATGTCGACGCACGATTACTGCTAAAACAACTGAAACATGTTTTCTGATGAAACAAAAAAAAAAAAGGGAAGCTAACCGGATAAAAGGGCAGTCAAGGAGCAACATTGGCTCCAAAACGGCCCTCTGCGCAGTAATTCACTTGAGGGGCATTCAAGCTTAGAGGTTTCCTGTTCTTATTTAAGCTCGGGGGCACTCACAGCACTGTATAAAAGTGTTTGTCAATTAGTTTTGTTGTCTTTGCAAGTCTACAATAACAGTAGATGGAGTTACCAATAGTTGTAATAACTAAAGCAGAGACCTCATAGCATTATATTTGGATTTGATCTGTTTGTTAGTTATCAAGCTCTTTTTGTTTTGCTTATTATATTTGCGTGTGGCATAACAGCTAAGAGCCGCATCACCATGTTTGCTTTGAAATATGAGCTCCACTAACTGATCCAAGTCTGCAATTCTACTGGGTTTATATTCAATTAGCATTTCCTTAATGTATTCAGGACACAAACCATTGAGTGATTTATAAACCAGTAGCAGAATTTTTAAATGTATTTTACAGCTAACTGTGAGCCAGTGTAAATGTGTTTAGGACTGGAGTAATATGTTCTGATCTCTTTATTCTGATCAGAACCCGAGCTGCAGCGTTTTGATGCTCTTTTGAGACAGTAGACAATCAGCAGGCCAAGAAATTGACATTTTGTTTCATCCCAGTGATTGTTTTTATGCTTTTGCGCAGTACTTTACATAAGTCTTAACTAAACGATGTGTTTTCAGCGCCTACATTTGATTACGGAGACATACCATCCCCCTTGAGTGAGACTGAGAACACAATAACTGTAGTCCTCCGCCCCGCCCAAGGTAGAGGCGCACCTGTCAGGTGAGAACACCACGCCGCGTTCTAGGATGGACTCTTGTTCTGCAGCAATAATAGCATGCTAAATATTACGTTTTCATCTATTTGTGTCCAGCACATACCAGGTGGTGGTAGAGGAGGAGACTGTGAAAAAAGTGAAGCGAGAGCTGGGTCTTCAAGAGTGTTTCCCTCTGCCGATGTCTCACGGCGAGGCCTTGGCCCGGGGCACCCCGCACTACTATACTGCTGAGCTGCCACCCAGCAGCCTGCCAGAGGCCAGTCCCTTCACTGTGGGAGACAATCATACTTACAACGGCTACTGGAACACCCCTTTGGACCCACGCAAAAGCTACCTTGTCTACTTCCAGGCTATGAGCAACTTCAGAGGGGTAAGTGTTACTCGACTGCCACCAGTTGTGCAGGACGTCTGCCGTCACTTTGTCCAGTTGTCGGCTTCAGTACACACAGTGAATTGCAGCCAACAATGAGCGGCGTTAATGATTATCTGTTTGTGCTAATGCTGCGTTATAACAGCTGGCATTGTCTGGGCTCACAACCCTTGAACAGAGTGTTGATGCTGTGAAAGGGTTGGTAGATGGCAACGTTTTGGGCTTGCGGGCTAACTACTTGGATATGACACATGATTATGACTTTGAGGCTCAGCTAAACAAAACGTGCCCGAAATTGGGTTTTACTTGCATGCATTACTCTTGGCTCGAAAAGTTGTAATTACTGTGAGTCAACAGATACTCCTCATCGTCTGGCTTTTATTTGACATGTTTGCCTTGCTCCTATTTTCTTTTATTTGACCAAAATCCCATCATGCAATCATTTCATATTTATCCTTAATTTATCTTCTCTTTGCAAGCAGAAACATGGTTTTAGAAATTCTTGGTTGAGAAGCACAATGTTGACTTTCCATACCCCCTCACAACCCCTCAACCCGAGTCTCTCATGATACCCAGTGGGCATTACCTTTCCAAATTCGATTACACCAAGAGCCGCTACCAGGACGAAGCAATTACTTAGCGATAATTGGGCCTAGGTGCAGATGATCAGAGGTAGAGCACAATTGCTTTATTATTTCCCATGCAAGGTTTCCATTATTTTCCTTTTTAGAACGTTGTGAGTGAATGACGTTTAGGTACAAAGTGGACTTTTCTGCAATACTTGTATTACAATACATAGGGCTTAAGGGTGTGATGGCACCTAGACTCTGTCTGTATTTACCCTTTGCCTTCCTCAAATATTTGAGGACTTGGTCAGAGGTGGCAAATCCAGGTCCAGAAAGTAAAAACCCTGCCACAATTTGGCTTTAGCCATTGAAACTAGCTAGCTAGCTAGCTCCCTTGCAGCAAACGAGCATCGTGGGAGCTAGCTAGTGAGCCAGCTAGCTAGCACTTGGGGCTAAAGTCAAACTGTGACAGGGTTTTTACTTTCTGGGCCTGGATTTGCCACCTCTGGACTTGGTAAGATATTATTCCTCTATCTGCCCATCTGTGTACAAATGTGATCACAACTTTGCAAAATATGGTTGCAAAAGTCCAAAAATGTTGAGTTTAAGATGATGTGAACAAAATAATTGAGCTGGAGGACAGACTGAATGATGCAATTCCAAGAAAACTACTTGTTCGGCGGAGGTGAGAAAGCAATTCAAACTCGATCCATTGTACAAGAAGCACTGTTTTGACAAATTAGACAGGCCAAGTCCTGAGAATCGTTTGGAACTGGGACAAACGTTCTGATTCCCCAGGAAGTGTTCAAGTTACAACATTTCTGTTCCCCATTTTAATGTCTTGTCCACCGAGAGATGACGTTCCTTCCTGACTTGCCACCCAGTCCAGAAAAAAAGTACCGCAGTACATTGCTGGCAACGTCACGGACCGTGTCAAATGTTTAGTTGAGTCTTTGCTTTGGGCCGCAAACAAATGGTTGGCCATATTTTGGACACCCGTGATTTAAATTATGCAAACGTTTTTGTCTGGAATCATGTTCAAAAGTTGCCCCACCCAATTGACACACATCTTTGAAACACATATTTTGCAGTTAGCATGCATACACTGTTCTCACCCTAAAAACAGTTGGGTCAAAAATAACCCAATTATGGATCAAAAATGGACTGATTTTATACAAAATGACCCAATTTTTTGACCCAAGTAAAGGATCTGACCAATATTTATGAGTTGTATTACGCTGAAAGACCAATTTCTTGACTCAATGTTGGGTCAAATCGACCCAAGTAGAGGATCAGTCCATTTTTGACCCATAGTTGGGTTATTTTTGACCCAACTGTTTTAAGAGTGCACTGTCTTGTCACTGTAGCTGGATTATTTTAATACAAGGATGTTTCTGAGACGGGAGGGAGGCGGGAAGTGTGATCTCATCTCTATATGGTCCGTAGCTTTTGTGCTGCCTTTTTACTATGGAGCTCCACGTATTATAAAGTTGCATGAACAGAGGTGGGTGGCTCATCCATTACCACAATCCAACGGAGAAACATAGTGGGGGAGTGCAGTGTGAGCGTTTCATTTAACTAGTGTACTAAGCGTGGGCTTAAACAGGGTTTACTGGCGGATGGGATTAGGTTTTGTTTAGTCTGGCAGTGGCCCAGACTCCATGACCCACAATGAATACAGCACAGTTCCCCATCACACAGAAGACATACTCCTTCTGTTTTGTAAATCTTTGCGATCATCCATAAGATTCTACAGTAGTAGTTGCTGTTGAAACTGAATTATTAGAGCACAAATGAGAAATCTGATTGCTTCTCTTCCACTTGACAGTTGCTGTTTGGCTAAACAAGGCTCAATTTGCTATTAGCACTTTCCATTGGCAAGCACACTACCAAGTACTATTTATTTTACGTAAACAACTGCTGGTGCCTCACTGGGACATCATTATTAGAATCTTTGAGAACACACGGCTAGAAACGACCAAAATAAACCCGCATGCTAATGCTAGCTGAGCCTGTGGCTGTGCCTTAGCACTGGATGCTGCACTATTGTAGGCCTACTCCACGAAACTGCAACAATCAGTCTGCTTGAATGAAATGCGTTCACACATTAAGTGCAGGTGGAACTGAAGAGCTGCTATTGTGCAGTGAAAATTGCTTTTGTACTAGAAATAGTAATCCTGAAGTGATAGTTTAAGTGTTTTTAATCTATATCATGAAAACATTGCCACATCAATGCATGCCCATAAGCCCACCTTTGATTTTCTTTAGAAAAATCTTCCATGCATTCCATATTGAAATCAATACGCGTTTGTGCTAAGAAAATTAATAGCACACCTGCCTCCAGTAAGAAAAAAATGGAATCATAATATCATTCTTTAATTGAGTTTGAATCCATTAAACCACAGTGCTGCTATCTAGTGGGATCAAAACAAGAGGATAAATAATTAGATGGAAAATTCATTTTTAGTGTGTGTGTGTGTGTGTGTGTGTGTGTGTGTGTGTGTGTGTGTGTGTGTGTGTGTGTGTGTGTGTGTGTGTGTGTGTGTGTGTGTGTGTGTGTGTGTGTGTGTGTGTGTGTGCGTGTGTGTGCATACTCTCAGTATTTTTGTACAAAACGGCTGCTGTTCTTTCGGAAGTGTTCACATTTTTTACAGTAGGCCTACTACTTGGATGAGAAACTTTTTCTGTGTGATGAAAGACTATCTTGCGTCTTACCCCCTACAAGTTTAAAATTGGGAAGAAATCTGCTGGAATATCTGCATCAGACCACAAGAGAAATTCTATAGAGTATTGCAAATCAAGCTTTCCTCCCCGAGCCATATTGACTATCACATTAATCAAGGTTTGCTGGGTTTGTGTGAGTCGTGACAGTTTTAAGACATGCAAAATTACACCCGGTACTCTGCAACAGTGGCAGCAGTGTGAGTAGTTTGAACAGTATGGGGCCGCATAATATTTAGCGTTTAGCTCTTCTAATTATCTAGAGAGTGACTGTCAAGCCTGTGTAATTGCTTTGATTGATCTGTCAAAAGAGGCACTACAAAGTCTAAAGATTCAAGACTAGAGCTTTGCTGGCAAAGGCAGCTTCTCTGGCTTCAAACACACACACACACACACACACACACACACACGCACACACACACACGCACACACACGCACTGATATGTGCTGTGTGTTGGCATTCAAGGAGTGTGTTTGAAGGTGCCAGGACCCACCTGCCCCTGCGGCATTACTGGCACCGTGCACAATTAAATGAATGTGCAAAGTGTGAGCTTCCATGCCAAGCTTACCAATTAACTTGCTGCTAAGATGGGCAAGCAATAAAGCGCATGCCTATGGTAGAAAGTCAACTTTGTTCTGGTAAAGCTATACAAATACAATAGATGTAGAAGAGTAAATAGTGTTCCTCCACATTTAGAGGGATACTTGACTCATTAAGCCATTTTCAACAGTAAGAAGATATTTTATTTATATTATTTTTCATGAACAATGAATGCCTTTAAAAACAAAATTGTCCACTTTGGCTGAATATGACATCACTTGTGCTGAGGAAATAGGTAACGATCAGTCATGGCTCAGTTTGTTGACCAAACCCAGATAACAGCTGAGCTGTGATTGGCCGTTACCTATTTCCTTAGCACAGGTGATGTCATCTTCAGTCGACAGTAAGGGGAAAAATGTTTAAATACGTTCGATTCTCAATATTACCATGCTCCCAAAGACATATTTATATGTTTTGTTTATGCTAGAGCATACAGAAGGCTTTGATGCAGTCTCTGAACTGAAGAGAATGCACGAAGCATTGGTATTTATTACAAAAACGGCCAGCAGGTGGCAGAAGAGTATAAGATCAACTAGGGCCATGTTTCAACAAGCTCATTTACCCACAGTTCTAAGCAGATTTGTGAATAATGATGAAGCTTAGCTAAATTTCTAATGCTAATTGCTGCAAAACGGAAAAAGATAGAAATATACTTTTTTTTTCCTGATGATTGGACAGACTCCAATTTTTCTTTTGGTAGGTTCTATGTTTTTATAGCGATAGAACACAATATTCTGTATCCTATAAAACAGCCGGGAGCAAAATTGGTTGCTTCAGTGAAAATAGCTTTGAGTGAATGAGTTAAAGGTATTGTATTTGAAAAATAATGTAGTTATCAAATTCATTCTGGACAATACATAACTATTTACTGCTGAAAAGGGCTCAATGAGTCAAGTATTCTTTTAATTGTTTTCCTTGCAGAAATGCAAATTTATGTTTCCTTGGACGGTAACTTTTTTTCCCCCTATGACAGTCAAGTAATTGTATATTTGGAGGCAGGTGTTGTTGCAAAGGCCAACCATATTGTAGCGAATAAACTGAATAACTTGGAAACAAATTGTGGAAATAACAATACACAGTGGCTGCCGGTATTTTAAGAGGAGCTTGAAATGCATTTTCAATTAAAATAATCAATTTAGTCGGTGTGAGGAAGGCCATTTTGGCTCATTTGCGAATTTGCATAAATGTCCCACAATACCCAGATTGGCATGTGTAAATTTTAATTTGATAATGCATCTCTTCCAAGAGGTGGCAGGGTCGAATTGGATTAGCGTCTTGAATTTCATTAGGGTTGTTCGACAAAGGTCCCTTTTTATAACTCCAAGATGTCATCAGCTTGAATTTGAATAGAATTAATTCCCTTTCATATTGGTGCATCGGTTTGGAACTCTCCCCTAATCGTCTTCCCTTTTTAACTCTAATCTTTTCTCCTACGGCAAAACTCTCTTATCTGTGTCTTTAATACACTGACGCAGCTCTCAGATGTGCAGAGATTTCAGAGCTTCATGTCGTTAATAGAACTCTCAAATCTAAGGTAAATTGGTCCTTTTAGTCAGAAGTCACTTTCAGCTGCATTTAATTTGCAAAGCAAAACATACTGTAAGAGAAAGGTTGTCGAGCTCACTCAAAGTTGTCAACTTTAGAAATTATAGCTAATATGTGTCTGTATTCATTTGATGCATAATGACCTTCATAACTTGTGTGTGTTTTTTATTTTATTTTGCAGGAATCAAGAATAAACTGCATCCGCATAGCTCGCAAAGGTAATTTGAATTGAATGGTGTGACCTTGAGTTCACTTTACATCAGTAATCTTATTAAATTTTGTACTGTATTCCTTGTTAGAATGAACATAATGGCTCACAAAGTCTATATTGCACTGTTATTTTTCTCAAGTACAAAATTGGGAACATGGACAAATGTTCTCTGCTTGTTTGTCGGTGGTTTTCAGCGAAAAGGGCAACAGGCAGGGAGGGATTAGAGGTCAGGCTTTCATCGTGTTTGTTTGCAAGTGGCCGCTGGGACGAGGATATCAAAGGCAGCCTCTTTGTTCTCATCAGCGGTCCACGAGATGGGCTACATCTGAGGGGCTCTGACCTCGGCAGGCTCCAAAGGTCATCCACATCAAAACTTCCACACGGAGCCACCTTGGCCTTAGTATGAGAAAGCCACCCAGCACCTGTACTGTATCTTAGATTTTTGGATTGGAGAGGACATGAAAAGGGCAAGGAAATTGACACTAAATTCTCCTGGCAGTAGAACTCTCCCCATCCCATACTCGTGCTGTACTACACTGTGGGATCACAGTGAATACAAGGCATGATGTCCATGTGAGGTGAGGAGTTGGGACCCAAACGCAGACAAGACACAGCAGTTAGGAAAAAGTATTTCTTATATAAAAATACAAAGTAACAACAGAAAGCAGACCTGGATTCAGATGACCTTGCATAGCAACTGACAACTTCATCATCACAAGGGACATAGCAACTGTATGGCAATTGCCAACGTCATCATCATCATCATCCCAAGGGAACAAATACAGGACCATAACAACCCACTGACCCAACCCAAAACACAGTCATAACGCATGAGTTTGTAAAAATCACTCCACCAATGCAGTAAACAGATCGTATTCCAGAAATTGACCAGGAAACCTTTTGTTTTTGTTTGTTATTTATCACCAGTATTTAAAAAAATGGAAGCGATGCCTTTCTACTTGACAGGCAGAAGGAAAGGCCACTCGATCAGCCACTGATTAATTCAGCCAATGTTAAATAGAAGCCAACATTGCGAAAAAATGCAATGAAACCAAAAAAAAAAGAGATAAATGTAAATGGCACAACAAAATAAAAAGAAAAGCTTGTTGAAATGACTGGCAATTTAGCACAGACATACCAAGGTTGATCAAAATTGTACAGGGCTGTATGGGTCTTTGTCCTTATTGGCAGTCCACTTCATGATTCTCTGGGGACAATGCGTCTTGGGATAAGGGCGGCTATTATGAATTGTAGCAATGCATGTACCAAAAACACAAAAAAAAAGATGAAGAAACATTTAAAATTTGCACCACCCAAAGGATGTCGCCATCCAATTATCGTTCCACGCTTTCACTGAAAATCTGTTTTGCAGTTTTTGCCTAAACTACCAACAAAAAGTGATCAAAACAATAACTCTGATTCTTGAAAAAACTGTTTAAAAAAAGTACAACATTCGTGTAATTGAAAGCAAGCAATCAGGGGTTATTTCCAAGTGTGACAGGTCAAAGATTTCTAATGTGACCACTGTGATCCTTCAACCATTAACATGGACTCAGCATCATCTTCGCCTAAGCTGTTTTTATCAAGCAGCACGTCACAAGCCAAGTGGAGGCAAATGATTCCGGCTTTGATACGAAAACTGGAGATTACATTTCAACTTCCAGGTGACAGCTTAATTAAGGATCTGTTGGCAGGCTCAGTGTGACAATAGACTTTCATTTCACCCGCTAAGCGCCAATTTCCAGCATGGGGCAACTGGCAAATGTGCGGACTGACGTGGAAATCCATTTCATGCTCATGTTCAGCCTGATGGATATTCCGGGTTAGATGTGGTAGAAGTGTGCAGATACGGTTTACATCCTCTAAATTTCTTGACGCTTCGGCAATATGAAGTAACCAAGTACGAAACCTCCAAAGTTGAACACAATTACGTGATGCTGGTTGACTTCCAATTTGTGCTCATTTATTCCGTTTTGCGATATTTGGAATAATTCGCTTCAAACTGTTACCATTAAACGTGACTGTTGTCGCAATGTTTTTTGCTGATGCTCCACATGCATTTCACCTATGTCAACATTAACTTTGACACAAGTGTAAAATTGAATAAACATTATAACCTTTTCATAAGTGATAAATATACTGCAGCTTACCATTATGACTCTAGATAGCTGGTAACTAAAGTGATCTGTATGATCTAGCAACCGCATAGCATAACAACATCATAACGCAATGGTCATGACCTAACCAAAAACTTAAGAGTGGGTAATACATCATCATAGCAATTGCATAGCAACCACAAATATAATCGCAAATGCATAGCAACTGACAACATCAACATCATAACACAATGACCCCATGACCCAACCCAAACTAATATAAAACCATAACAACTGCATAGCAACTGACATTAGCGTCACAAGGAACATAGTAACGGCAAAGCAACTGCAAAATAAGAGTGACTAGACAAAGAGTGGCTAATACATCACCTATCAACATTAACATCATAACAAAATGGGCATGACCCAATCAAAAACAGTCACACTAATACAATTGCAAAGCAAAACTCACAACATTACCATCATAAGGAACATAGTAAGAGTGACAAGACAAACTGAGTGGGTAATACACCATCATAGCAACCGCATATCAACCACAAAAATCATTACAAATTACATAGAAACTGCATAGCAACTGACAACATCAACATCATAACACAATGACCCCATGACCCAACCCAAAAATAGTCACACCAATACAAGACCATAACAACTGCATAGCAGCTGATAACATTACCATCACAAGGAGCATAGTAACGGCAAAGCAACTACAAAATAAGAGTGGCAAGACAAATTTAAGAGTGGGTAATACATCTTCATAGTAATTGCATAGCAACCACAAATATAATAACGAAGGACATAGCAACATCATAACACAATGGTCATGACCCAACCAAAAACATAAGAGACATAATAACTGCATAGCAACTACAAAATATGAGTGACTAGACAAAGAGTGGCACATCATCGTAGCAACTACAAATATCATCGCAAGGGACATAGCATCTGACATCAACTTCATAACACAATAACCCAATGGCCCAGCCCAAAACACAGTTATAACGATTTTGATGCCCAGAAATTGATCAATGTAGAAATGTTTGGATGTCATATTTTAGGAGTTTAAAGGCATTCAATAGTTATGGTTCTGCTCTACAACTAATAAAAAAAACAAAGTTTACCTGCCAGATGAGATGCTTTCAAGTCACATTCAATACTTTGATTCCAATTTAGACAAACAGCGGCAACCATAAAAGGCCACCAGCTCCAGATAGTTGGTCTACAACATGGCTCTGTTTTTATATTTCCCTGCCCCAAAACACTTACGTCCCCAGCAGGCTGCGAGGTCGAGCTGTATCCTGAGGCCCGCTCTGACTTTCTGCTGCTCTCAAGACGTTCCACTGGCCTCGGAAAGGCTGGTTTGAGGCTTGGCAAGGCCTTGAGCGCTGACTGACACACACAGGAAAAGAAGATCAGTGGGCCCCATGAACTTGTCAAAGGAATATCCGCCGTGAGGAACATGTAGCGAGACTTGCAAGCTGGAGGACCTTTTCAGTGAGAGCGAGGGGCCTCGGAAGTTTCCGTCTGGAGCTGCTGTTTGGAAGACTTATGTCTCTGAAATATAATAAATAATTCAATGTTTACAGGGAAAGCATCTCTTGGGTGTTGTAGCAACAATGTGTACAGTGCACTGATAGGTTACCGTGGCTACACATCACAATTTGAAAGGCAATGATTACTAATTAGGGGAATATAAAAATTTATCTTGAATAACTCCCGTTACCTTGGTTATTCATTTTATTCGTCTTTAGAAAGCTCCTATATAATCTCTTTGCATGTCAAACATAAGATACGTACCTGAGCGCTACGTTTGTCGAGTTGGCTAACACCGGCAACGTCTGTCACTTCCTTATTTGCATGACGCTTTCATTATTGCCAGCAATTTGAAAAGGCCTTTTGAAATATCACTGCTATTGAAATGCAGTGATGGCATTAAGAAAGCCATTAGAATTCAGCAGATGTCGTCAGTAGTCAGGATAAGTTGAATAGACGCATTGTGCTATGAAAAGTATCTACCTGCCCGCAGGAGAGGCGAAGATTTTCAAAGATGTGAATTTTCTCTGCCGCCACATCCACTTTCAATGGCGCGTGTGTGTGTGAATCATTTCTTGAACAAATTCTGCCACCTTTAAGCGGCACTGCTTTTGAAAGTTCCATCTATTTTGCTTCCCCCAGCCGCCTGCAAAGACCACCGCAAGGCTTTGGAGGTGTCCCAGAACTCGGAGGAGATGGGGCTGATTCTGGGCGTGTGTGTCGGCGGCCTGGTGGTGCTCATTCTCCTGCTGGGTGCTGTCATCATTATCATTAAGAAAGGGTAAAGACTGTTGATTTGTATACAGCATGCCTCATTATGTGCACAGCCCCTCCATTGTTTTCCTTCATTTTTTTTTGTGTGTGTGCAAAGGGATCGGATCCATAAGCAATTTTTCTGGAAGGTTATTCTTGCTTTGGCGAGGATTGTTTTCATGGCTTTCACTTCCTTATAATGTATCAAAGGGACCAACAATTCTCATCTGCATAGCCCATCTCAGTATGTGAAGTATTTTAATTAACAGCTGATGCAATTCAATTAGCTACTTAATTACATACACCAAGCGCAGGACCGAAGCAGAAATGAGATGGCAATTGGGAGGGAAAATGTGTGCTCTTAGAGACTATTAGCCAGTGAACCCGTAGGTCTCCAGTATATTTGTCCAGCCGTTTCTTCTGCCAGCCTTTAATAACTTCTTACAGTACAACCACCAAAGTCAGACACAATTTTTAAAAAGTAACTCAATTTGACAGGTCCAGAGGGAAATAGGTTGCTTTCATAAAACTTCCCTCACTCTGGAGGCAATGTCTAGGTAACGTTTTAGAATGTCTCGTTGCTGTAGTGTAAAACTAGAGTATTGGTGAACTACAAACAAATCATTGACTCTCTCACACTGATAACATGCAAACAAGCAGAGGGAGGATTGTTGTCTGTTCAGAGAAGGTGAGACTCTTTCATGTTCACAGCTGGCTTTTTAATGTCAATTAAAAAAAAAAACTATTCATAGTTGATAGCGGCTGAGAAAGAAAAAAACGGGGGTTGAGACCCCCCAAAAATATTTTTTATAATTATTTTTAATTTAATTGATATTATGAATATATTATTTATAATATAATATTATATTACGATATAATATAAATAATAATGATAATAATATATAAATAAATAAACTTTTTGGTGATTAAAACCCCACCATTCATAGTTGATAGCGGCTGAGTCCTGTCTTTGCAAGTATGGGCAAAGAAGCTCAGGGGTTATTTAAAAATGAATCCTAAAGTGCACTAGCAGCCAGTGCACTGAGGCAAAAATAGGGGAAATGTACTCAAATGTACGTGTCAGATAAAAGTCATGCAACAGTGTTCTGCACCGTTTGCAGGCGACAAATGGCTGATGAGCTAACCTCCGCTCAGAGTCCATTACAGTTGTCCTGCCGTGTGGTTACAAGGGCAGGGCCAACTGTTCCAAAGTGTTGCCTTGGGAGAAATACGTTGACTTTTGGCCAGCTGCCTCAAGTGTTAAAAAAGCTTGACTTAACAACTCCGCTTGATCTGGCTGGCATTTCACCAGGCATCTGAATTTAAGATTGTCAGAGTGCCCAAGAAAACCAGATCAAATGTTACCAAAAACCATCACCTCTGTCTTGTTGTCACTGCAGCTTATAAACGAGAGAGAATATCCAGTGCATTTTTTTTACAGGCACAACAATTTGGTCATCTGTATAAAAGTAAAAGGAATTAGCATGTTTCCCAATTAAGAAGCCAAGTGGAAACAAATAGGGAAAAGAAAAGGGGACCTAAAACAGAGCCCAGTGGGACCCCACATGTGGGGTCACCAGCGCCGGCCATTTTCACTGAAACAACCTCCTTCGCTCCCGGCTGTTTTACTGTATTTTGACTGATTTTGCAAGGCCCACAGAATATTGTGTTTTATTGCTATAAAAACATGGAACCTACCAGAAGAAATATTAGTCTCTTCTTTCATCAGGAAAAAAGTATATTTGTATCTGTTTTGCAGTAATTAGAATTAGAATATAGCTAAGTTTCATCATTATTCACAAATCTGTTTAAAACAGTGGAGAAAATAGCTTTTTGCAACATGGCCCTGGTTGATCTCTTATACTCTGCTGCCACCTGCTGGCCGTTTTTTGTAATAACTACCATTGCTTCTAGCATTCTCTTCAGTTCAGAGGCTGCATCAAAGCCTTCTTTATGCCCTAGCATAAAAAAAACATAAATATGTCTTTGGGAGCATGTTAATATTTAAAATAGAACATATTTATGCATTTTTGGACCAAATGAGTCAATCGGTCAGATGTTCACGTATTCTAACACATTTTCCCAGAAACTTTCGAGTTTGAAATTGCGCCACGGTTGACTGGTGGAGGTTCCACTGTTTTACTGTTTTAGCACACAAAATGAGAAGTTATAAACGGCTCCAGAAAGTCATATTAAATGGCTGACACAGTTTCCTGACTGCTATTGAATAATGCCCATTTTGAAAAGTCTGCACTATTCTACAAATGAGCTCAGGCTCCTGTGCTGAGCGCCCGTGAAGTTTCCCCCCTTTTTAGATAATTGATTGCTGAATTTGCTGTGACAGGAAGGCCACGTGGTTTGGCGCTTGAAGTGTACCACGGGAGACACGTTCTAATGAAGGGAACACACACACACACGCACGTATTTTGTGTCAGCACCTGCTCGATTGGATTGCGCGCATCACATGGTCACCTGCACAGCTGATTTCCTGCTTGTGGTTTTCAGTGTAATCAATGCGCATTCTGCTTTCAGCTGACATTGTGTTCATGATACATCTCTTCTTGATTTGTTTTCCTCCTCCTCCACTTCCTCCTGCACTCTTGCCAGAAGGAACTACTACTCTTATTATCCGTAAGTGATTATGGCTCTTTTCTTTTCCATTGTTTTGTGATCCATCAGACACTTGCTTGTGCTCTGGCTGTCTATCACACAACAGGAAGACATGCAAAATGATTGCGACGACGACGAGATGCGTTATCATTTGTGCGGCTTTGTTTGACACGGCCCCTTCTCTTCTTTTGTGTTCCTTAATAGGAAAGCTGTGAACATGAATAAGACCCCCATTACTTATCGCCAGGAGAAGAGCCACATGGGCTCCATGGAGCGCAGTTTTACCGACCAGAGCACCTTGCAAGAAGATGAAAGGATGGCTCTCTCCTTCATGGACGCACACACCTGTGGTAACCGAAGTAAGACACAAATTATGTTCAAAAGTTGGCTTTCAGGAGGTGCTGAAAGTGGCTGAGTCGGGCTGGTTTGGTCTTAAGGCAAGTTTCGATCTACAAGTTGAGTCTGAAGAAGCCATTTGTGATTCTTGTCATTTCTCTTTGAATCGATTGCCCTTTTTATGGTGTCAATCTGATGACAAGGAGAAGACAGATGTGTTTACTACACGGTTGTAAGATTTCTTGGTCAGCTTCTCACATTAGTCGACGGATTCATCCACAAGCTCAAGTTACAATTTGGCAAATTTCATATTTTGACAAAAATCTAGACTTTTGGTCAGTTCACGTGTGTGGGTGTCATTTTTATGAATTACTGACCAATCCCAAGTGTTAAAAATGGCTTGCTCTGTTTGATGATGCAATCTTAATGGCTCAACAAACATGCCCGATGCCAGCGATTTACTGTTTCATGCTTCATACTTAAAATGTAATGCAGAATGCTTTACATGAATTAGAATGTGATATGATAAGCAAATGGAAATTCTACATGTGGTGTTTATTTCCTAATCTGACATGCATATTCACTGCTTTTTTATAAATTGTCTTATAGATTTAAAGAGCTTCATTGCTCTTATTTCATTTTTTTTTCAGTTTGCTGCAATTAACATTTTGTAAAGAATCTTCCTTCTGAATCAACATTTTCCACAAATTCAAAGAATAATAAACAGCAAAAATGCTTTTAACTCATTCACCCCCAGCCATTTTCACTGAAGCAACCCCCTTTGCTCCCGGCTGTTTTACTGGATTTTGACTGATTTTGCAAGGCCCACAGAATTTTATCTGCATGATAAACTTTTCAAAAAGTTCAACTTTATTAGGTTGTTAAGTCTTAAGGCTTAAGGTGGCAACAATGAACTGTCCCGTTGCAGGCGATCCACGCAGTTCGGTGAACGAGGCCAGCAGTCTGCTCGGAGGCTCCCCGAGGCACCCGTGCGGACGCAAAGGTTCCCCCTACCACACGGGGCAGCTGCACCCCGCCGTCCGAGTGGCCGACCTTCTCCAGCACATCAACCAGATGAAGACGGCTGAGGGCTACGGCTTTAAACAGGAATATGAGGTGAGCTGTTGCACGTACCCTCGGTGGTAATTCCATGTTGTCACCCTATGTCTGGTGCTGTCAAATGCTAAGCTCTGTGACAAAGGAGGCTTTATGACTAAATTAGTCTGTGGAATATTGAAATGTAAATTCCACTGCATAGGTGTAATTTATACTTTTTTTCTCTACCATTAATCAGGCTGGTGCAAATGGGAGAAAAGTGATTTAGATGACTTATTTCTTAGTGATGGAACTTTTGAAAAATTTGAACTCCTTTAAAACTATGGCAAGACAGAGCCCCCCCCCCCCAGTATTTACATGCAATGCAGACAAAGCTCACATAATGAAAAAGTACGTGCAGTTGTACCATTAAATAGATTGACAGAGAGCTGTGCAGCACCTATAGATAACACAATCATTGTTCAAGTGCACGTAATTTAGTATTGTTAAAGCAATACAAGGTCACTGTCAGTGTTTTTCTAAAGCTTCTTTTTCAAAAACCACTTAGCGAAGCTGAATCATGTTTTCTGATGGCCACTGCCTTTTATAATTCGAATGTGAGTGAATGACTACGAGGGTTAAACCAACAATACTGTGAGAACATCATGTAATCATGAGAAACATTTTTTAAAAGATGAACAAAGTTGTAAATCTGTAATGAAATGGAGTATTAAGAGAATGAGTGACTGAGGCCTCAGTGGCGGACCCTAAACAATACAGAGTGCTTGGAATAGTACCGGCTGTGTCATGTGAGGACACAGCAGTTTGGAAACAGGTATACAAAAATATAAAGTAATGACCAAGAGCGGGGCTGAATTCAGATGGCCTCGAAGAAAACCTTCACTATGAATCTTGAGCGGGCTGGATGCAGAGAAACCTCAACTGAGAGAGATAGATGCAACCTCAAACACATGGAAAAACATTTTACATGGAAGAAACCTCAACGTGCTGAGAGAAAACCTCAGCTAAGGACAAAAGTGCCGTTCGGTAACGCTCACTAGGGCAATGCACAATTATGTATGACAGAACAAAAAGGCCTAAAGAGTGACTAGACAAAATAAGATACCTAATACTGGAACATGGCAATTGACATCATCATAAGGAACATAGTAACTGCATAAGACTAGACAAACTAAGAGTAGCTAATACATCAGGATCAAACATTATTATGTCAAGGGACATAGTAACTGCATAAGACTAGACAAACCAATAGTGGCTAATACATCAAGATCAATTATTATCATCATAGGCGACATTGTAACTGCATAGCAACTGATAACATCAGCATCATAAGGAACATAGTGGCTGCATAATACTAGACAAACTAAGAATGGCTAATACATGAAGATCACGCATTATCATTTTAAGGCACATAGTAACTGCATAAGACTAGACAGACTAAGAGTGGCTAGTACATCAAGATCTAACATTATCATCATAAAGGACATAGTAACTGCATAGCAACTGATGATATCAACCACATAAGGGACATAGTAACTGCATCATGCTAGACAAACTAAGAATGGCTAATACATCAAGATCAAATATTATCATGCCACGCGTTCTAATCTGGAACTGGTCCATTCTGTTCTCAGTCATATATGATGAAGTTAAGGTGTGGCAGTGTTATGACGGTGTTTTGTGTTGGGTCATGGGGTCATTGTGTTATGATGTTGATGTTATCAGTTGCTATGCAGTTACTGTGGCCTAAATATGGACTAAATTGGCCTCTAATAGCAACACGTTGTCCAGTCCCCATTTTGTGTTACGATGCATGGAGTCCATGGAGTAATCAACACATCCAAAAGAGAGACCACTATGGCTTGTTCCAGGCCAAGAGATTCATGTGTGATTTTCACATCCTGCAAAAAATCGACTGACTTGGCAAACGCGTTTGACGTTAATGGTGAGCAGAAAGTTGGGTAAAGCCATCAGTCGTCCTCTGACATCATTCACGAGCCCTTTGCGCAGCCCGCTGAAATTAATTAGTGGTGTTAAAAGGCATGTGGATCACACTGAGGTTGAAGGTACGAATAAATCATTCGCATATGCGGCGAAAGACGAACTCGTGTCGCAAGGCAAGACTGATGAGGTTAATCGTCTCAGGAGGCATTTGGTCCTCTGTTAGCAGATCCCAGGCAAGCAAATGAGGACATTTTGACTTTTTTTCTCTATATATTCAGCAGCATTCGTATAAATCCCACCTGATAAATCTTGGTTTTGATGAAAGACGGCCAGTCCGAGGTCTGGTGCCACTCTTCGTACTTTCTAGAGTCCATTAGACTTGTTAGCACACTTCCGTGGAGAAAAAAAAAGTGTCTGTTAAAATGTGATGTTAAGCGTGAGAATTTGTTTTGCCCACTTAACAGCACTGGGGTAGAGTGGTTAGCACTTTGGAATCTGCCTTTCAATAATCGTGTTGAATGCTTTCAACTTTTGTTTGCTCTACATGGCGGTTCTGTTGGTATTTTACTGCTTTTCTATTGCAAACATTCCTCAAATTTGCGTTTCATGTTTTTCAATACCTTTTCACTGGAGCGCAGGCGTCAGCAACGCGCTTTGCTAAACCACAAGCTAGCTTTTAACACACTGCTGTCAGTTGATTGGTCAACAGCAGGCACAGGAAGGGAGAATGCTTGTCAGGCGCCGTAGTTGACCCGCGATCAGTTCAAGTTGAATCCTGCCTGTCACCCGAAGATGGCCGGGATCGGCTTCAGCTTCTCTGTGAACCCAGAACAGCACACGAAATGGAAGATGGATAGAGGGATGTTCTTCTTACAGCGAAAAACTGACAGTGTTTCTTAATCGCCATGCCATTGCTGGGAATAGCAAAGCTAATCTGGATCACATGAGCTGGTTCCTAATGATTACGTAACTCCGTTTTTATTCATGAGATATAAGAATTATCTTGGATTTACATGTACACCTGCAATATCTAATACAATCCAACATGTGACGTGAGCTTTATCAAAATGTCTGGGGAATGTAAATCCAATTAGCCATGTGATTTTATCTAGAACAATCTTGAATTTTCCGAACCAGTATTGTAACCTAAATTTAATACAAAATAAGGTCTTTAAAACTCCAAATGTTACAATATGTTTTTAGTGGCTAGTAGTGGCTGCCTTCAGTCTTCAGGACACAAAGGGCTGTGCATTCAAAATTCAATTACAATTTCAATTATTACACTCCACAATTACTAAATCAACATAATCGTAAAAAAAAGATTATTAATACAAATTTTTGTTGTTGTTTCAATTTATACATTTGCACCTTTTTTTTATATTTAAAAATAACTAATTTAATACATTTTGTTTCATCCAAAAGGAACTTGCATAATTGTAGTTTTTCAAATAATTGTATTTGTCTTAATATTTTTTATTAGCTTTTTACGTTTAAACATTTTCGATTGCACTTACTGCATTTCCAACTTCAAGTTTTTGCCAACATAAATAGATAAATAAATATACATTATAATAAATTCTCTTTGGTCCAAAAGGAATTTACATAATTATAGTACTTCTATTTTTTTAAATTGGTCTTTACATTTCTAAATGTGTAAACATTGTCCTGTTTTGTACCAAAAATAAATAAATGATCATCCTACTGCACAGTGCACAAGCTGCACTCCAACTTCGAGTTCTTGCCAACATAAATAAATAAATACATATTATTATACATTCTGTTTGGTCCTAAAGGAACTTACAAAATGATAGTGTTTCTTTTTTATTTTTAATTCATTCACAGCCATTAACGGTTATAGACGTCACAGATTAATTTTTTTACTGGGCTGGCGGTGAATGAGTTAATTGGTCTTAATATTTTGAAATGCTTAAAACATTTTCTTGTTCTATACCAAAAAAAAATAATCGTTTGGATAATCGTGATTTAAATTATTGCCAAAATAATTGTGATGATTATTTTTCCCACAATCGAGCGCCCCAAGGACACATATTGAAGGGCCGTGATCTTTGTGTACTTTCCTCCAGTGAATCAATTTTTGGCTGAGTGATGAGATCACACCCTGCAAGAAAGTCCACCGCTGTCATCCAAAACCTGTTGCATTGATAAAAAAAAAAAAGACAGCTAACATATTTTGTCTCTGCTTCTTGGTGTCCCTCTCCACTGGAACTAAGCTTGTAGACTCATTAAACTGTCCCTCATGGGAAAAAGAATCCCGTGGAAACAAAATCAATACACACCTCTTTGCTCGAGTGTGTGTTTTGATGGAGTGTCTCTCAAAGCAAGGAAATTGATGAGGACGATGATATTACACTGCCCTAGCGGGTGTAAGCTTTTTATTTCCCTGAGGAATACCTGTGTTCTGTAAAAAACAGTGATCAATAATTTACAGTGAGTTAAGTTGTAAGGGGGCGCGCTTACGTGCGCCACTTGCTGTCACTGCATTCTTTTCAACGCCGACTCCGCTACAGTGAAGATTTTTGCCGGGGAACTGGGAACTTTGATTACAGCAGTTGGCCTCGTCGCGTTAAGGTCAAGGGAGGATGATGAACTCCCGGAGTAAAAGTGCACTTGCAGCAAAGGTTACCACTGAATCACAACACTCTTAATTTGGAAAAGCACAACGTCGAACTTTCAAAGGGTAGGATTACTGTGCACAAATCGTGACGGCGTGGCGCGCATTCGTGCAGGTAAAGGTATCCTGAAAAAAAAAGCCTAATTTGGGAAACCTCCGACTGTATTGGACTGGGGTTTTACTGCTGCCATCTCACTTTGCTCATTTTAATTGATCCTCTTAACCAACCCACACCACTGATCCCTGCCAGTGAGGCTCTCTAATCAATCTTCCGCAGGTTCGTATTGCTTTGCTTGCCTTCAATATTGCACAACCCCCTCACGCGTTCCCTTTGTTTTTCCTCTGCCTGCTCCTCTCTTGACGTCTGAGGAGCGATGAGAGCGGAGAAACAAAGAGCTCCGAGGTCTGGCATCAAAATTTAAGAGGAAAGGAGAAAAAACTGCAGTCGCGATATATACAATGTAAAGAGTTAGAAGGTAAAGAGAAGGCAGGATTCAAAGAGGGGCGGCACATGGTACAAGTGAGGAGGAGGGTGTAATCCTATGCAGGATTTGGCTGGTTCTTGGCTCTCTTGTGGGGAAAACTGCATTGTAATCCCCTGCTCAGCATGCAGACTTTGGCAGAGTTTCATCGAATTTCCCCAGTGGCTGAAAACCACAGGGGGGGGTATGCCTGTCTTGAAATATGCATGTGTTTGTGTGCAGACATCTGAGGGGGCTTTTTGTAGAACTAATTTCGGCCCCCACAGTGGACCCTCCAAAGAAGTTTTACATGACTTGGGAGAGGACTTGTAACCATTTTTGAATTAACAGCTTTGGTTATGGTTTGATTATTATAAGTGCAAATATCTTCCTGTTTTCCTTCACATTTTTCTTATTCATGTGCCGCAAAGAGCGTAGGTAGTAAGCCATGCATGCTAATTGTTGTGCTGTGGGTTTGAGCAGACAAACACACCATGTGGCCATAATACAATCCACTAAAGGTGTTTGAAAAGCTTTGAACCTTTTGCATGCTAGTCGCACATCAATGTAGAATTGTTTGTACCAAATGAACTTTTGTTGTGGTTTTCTGTGATTGGATAATCACTGTTTGGTGAAGGGTTCTAGCAAATGGCCAGTTTATCAACTAGGTAAGAATTATCGAAATTACCAGTGGGTTATTTGAACAAAACTTGAACAAAATTAGGATAACTGTACTCTATTTTTATAAATCAATCCTTCTCAAATAGGGGGTGCTCATTATATCTACACTCTAAAAAAGAGAATTGTAATTGAATTGAATTAAGTTCATCCACGTTGAATTAATTATGAGTTCATTAAACTTAATATATTTACTTTATATTAACTTGAATTAAATTAATCCAAAGGTAATCCAAAGTGAAAATATTAAGTTTAATGAACTCCTAATTAATTAAATGTAACGTAATATATTAAGTTTAATGAACATAATTCAGTCGAGTGTTACCAATTGAAGCTTTTTTTTTATGGTCAACAATTCAATTTGTAATCTTAAATTAGTTCAACAATTATCTTTTTAAAGTGTTCATGAGTTGAATTGAGTGGCTATAACTACTAAATATTATTTTCTGTGTATGAGCATAAGCCTATGCTAAATGGTTAGCAAAAGCATTAGCATTAGCGCGCTAGTGATTACCATTTAAGGTAAACAAACACTACCATTTAGTTTACACATACGTGATATATACATTACACATGTTAAGAAAAAGTAAGACACTTACGGATAATGCTTCAACAATAATCAGTGAACGACTGGAGCTGCCTATGTTAGCTACAATTAGCTCAACAACTTCCTGTCCACGGCGTACGTCTGCAAAAAAGGTCCGTGTAGAAACCTGGACGGCGGCACAAACATGAGCTTTGAGGCAGATATTTTTAGTCGACTTATTTTCAACGTCAACTTATCTGAATTTTTTCCCAACCCCAACTCGAATAGACATCACAGTACAGCTCATGCCTTCAATCCTTATGTTAAATATATTTAACTCATTCACTCGCAGCCATTTTCACTGAAGCAACCCCCTTCACTCCCTGTTTTATTTATTTTATTTATTTTATTATTTTTTTTATTATTATTATTATTTATTTTATTTATTTTGACTGATTTTGCAAGGCCCACAGAATATTGCGTTGTATTGCTATAAAAACATGAAAGAGTAGAGTCTCTTCTTCCATCAGAAAAAAAAAGTATATTTCTATCTGTTTCCGTTTTGCAGCAATTAGCATTAGAATACAGCTAAGTTTCATCATTATTCACAAATTAGTTTAAAATTGTGGGGGAAAACAGCTTTTTGCAACATGTCCCTGGTTGATCTCTTATACTCTGCTGCCACCTGCTGGCCGTTTTTGTAATAACTACCATTGCTTCAACCGTTCTCTTCAGTTCAGAGGCTGCATCAAAGCCTACATAAAAAAATTATAAATACGTTTTTGGCACACTGGTAACATTTAAAATAGAACATATTTATATGTTTTGGGAGCAAATGAGTTTTACTTATTAATACCATAAATATTAATGTCATGCTTATGTACCTCATGAGTCTGACCTACAATTTTGGATCTAAATCTTGTCTCCTCGCAATTGTCTTATTTGGATCTCTTCAGAGCACTCACGCTGTCACAATGTGATGTCGAGAAAACAAGGTAGCAGTTTTGTTCCGCCTGCGACTGCACTGCACTATTGTTTGGAACCAATGGCACTAACTTATACCGGGGTTCACCTTTACAAGAGAATGTGTGAAAACAAATGAAGTTGCACATTGTAATACAAGGTATTTTTTTGGTAACAAGTGTGAGCTGAAGAGTATGTGAAATTGGCAGCCTCGTGACACCCAAAGGTCTCGAACGGAAGAGCGACGAGGCACAATGCTCTCAGCTTTGTTCTGTTTAATTTCACAGCGCGTATGTAGCATCAAACCTCTCCATAAAATCCGATGCTTCTTGAGCTAAGCCTCCATCGTGTGTCACAGTTGTGCCCTATTTTCATTCAAGACTATTTGAGAGGTTACTGGAGAGGGTTCTTAAAGTATGCATTACATTAACCCCCCCCCCCCCCTCCTCTGTTCTCTACATAGAGCTTCTTTGACGGCTGGGACTGCACAAAGAAGAAAGACAAAACCAAAGGGAGGCATGATACATTATTGGGATGTAAGTCATCATAGTAAAAACACACAATCTAACACGCTTGTCCTACGTCAATGCACTTCTGTTCTGTTGTCTTTAACTGCGTCAGATGATCGCCACCGAGTCAAGCTCAACCCTCTCTTGGGAGACCCCAATTGCGACTACATCAACGCCAACTACATTGACGTAAGTGTCCGGCGAGGCCCTCGCTCTCTCGGTCCTGTAAACCAATCAAGTCAGCTGACCCACTTTCATCCAATCAAACAACCCGCTTAGTTTTGTCACGCTTGTCAGCCACTGCGTAACATTCCCCGAGCCCGGGACAAAGTCAGCTATCACTTTTATTGAAACAGGAGAATAAATGCATTTAATACCATGGAGAGGAGATGAACCTCTTTTTTTAGGATGCCACTAATCCCTCTAAATGAAATCGACTTGATTGATGTTATTCAATCTCTGGTTGGGCGTGGGCGGGGTGGCGTGGTGGAGATTGAGGATGGGGGCCGCGGATGGGTAATGATCCTTTCCATTGTTAACCTTGAGTGTTCTCCACACATGACGTGCCACAGTAATTTTCACCTGTCATTAATAGGTTAGATGCTTTCATGCGTTCTCATCCATACATGTTCCCATTCACTTATTTCTAAGTTCACCGGTAAGACGGCTGTACGAAAATCAAAAGTCAAGTTGTGGCAAACAGCTAAAGATAGAAGTACGTGCTTGTCTGTGCTGTGGATTTGTTGAGTTATGTCAAGGGAAGTGTGGCAACCTGACATAGATTCTTTTGTCTCACACGATTTATTTTGCACACCTCGCACTGGGACTCGATATGGTGCCTCTGTGCGAAGCTGAGGCGGAGTGATTCCCCGCCCTACACTACCTTGGACGGCTAAAAGCAGAAACACGTTTCAGTCAAAACTTGTCTGAAGAATAGATTTGAAAGCACATTTCTTCTAAAGATTCATTTATGGAACGCACTTAGGTCGCCTTTCATTGGATTAACCTTTTATGACAAATCAAATCAAGTAACTGCAGAGGTTGTTTTTTTTCCTGGAATAATTGCAAGTGATGAGAAGCTTTTATGGAGCATAAAATTAAAATCATGCCTTGTTATGTGCTTACTTTTTGACGTGGGGGCGTATGCAACATTTGAGTGAAAATTGTTACCTGACAAGGCCGAGTCAACGCATCAAAATTAAAAGCATCTACAGTGGACCCTGTTTTTTTTTTTTTTTTTACAAGAATCAATCCCAGCCGCAAATAGAGGACATATGCAAATAATGGATGCAATGGTAAAAGTGATGTAATTGCCTATATCAGGGACAAGGTTATTTAAAAAAATAAATAAAACTACAATTAAAAAAAAACAATTTCATTAACGAAATAAAATAAAAATGAAAATGCTAACTATAATTTTAGCGAAAACGTCGTTTGTTTTAGTCTTTAGTAATTAATTTAATGCATGAGCCGTTGGGGCCGATTTTAAATGTGATTTTAAGTTGATTTTTTTTAACCGGAATGGACTATATACCACAGAGGAGGCGGGACTTCCGATTTCCGGGTTTTCCTTGGTTGCGCGTTCCCGTCAACGGGTGCGAGGCTGCGAGTGTGTAGTGTCTGTCTCAGAGTGCGAGAGCGCGCGGTTGGGGGGCGCAGGGGTGGGGGTGCGAGTGTTGGAACGCGGCCGCCAGCAGTGGCCGGAAACGGCGCTGATGTGTAAAACCCGGAAGTCGGAAGTCTGTGGCATCTACCCCATAAGGACGTTTGAAAGTGTGTCACACAGAAGTGATGTCATCTAGCAGCAGCCAATAGAAAAAGCACCTTCAGATGATGTCGCTCCGAGGCGACTTGACTTTTGACTTCAATAGCTTGGCTCGCCTGCTTTTTCATTTAGCTCAGCCGAAATGCAACGCTAGGTAGGAAATGAGTTATTTTTTTAATTACCATGGTGTTTATTAAATATTGCGCACAAGTAATTCACTTTTTTTTTTAAAGAAAATGAATACTGAAACTAGCTAAAACTAAACTAAAACTAAGCATTTTTTGAAATAACTAAAACTAATAAAAACTAACAGAATCATGACAACTAACTCAATTTAAAAAACAAAAATCAAAAACGAAATAAAAACTAACTAAAATGAAAATTCCCAAACTATAATAAGCCTGATCAGGGATTGGCAACCACGGCCAGTGTTCCTCGATTAATCTTGTAGAATAAAATATTGATTGCAGCTCAGTAGTTTTAAGTTGCAATAACAGTTTTCACCACTAAATGGCAGATTTACGACAGAGAACACGAGAAAGCGGGTTCTGACAAAAAGCAGCACCAAAACCAAATTAGGTCAAGAAGATGCTGTCTTTCAGGTACAATAGAAAGCATTTAAACGCAAACCTAACCGTTGACATCCGAGAACTGTTAATAGTTTGAAGTGCAAGAAGGAAATTTGGAATCAGCAGAATATAAAAAAATTGCCAAATTACACAAAATCCCAATTAGGCGTGTTTTTCTGCAAATTACGGACGATATGTTCCCGTAAACCAGAAATATGTGCGGTCCACTGTACTTGCAGTGATCGTTTCACAACATTTTATATCGAAAAGCATTCCTCCATCGGAGCCAATGTGTTTGCGTTCAAAACAGAGGCGAGAAGGAGCAAAGTGTTTTCCCCCTCTTTCTCTCTTTCCACCATTCAATGCCTGAGCCTTCGCTTGCTACGGTGCGCTTTGCTTGAAGAACAGGTGCTGTTTTTTTTGCATACGTTTGACAGCCTGCTGCGCCTGCGGAGGAAGGAAGAGCAGTTCAATGTGCCGTGGCTTATATGCTATGTTACGTTTCATTTCATCCGCAGACAAAAAGTCTCACTTTGGCTTCGCAAATCAATACATGTTATGATGACATAAACACAGTTGACATCTGTGTATCTGCTGAAAATAATTTTGTGTGATTTTTATTGGGGGGGGGGGGGCTATAATTGATCTGCGATCTAGTGCAAATTCGATGTAGTTTTTACAAGTTCTAATTTACAACTTCAACTTCATCATGCCTTTTAACTGACATGCAATGCTCATCTTAATTTTGTACGTTAAAGGGATAATGTGTAGGATTTAGTGGTGAAAGTAATAATTAGTTCATTTTAAAAACCCACTATTAATTTCAATAATATGCAAAGAATATGTTCTATCACATCAATGTACATTTAAAAAAATATAATCATAGGTCTAGTTATAACTAATCATATTACATAGGTCGCGGCACTCCTTACAGGAGTCGGACATGTTTTGCTACGGATACCCGAAAGAGAAGAACTTTGCGAACGTAGTTAGCTTCTGGTGCTGCTTGCAGCTAGTGGCGGACCCAATGAGTTGACCACTGCTAGGTCCCATGATTTGGGCTCCCGCTGCTTTGCTCTTGCTGGCTTTTGTGAGCTTCTCCCGCTAGCCACTTCAGCTAGTTAGCAGCTCTTGTTAGCCGCTAGAGCCAGTTCTTGCCATCCGCTCCTGTTAGCAACTCCAGCGAGTTCTTCCATCTTGCTCGCTGTTCCGACAAGCTCCTGCTCGCCGGGCTGCTCGAGCCGCTCACTAGCTCATTCCAAATAATAATTGGTAGTAATTGGTGGTAGGCTTGCAAAGTGTGGTCTCGTTGCGTTCTGTTAATTCACCACTAGATAACACCTAATCCTACACACTGTCCCCTTAAACTAGGGCCCGACTGATTATAATTGGCCGATTAATGGCCAATTATTTTTCCGTTAAAAGAAAAGCTAATTTTTTGACGCTGTGAAAGTACCCTGAATGCACCATTTTGCCTACGTAGCATTGGCAACTAGCAAGTTTGTAGCCTATGTTATTCTGGTTATTCTGTTGTCCCCAAGTGTCATTTAAGATGTTTAATGGCAGCTCAGTTGCAGGTAACTGTAAAACTAAACACACAACGTTGAGAATTACATCCACTGTATATTTAAATATAAAACATGCTTCGTTTTTAAAACATCGCTAGCCTAGCGCTAATGCTCAAAGCAAAGGGATGGTCCCATTCAAATGCTAACAGGAAGTTAGCATTGACTTGCCCCCCAACCGTGCAGCGCGTCTCAACTCTCTGAAATGCTTCGGACAACTGAGAGAAACTACACACTCGCACCCGTCGACGGGAACGCGCAACGGATGGGCAAAAAGGCGGAAGTCCCGCCTCTTTAGTGGCATATACCCAATTATTTTAGTTTATTCTATTCTTATTTCACTTTCTTATTTATTTATGTTGTCATTATTTTTTTCTGCCAAAAATCGGCATCAGCATCGGCCTAAAAAAAATGCATAATCGATCGGGCCCTACTTTAAACATCATAGTGGATGGGGGCTTTTATTTACTCACCTGCAGAGGGTTTCAGGTGTTGATTTGAGGGGAGGAGTCTAATTGAGGGGAGGCCTTGTATAATGTTGGAGCTCGTGACACTGGGGCTCATTGATTGGTCAACAGAGATTTTTGTGTGATTTCAATACGACTGCTGTTTCTTACATATAGTTAAGCCCCACATTGTTTATATCATGGACAGATTTCAGTAAAACTAGTTTTGAAAATTGGCCTTTCAGCTGTAAAAAGCACAATGAAGTGTTACATTGCATGTTATGCCATATCTAAAATATGTGTTTGATATTATATTATTGTCATCTTGATACATACACTCTCTCGACACAAGTACATTTTCCCCAAAAATTTGCTCATTATACCACGTTAGCCACTTTAGCCTGGACCTTTAGAATTGTGCCAAAAATGGTGTTTCTTCAAAATCATCAAATATGATTCATTTCTAACATTGTATAGCCTTTTACTCTGTCATATGCAGCAACAGCAACAAATGCAATTTCACTTGAATAAATTTGAAGCTTAAGTCCACCACCATTCCTTACGTGGCATGGAGCTATTGTAATTTTTCACTTTACATGCTGATTCCATCATGAGATGTCTGATGGCAAAATGTGCATAACATCCGCGGCTCGACTTTTCATGATCACACGCACACACACCTTCCCACCTGTCTGTAAAGCAAGCTGTCTACCAAAAAGCTTCTTTCATTAACTAGCATATATGTCTTCTTTTTCTACTCCCCTCCCCATTTCCTCAACCTTGCACCCCTGTAGATTCGGATTAACAGGGAAGTAAGTACTTCACCGCTTGTTCTTCTGCCTGCCATCGCTTGATTTCTCCTTCTTTTTTTTCTCCCCTCACTCCTTCTCTCACGCTCCTCTATCCACAAATGCCTAGCGTCTTTCAGGATTGTATTTATTTAGACATGAAAAGAACAGGAAAAAAAAAGTCTTAGTGATTTGAAATGAACATAAGTGCACGTGTCCTTTCAGCAGTGATGACCCCGCTGCCTTTGTCTGTGCACTTAAGTGACCCGGGAAGGAAGTTTAGTTACCATGGTGACCGTGTCAGCGGAGGAAGGGGGGGAAGCGTCCGTGCTGATAGGTTGGCAGGGGCAAGAGGAATTGTGGATATCGGGCTTAACCATCCATTTCCATTTTCAACATATTCCCAATTATCTGATTCAATTCATCAGCACTCAACTTTTTCGGCGAGATGGCTTTTAGAGCTATCAGAAATCTCAAACACACGTGACATACAGAACATCTTTGGAACATTTTTTTTTTTTTAGTTTCTTCTAATTATTTTTCGACTTCTCCAAAACATACATTTTATCTGTGTATCTTCTGACCGGACATGACAGCACCCGTGAGTTTTTCAGGGAGATGTTTTCAGAAAGCGTCTTTCTGCTCGCAAGGTTAGACGCTTCTTTTCAGGAGGACGCTTGCTCATTCTCTGTGTCCACGCATTCAACTCCCCCAGGTGATGTTTTGTGGTGTTTATTCCTCTCAAGACTGTGAAGGTGACTTCATTGTTAATCCATGTTCGCTTCATCCCCTACCATATGAAAACGTCTGCCATCTATATACCAAAGGCTGCGCCAGGCCTTTGGTATAAAGGATCGAAATTATATATTTTTTTCCTACAAACGTCAACGTAATGAATTTGGGGACCTACCGGTATGTAAGATTTTGGTTGAATACAATTTATTTGTGATTCAAGGGGAAGGCAGAAAGCATGGGGGGAAAAAAAGGATTATGGCTTGTTTTTTTTTTTTTGCCCCCCCCCCCAACCCACCCACCCCACCCCCCATCATATTTAATAATAAATGCTATTTGTTTCGACTGCAAGTACAGCCATGAACAAAAGTTGTTTCATTAACTTTGCAGCTTCAGTTTTTGTGTTTGCGAGTCATGTTGCTTGTATTTTATATATATATATAAAATATATTTTATATTATTGCAACACATGGACAAGTATTTCTTAATTCCTAATATCATTAATATGCTTGAGAGAATTCCTGTTGATGATGGTTCACTAGATACATTTTTGACCAGGATTGTGCTGAAAGATGTGTTTCTTGTTATCGACTGTCCTGCAATTTGTTATTCGTCTATTCACAATACATCCTCAAAGTCGTCGCTGAAAAGCATCTCCAACTTTTGTCTTCAAATACAAATGACTTTTCTTTTGTTTAATTTCATGTATATATTTGATTATTTCAAAGAAAAGAAAGGGGTAGAAGGAAGTCAAACATAATAATAATAATAAAATCAAATTAACACAAAATGGATGACAGCTACAGTCAAGGCACACTTGCAAATATAACAATTTTACAGAGTATCGTGTACAGTAATATAAAAGTAAATCATACCTGGTCCATCCGGTTGCATCTCCATGTCTTGCTATAGTTTGGCTTTCATCACACAACAGTATTGTAATACAATGCTGGTCTCTCTTAAACCATAGTGATGAATTCATCTTCTCGATTTTCTGTCCATACAGACATTATAATTACGTCCAAATGCGAAGGGTGATAATGTGCAAAATGAGCAAAATTGTAAAGGCCTTCCATCGCATCCTGTTCTTGCACCATGCATTGATTCGCTAGCTAACAGCCAATCAGAGGGATCAAATGTCACGACGGTCCGACGACGATTCAACGTCTTGAATCCACCGTAACAACGCTCTCCAATATCTACGATGTTGCAACAGTGATTTCATAATTAGTCAGATGGCCGTATAGCAACGCCCGGACGCTTCCCGACTTCCAACATCGGATTGGCCAATTGAAGTCTTTACAAGCGCACACACTTCAATGCAATACGTCAGATATGGAACAATCAAAAGTTATAATCATAGAGTTGTAATAATAGCAAAGTGTTCTAATTCAGTGAACCTTTAACCTTAAACTCTAAAAACAGTTGGGTCAAAAATAACCCAAATTGGGTCAAGAATGGACCGACCCAACTTTTTTAGTTCTTTAACCCAAAAAAATGGGCCACATTAAATTAATAACCCTCAAAGCAACTCCATTTTTGTGTTGTTTTGTGGGTTAGTCATTTGACCAAACTTTTTGGGTTCGTTGAATAACCCAATTGAATTGGGTCCAAAATGAATTGACCCAACTTTTTCAGTTATTAAGCTCAAAATGTTGGGTCAAATTAAATTAATAACCCACAAAGCCACCCAATTTTGTTGTTTTTTATGGGTTATTACTTTGACCCATCTTTTTTTGCGTTCATCGAACAACCCAGTTGAACTTTTTGAGGTATTTAAGCCTAAAAGTTGGGTCAAGTTAAGTTAAAAACCCATGAATCAACCCAATTTTGGAGTTGTTTTGTGGGTTATTCATTTGGGGTTAATTGCATAACCCAAAAAGTTGGGTCTGTCCCTTTTTGACCCAATTTGAGTGTATGTATTACAGCTATGGTTTGAGATTTGATTTTATGTTATACATGATGATTAAGTGTTCATCAGTAACACCTAGAAATGAGATTTCTGTTCCCTTCACTGTCAATGTTGCATCAACATTTAGCTTTGCGAATATTTGAACCACTTCATAATATTCTGAAACACATTCTCGACTACTTGTGCATGATTTATTTTTTTGCTGGCAAAAAAATAAACAACATATATTTTAACAATGTAGAAACAGTTATAATGTAATCTACATAAAGAAAGAAAAGTTGTGGTCCAAGGACCGATCCTTGAGGTACCCCAAAAGTTACAGTACAGTATTTCGATTGTTTGCTATTACAACTAACTGCTTTCTGTCTTCTTTGCTTTTATATGAAAAAGGCAAAATTTGGAAATGGTTTTCATTTGACAGCGACGACATATTTCTTATATTTCGCCTTAATTCCCACGTAAAATTCCAACTTCCAAGTGAGAATTCCTGTAATTTCGCAAAGATGGAACAGTCATTTCCTTCCTATTTGTTTACTAGGGATCCAGGCATTGTTCATTTAGTTGGCTCGACATCACTGGGAATAAACCTTGCCGAAGGAATCACATTTTGACAGATTTATTGCCGTTTTTTCCCCCCCGCGGTAGCGTCTTAAGAGAGCGCGGCTCTTCGTAGAGGCTGCGAGTGCAAAGACGCGAGTCAGCAGTAGGTCAGAAAGCCGTAAAACACAACACAGCGCTGTCAGGGAGCGGGTGAGATGATGAGAGGGAAAAGGGGTGAGACACACAGCTGTGTGCGAGACAGATGGCTGACTCAGCATGTCATCTCTTTTCTCTTTCAGGGCTACCATCGATCCAACCACTTCATCGCCTCTCAGGGTGAGTGTCGCATCATGTGTGTGTGTGTGTGTTGTGATGCGGAGCTGGGGTGTAATAAATTAGGGATTATGTAGCCAGTGAACCCACTCATGCACAGGCAGATTCAAAGGTGTTATTGTTCCTGGATTGTTAGGGTTGCTTAATTAATCATGGAGGAAGCAGATAATTAACGCATTAGTCGGATCTTCCCGCTCTCAGCGGCATTGTGGCGCCTCTATTGTTGCAAAGAGAACATGCGTTTCATCCACGCCATTTTCCATGAACTCAAGAGCACTGTGAGCGTTCGAAAATTCCGCTCCACCGACTCCAAATTGTTAGGAGGCGTGTCATCTCCTTGGCAGCTCCTGTCACCGAGTCACTCAAGATCGCTCTTTCACAGAGATGAAACTGGGAAGAAAAAAAGATGCCAATAGGCTTCCTGTCTCACTCCCATCTTGTTTTAAAGTCGCTTCTTGCTCTTCTAAACGTCTGAAAGATGATTGATGATCCTCCGGGCTTTCATCATCATCTACTGTTGTTTTGTCACCCGCGGCATCTTTCTTCTGCCGGGAATTCTCCTATATAGCTTTATTAACGGCACAATCTTGTGAGATCCTGCCATCCGAGGAAGGACACTAAGGTCCCAATAACGCATGAGTTCTCAATGCAGCAGAGATGACAGCTGTTTGATGCTGTTCTTTCCTCCTCCCCCCCCCCTCGACCTACCAGGACCCAAGCAGGAGACGCTCTACGATTTCTGGAGGATGGTGTGGCAGGAAAATTGTTTCAGCATTGTCATGATCACTAAACTGGTGGAAGTCGGCAGGGTAAGACATATACACCCTCCCGTCTCCAGTCTTAACTGCACTAAGATAGACAATGGTTGTTTGTGAATGAGCTGTTGTCACCCAAGTTCCAGTTCCCTAACATAATAGAGATCCCCCCTCCCCCACCCCCAATAATAACAATGATATCCTAATATGAGATAAGATTGCACAATAATTGTTATATTCGAATACATCATATCTATATGACTCGATAAGGGAATTTTTCAAATAAAAACTTGTCCTGAAAATCAAGCATAGGAAACAATGAGTATGAAAATGCACCTAAATACTACAATATAAATCGGATGTATTAAAATGTAAGTAATGTTTAAGCAAACTTTAGCAGAATGTAATAACACATCTCAATTGTCATTTAGGCACTGATTTAAAGTACACGGAGAATACTGAGAGACCAATATCATACTACTACTAATAATAAATAATAATAATAATAATAATAATAATAATAATGGTAATAACTAGACTAAGTGCCATTTCTGCAGAAATTGTGTGGGAATGCTGAAAGTTGAATGCTAATAGTTGAATGCTAAGCTGAATGCTTATGAAGTAAAGTGAAAGATAAATTCTGTGGAAAATTTAGAAAAATATTAATTGTAGTTGAAAGATAAATGAATAAAAAGAACACTTGAACTGCAATCTGTCTAAGGTAGGACTTGAACCATCGCCTCCTGTTTACCGGTCAACGCTTATTGTGGGAATGTTTTCAGCATTCCCGCAATAAGTATATCTCAGTTGTTATGTAACAGAAACTACGCAATTGCCACATTCTTCAAATCACACTTTTTTCAATATAGTTTGACTGCAAGTCGTATATCGTTGCTGTCCTGTGACAAACACGTATGTCCATTTTTGTTATTGTTTACCTACATATTGTTTTTTGGATGAAACTGTAAGTGTTTTTTACAGGACGACGAAAATATGTAAAAATTAGAGCTCGGCTGGCATTTGTATTGGCAATTCCTTTGGTGCATTACCACACGTTGGCCAGCAGGTGTATAATTTGGTGCTGATGCGCATTTGGGACACCTGTCCTTAATGGAGGCCTGCCTCTTCTCCTTGCCATTCTAGTTTCCGTATCAAAGTGTCAATGGATGTAGGAGGAGTTTGTTCAAATATGACCTCTATCAAATCAACCTCGATGATGGTTAAAATAACAAAAAAATTTAACGCACCCACAATTTGGATTTCCATTTGGAAACTACTGTGAGAACAGTCAACAAATAAGCAGTGGATGTTTTCAGGGTGAGACCAAATAATACCTCCTTTATGCTACGAGTCTACGGTTGATTACGCTGTTTCGTGAAGCGGTTTCAAACAACACAACCCACACGTCCCACCAGATATCCTCCCTTTTACTCAAATGAAAATTGCAAACTCTTTATGGCCTATAGTATTTGAACACAAAATGTCAACATCAGCAACTATCCCTCGCATCCGATACACAATAAAATGGTGGCAGCAGCCATGACAGATGGACTATAAAGTGTAACCTGGTCACATACAATAAACAAAACTAGTTGAGACTGACTCAACAGCGCTTCTGTTTTTTGCAGCCAAGTTGCGCTCTCCGTTCTGCTTCAATTGCTTCATGACTAAAAAGATGGTTGATGGTGCAATATTTTTCATATGCAGGTGAAATGCTGTAAATACTGGCCTGATGACAGCGAGATGTACGGTGATATCAAAATCACCCTGCTTAAAACGGAGACGCTTGCCGAATATACAGTCCGCACTTTTGCCTTGGAGAGGGTGAGTTTATGGTCAAGCATGCATTTATTTGCTCTTAGAATAATTATTGTGTGCATGGTGAAGGCCTTCACTCATATGTTATAATACATCATGAACATTTTTATTATATTTTATTCCTGACACTACTGTTACTCCTTACACATTTTTTTACAGATTTTCAGCATTACAACTTCAGGATGTTACAAAAAAAGTACTCATAGGCATATATTTTTCTCATTCCAAAAATCTATGGAGGGGGTTTCGAAAATTTCAAAATGTTCACTCAAAATGTTCCAATTCATTCCCAACGGCACATTCAACATTCCACATTTACATCACATCAAAACATTCAGCTCATTCAATTCACCTTGGGATTTTCATCATGCCAAAAATTCCCACTTACCAAAAAAAAAGGTCACCATTAAAGAAAGTACCCACCAAAAATGTAAAAATAAATACATAAATAATAATAATAATAATTTTGGGGGGGGTTCTGAAACGCAAAATGTTTAAAAAAAAATTAAATTAAAAGCCCAAAATTGGGATTTTCCCCCCCACCATTTTAAACTGTTCAGCTTGGCCATACCAAAGGTTTTTTTTTCAATAGAAAAGCCAAAATTATGTTGTTGTTTTATTCTACTCTAATTTCTACTTTTTTTTTTACCAATTCGAACTTCAAACCATTCATCTTATCAAATTTTTTTTATTTTTAAATAAATGCAAAAATTAAGATTATTTTTGTTTATCACCTAACTGTTCTAACTTGAAACCATTCAGTATATTCTTTTATTTTAGTTTTTTCCTCTAACTACTTCATTTTTTGAGCAATTCAAACTGTTACAACCTTAAACTGTTCAGCTTATCACGACCGCACAAGTTCTTTATATTTCAAAATTAAAGCCATATATTAAAAAAATGTGTTTGTTTGTTTTTCTCCTCTAATTTCTACATTTTCACCTTCAACATGTTCAGCTAATTCAGGTCAATGTATATCATTCGATGTCATTCAGTATCATTCCAAATGATTTTTCATTCTCTACGTGGTACATGAAATCAAATTTACAAAAGTTTGATGATGTTCCGCCTGCATGTCCAATGGCATCCCTTGCATCCTTCTACAAAATTCAGAAGTACTCTAACCAGAATGTTGAGGGGACCAATAATTGTGCCCTTTGCCGCTTTTCCATTAGCCCCGCACGACACACTACCACACCACACTGTACGGAAAGACACTACACGCCCTCACTTGCATTTCCATTACAGCAGGCGCGCGGCCGGGTAGGGGGCGGGATCATTTGCGTGCGGCTCCGCAATAATTTCATTAGTGGCAAGTCGCGGCAAAATTGAACCATATTTACAATTTCATATGGACCGCCATGATTGAAATATTGCGATCTTGATTTCACGACCGGCTCGTGAAGCTATTTGTGAATGGAGAGCTCGGCCTCATTCCAAAATAAGGAAATGGGCGTGATCCGCGGCGTTGCTTGTTGCGTTGCTGTCGGCCTCAAAATCAGATGACAGTGACGACACGGCCCCGCTCGGCGCCAGACGACCGGCGCTGCAGAACCACCTCCGGAGAGGGTTCTAAAAAGCGGTTCCGTTGTAACTGCTCGGCCCCGAAAAAGTCCAATGGAGACGCGAACATCCGGGGACAAAAAAATGCCACTTCGGTGTGGAACGGATCCGGTGGAAAAGCGCCATTTGTAAGGAATGTAAAGACTTGCTCTATCCCTACTTACTTAGCGGTGAGCTTTCCAAAGGCACATTGAAGTGGTTATGGCAAGGTTGGGATAGGGCTTATTTTTGCTCCATCACTTTCTGTGGATCATTAGGAACGACAGTCGACTTTCTCGCTTACCTGCTGAAGTAAGCCTTCAAATTAGAACTAGTGTGTTAGAAACGGATTAAATACTCGACAGGGTTGGCTGCTGATAGGCTTGAGGGTCACGTTTTAATCTGTGAAGAATTAACAGTCATTATAGAGACGCCGCTGCTTGCAATTCCAGCGCGGCTGTTCTAGAGTTTGGCCCGGTTGGCCTTCTTTGCCGTCTGTCAATCTCCTGGGGGAGCCTCACTGGAGGAGCTCCAAGCATCTCCCAAAGTGACAGCGGCACAAACACAGCATTATCAACACACTGTCACACTCGCTCTTTCGTAAGCATACTGTGCTGTTTATTCAAATCAGCAGGAATTTGGGAGCCGCTGACAGCTTGTTTTTGAGAGTCTAAGCAGGGTGTGGGGGGCGGATTTCTGTCTTCAACAAATCTTTGCTTTGCAGCTTTTACTTTGTCGTCTCCGTATAGAGGGAGAAATTGTGGTGTGACTGCAGCCAGCACCCCCTTGAGCTCAGAGAGCCTGAGTTATTCCTTTCCGCGTCTGTAAAACTGCATCTGCTGCGAGTCTGCGATGCCCTGAGGCCCAACTGTCCTAGAAGACCTAAGACCCCATATAAATAATGCCCACAGCCAAGAAATCTGTCACATCTATCACAGAGGGGGGAACATCACTGAATAGATGGGAGCGCATCTCAAAAAAGGGCCCCGTGGCTCTGATGCAAAATGCTGTGTTTTACACGCTCATGTTAACTATGTTTGTGTTGACAGAGAGGATACTCAACCAAGCATGAAGTCCGTCAGTTTCACTTCACATCCTGGCCTGAGCACGGGGTGCCCTATCACGCCACTGGTTTGCTGGCCTTTATACGAAGGGTAAAAGCCTCTACCCCTCCTGACGCCGGTCCCGTGGTGGTCCACTGCAGGTAACGTTCTTTTCAGCCTATAAAGCCAAACGTATCATATTAAATACAAGACCGTTTGAGCCCTCTATTTCATGAGTGTAATGTTTTTTTCCACTTTAAAACCCTGTTAGAGGGCAGTGTCACCCGGCTGATGGCTTTTCCAGCAACCCAACTGAGAAAGGAATACTTATTAACTCATTCACTGCCATTGACGGCTATAGACGTCAAAAATTCATTTGAACTATTTCTATTAGTTTAATATTTTTTCCACTTTTGTTAACAAGAGTATGAAAACCTAGAAAAAAAATATTGTACATTTAGAACAGATATAAAATGTGTGATTAATCGTGAGTTAACTAGTGGTTAATTACGAAATAATTTAATCACCTGACGCCCCTAATTTTGAATAATCTTTTCTTCTTTAAAAAAAAAAATATATATATATATATATTTTTTTGTTTGTTTTTAATAATCTTCTCTTTTTAAAAAAAGAAGAAAGAAAAAGAAACGATTATTAAAAATTAGGGGCGTCAGGCGATTTAATTTTTTAATCAATTAATCGCATGACTTCACTAGCTAACTCACGATTAATCACAAATTTTATAACATTTTATATTAAACCAATAGAAATAGTTCAAATGAATTTTTGACGTCTATAGTGGCAGTGAATGAGTTAATAAAATGTTCTTTCAGATTTTTGGGAACGCTAATATGTTTGATATGTCTGTTTATTATTATACAGTTATAAATGTACGAATTTAAAACATTGTGACTGGATGTATCAAATATGACACAAATCAAAAGGCATTTGTGGAAGTTGATTTAGATTTAGATTTTTTTTGTTCAAAAAGACAAAAATACTCTATATACTCTATATACTATACTTTCCATAGAATCTGAATTTTCTCTTATATATTTCATGATTTGGAACGTGCGAAACATAATCATCCTCCCATCCTATCAAATAACCGCCCTTGCATTATATCATTATCATTATGAATGATAATTAGATTTTAACAGAAGGTAAAATTGTGACAAGCTTGGCACAGGGGGCTGGAAATGAACTTGACTTTGACACTTCCGATGTAAGGAATACATTGCAGTTACTGTCGTTTAATATCAATAATTTTGTTTAATATGCATGTTTGTATTATGACTTTGAAAGTTATCTTTTGTGACGCCAGTCCTGGAACCTCTCTGACACATCTTGTAATATTTTGTGCAACATTCTGTTAAAAGCGAAGCAAGTTTATTTGTATAGCATATGTCATGTACAAGACAATTCAAAGTCCTTTACATAAAACATTCAAAGCATTGCAGAGAGAGAAACAAAATATTATTCAGACAAGGGATGTCAAAATTAATGTGTTAATTTTGAGTTAATTTAAAGTTCCTTTAACATAAGTCCCCGTCAAAATTGAGAATTTCACAAGTTACTTCATGTTAAAGATTAGATAGCTCTTAATATGAAAAGAGAAATGCACTGAGCTGTAACCAACATCTTACAAATGCAATGATGCCATCTAGTGGCAGAAAAATTACCTCAACACAAGTTACTATCACACTTGTTTTTGTACAGTACAGGACCTATTTTTCATTTTAACTCAATTTTATGAATTATTATGAAATTACCGTATCAATGACTAAAAGATGCAGCCATATTTCTATTAGTTCTATTAAAAAATCCACTTTTAATTAACAGTATGAAAACTTAAAAAAAATGTTATTGTACATCTTCTTGTACATTTAGAACAGATATAAAATTGTGATTAATCGTCAGTTAACTATTGAAGTCATGCGATTAATTAATTAAATTAATAAATGAATTAATTAAAAAAAATAATCGCCTGAAACTCCTAATTCAGACATTGCAAAAATCATAATAAAATCATCAAAAATAATTACATGAATGAAGATAAAATGTTTAAAAGGGAGCATCAATCAAGATAAAATAAAAAATACAGTGCAAATAGGGATTAAAACAAGAGAATAAGACTCACAAAAATGCTGCTGTAAACAATAACGTTTGCAGCCCTGATTGTTGGAAAAACAAAACAATTTGGCGATTGATCATTACTTTCATTACATAGTTAATTAAGCAAATTTAATGAAATACTCATCTCTAATTGGCTTCATATTATATCATGACTATGGTCCCTAACCCAAATGTTTTGTATATTATGTTCAATGCATTATTAATGAATAAAGTTGTTGGGCCACAATAAAAAAATAAAAGTCATGTGAGTGACTTCCTTCCCCGAACAAAGCACATTGCTGCCATAACACGGCGTCAAAAACCATGCCCACATTTCAACCTCTGCAAAGTTTTTGCAAGAATTACACACAACTCAGTAACAGTAGTGATGACACGAGCACTTAAACCACTTGAAGTCGGGGAAAAAAACCAGTATAAATGCAGCCAAGTGCCATGTCTAATTAACCTATTCAGCATAACAAAATTGCATTCCCCTGCCACACAATGAAATACAGTTTATTTTTTCAAACGCTAACCTTTGATTTCCATGTCAATGGCAGGTGCTATTCTCTTGATTACATTTATCCCGCTGTTATTAAAATGAAACATTTTGTTACATTCAAGCATGGCTTAGGTTTTCTTGAAGGTAACTTAGTATCTTCTTGGTTGTTAATAGGAGAGCGGCAATGGGTGACCAGACAAGAAATACATCCAGTTACCTTCACCTTTTTAAACTTTTATTCCATCGAACATCTTTCCTGCTCGTCACTAACACTTAACATCCCGATAACATAACAACAAGTCAAGCAACAGTGGAGTTTGCGCGTCACCAGAAGAGAAGCGACTTTGATCCTTGAGGCGCCAGCAGTCCTCTTTGATTTGCGCCTTTCAAATTGGGTGGAGCACCAATAGACGGCAACAGCTGCATGCTTGAAATATTGAAAGGCCAACTCCAAAGACGCGCAAGGTTCCTAATGATGTTTCTGTCTTTGTGTGGCAGTGTGGGGGCGGGCCGCACAGGCTGCTACATCGTGCTGGATGTCATGTTAGACATGGCCGAGTGTGAAGGTGTGGTGGACATCTACAACTGCGTCAAAACCCTCTGCTCACGGCGCATCAACATGATCCAGACGGAGGTCAGGTCAACACGGGTTACACATCCATCCGTCCGTTTTGGCGGCTAATTTGTACAATCTGAATGACCTATGACCAGTTATTATAAAGTGTTACCAAAACAGAATCGTACCAAGGATTGAACCCTGTGGGATGCCGATGAGAAGAGCTTTACAAGTAGATTTTGTATTTGAACGCACTGAGATATGATTTAAAACAGTTAGAAGTAAAGTGGGAACATATAAGTTAAAAAAAACAAATCCCCAAGTTTAAATCTTAAATATACATTTAGGCTTCTTAGGAAATCCAGTAAGTATTTTTATTGTTGTTGGCCTATTTCCCTCTGGGCCAATAGTAAAGGTCAACCTTGTCAAGGTGTGTGCAGCGTAGGCACGTCCTGTTGTTTAGATGTGCAGATAATTTGCATATTCAACATTATGCAAATCCAACATTGGCATTGCTGTTTATTACATTTGTAGCCGTTTGCCGCTTTCCCTTAATTAAAACCCTTACCATCGGTGAATGTTTGTTTTCTTGAACGTGTGTGTTTATAGTACTACAATAGCTTTGTAACACAAGCATCATGTTTCATTTAGAACAAGGAAGGTCATTGAGTTTTAGCCACTGTTCTATTGAGTACATTAATGGTGCCTATTTTTTCCCACAATTCTCCATTCCTGAGGAAGGCCTTCTTAAAGCATACGAATCCATGTCAGACCTGTTATATTAGATCGTGCGTGTGGATGAATAATACATTATTTGTGTTTCTGAACTTCTTCTCTGTTTGCCTACAGGAGCAGTATGTTTTCATCCATGATGCCATTTTGGAGGCTTGCTTGTGCGGCGAGACGGCCATCCTAGTGAACGAGTTCTCGGTCGCCTACAGAGAGTTACTGAGAGTGGATTCCCAGAGTAATTCCTCGCAGCTTCGTGAAGAATTTCAGGTCAGGCTTTGTTTTGTGATGTGTGACCCAATTGCAGTCTGTTTTGGCACTTGTGGAGCCTCAATTTGTTAACATTTTGAAAAGTTTTTTCTCATAGTAAACCATGGAAACAAGAAGAAAATCTTCCATAGTCAAACTGTCGCCTTTAAAAAATAATTCTCAAAATGTTAACTCATTTGCTCCCAAAAACGTATAAATACGTTCCATTTTAAATATTGCCATGCTCCCAAAGACAAATGTATGTTTTTTACTAATTAAAACTGACTAAATTTAAAAAACTAACTTTGTTTTTCCAACTTTAACAGAATATTTTCCCCCAAAATGTTGGAAAACAGTCAAAAAGTCCAATTAAGGTTCAACTGTATTTATCAAACACACCATCTGCGCAAATCTCCTCAAAGGCTGATCAATCCTAATTTATATCAGTGCAGAATTGTATACCTTTGTAGATAAACTCCACCTCCTCATGTTATGCCTTATTAACAAAAAAATGAAAACAAAATACCCATCTTGTAATGATACTCAACAAACCAAAATGAAATCTGATGGTTTCTTTCTTGGCCCAGCCATGCCTTTCCACAATGTTTTACGTAATCATGCTAATGAACAACAATAAACACCAAAATGCAATAAAAAGGTGTTATTTTCTTGTTGGAGGCAATAAAATAAAAATGTGACCTTTGCCTGTAGGTTTTACTTGGCTCCTCCATATTGCACTGGAAGCATCCTGTAGTTCTTCAGTGGAAACAACAATAACGCGATAGGTAGTGACTACAGCTGCTCTGCTTTATTAAAACATTTTGAAATGTGCACAGAAAGCAGGAAGTAGCTTAATGAGCTTGTTTTGTTGTGTTTGCGCCACATGTGCTTCCACAGAAGCCTGTTTGTGTGTGTGTATTGTGCAACATGATTTTAGTGCCACTTCACTGTGTGACTGCATTAAAATCTTTGTTTTGGGAACAACACGGTCACTGCACGTTTTATTAGATGTTGATAAGGAGAGAAGAGAAGCAGCTGTGTTCTCACATGCTCCTCTCGGCTGCCCCCCCCCCCCCCCCCCTCCCAATCCTGCTGCGGTGCTCGTATAGACCGCCAACCGCAATGAATCCCGCTTTAGCATTTCAAAGTGAAAACTGGGGAAGCTCGTGCACTTCCTTTAATTTGATGCGGTTTCATCCTTTCTGTTCTACATGGGAATTATGAAGCATGTATGTTTCGGGATTAGGAACATGTGTGACCAGCTTGACGCTATAATTACAAACATGCCTTGCATTGATGCTGCCGTCTTATCCAACTGTTGTTGAGAAGCCTCCCCGCCACCCAATGAGCGCTTTGCTATGTTTTTTTGCTTCGTGGCAAATGTCTGCCGAGTTCTATCATTGATGTGGAGCCTTGCCAGGCTTGTTTGTTAGCTTGCAGAATTAAACAAAAGCTGCCATTATTATACGTGGAGGATGGCTAACATTTGTCTTAAAAGACAAGATTTGTGCAAATTTGGTTAAAAAAAAAATTACGGAGCACCAGACTTGACATGGAATTTATTTTATTTTATTTTTATTTTATTTTTTTATTTATTGTTATTTTGGCCATAATATAGATACGAAAATGTGCACAAAATGCTAATTTATGACCACAGAATACAAATTTGTAGCCACAAACTGCGGTTTCACCGTATTGACCTTTAACTCATTCAAACACAAAAACGTGTAAACACATTTTGTAATACTTTGTCCTTCACTCCCAAAAACATGTTGACATGTTTTTTTTATGTTTTTTTTTAATCCAAGAGCATACAGAAGGCTTTGATGCCGTTTCTGACATGAAGAGGTGCCTTAAAGCAATGGTAGTTGTTACAAAAAACGGCCAGCAGGTGGCAGCAGAGTATAAGAGATTAGCCTGGGCCATGATGCAACAAGCTCTTTTTGTCAGTCTTTTCACCAGGAATGGGAATAATGATGAAATTTAGCTATATTCTAATGCTAATTTAAAAAAATATATATATTTTTTAACATTCCTGATGAAAGAAGAGACTCTAATCTTTCTTTTGCTAGGTTCCATGTTTTTATATATAATTCTGTGGGCCTTGCAAAATCAGTCAAAATCCAGTGAAACAGCCGGGAGTGAAGGGAGTTGCTGCAGTGAAAATGGCTGGGAGTGAATGATTTAAACTGCACCTCACCATTTTAACATCTCCATTCACAGACACTAAACTCTGTGACGCCGCACCTGGATGTAGAGGAGTGCAGCATCGCCCTGTTGCCCAGGAACCGGGAAAAGAACCGCAGCATGGACGTTCTTCCGCCTGATCGAGCCCTGGCCTTCCTGGTAACGACAGAGGGCGAGAGCAACAATTATATCAACGCCGCTCTGGCCGACAGCTTCCACCAGCAAGCTGCCTTTATCGTGACCCCGCACCCTCTGCCCGGCACCACGGCCGACTTCTGGAGGCTGGTCTTTGACTACGGCTGCACGGCGGTGGTCATGCTCAACCAGCTGAATCAGTCCAATTCCGCCTGGGTGAGGTCATAGTGTTGAATGAATTAATGAATTTGAGATAGATTGATATGGTTTTTTTCCAGGGCTGACACTGATACTGATTATTAGTAGTCAAGGATGCCGATAACTGATATTTGGAGCCGATATTAATTTTCACTAAAAGGGAAAATATTGGCAGTAAAAATAAAAAAAATAGAAACTCCAGCTCTTTTTTTTGAAAGCTTGTGTTTATTGAACAACGTTTAGGGTTTGTAAAATATTGGAGTTTAAAAAAAATCTTAGTCAATAGACATCTTTGTTTTAAAAATCTAAAAGGTTTAGGGCTCTACCAGGGGCAGTAACATGTCTTCAAAGTTAAAAACTTAAATAGCTCCCTATAAGCCGCGTTTCTAGATGAAGAATTTGTAAAGGCTAACAGTAGAGTGGATCGAAAATAGGCAAAGGATCATTAAGAGAATTGTTTTGGTAGAAGAGACTAAAGCCGAAAATGCATCATTGTCGCGCATGAAGGTAAGATAATTTTTTATACTAAATATTTTTTTGCCAATCAGCACGAAAGCCCGATCGGGAGTATATCGGGCCAGCGGAGTACCTACCCTCGAGTAGGACCTCCGCTCGTCCCCGTAAGTTCTTGCAAATGTGGCCCGGTTGGAAAGGCTACTGCAGTGGAGACAAACTGTTTACTATAGTAAATAAAGTTTTTTGTTCAGTAAAAAAATAAAAAATTAAAATAAAAACTTCAAAATGGCGAATGTTGTTATTTGTCAAAATGCTGAATATCAAATATAGAATGAATGGATTTTCATCTTTATTGTTATTGCTGATGTAGATATACAGAGCAACAAACTTGACTGAACAATCACATCCCATTCAAGAAAAATGAAAATTAATGACAAACAGGGGAGCATAGTGTGAGCATGGAAAAAATAAATAAATACAACTAAGCAGATACAGACATGAACTTTGATGAAAACGTGAATGTTACCATTGATTTACAGGGCACCAGTTGACACTTTCTCCGTAGTTTTTACATCACTCTGAACTCTTTTTTTTTTCCCGCACCCTCTGCCATCACTCCATCTGTGTCTTACTGTGCTTGGGATTAGTTCCTTCATGCCATTTTGTCTGCCTTTGATCCCTGACCACATTGATCTCAAGGAACGACTAGATAACACCCGCCCTACTTTTTCCTTCCCCCTCCTCAAGTTCCATCTCCGGAGAATAGGCTCGTACTGCCCTCCAGCCCCATTGCAGGCTTCTTTTTGTTGGCGCCCCACTTTTTCAATCTCAGACTAGAGCATGCCGCATGTCTTCTCTCCTCCTCCTCCTCCTCCTCCTCCTCTTCCACACTATTGCCTGTTAGATTTTAATTGTGTTTCATGTCGTCGTGACAACACAGAAGGAAATATCAGTCGCGATCAAGATGAAAAAGGTGCCAAAAAATATTGAAAATGTAAGAGATAATGAAAGGCAAGCCGTTTGAAAGTAGACGCCGCTCAAGATTGCATTTACAAATGAAACACTTACAAACTTTGCATAATCAAACTTGGCCCAGTAGAAATTGAAAATACAAATTTCATTGTGTCGCCAGGTGAAAGCGCGGTAGCTCACGCTAAATCATTCATCTTGGTCAAAATTGCTCTGAGTTAGTCGAGAGGCTTCTTATGTTTAAAACATGCAAGCCCTTTATGCTCGCTTCTTTCTGTAAAGCAGATATGCAATAACTGCAACATGTTGAGTCGCTACTGTAGGTACGTTTCTCCCTGTTTTTATCAACTCGCTGGGAAAAACAAAAAAAATCTCGTTTCTTTCAGTGCAGTGCAGCACTTCTTGGCTCACGCCTGAAAATAGAGTTGTTGCCACTTTTTTGGCAAGTTTAATCACAATACTCTGTTATGAGCGCTGTTGGGGAGTTAATTTGAGGGATTGGAGTTCTCTGCCTCCCTTCTTGCTGCAATCTCATAAAGAACATTACAGCTCCCCATCTCATTCTTCTTCTCTGCTATTATTAACAGCGGCCTGCTGCGTCCGGCCGGGCACCTCCTGTTGTTCCATTGCTCCTGTAACCCGTGTGAAATACAGGCTGGCTTTAAATGCATCAGCTCTTCCCAGAATAGAAAATGAACTGCCTTTAAAGGGGAAGTCAACCTTAAACATTTCTTGACAATAATTTTGGGACTGATGAACAGAATTCCCACCTATGTTGTTTCTAACCTTGATTGTGGGAATGCTGAGGCATGTGTTATTGTGATTTTTATCCTGCACAATTTTTGTATTGCGGGGTATTTATCGTCTGATTCCACATTGCCTACAGTATTCTCACAATTTAAGTACAAATGCAATATTGAATACTAATCATTGTCAAATTATTTCACTATTAATACTTTGTAATTTTCACATAATTTATCTTTCAATTTACTTCATACAAATTCAGCTTAGCATTCAGCTATTAGCATTCAGCTTTTATCATTCTCACACAATTTCTGCAGAAATTGCACTTAGTCTAGTTTTCATTATATCAGGCACTTTTTATTCTCCACACTTTTTTTGCCGTTCATCAACTCCCACATAATTCGCTCAGATTTCAATTTGCTTTAAAAATTCACGCCTCCCGGGATATATATATATATATATATATATATATATATATATATATATATATATATATATATATATCATGTGATTCCAGTCCCTTTCCATGCCCACTTCCATGCATACAACTGATCATCATTACCAGGTGTCTGCTACTGCTAGGTGACGCAGTTGGTAAAGTGCGTTGTCCGGTAACTAGGAGGTTGCAGGTTCAAATCCCACCTCCTACTGTACATTGCAAATATATCCATGGCTGTTATGATATGCATGTATCCCAACAAATTATTAAATAATAATTTCAGTGAAATTATTAAATGCATGTTAGCTTTCAGCATCTGATGACACTTTTCAAAATAAATATGCCATTAGCCATTGATTTGAACAAGTCAATTTAGGTCAGTGGTTAGGGCAATTGCTTGCCACCACGGAGTACCTAAATTCAAACCCCGCTTGGAACACATTTTAGTACATTCGATGGTTCGATACCAACTGACTATCATATCAGGAAATGGATTAAGTTGACTGAAGATGACATCACAGCTCACCTCATTTCTGAAGCTCAGCTGTGATTGGTTGTTGCCTGAGACCTGAGCAACTGTAATGTCATCTTCAGTCAACATCAAGTGGCAAAATGGCCGCCTTCTCAGATTGATAAGAACTGCTGGATTTTGCTGCTTAACTCATATCCCACTAACGCAATATTAACCAAAATACCGTATTTAGACTAGTGGGGCTGCATAGAACTTATTATAGTCAAGACATTTTTGGAGACTTCCCCTTTTACGTTTTTTGAATCTTATCATTAAAAAAAAAAAAGTTCCTGGACTGATATAGCAATAGATGCAGTATATTTCAAATTCAAACTACAAAAGTGTCGCAGTCATGAAACTTTTCACACCTCATATATCATAAATAATTGGTGGGGTGCATTGTGGCTGCCTACAATTTGACATTTCTTCTTTGCTTCCCTTCGTATCAAAGTACTGTGGATACTTTAGTTTTGATTTTACATCTGAAATCTTCTGATGTGAGTTAACGATGTCTCGTATTGGAAATAGGAAGAGAATCATTTATAACTGGCCGCTGGTTGTGTACTTTGGTGTCTGGAACTACCAGATGGAACCAGCAGCGTTTGATGGCGAGAGGGACTTGGGCAGTCGTCTTCACGCAAGACGAACGACCCGCCGCTTGATTTGTTTGTTTTGACTGCACATCACAAGCGAGCGTACATGCTATGACGTCACATTCCCGCAAGGGGAGCAAATTCATTAATTGAAAGGCTTAGGTTTTGAATGGTCTATTTTGCTTCGGTTTTATAGGCTTTAGCTTTAATCGCCTGATAAACAAATCCGAGTTCTTTAGCAAGTCTCTTGAGTTATCGAAGCTATGCCGTACCCTAGAGTGTAAAACATCTTTACTGTCACCGTTAAGACCGTTTGCTTGGGCACACTCACACTTTATCTCTCTTATTGATGTATTTTATATCCAAATGGATACTTCATTAGCTCACACTTTGAAAACTTCCTTAGTTCTTTAGGACAGTGTTTCCTAACCTTTTGACCAAGGCGCATATTTTACATTAGAAAAGTCTCCCACGAAACACAAATGGTACTGAAAATATGCAAGTATATTTTTATCAGCTTCTTCAAATCTATTTATTTATTTATTTATTTAATAAAATACCCAAAGAAGTATCGCGGGCAGAGCTCTATTTTTATTGCTGGCATGAATCATGCAGATGCAGGTTAGACCCAGTGTTGGTAATTTCACAGATGAGCGCAGGCCGGTAGATCTGCGAGAACTAGGGCTGCGCCGCTGCGGGGGTGATCACAGCTAACTTTATTCGCAGAAAATCAAAGGGACTCCTTTCAGTCCTTTTAATGAGACTTAAAATCTTACGATTAACCAAATGTAATACAATAATTCCGAGGGTTCGATGCCGGCTGTTCACATATTTATGAATGAAATATGTCACGTTAGACTTGCTGACTGCCCTGTGTCCATCTGTGTTAGTCGTGAAGCACTCCTCCAGGTGCATCTCCTGACTATAGGTTGATACAGGATTGGATTTTCACGCCCATCCCAGTCCCGCACCATGGTAAAAAATAAAATAATAATCCTGTCCCATTCTACTCTGACTGCTCCCATTTTGGAGGTTGTGTAGTTCTTCTGGCTAACAGTGTATACACTTATGGAAAGAAAAATACAAATGGCTGCACAGCTGTCCAAGTTTATTTTTCCCCTCTACTGGATGATCCTGCTCCCATCCGCGGCCATGAACTTTTCATCCTGTGCCATCCCAATCCCGTGCTTAAAGTTGACTCCCATCCCGTGGAAATGCACTAACGCTGTTGTCAGATGTGATGTCTATGAAAAGTTTTTTTTCTAAATGCTAAAATTCCATTTGTAACAAAATGATCTCGTTGTCCCACCTGCAGCCGTGTGTCCAGTACTGGCCCGAGCCCGGTCTGCAGCAGTATGGCCCAATGGAGGTGGAGTTCCTCTCCATGTCAGCTGATGAAGATGTCATCACGCGCCTGTTTCGGGTCAAGAACGTCACAAGGGTGAGCATCATCAGGGTTTCAAAAAAAAAAGAGAAAAGAATAGAAACACATGCACTTGTCATGTTGCTCCACTCACATGTGATAGCTTATTATTATAAGCTTATTAGAAATGCATGAGCTGTGGACCATATGCGAGTCATCTCAAAGTCAAAGCACTGTAGGCTTGTCTGGGAAGAAGAAGAAAAAACAAAAAGGCTGAAGTCTGAGGGGAATGATTTAAATTTCTATACAACTACTTTGTGTGTGTGCCAGCTGAAAGGCTGAATGCATAAGTTGATGGTGGATTTCGACAGCCTTGGCCTCTTCATCTTATCTTGCTTTACGGCGCTTACTCAACTGCATCTCTCAACTTCTGGAAATTAATTTGAAAATACAGCCCACAAATTTATGTCAGGTTATTCATCCGCTGTATTATAGCAATGCTTGGCAAGTTACTTCAAAAATGCAATGTATTACAGTATATCATACATAATGTATATTATGGAGGCTTTCTCTCGGTACGCCGTCTTCCTCCCACATTCTAAAAACATTCATGGTAGGTGTGAATGTGTGTTCCGTTTTAATGAATGTGCTCTGCAAACGACTGGTGACCATTTGAGGGTGTCGACCACCTCTTGCCCGAAGTCAGCTCAGATAATCACCCGTAATGAGGTCAATTGGCTGGATGAATAATTAAGGTCAACATTATTTTGCTGTGTCTTTTTGTGCACAAAACAAATTTTCTGCTACTTTTGGATTACTTTCACCAAAACAGCTGCTGAATGCTAACGATTTAAACTCAGATTTACTAACTTGATGGTCTTCAACAAAACAAGATCTTAATACAAACTGCTTCACAATTTTCAATTTTTTTTCTCAAAGTCACTTTGTAATTTCACTTTTATTCCTCCTGATATGATGGACCAAAGCCTACTTTGATTTATTCTGTCAAACCAATCAGTGGTGCTGCTGTAATGATTGACAAGTAGACCACCCAATAATCGCTCACAGTGACTTAAAGTTGGCCCATGAAAAACAAAATTTCTTTCCATTTGTGAGCTGACTATTTAACTCATTTGCTCCCAAAAAATTTATAAATACGTTCTATTTTAAATGTTTAAGTGTCCCAAAGACGTATTTATATGTTTTAGGTTTTTATTTATTTATTTATGCTAGAGCATACAGAAGGCTTTGATGCATGCAGCCTCACAACTGCACAGAACGGTTGAAGCAATGGTAGTTATTACAAAAACGGCCAGCAGGTGGCAGCAGAGCAAAAGAGATCAACCAGGGCCATGTTGCAAACAAGCTCATTTACCCACGGTTTTAAACTGATTTGTGAATAATGATGAAACTTAGCTATATTCTAATGCTAATTGTTGCAAAACGGAAACAGATAGAACTACAAATTTTTTCCCCGATGAAAGAAGAGACTCTAATATTTTTATAGCAACAGTACACAATATTCTGTGAAGCTTTCAAAATCAGTCAAAGTCCAGTAAAACAGCCGGGAGCAAAGGGGGTTGCTTCAGTGAAAATGGCTGGGAGTGTATGAGTTAATGATATGTTTTTTACTATTTTTATAGGGATGGGCGAGTACCAATAGCAGGTATCGGTATCGAGCCTTATTTCAAGGTATCTTGTGGCCATTTTACGTTCAGGAAATAGAAAATAGAATTGCCATGAATTTAATTTGTTTTTAATTATTTGTCTTTTTTAATTAAAAAATAATAATAATTATGTATCAAAAGTACTAGTGTATCGGTACTTGGTATCGTCATCGTTGACTACTCAAGAGTTGAGTACTTATACTGGTATCGAACATTCCTACTTTTTCCTTGTATTTTTTTTATGCCCATCCCACATCTGCTCACAGTAAGGTTAAAATGTATTGTAACACATAATAATGAGATTGTAATGTTTACGTTACTGAAAAGAATGCCTTTTATTACTGTGATATTTGTACATTTTTAATGAGACATTTTCATGACAATGACATGTTAGAGAGCATATTTGCCGATGCAAAACATACTGTGAATACAACAAAGACTCACATAGGATATTAATTCAGGTCTCACAGCATTCTTTTGTATTTGTACAGTAAAAATGTGAAAAATTGTTGTCTTTAAGGGAATGTTTTGGATTTGCTCTTTTCCCACCACACCACAATTTGTATACATCAGCTCATGTTTTTCCTCACACACTTCATTATGTTGATTGTGTGTACGCAGGTAAGATTTTATGCACTGGAATCTGCATAAACGCATGCATGAATTCTGCTCCCTGTCAAGCAATTACAAAAGAAAATCTGCATTCAAGGTGTCTCCCCCCGGCCTCCTTTTCGCTCACAAGCGGGCAACACAACTTCCTGTCTTGATTGCCATCCTCACCTCTTTTGTCATCTGCCCTTGAGTTGACCCTCTCTCGCTCGGGCACACGGAATTTTGCAAGCAAAGTGACAACCATGTATGCAGTATGGAGGAAAAGCCAAAGGAAATGCTGTGTAAGCACGTGCATGCGTGGCTTTGAGAAGCGTAAAAGAAAGAAAAAACAGGCCAGTGTGAGGGCTGTAAAGCAATTCCTCCCTGTGTCATTGATGTCTTTGCACAGCCAATTTGCATGACTTACACTTCTCAACTGCTCCTTAAGTGTTAGGTGAGTCTTGAGGGCAATGTTATAAACACGCAGAGACCTCCTTCTGTCACACACACACACACACACACACGCACACACGCGCGCGCGCATTTCCAGTTGGTGTGCCACTTGCTACTGCAGACCCATAGATCTCCGAGTCACTGTGCTGACTGAGCACAGCTGAGAATGCCAGCAGGCAGCCTGGGGAACGCTCAAACACAACTAGTAAACGACAGTTGCAAAAATAAATAAATAAATAAATACGAATGCAGCTGCAAATACATGAGAGCCAAAAGAAGAAATTCTTTCATTTGCCCGTATGAATTACAGAGTGACTTGCAATAAAGTGATGATGACAATATCGCAGTCCAGCAATTATGCGCAATAAGGAAAAAAATTCAGTGTATGTGAAGGTGAATTTATCCTCAATTACATTAAGCATCTACCTGGGTTATGATAGTTTGGGATTATTCATTATAGTTATTTTTTATTTAGTTTCATTTCATTTAAATTTTTATTAGTTTTAGTATTAGTTTTTGTTTTGTTTTTGTTTTTTAATACAGCAGAACCTCAAGTTGTGAACTTAGTTGGTTCCGTGAGTCTGTTTGTAACTTGAAAAATTCATAAATCAAGGTCATATTTGACATTGAAATAAATGGAAATGCAGTTCCAGACCCAAAAATAAGTAAGGTTACTTTTTTACTTGCAGCGATTAAAAATAAATACAGTATAATGCTCTGGAGCCACATGTGGAAGAAAAGCCTTTTGTAATTAAGCGATTAATTGGAATTCATCAAAATTCAAAAATGTGATTAATCTGTTTTAAAAAAAAATAATCGTTTGACAGCTCTAATATATATATATAAAATAGTACGTAGATAGAGGGAATTTTTCTATAAAAAAAAAAATTGGGGGCGTGGGTAGTTTCAGGTTTTTTTGTGGGTTTTTTGTTTTTGTTTTTCTTTGCATTTTTATTTTATTTATGACTATTTCAAGTCCAAAATAAAAAATGAAATTCCAATTCATCTTTTCTGTGGCGTAAGCAGATTAGAGCAGACTCTAATTGTGTTCGGAATTGCCATTTGGCGGAACGTTCCGGTTTAGATTTGGTCAGTGTCACCGCGTCAATTCCTATTGGCACAACCTCCCGCACACACGCTCCTCCAGCCCGCTCCTCATGCAGATACTTTTGTTTGTCATCGTCAGCTGCAAGAGGGCCAGCTGGTGGTGTGTCAGTTCCAGTTCCTTCGCTGGTCGCCATATCGGGACGTTCCCGACTCCAAGAAGGCTTTCCTCAACCTGCTGGCTCAAGTGCACAAGTGGCAAAGAGAGTGCGGAGAAGGCCGCACCGTGGTCCACTGCCTGTGAGTAATCAGTCGGCGACATGATGTTTGCCCATTTGAATTGCGTTGCGTTGCGCGCGACCACCCCCACTTTGTTGTCCTGATCCCACAGCGCACATGCCGCTTTGATGAATATGAATGGGCCGTCCAGAGCATTGCCAAGCCATCACACGTTATCACTCAGCGGTGTCACACAGTATTACTGGCGACAACCGGCAACGAGATTATGGAGATCAAATCAATTACGACTTCATAAAAATGTGACGCTTCTCATCGCAGCAAATCCGGGGGGCTGCCACAGCACGGACAACAATTGATTAGCTTCCAATTGCTTTTATTGGTTGCTTTCGCTACCTTTGCTGCATTTGCCTCAAGAGAATGCGAGTGGATTGTCTTTTAGTACTTTATTGATATTGTCTTGGGTTTGTGATGACCAGAGCAATAGGTTCGAGGAAATGCCAGGATGCACTTATTTCTCCATTTTCCCCCTAACAGCTTTTCCCAATTTTCTATTAGCGTGCCCAGGCAATGTCCAATATTCTCTTTTTAAGAGGGTCATCCGATTAATCGTACTTTGTCATCACACCGTGACATTCCAATCAGCCCTTCATCTACGGTAGCCATGTTTGCTAACTTAAGTGGTTTACTTTAATAGGGACCCTGTGAGCTAGAACAACTTAAATAATGGATTGGGGGAACAAATTTTCATCAGTGCAACGTAGGACCATACACTTCCTAACCAGATGCCATTTTAAATATGGACAAACTACGTGCAAAATACATGTTCTTAATATATTTCATTTTTCATCAAATATTTCTCAATGCATGTATAAAAGATCCTCTACCCTAACTCAACAACAAGGGTTTGAAACAAACAAAATAAAATAACCACATACTGCATATCACCCCCCCCACCACCCCCACACACTCCATCACAGGGGCAAAAGGCTCTCTTGCATAAAAATACTGAACAGCAAACTAACCCCCCCCCCCCCATAAAAATAAACTTCCTCAAAATTTTTATATCATTGAGGTTCTATTTTTGCCATGCATGTCAAAAATATGATTAGGCCTACTCACTTTGTATTAAAGGGCAGTATAAAGGTATAAATGCAACTAAGCCATGTTTGCCATCTAGTGGTGAATGGTGATATTACAACTTACTTTAAACTGCAGTTGACCTGAATACTTCGGATTCGGGTACCCGCGGATTTGCATATTTTCAGGGTTTTTTCCACGTATTTTTTTAATATATATTTCGGGTATTTGCCGTATTTTCCTGGGATTTTATTTCACATTCTCCTTCTTTTTCTGGGGTAACCATATATCTAATGTTCCTCAGCATTTTTGTAATTTTTTTTTACAATATTAGTTAGGAGGGGAAAAAAACAGTATATATTTATTTATTATTTAATTATTTATTGAAATGAATAAATCAGCCACTTAGAGTGTGGTCGGGGTCACCAGTTGCGGAAAATAGAAAAGAAAAGGAAAAAGTTAATGATCATGAAATTTTATGCTATGATAGAAGTGGAATGAATATATACATTTTTTTTTTTTTTATATATATAAAGTTAAAAAAAAAAGTGTAATGAACTCCATTTGTAATTTATCAATATGCAATGAGTGTTCAATACAGGATCAAATTAATTTAATGGTCCCTGTTACTGTAGTGTACTTATTATTTATTCATAGTCCAACAATGACACTTGTCCTGGAATGCAACATTAAAACTGCATACGTCAACTGCCATGCACATATTTATATCAGTAAATAAAAGCCAAGTTTCAATTAATCACAATTTAAGCATATCGTCGATGTCCTGTGAAAAACACTTATGTCCATTTTTTTTATAGATATGTATAAATGTTTATGTTTATGGGATAAAACTGAATGCAGACGTCCTAAAAACGTGAAAAACAAAACAAAAATTTCTTACCAATGAATATGTAGGAAGGTCTCGCGCCGGGGAAAAGTGTGACGAGACAGCTGCGATGTCTTTTGGGAAAAAAATGTTGACGTTTCTTCCATCTCCTCCCCAGTAATGGTGGCGGTCGCAGCGGGACCTTCTGTGCCTGCAACATTCTCCTGGAGATGATCCAGTACCAGAACATGGTGGACATCTTCTACGCAGTCAAAACACTACGCAACTGCAAACCCAACATGGTGGAATCCCTGGTGAGAAGTTTGTAAATAATGCAGGAAGGCGCTTCACAATGTTGTGACACTTGAAGAACGATTTGTGTTTGTTCTCAGGACCAGTATCGATTCTGCTATGACCTCATCCTGGAGTACTTGGACTGCTTTGAGGGGAGATAGCAACTAAATGCAGAACAAGAATCTCACATGCTCGATTTGAGGTCGTGCGGAGGCTTGTCTCCGTCACTGCTTGGACCTGTGCTCTTGGAAGAACTGAAAATGAACACGAATGGGGGGAGGGGGGGGGGGGGGGGAACGTGGTTCTGAATTTTAACCTTTAATGTACAGCCGTGATTTCCTTCTTGTGGTGCCGTTTGACCTTTTTAAATATTTTTGTGCTTTCGCCTCTGTACTTAAGCTCTGTTGTGCCAAGGCTTTCAGTAGCCCCTCCAAAAAAAAGAAGAAAAAACTACAAACGGCAAAATTGACCCGTGTTATTGTTAACTTGGCCGCGGTTCATCATTTCATTCAACAGCGAAGAGAATGGACGTTTATCTCTACGTGGACCTTTTCTTTTTCCCGCCAAGAGCTACTTATATACACACAACAGCAGTTCACTGTGCTTGTGGCATGAATTAACTAGCATACCATAAACTGCCTTATTCTCTGACAATAAGACACAATCAGACCAAGTCTAGACAGACCGGCCAAGGGATTTCCCAGTTGAGTGTCGTCTTCTATTTTTGCTGTCTCGTGTTGGCCACACGGATCGTCTTTTCCTTGGACTCATTACTGTTGCCGGTGCCAAACTCTTCGACTGACTTGAATACGCTCTTTACTTTTCTTTGTATGCTTTATCTTGATCCGTTTGCATTTCACTCTGTGATTGTATCTCATATCCAGTGGGAAAAGAAAAAGGAGTATAAAAAGGGTTTTCACCAACTGTAGCTGTTGAACGAAAGTGTATATTTGGATTATTTGGTAACATTTGAGAGGCCTCTGCATTGGGTAGCATTTTGGAAAATGTGGCATGAGGGATCGTTGTTGTTCATTGTGGCTTAAAATGACTTGAAATAACAACTACAATTAAATAGAAAGTGGACAATAATCACTCTCCTATAATTGGTTAGACTAACACCTACATTTAGCGTCTTTAGCACTAGCATACTGTACATATTACAACCGTTTTAAAAGCTGCTGTTGTGCTTTATAATTAAATTATTTTCCACGCAGTGGTGAAAGCGAAAACAAAATGAAACCAACTATTTCGAGAATTCAAATTTACAGCAAAAGCAAAACTGTTTCGAAAAGTGCTAATGCTTTTTTTCTATTTATGTTAACAAAGCTAGCTAGCTAGCTAGCTAACTGGCCTTAAAGGTGCCATTTTGTCTCTGGTAAATTAATATTGAATAGTATTGATCATTTGTAAGTGATGTTTAAAAAAAAATGGCTAAAAAGAATAATAACAAAGTGCTGCTAACACTTTGTGGAAGTAAGCAGTTATCTTAACCAAGCTAGCTAATGGCCCCTAATAATTGTGACGTAAATAAATCAATTAATTATTTAATTAAAATAAGCAATGATAATAAATTGGCCAATAAGACAAACATCAATAGAAAAGATACAGAGTTTTTTTGTTTTTTTTGTCATCAGATAAAAAAAAAAAAAATGAATATTTAGACCTCCATCACATCACCGGTAATTCTATTCAAACGCCGTTAGAGCAGTGGAAAAGTCACTGGTAGATCTTGTACAACATGTCAGAAACACATTTTAAAAACATGAATGCGCCGCCAGGGAATTATTCTCAGTTGTCCTCGTATTTTCCTCCAAACGCAGGAATCTGTTATCTGCGACCAACCATTATCATCCATCATCACCCTTTAAAATGCTCTCGCTAGCATATCTCCCCAAACAGCATAAAAGCAGCTTTTTCCTGGACGTGCCCTAATAGACCCCTGAAAGCCACAGAAGCTGACAAATGGCAGCTCGGTGAACATGTTGCAGCTGCACGGAAGAAAAATAATGTGCACTCACAGAATGACTCTGGAAGGTGAATGAGGTAGCTACTGTTTAGCCAGTTTTCAAAACGTACCGTGCACGATCACTGGATTAAAGCAGCGAGTGCCTGAACACGTTTTTGTGGCAGCTGGAGAGAATATGTATATACAAGCTGTACATTGTCATGTGAATACTTTTGTGAATAGTATACTATGTTTGCCCAATTGTGACTACTCCATAACCATGAAGTTGAATGTCCTGCAAATGACATTTTTCTTTAGTTAATCTGCGGTTTTAACAACCCTGTCCGATCGCGTGCAGCATGTTTGACTCCGTGGTCATTTCAAAAAGTCGCCCCCCGACCCCTCAGCCCAACCCCGCTGTGCTTTTTCAGCAGCTCCTCCCACCATGTGAGTGCACCGTACTTTTGCCATTCCAAAGCTTTTAACGATGACTGCGCTCTGACTGCCACCAGAGTTCTGTTGACTTCACCTGTTTTCTGTATAAACCAATGATACATGACTACTGTGTTTCTGAGCATTGTGTTTGTGACGAAAAAGTGTGTATTTACATAGCGGGATGGAGAAGACAAGAGTTGTTTGTCTAAAGGAAGTTTAACAATAAAAGAGCAAGATGGGGAAAGATTGGATGTTGTCAATTTATCACTGGCTCGATTCTCAAAACTGAAAACACTACCAATTTCGCTTATAATCAAATATACAATAAATTCTCACCAGGAACTAATTAATTGAATCGCTAATGCTAAATGCTATATTGGTTGACAGTTCAAAAGCGCTAAACAAGACAGACCATTATCCAACCTTTTTTTTTACTCATTGCCGGGAGCTATTGGAAGCTAGCTGTACATTGTAACATTGGAAATATGCCGCTGGAAAAGCTCAGCTTGTATTGGATCTGACTAGTAGACTAACATTAGGCTAGTAGGACTACAATTCCCATGATTCTTAGACACTGAAGCAGGAAGTCATTCTAGTTACGGTATGACGAAAACACGCCTGTTAGCTAGGCTAATTTCCGATTCTTAGATGCATCGCGATTCAGACATGGACGAGTCTGAATCGAGCCACTAATGTCCACGTTTTGATTACTAAAATAAGTTAATAAAGATAAATATTGCGGAACTCAGAAGCACTGTACCCGTCAACTGCGGGGACACTTTGGGAAGCAAACACGCAAGTGCGCACACGCCGTGTAGATAAAAAAAGAGAAAACAAACATGGATGATGCCAAACCTCGCCGTGAGATCCAAAAAGCTGCTTCCAATTTAAAAGCACGTTCGCGTGACGGCAACAAGATCAGACGACATTCACTATGACGGCAGAGAAAAAACTTCCTCGATCATGGAAGTAGGATGTACGAGTCCTTAAGTCGGGCACTTCAAATTAAAAGCAACAGTTTATTTGACGTTAGTGCGCTGCCGCTATGACTTGTCAAGAAAGCTACAAACATTTAATAAAGTAACGTGCCGCCTTAACAAAGGCTAACTTCAAAATAAAGCTCAAGAAAGAATACGTCGATGCCATGCAATAACCTTACCACGCTTTTATTTTGAAGTTGGCCTGCATGGTGGCGTGACCGGCTGACGGCTACCATGATTTGTCTTCTACACATTTCGCCTTGCCTTGTCGTCGATTTTAATTGCCATTACATGACAACAGCAACACATTGTCATCCCCAAGTCATATCAATTGCTAATTTAGGGCGCTGAGAAACGTTTATTACGCCATCATTGTGTGATTCGGCACAAGTCTCCGGTGTTAGCGGCTAGTCGCTAGCTGCTAGCAGTGAGTGCACAGGTGGCTGCTTTTGAAGTACTGGTAGGCTTTGCTTTCTTTCTTTGCCTCATTTCCAATGGTGTGAACATGGTCTGGTTTGTCATTCACTCTCCACGTAGAAGAGTATGTGCCTTAAATTGCAGTTTGAGGTATTTTTCTTTCTTAAAGAAAGAAAGAGATAGAACGTCATCCTCATTTTCTTTATAAAACTTTTCTTTCCCCTATTAAATAAATAAAAACATTTGTCTCAATATGTCAAATATGTCTTGTCATCCTACATTCTATATGGACATATTTGACAATTTGAGTTGAATCTTGTTATTTAATGGGAACAAGTGTTTTATAAAATAAAAGGAAGAAAAAGCTCTATCTATCTTTTTTTTCTGAAAAATTATCTGATCCGTGATTCAAATCTGTGAACTGATCGGAACCGTGAATTTGTTTTTTTTTATCCATTGCACCAAGTGATTCATACTTAGTGAGATGAATAGAAATGTGTTAAATGAAAAATGGATCAATAATCGTTTCATAATCGAATCGTATCCCCGGAATCGTAATCGAATCGTGTCCAAAGATTCCCACCCCTACTGTTAGCGATTAGATTCGGATGAATGAAATGTGAATGTGAAGGTAAATAGGAAGGAATGCAACAGTTAAATTCCTTTTTAATTGCTATGACACATGAATCACTAGGCGGCACGTTAGCTGACTGGTTAGCACGCCCGCCTCCCAGTGCGTGGGTTTTCTCCGGGTACTCTGGTTTCCTCCCACATTCCAAAGACATGCATGGAAGGTTTATTGAACACTCCAAATTGTCCATAGGTGTGATTGTGAGTGTGGATGATGGTTGTTCGTCTCTGTGTGCCCTGTGATTGGCTGGCAACCAGTTCAGGAGGTACCCCGCCTACCGCCCGAAGCCAGCTGGGATAGGCTCCAGTACCCTTGTGAGGACAAGCGGTCACGAAAATGGATGGATGGATGGACATGTATCACTATGACAACTTTGTGATTGATTTGGGATTCGGGACTCAAAGCTCAAAACCCGGGACCGTCGCTAAAACGGGATGTCTGGTCACCCTATCATTGAGTGTCAAAAAATGTAGATTTAAGTAAAAAGAAAAAACGATCAATGGCTTTCTAATTGATCTGTCTGTACAGAAGAAGAAAGAACAGGACATACTTCCTGCTGTGATTCTTGGACCCTCCCTATGGTTTCTCCTGCAGATGCGATTCACATCCTCCTTGAAGCGCCACCGTTTGATCTCCCTCTTTTTTAATCTCTCAATTTTCACCTCTGCCAAGAGTGAAAGGGAGCCGTTTTGATCACAGTCGGTGGCAAAAATCAATCAGATGTTGCCTGGTTCTTTAGAGTGTTATCCATCCATTATCTGAAGCGGTTATCCTCACTAGAGCATGTCCCAGCTGTCTTCTGGCAATAGGCGGGGTACACCCTGAACTGGTTGCCAGCCAATCGCATAGACAAACTATTCACAATCACACTTAGGGACAGTTTACAGTGTTCAGTATACTGTTACGGCAACTTACATTTTCCCCTTTGCAGTTTGACAAGTTTTTGTTCCGCTCGTGAGAGTGTGATGATTTATTTCCGGCCTCTTTTTAATTAAGTTGTATTATTATCTCATTATCCCAGAACAGGTGTATTATGCCGTATGTGCAGCAAAACGAGCAAAAACAATCAGAAAGAGAAAAGCAAGCATTTGCGTTGCAAGCTGGTTTAAATGCATCCTCTGCCACTCTAAAACCGGAGACGTCAGATCCATCTGTGGAAATAAACACTCGGCATCAAATCTGGGACTGACCAAAGTTAAAGATTGGGTTGGGTCCGGCTCGGATCATGCGCGTAATCGGCCGCTTCCCGGGGCTGCAAGGTGACCGGCCCATCCCGCCTCCAAGATAAGCATGGACACACAAGCCGAGGAATTACTTAGACTCCAGAAACGGGAAACCGCAGGGAGCCTAGAAACATGCCTTGTCCAATGGCGCCAAAGCGCACAGTAACACTGCTAGGGCAAATGGTGGGCTGGCCCAGCGGGGTTTTGTTTGTTAAAAATGATACAGTAGGAACTGCAATTGTGTCAGGTTGTCAGCATCAAAGGCTACGTTCACACGACAGGAAGTGATGCCCAGTTCGGGTTTTTTGTTAAATCCGATCCTTTTATGTACTGTTCACGTTGCGAAAACAAATGTGACATCTAATGTGAACGCAACACGCGCGTGATGCGACTCGCGCGGAAGTAAATATTGTCCCAACTCGCAACGTTTTATCGCCAGCCAGGTCACTGAGGCGAGCGAGTTTTAGAAGTGTCATATGCAAATTTAGCTACAGATTGGTGGACTGGTGGACTCGTTTCGCGGACGTGTTAGGAGTTCGACTCATGTGTCTTGTCTGCATAAATTATGCAAATTCAGTGTAAACGCCCACGCTCCTGGTTGGCGTATGAATCGGATGCGTGCGGATAAGCGTTCAGTGCAGACGCATCATATACATATCCGATTTATATCCACAAACGAAAGAGGGTGTAAAAAAAATCGGAATTGTACCGTTCATACTCCATGAAAAAAATCCGACACTTGTGAAAAATTCAGAATTGAGCTGCAGTGTGAACGCAACCAAAGTGTGCAGTCTTTTTGGGAATTAAACTGCCTTTGAAAAGAAGTCTAATGGACCAGTGCCAGCCTATGGGACACGCAGTTAGCGGCTAGCTGCTAGCCACTAGCCGCTAACCTAGGATGACCAGATTTTCAAAATGAACAACTGTGTGATTGACATACATACACATGGCAAAAACACAGGATGCTGGGACGGACCTGCATAAAAGTGGGACAAAACAATGAGGGACCAAAGGTTAAAAAACAAAGCTGTCCCGGCCAAAATGCTACGTCTGGTCACACTACGCTAACGGCTAACACTTGGAGCGGGTGCCGCATTTTACAATGCCAGCGTAATTAAATTGTTGTTGTTGTTGTTGTTGTTGTTTTACCTCCTGAATTAGCGGTTGAACATGATTTCAGGATGGCGGTGTGTTTATGTTGGTGGAAAGATGGAAACATTTTGTATATTTAAGCTAGCTATCCAAATTCCAGTTAGAAAGTAATAGAAGTGTAGCAAGGCGATGACATTTGTGCATCACTGTATTTGGAAAGATTTTACGTTGTCGTCGGCCTTCTCGCCCCGTCGGAGACGAGTTACCGATAAAAGCCGTGCACACCAGAGTTTTTGCTGAGTCACTCCCCCGTCGCTGGTCACGAAATGTTACGCATGGCTGACTTCCATGCGGCCGTTGTGGGATCAATCCCACTCGGTTACTGTCGTTGTAAATGTGCGTCTCTGTGTGCCGTGTGACGGTCCGCTGGGATTGTTTCCAGCTCACGCCTGACTGAACGGGATAAGCCGACGAAAATGGATCGGATTGAGTCACTGTGCCGCCAATGGAACGGTCTGTACCCAGAAAAAAAAAAATGTCATCACCTGTCTATTTGTAATGTCTTAAGTCAACTGCCACGAACAATAATATTAATAGATTAAAAATGACTTCTTATCAAACGACCATGTTTTTTTTCTCTTGAGCTCAAAGATCTTGGTGGAGGTCTGCAGTGCGAACTGTTTTAACCTCTCATTTACTATTCCATCCATTCTTCTCTCTCTCTCCATCTTTGTCGAGAAAGGTGACACTATTCCACAGGCTTCTTCTTTCAGCCGCCGCAATGTTGAATAATGCAGCGCTCCTTGACAACCTGATCCAGTCTTTAGCGGGGAGACAAGACCGATTAATTAGAGGACTAGACCACCCAGTGTCAGCTGTAAGACAGTGCAGGTCATTTATATGAAGTCTATTGGCACATGCATACGCCCTTCACGTGACACTTTAGCTGCAAATACGAGATAGATTCAATGTGACCCAGCTAAGAACTTTTATCTATTTAATGTCGGTAAGATTTCCTCCATTTCCCCATTTCACCTGAAGGAATCTATTAGGTCATGAAATCCTTTGCAGCGTGTTCCATCATCCTTAACCGCTCATCCTTGTCCCTTGGTTTAAATTAGCAAGTAATTGGAATCTTATCATTTAATTCTGACGGTGTAACAAATTGTCCTGGGCGAGTTGAGTTATCACCGGGCTGAGATCCAGCTGAGCTTTGTCACTCCTCCTCCGAGCTCGCGTTCTTCTTACGCTCCTCGTCAAGGCGAGATGGATGTCAGCCGCTGTTGGCTTCCCTGCTGGGTTTTCAAGCTGTGCGCCTTCTCATGAGACTCGTGCTCAAAATGGCAGCAAGGGCCTACAGCTAGCGGTGCCAGCTGGTGTTGCTAAGATTACCTATACGATAACGATGCTGGAACAGCCGATCACTTGTTGAAAAAGACCTAAAAAAGACTTGATATGTAATAGCGGCTTACAGGCTTACCGCATGATCATAACTTTGGGCTAGTGTTAATTTTATCAGCCATTTTTAAATTTGGTCTCAGTTTTAGTCCTGTTTCAAACAAGTATGTTTAAATGCTTGTTTGTTTTTATAATAGTTAGTTAACCTCACCTTTTTTATTTATTTGAGTCCAATGAAACATCCTTTTATTTGTCTGGTTTTAGTTAACAAAAACTGTCAACATTTTAGTCTAGCTGTAGTTAGGACAATCGTTTTACCTCTGTATATATATTTTTTTGTCAGCAGATGATGTTGAACATTTCAGATCTAAAACTGTTTCACATAAGATTTTCTCTCATCTTTTTGATTTAAAAAAAACAACTTTACACACAATCACAGTACATCAACAAGTGACTACTATGGCTCCATGCTACGAGCTAGCACAAGTTAACCAGCATTAGTTAGCGGTCGGATTAACATTATAGTTGGAATGTTAGATTAATGTTACATTATAAATATAATTTATGGGGGGGGGGGGGGGCTAACCGTTTACCGTGAATCCACCTCGTGTCCGTCCCGTGTGTTTGTGCATATTGCACTCGCTAGCTGCAGATTAGAAAGGGGGAGGGGGGGGGGTCACTTTGTATCACATAACAGTGACAAATTAGCAGACAAAACCATATAAATTTCGTCTCGCTTATGTTCCCGAACGAAAATGTCCATAGATTTTAGTCCAGTTTTTATTAAGTGAAGCACATTTTCATGTCGTCTTCATTAGTCGACTAAAACGCTTATTGATTTAGTCTAGGGTGACCATATGCCCATTTAAAAAAAAAAAAGAGGACACTTGCCCCGGCCTTGAAATTATGGTACCAGTCGTACAGTGTACTTCACCTCCTATTAGTCACGCAATGCCAACCGAACATTTTCATGAATTTATAAAAAACCCGGACACCCGAAAAGGGCGTAAGAAAATGGTCTGTCCTCCTAAAAGTGGACTTTTAGTCCCAGTTATTGTTTATTAATGAGGATTTTAGTCTAGTCTAGTTTTAGTCCGGTGAAAAATGCGTGTTGACGAAATTATTTTTGTTTAGTTTTCATTGACAAAATGAACACTACTTTGGGCCCCTGGGGAAAAAAACACATTGGTTCTAGCTTAGCTATTGCAGGGTCCCACACATATTGATTTTTAGCATCTTAACTGATTTTTACAATGTGAGAGATGCTAAAAATGACAAGAAAAAAAGCATTTCAAAGCATTTATCATTTTTGACCAAATAAAAACGAACAAACCTGCTCTAAAAACTAACTAACCAAACTAACGACTAACAAATATGTGCAATATGAATTCACAAACTTGTGGTGTTCCACAGGGTTCAATTCTGGGTCTTCTACTGCTTTCATTTTATCTGCTGAAGTGGCTGTTTTAATTGCTTTATGAATATAGAGGCAGATTTGATGTTCATTTTGTTCACCAGTGAAACCTATACACTCATGTCTCAAATTAGTTTTTTGTTTTTGTTCTAAATCTTTTTCTTTCTTTTTTTTTATTAAAGAAGGGTTTGGTGAATGTGCATAGGAATCTTGCGGGGTTCACTAACTCCAACAAGGTTAAATAGAACCCTTTCTCCAACTCATATTTTTGCACTTTTCATTGTCAGCAGATGGAACTTCCAGTTTTCTGAAATGTGACACTATTTGACAAACATTCTGTATTTAGTGCTAACATCTTGGACCGTTCATGTCGTAATGTTGTTTCAGCACTAAAATTGTGCGCCACACTCAAGATGTCTGTCAGACTGCTTTTCTCTGAAAAGATTCACTCAGTTTGTGTTAATTTCATAAAGCACATAGTGTGAAATATGAGAAAACACATCAAATGTTGTCCAACAGTCCGGGTGTTGTTTGTGTGATAGTGTGGCAGTCAGACAACAGGTGGCTCCCGCAACGTGGTCAGCCGAGCGAGGCAGTGGCGGCGCTGGCCAGATGGAGCCGTTTCACCATGTTTTCTCGCTGGTTCCATTGCCATAGTCGCAGGAGTTCTTTTCTGCGTACGCTTGCCTCAGCCCACTAACATTCACAGCTCACATGAACAGAGAAAGGGTGGGGGGGGGTGCTTTGATTGTCTAACTAGGATCAGTGGTCCCAACAAGAAGCCCACTGCAGATAACCACCTTCAGCGAAGCGTGTAACTCAGGCAGCTTTATGTCAGCCATGTTTTGCTGGACCAGATCAGCCAGCCAAAGGTTCATAATATGGCCGACACAAGACAGCTGTTGCCAATTAAAAACAAGTTGGAGGAAAGCTGTGGAGCACAAACGACAAAGGTTGAGGATGTTGCACTTTCAAAATTGACACCAGGGTCATTTTGCTCCAGGGAGAATGCTGCTGTCAAAAGTCAGAACATTTCAGAGACGTTTGACCCAAATGAATCCATATCTGACCTCAGTGAGGTTGTTCCGTGAAATATGGCTTCTGGGATGGTTTTTGGGGGTTACCAAGTTCATTGTATGTAGCACCAGGGGGCAGTGGTGAGTATATTTAATTTGAATTCAGTTTTATTGACTGCAGAAGAAGTCACTGATGGTGTCGTGGTTCACCTTGACTGACATCTGTGGTAGAAATGTGAGTGTGAAAGAGTTTGTGTCTACGTGCCCTGTGATATACTGATGACCAGTCCAGGGCAGGGTTATAATAGCTTTGGATTTCATTATAAAGCTATAGAAAGCCTCCCAAAAGATTGAGGCCGCTGTTTGTTTGTTGTCCCTAATAGTTTAGTTAATACATACTTATGACAAATATGTCATTCTGACGCTTTTTATTAATTGTTTATGTTATTCAAGAATGCTGGGAAATTGGAAACGTGCCAGTGCCAGTTCCAATTTCCCAGCATTCTTGAATAACATAAACAATTAATAAACAATATGCACATATATGTTCTCAGTGGAAGCTTGTCAACATGAACCACTTGTAGGTTGTGACTATAAAGCATCACAGCTGCCATAAATATGAGAGATGGCCCCATCAAAGAGGTCAGCCATCGCAGGGCCTGCTTTATCCTTCACTTTATTTAGAGCAGAAAAACCAGGCGAGTAGCAACGACTCACATCCATCTTATTTCATGGCGATCCTTGACAAACGTCAACAGGCGCAGGCTAGTTTAATTTATTTTCCAACTTGTAAGCAAAGACAAGGCATGTATGCAGTCGGGGGCCAATAAAAGGTGACGGTACGATATTGCGTCAGAATGACATATTTGTCATAAGTATGTATGATTTCAGCAGATGTTGGTCAATAGCCAATATGAATGGATTTGAAAACATTTTGTTCTATAACAAACCATGTTTATTGACTTAATCCGTTTCACAGACTAACTGCCAACCAGTGTTGTCATAGTTACCTTGAAAAAGTAACATTACTGATTACTTGATTTTAAAAATAGCTAAGTTAGATTGCAAGTGACTTAAATACTACAGTTAGATTCAGCAGATGCTGACAAACCTGCGTAACATAAAATGACACCATGTTTTGCCACTTTTCTTAATTGGAAGTCTATTTTAACAGTAGTTAAAAGCTACTGAAAGCAGAAATTTCAATTTTGAATCGCTACTGCCACCTGTTGACAGAAAATGAAATTGCACACACCCTTCTTCACGTACGGTACGCGCACGTGACGTCACAGCTAAATTCAACTACTGGCCAGAGTCTTGCAGGAGTACCCATTGTGAACAGTTTAGGTGTTAATCTACTAATTAGAAGATGTTTCAGTCATAAGTGGTCAAATAGCTATTGTAAAAATATTTTCAGGCCAAATTGTTATGTAGAGCAGCTTTTAGGAATAAAGTTTTTTTTTTTACTAAAAATTAACTAAAGTGCGTGCACGTATACTGTGCTAGATTACACTTTGTCAACAGCACAGAGTGCGCAATATTTTAATATTTTCATATATAGCTGAAACAAACCCCCAAAATAGTGACTGTAATTCCATTTTGAAAACTCAAATCTCTCTCCTTCCTCCATTGTTGTTTACGTGGTATGAGATTAGCATACATCACGTCACTAGCACAGACACTAATGTGAAGTTGAAGGCTCCCACAATGCCTCACTACGTTCAAGCTGTAAATACCAGAGTTTGACTTTCTTTTGTGCTCCATAATGCACAACTGTTTGTTGAGTGCTTAGGGGCGTTAGAAATCAGGAGTCCTCCTGTCTGGGAAAAGCAACGCATGAGATTAGTCATTCCTGGGAAATGTGCACATTTTGGAGTAATGTGTTCACTGCATACAACTGAAATTTACAGTGCGGGTGATGATTTATCATTCTAAACAGTCAGAGTTAGCCTTTAGAAATCAGTTCAGCACTGTTGATTTAAATTGGTTCAAACAATGAAACCTACTCTTGACCTTTTCACATACAAGCTCACTGTATAACAACAGTAAATATCAAATCAAAATCTATTAAACCTTACCTTTGATAATAAATGATGACACATTTGGAATGTTGACGCTTTACGTCCTATTGAAAAAAAGTGTCCCAAGAAATGTTCACAAATACCATTTTTTTAAACTATTTGTTTAACAGTTGGCGTGTAAGACTTATTCATTCCGATTCGATATGTGAATACATTTTATTCTGCTTGGGTCGCTATTCTCTTAATGTGATATGGAAAATGAAAACGGCTTTTCGTTTACTGGTAACTACCCATATGTGGGCGTCTTGTAGCCGCCATGTCTCTTCATTGTGTTGGCTCCGTGGCCATTGATAAAATGCCGGCCACGATGCACTCCAAGGTGGCCACGGCAACGCAGTGCTTAGGTCACCTGCAGGAAAATGTTTCTTCACCCCCCCCCCCTCCCCCTCTAATGTGTCGCCTGGTGACCCCGCAGCCACCCAGAGAGCACTTTGAGACTGAGTGAACAGCATGAAGCCCCGACCGACCTCCTGCTGGTTGGAACTTGTAGTCTGGCACCGCACTCACGGTTGCCCAGGAAGCACTCTGAGATGAACTGACCAATGTGTGACTGTATTTTCAAAGTTCACAATCATGTCACAGACTCCTTTTAACCAAATACATAAAACGGTGGGTCAGAAAAATGGATTTTCATGACATTGAACCCCACCCTCAATAAACTATAACCGGATTATCTCCTTCAATCGACAAAGACCGTCTTCTTCACGGTGGTTTATGCTATCCTCATCCACTCCTTGTTCTCTTCTTCATTTACGCTTTTCTTTTTCTGCTCCTTTTCTGTAATGGATCAAACCATCTGCTACACCTACACCGGGGCCCCACTCACGTCGTCTCACTGTGTCCCGACGTCCAACGGCTCCATGGCGGCGGCAGACCTTGAGCAAGGCTGCATCAAGACAACAAACTGCTTAGCATCTTTTCCCCTGTGTGTCCTCATTTCGCACTTTTCCTAAGGATGGAACTCATTTTTATTGAGGAGAGGAAGAACAGGCAAACACTTGAACGTTTCATTCATTCACTACTTATCCGTGTTGGTTGCATGAATTCATTTTCATTTTGTAGTTGTCGTGGTTTATTCCTCTCGAGCATGCATTCACACATTAATGCTTAAAAAAAACAACACTATTAATATTCATGTTATTCTCAGATGTTCCACTAATGCTGCAGCAGGTCTATTAAATTGCAAAATTTACATAATCTGTTAAAACAAAAAACAACCTAAACTAAACATGACTACATTAACGCTATTATCACCACTTTGTTCCTTCGTGTATGTTAAAGTGTAGTATAGTAATTCATATTTATTTCAGCCACAAAGAGCTAGTGTAGGCTGACTACAGTATGTTTTGGTCATGTTGAAGTTAAGTGCACAAATGAATGGGAAAAAAAGACATACAGTACTTCTTACTTTGACATACAGGGGGCAGTCTATCATTTCACTGAGTATTTTTTTTTCCAAGATGGCCGCGCCGCGAACTCGTCCTTCACCTGCTGCGAAAACAACCCAGAAAGTCGAAGTTGAAAGATTGGGAATAGACTCAAAAGTAAGTCGTGCTTTGGCTTTGGTGTCTGCATTTTTAGCATAAGTGAATGCTGTTGATCATCTTTCAAAAAGTATTGATAGATTTGATGGATGTTTTGAATAAACTAAAATGTGAAAAATCTCTGTTAAAACAAGTAGACAGAAAGTTGTCAGTGCCATACATCACCAAGATATAAATCCAACATATTTTAGTGCAGACATAAAGCTTTAAACAAAAAAAAAACAAAAAAGTATCCTACAAACTTTCAGTGCCTCATGTGACGTTTTCTCATCTGATACTTTTGAGTGCTGGCAATAAGCAGAATATTTTCCTTGATTTCAATAGTTGTATAATATTGTATCATTGGATTATAAGGATTTTTAATAATCATCTTTATTTTCTTTTTCTTTTTCTTTTTTACAGCATTCTTTCGTTTTTTGTCCATTAATACCTACTAATAATACTGATACCAATAAAATACTCTACTAATATAAACATATCATTAATTGGTTAACTGTAGTTGACACTCCAATGTAGTCAAAGTCTACCATTTAAGCATTTTGATTAGCCGCCCTCAGCTCACAAAAACATCTCAATTTTTGTGTCTTTAAGTTGGCATACAACGCTACAATCCTTATATAGGAGGGTGTTTGTAAGTATGCTAATAAGGGTCAGCTACCAACATATCTTGAAAACGGTCATATTTATTCTGCATTAGGGGTAAGAAATAAAAATCTTGAAGCAACATATTTCATAACACGCTGCAAACAGGGGTTATTAGTCAAATTAGAACCACAAATATTCCCAGCAGTATTGTTATAATGTTCACATTGTCACAAAGCAATGCGTTTTAAATTTTACATCGAAAACAGTGTAATTAGTCATTTAATGACAAATCTAGCTTAGTTCAACAAGCATACAGTACATCTTCAATGTCAATGTATCTTTGCCATTATCATAATACAATGTTGTTGACACTTGGCTCATTAAAACTAAGTGACTGAGGTTGTTTTGCGCATCTCCAATTCACGAGAATTGAATGGAGATATTATTATAGAACGTTAGTTGCTTGGCTTCATTTAAACAAGCTGTGGATGAGAACACATCAAATATAATTATCTTAGTCATAAGCACCACAAAGTGGCGATATTGGGTGTTAATTGGACAGTGACGATGTGTTCGCAGCTCGCCACGACTTCCTAACCCACATGCAGAAAGTTCTCACTTTCGCTACTCTTCATGAATCACACTTCTCTGAACTCAGCTTTCATTCAGAAAACTTTGGGTTTTTTTTTTTACAGAAAACTACATGTCCTATATATTTTTATCTTCTTGTCTTGGCCCATTTGACAGGAACTTGGCCTCAAATTGGTCCGCGGCTTTATGAGTCCTGTCCCGAGAGAGGCAATAGCAGTGCCGTGCTCTGGTCTTTTTTCCAAGCTTGAAACTAATTACACCAAAGACAGAACCATTTGTCTTTATTTGTCTCTCTGGCTTTTCCATTGAAGACTTGCCCTGGACCACAGAGCAGCGGACATGATGTAAGAGAGCTACTTGAACACGCACATTAACTCTGTAATATATGATCCACAGACATGTTTATACTTCTGCGTATTACCTTTTTATCACGCCACTTATGGGTAGTGTCAGTGGTAGTTCACTTTGAAAACAATTTGTTTGGATTTCCGTTAATGATGGACACTCTTTAAAAAAAAATATATATATATATATATATTTTAAATAACCTACTGTATATCCAGAAGTTTCACTTGTTGGCGTGACAAGTTAGCTTTCAAAAGACAATGTCGAAGCTTTGGATTCAAGATGAATTAAATGGATTCAGTTTGTTTGTTTCATTATGGGGCAAACATTTAAACATCAGCTTGTGGTTTAGAGTTTTCATGACAAATGGTATATAACAACATCAAAGAACAATAACATTGAGGTTTCAATGTTGTGAGGCACTAGATATGGCCAAACTAAAGTTTTAAAATATTTCTTTGGTAAATGCTTTGTTAGTTTTCATCTCCACTCATTATCAAATACACTGACAGATGGTCATTTCTTTGATACATTTATTTTGATATTTTATGTGTTATTATTGCAGCACTCCACAGGTTGTTCACAACATATGCATCTATAAACTAATAAACTCTTAACGTTCAAGGTTGAACTTTGCGATTGCTTCCCCAGTGCAAGTTGAAGCTAATTGTAGCGACTTTAGCATTGACGTAACTTTACTCAAAATAGCCTGGACACCGATTGCCTGGCTTTATGCAAATAACTCAGCTTTATGAAGATAAATGAAGGTCTAAGAGTTACTTAATTGCAGGCGATCAGTAATGAGGGTAGCATGGCTGAAGTAGTCGAGTGGTCATCTCCCGATCCGTAGGCTGTGGGTTCAATCCTGAGCACCATGAACAAGTGTCGTTGAGCAAGACCCCCAGTTGCTAGAAAAGTGTTATACAAGTGAAAGCTCATTTAATGTTGAAACTTGTAGTTATTTATTCATTTCACTTGAAAGTAAAGAGAAAAACATCAAAGGAATCTTTAACAATCATCGTACCGCAATAATATTATCCTTTTCAGTGAGTAGATTATTATTTTTTTTAATACACAAAAATGAGTTATTGCACTTAATATTGTTTTGCTGTTCATCAGTTATGTGCCGTCCTTGAATAGCAAATCACAGAATCTGGTTATTTTATTGTTTGCTTCCAACCCTCTGTTGTTGGCTTGGGATAGAGGATTTTTTAATGCAAACATTTAAAGCACATATTTTGCACATATACATTTATTTTGTCCATATTTAAAGTGGTGTTATTGTCATACATCATGTCAAAATAGTGCCCCCTTCCAATATTTAACTCATTCACTGCCATTGACGGTTATAAACGTCAAAAAATCCGGGAAAAAAAACATTAAAATGTTTTTCTACTTTTGTTAAAAAGAGTACAAAAACCTAGATTTTTTTTATTGTAGATTTAGAACAAATATAACATTTATGATTAATCGTGAATTAACTGTTGAAGTCATGCGATTAATTACGATTAACAATTTTAATCGCCTGACACCCCTCATTTTTAATAATCATCTCGTCAGGCCATTACATTTTTTAATCGCAATTAATCGCATGACTTCACTAGTTAACTCCCAATTAATCAAACATTTTATATCTGTTCTAAATGTACAATATTTTTTTCCCTGGGTTTTCATACTCTTGTTAACAAAATTGGGGGGAAAAAATTAACTAATAGAAATAGTTCAAATGAATTTTTGAACATTTTAGCCGCCAATGGCAGTGAATGAGTTAAGTTGCCCAGCATTAATGTAAAATGGCCCCAAAAAAAATTATTGGTTCAATTGCAAGGGTTTAGGTGACCCAGTGATGGTGTAAATCTAAGTAAGGATGGTTCTGAGTTGACTTCCCCTCAACTAAAAAAATTGGATCATTTAGGTCCAGAACAGCTGATCCTGACTTGATTGCTTCTATAATTTATTGCTTTAAGCTTTGTTAGCTGGTCATATTTGCTGTTGATTACATGTATGTATGTTTATTGAAATAATTACATATATGTACATGCTTAGAAATGACCAAAGGTTAAAAACAAAAAAAAACAAAAAAAACACGACTAAATGGGAAATAGGACCTCAGTTACTGGACCTAGTCAGGTACTTATGCCCCCAAGATGTCGGCTTATAGAACAACGAGCAGTTAGTTTAAGGAGAACTGACCCTCATTGGCACGTAGCCCACTAAAAAAGAGATGCTCTGCATTTTTTCTTGAAAGTGAAGTGAGCCTTTTCCTCAGCACTGCTCAATGGTAGCTTTCTTTCCCGGTTCACGGCGGCATATCTATCTCCATGTTTGATGCTAATCTAGCGGAATGAGAGCAAACAGTGGACAACGTTGAACAGTGTTGTATATGTTATTGAGCTTGACATGTTTTTATTTTTTTCTGACAGTAATTACCAGGGATGAGTAAATTGTGGCTTGGGGTGGGGATGCTATATCTGCGATCCTCTCATCACTCCCTGATATTTTTCTTGTCTCCTCTTGATACATTTCCGTATAATGTCTCGGGGTAAGTTTGAGGGGGCTTCATTATGCTCATCCTAAAAGCATTATATTATCTCAAGTGCATTTGTGTGGAAATCTTGGCCGCAAGTTCATCACTGATGTTTGTCTCATTTTCAATTTCAGTCTCCTCGGCAGGCTTCGGTGGCTCTGACCAATGGGGCTGCTTCTCAATCAGAGGAAATGCACACAGACAAACGAGGGAGCTTCTTTCTGCACAAATGCAGTGGATCCTGTCTGACAACAAAGGTGTGTGTACACACTATGCTGATAATGCTTTGTGCGTGTGTGTGTGTGTGGGTGGGGGGTGGGGGGGCATCTCTATTTCACACATGAATGCATGTCCACATTGTAGCTCGAGGAAAATGCAGTTCCGTTTGACAGGCGGGAAGTCTCTTTGCGATTTCGGACAGGCCAGAGATCACAATGCTGATGTGATGCGGCAGCCATCTTTTTATTTTGTCTCACAGGGAGCATCACTTGTGTGAAAGAATGTGTGAATTTGTACATTTTCAGTATATAATGAGGAAAAGTTATAAATAAAGCACAAGGCATGGAGATATTGGGGTAGCATGCATACACATTTACCAACTATTCTGTGTTCATTTGGGTGGGTCGTTTATGTAAGCTTGTGCCCTACAAGAAAATGATGAACATAATTGTATTATTGATTTATATTCAACAAAAATATAAATGCAACACTTTTGTTTTTGCTCCCCATTCTTATGAGATGGTCTCAAAGATCTAAGTTATTTCACATACACCAATATCACCATTTCACTCAAATCTTCTTCAGAATCCAGTCAAGGGCGTCGGGGTCAGGGTACATGCACCTCTCAGGATTAATGGTGCCGTCACAGATGTTCAAGTTACTGATGTCAACTTTGTGCTGATAGTTATCCAGATGGTTCTTGACGTCCATTATTTCCCAAAAAACAATTTGAAATGTGGACTCGTCAGACCACCTTTTTCTACTTTGGCAAGATGAGCTTGGGTCCAGAGATGCTGGCGGCGTTTCTGGGTGTTGTTGATATGCAGTAAATGGGAAACACTGCTGTTTTTGGCATCGTTTGATATCTTTAGATAGATTTTGCTTGAAATGTTATTTTAAGTCAAATATTGGCCTTAAAGTGACAACTTTTTTTTGAATCACCTTGTTTACTTGATCTTAAAGTGAAGTGCAAATTAAGGGTAAGTACTTTGTGTCGTGCTTAGAGAGAAACATCCGCCAATTTTTACACGCTCTTCCAATTTGGAATTTTGCTGTGAACATCCCACCTCGTGTGTTTGTATGTTTACAGAGTTTAAAAGGATTTATTTTTAGGGCATACACTGTAAAATATAAAAAAATGGATACACTATGTTAAATTGTATTGGCTGTTGAAACAACAGCGAGCCTAAACTATTATTGCAACCCCTTACCTTTTTTTTTCCATCATCGTTTGGCATTTTCCCTACCTGCCTGTGAGGTTTCCTTTTGGCTTTTGGACTTCGTGAAAGCTGCTGTTTAAAGATTGTTTGCAGCCGCAGCGTTACACTCCCAACTCAGTTCCAGGGGAAAGGAAAAGCAATTCCATGCTTGGGCCACAGTGAATTCGTCTCTGTCAGTTCCGCTGCTTGATGCCCTCAAATCACATTCCTCCTTCCTTCCACTTTCCCATCCGCCCCGTTGTTTTGTGATGTGATGTGGGAACGGGCGAGCTTGGGCGGGGAAGTGAAATGGGGGAGGATGTTCTTTGCATGCTCTCCCTCTCCGTACCATCCTCCGTGGTGTCATTCACTTCTGTTCCCCGGCACTTGCAATTTACCGCTCGGCAATAGAACTCACATCCTGCAGTTTTATTACACCTCTATCACGCTAACTGTGATAACTTTATTGTGAATCCACTAGTCTTCAAATGTTTGTATTATCATTAATACTTTAGTAGAAATCGCTTCTCTATAAAAAGCTGTGCGATGCCATTGGTTGGTAAAAGGTTGTTGGCAAACCATTTTACATGTCGTAAGGAAATGTTGCAAATTCATTGTTTTACTATCATTGGCAAAACATTTTAAACGGACGTGTCAGCACAGTTAGTTCCAATTCGTGCGCAATCATTCACAAGCATTTGCCATTCAGTGAGATCAGTTTTTCATATCAACCAAGGTCTGTCCTCTGAACCAAACAATCTTTCTTTTCTTCTTCCGTTGTTTTCTTTCTTCGTCTTTTTTTCTCTCTTTTGTTGCACGATAATAACTTCAGCAGCAGAGAAAGCAATTTTTCAACAGCAGCAGCACATTAGGCCTCTTCCTGGCAGAAATTCATTACCATATTATCGAAATCCATCTTAGATGGTGGACAGCAGAAAATAAAAACTGAATGCTGGGGAAGGTTCGTGTACATTACTTTGTTATTAAGTTGGGTCCATAGATTCACCCACTACTCCAGGAGTTGGCAAACGGTCCCAAACAGTGGCAAAAAAGTGGTAAATAGCAAGTCATTTATGCTAATGTTGCTAATTGTCTCTAAGCATTGCTAAAATTCACTAAATGTTGGTAATGACAGATCCGACACCCTGATTATTGGCATTTGTTGAAAAAAAGTTGACAAATCCAACATTTGCAAGCATTCGCCACTCAGTGAGATACCACAGGTGGCAGCAGAGTATAAGAGATCAACCAGGGCCATGTTGCAAAAAAGCTATTTTCCCCAGTGTATTCAACATATTTGTGAATAATGATGAAACTTAGCTATATTCTAATGCTACTTGGAAACAGATAGAAATATGCTTTTTTTTTCCTGATGAACGAAGAGACTCTAATCTTTCTTTTGGTAGGCTCCATGTTTTTATAGCAATAGAACACACTAGGGGCTTTCACACCGCAGGAACCAATGATGGAAGTTCCCTTTGTAACCTGGGAGTTTGTCCAAAGTTTGCGTTCACACACAAAACTCGTTCTGGGTCTTGGGGGGCCAGAACGGTACTACTTTAGCTCCTAAACCTGAAGAGGGTATTTTGACTGCACAGGTGGGCGTGCTGTACAGATAAACGATGATTGGTTGTTTGCATTTGGGGAGCCTCTACCCATCTACAAAACAAAAAAAGCTTTACTCACCACCTACAGTATATGGACCCCAAGTATTCTTAGAAACAATTTAGCCAAATCAAGTCATTAAGATGCTTTTAAAATGGATGGATGAAGTTATTGTAGAGCTATGGACACTGCACTTAGTTATAAGAACATAAAATGTACTCCAATAACGATTGAAATAAAATGTATTGCACATTAAAAATATGCAGCTGAATAAATATTAGGAACTGTTGAAGATGAAGTGCAAATGCATGCAGACATCACAGACTTATCATCTAATACTAATCTGTGCGATTTTTTTCTACATGTGTTTTAATTTACAGCTGTTGTGGATGGACATGATGAAGTTTCCGACGCGGGCACAAGCAGCAGCCCTCATTCAGTGTTCACCTGTATTGGTAAGAAATTTTACTTACAGTAACTAGTAGTACTTGTATTGCCAACTGTTATTCATTTTGTCATTTATTTTGTTATTCATTTTGCGTTTCTATGTCAACAGGAAAGCGCACAAGGGATAGAGTCCTTCAGCGAAATGGACATTGCAAGCCTGGAACTCGCCAGGACAACAAATGATGTACGGCCGGGCAGATGTCCTCCAGGTTGCGGACATGCACTGAAAATTCAGCCCGGCTTCTGGCTTTGCTTTTTTTTTTCTCTCTTTTTTTTTAGGTGCACAAATAAACTGCAATCTACAATTTTGTTCTTCTTTTTCCCCAAAACCTTGCCATGCAAACGTTTAAAAAGATAAAAAACTCGAATTGTCAATTAAGTCATTTATTTATTGAACCTTTATTTATCCAGTTTAGGTACAGTATTTGCAATGCCAGTCAGGTTGCAGACAGCAGAGTATGTGACATTATGTGTATAATGTAAAAACTTTTTAAAATGACATTAGTATATATCACTGCCTCAAGTACTGTCTGCAGCATGAATGGCATTGCACATTAGAATCCGTTTTCAACGATGAAGTTAAGTACACTTAACTTTTGCCATGTGGCAAATACATGTGCAAGCGAGTTCATTCAAATGAGAACTACCTTGCCCACTGTTGCCGTGTGTGGACGCAAACGAGTGGGCCAAACGTAACCTCTTAAGACCAGGAACTATCTGTACCAGGAATTCTTAGTTCTAAGAAAATCACTTCTGCCACACTTATTATCATTCTTCAGCTAAAATATTGCCATTAAAAATATTACATACTGTGTTTGACCATTTTCTAAATAATTTGGAACTGAATACAGGCACCATTAACAGGATTACCCTGTTCTGAGAACGAATGATCAAGACTTTTCTTTTTAAATTAGTTTTTAGAAATGAGGTCACAGTTTAGTCTCAGAATGATGTGAATACTCACTTCATCTTTTGTAACAATTGTCATTAGTGACTTGTGTTTGGCAGAAGAGGCGAGTGTGTCGCCACATTAACCCGACTAGCGCATCACTCTGACTCCCAATGCCGCTTTAAGCTTGGCATTTAGAAGATCCCCCACCACTGTGTCCTTTTGCCCAGAACTTTACCTCATCATCTTCACTTCTTTGCTCGAGGGCCTAAAAATGGTTGTTTTTGCCTTTTGTAGGAAATAGTGACACATCATTTTGAAAGTGATGAAGCCCACACGGGATGATTGATGGAGGCATGTTGGATGGGAAAATAACGTTCTGGGCCGTTAATTTTACCAAGTCAAGGAAGCAGCCTCAGACTGTCAACACAGGAAATGAGTGGGATTTATCTCGAGCCTGGTGTCCTAACCCTCTCCCGCTGGCTGCATTTAGGGCGACCGTAGTAATGGTGGCGCTGCAGTACATTGTGTCCATTTTTTGAGGCTTCAGAAGAAACAATCATGTCGACTATTGATGTTATGTTATGTTATGTTGCTATGCAGGGAACAGGCACTTCATCTTTCTTGTTGAGACACACACGTGGACACAAAGTCAATCAGCCATTTTGTGCCAGCGCAACGATTCTATCACACTGTGGAGCGATACAAACAAAAGCCATTGCAATCATAGGACGCCCATGCAGATTTAGACATTTACGATCCAACGTGAGAATGTGCAGCAGGTGTCGCAAGGTGAGCACAGCCACCTGACTAATGTGCACGTTTGTGCATTCAGCGCAAAACAAGGTTATCAGCGTGTATGCAGCCATAATAATCCCGCCATGGCCTTGTAAGCAAAGGGAAGCGGCGTAAATCACAGCAGCAAACAACATAGACTACTTGTTATCCGCAAAACCTCAACCGAGGCTCTGTGGGAGCACAAGGCCAGAATATTTTCCTGTTTACTTGCGCGCACGTCTGCGTCTCTCCCTGCATATTATTCATGTTCATTGTTGAGTCTTCTTCCACTGGGAAATTGTTTATTATGCTATCCACTGTATTAAATTGAAGGATTTTGCACACAGTTGGTCACATGGTGATCAATACTGGGGGGAAATAATCTATTAAAAGCATGTGACTGTCTGTTATGTGCAATATTTGACTTGATGGATGATAGCCGCGTGTCTTCATTATTCAAAGTGGCGGATCAATTTGAATTTCTATATGGCTAAGTTGTACAGTACATATATGAAATATGATCAACTCATTGGCCACTTAATCGATTCTGGGAAAAGCAAAGACATGACATTTTTATTTCAGCGTGTCCTGCACAAAGTGATTTTCCACAGATTTATGTTTTCATCAATGTTGATTGGGTTGTTTGGGAATTTATAGTCAATTGCTTTTCTTCAAGATTAGCAGGAATTTTGCACGGGTTGGAAAATATGTTATCAATGTGAATTTATAGATCATCCATCCAGCTAATTTATATATTACTTGTCCTTATTAGCATCCAGGGTAATTGGAGCCTATTACAGAGACTTGGGCCAAGAAGCAGGCCACATTCTGGATTGGACGCCAGCTAATTCATTACGACATATAGACAAATGACCATTCATGCTAACATTTACACCAATTGACAACTGTGCTTGATAATGTCAGGCAAAATTAATCCGGCCGCATCTCAGGGCCATTCAGCCTCATGGTATGCAGACATTTTTCAATTTCAGTGATGTTTGACCATTTTGGGCAAGAATGAACAAATTCAAACTGAATTCACCTTTTTATACGTAAATATGAGCTGGCCCGCTGAGAAACCGTCCAGCAATGCAAGTAAATGACTCTAATTTTAAAATGATTTAATCATAATGTGATTTCCAATTAATTATTTTAGGAAAGCATTACCTTTTCGTATCACAAATATGTTTTATTTAATTTTAATGAAATGTGCTTGTAAAAAGTGTTCCTTTAACAATTCCCAATGGCTATAAAGTGTTCATATCTCCCCAAATACTTCCTAATTAGGTTACAAAATGGCAGGTTAGATGTATTCTGTGTCTTAAATCAAATCAGCGAAAGATTAGAGAGATTAGTTTCCCAACCCTAATCCTCGGGGCTCACTATCCAGCCTGTTTTCCCTGTCTCCCTATTCCAACACAGCTGAGGATCGTTATCAGGCTTCTCCAGAGCTTGCCGGTGAGCTGTCATTGGAATCAGCTGTGTTGGAATAGGACCAGGGTTGAGAAACATCGGATTAGAGAACTCTTGTAAGAAATAACTTTGTCTTGAATGTACCTTATGCCATTCAAGCGAACGAAGTATGAGCAACACATTTTGAAGGATGATTAAAAATGTCAATTCTGGCATAAATTAGTTGACTTCCAGAACTTTTTGTTCTTTTTTTCCCTTTTCTTTTCAGATGGAAGCAAATTAGCATGAATGCGCTGAAGGAAATTACACAGCTGCTCTTGCATCACTGTTGATACTCTATGAGCTATTTGCAGTTTAGTCACAGTGTGCTTTCTCGGTCTGATCATCTGAAAAGGAATGGCGCGTTGCATTTTTTACCTGCACACTGTAATTATGGGGGTTCTTTGAAAGATGGGGAAAAAAAGATTAGATGAACATTGTTTATGCATATCTAGTTTGTGGAGTTTCTCCACTGTTAATTCTTCTTCCAAGTCATATTGAAATTTTAGCAATTAAAGATATTCATAAGACCACGTTTTCAGTACCCTGCATCATTTAATTTAGTATTGCACCTTATATTGCTATCATATATTGTCGTGGACCAACAAATGGGGATCCATTTTGAACAAAACGGGCTTACTCAAAAATATCTAACCTAACACAATTTTCTAGCTATTGTCTACCAAATAGACAAACGTTAAATCGTTCGCTGTCATCTGTCTGCCTAAAAATCCTCACAAAAGTCCCCATTTCATTTTTTTTTTCTTTTTTTTTTCCTTCTATAAAGAGCTCAGTATTGTTCATTCGGAAATGTCATCATCATTGCTCTTTATTTATTTATTTATATATATATATATATATATATATATATATATTAATTTTTTTGTATGTGGGTGAGTATGTGTATGTGCGTGCGTGCGTGCTTGCGTGTATTTGTTAGCTCACCAAAAACCTATTAGAAAAAATCCCATACCGTTCACCTAAACCGAACACCGCCGTCAGGAGACCCGAGGGGACCCGAGGGGACCAAAGAAAACCAAGGAAGGTGAAATCCAGCACCGACCAGACACCACCCACCGGGCCACCAGCCAGAGTTCTTCACCAACCCAAGAAACATCTAAATTCCAACAATTCCAAAAAAAAAAAAAAAATTATAAAAAATTAAAAAATCAGGGAGACCTCAAGAGACCAAAGGAGAGACTGAGGAAAGGAAGGAAGGACAGACGAAGCCGAGTGAGATCCACAGACACCAGCCTCCACCGATTCAATGACCTGAGGAGGAAGCAGATTGTGTCTGAGTTTCGGTAGGTGCTGGTGTGGTGGATTTGGCATGCATGAAAATCTCCACCAAAGAGGGGAGCCGTCGACCCCTGCCAGGACAGAGCAAGCGCAACACCTCAGGGCCCCCCAGGCCGCGGCAGCGCCAAAGGACGACCCCCGGGCCCCGCCAGGGCCACCGGCCGGAGAGCAAAGTCCCCATTTCAGAAGACAAGAATGCCACTTTGTATGTCGAGCGTGACTGACTTTTCCTTAATTTATATTTTGTGAAGATTGGAATCGTTATTGTTTTAGTTAAAGTAATATTGTTGGGGAATATATCACTTTTGAATGCTGAATAATTAGTGTAGTAATTGTTCGGTTATTATTTGGTATTTTTTAGATTATTTGGTTTTACTTTCATTTGTATGTCGATGCTCAGTCACTCCAGAAAGCAGTGGCAGAGTTCAAAATTTTGTAAAAAAAAAAAAAAAGGTGAATTCCTTGGCACAATAAAAAAGCCCCTATAAAATATACAATTTTATCACATAGCACAATGCCGCAGATGTCACACTCTTTGAGCGTGCAATTGGCATCCTGACTGGAATAATTTCTCCTCTAGAAGGCATCTACAAAGGCATTTCAGAAAATTTGGACGTAGCTCCAACCAGACTCACCACTGCAGACCACATCCAGCATGTTTACCTCCAAGATCTTCTGCGACCAGAAAAATCAGGCAGCTGCCACAACAATGTTTGCATGACCGAGGAATTTCTGCACAAAATGGCAGAAAACGTCTCAGGGAAGCTCATCTGCATGCTGCTCGTCATCATCCGGGTCTCGACATGACTGCAGCTTATTATGGTAACCTACTTGAGTGGGCAAATGCTCACATTTTGATTGCGTCTGGCACTTTGGAGAGGTGTTCTCTTCACGGATGAATACCGGTTTTCACTGTGCAGGGCAGATGGCAGACTGCGGATGGCCCGTAATGGCAGTACGGTTGTGTTATTGGCAGGCGCATGCTATAGACAACAAACACAGGTGCGTTTTCTGATGGCCTCTTGAATACACAGGGATCGCATGATGAGTTTATTAGGATCTGTGCACAATTCTTAGAAGCTGCAAATATCCCACTTCTGCAGTGGGTGAGGGTCCATTGTGCCCCCAAAGGACAGGAAACAAACAGTACTAGTAACTAGTAACAATCATAACTTAACACAGACATTAAGGCTTTGTAGTGTAGTGGAAACACTTTGTTCAAAGCAGAAACTGAATCGTACTGGATTGTACAGTATGCTTTTTGATTGGTTGGTTCAATATCTGTGTTAATATCCAGCTATCTAATTTACTAATAGGTTCAAATGCACTACAGTAATATTTGTGTTCAGAGGTTTGTTTGTTTGTTTGTTTTTTACAGCACTTGTGGGTACTGGGGGTGACACTTGAGGAAAAAAAGTATATCTTTTTCTGGCTTATTTTTAAAGCTGAAAAGCTAGCCTCAGTTCTCCAAACATTTCCTATAGCACAATCCTCATTAGTGTAACGGGTGAGGAGGAGTCTAACCTGGCTGTCTTTGGACAAGAGGCGAAAATACATCCCGGACTGTCTGTATGTCTTTTTTGACACTAATAATGTCAACACACAAACCCCCCCAACAACAAGAACTTAATTACCTGTAGTACACAATGTTAGAAAAATAAAAATGTTCAAACTAACATGAACTAATCTGGATTTTTATTTCTTTTTATTAGAAAATGTATAATCTAACTTTATAAGAATGAATTATTACCTTCATATCCGTGGTGGTAAAAAGAAGCATAGCCATACATTAAAGCCTTTCTGTGATTTGCTGCTCAGTGCTTTTGAGGAGGACTTACGAAGACGATGTACCTCTGTGATGATTTGTTTAGCAGAAAGAGGTTTTGTAGAAACAGCCTTCACTCTTTCCTTCTCAGTTCCGTGCTCACTCAGTGACGAGGCTTGTGATGCTTCTGAACGTTTTTCTTTAATTCATACCTCTTTCGTCACCACCTTCTTATTACACCATCACACGTTTAATTAGTTTTCCTGTTGTGTGAGCGCAGTGCAAAAGAATCAGCAACCATTCTCTGCACTTATTGTTGTTTAACACCAATTATAGGTGATAGTGTGCGTGTATGCAACATTTTACACTGATTTGCTCTTGGGCTACTGATCGTTTCTAATTGGCCGGTTACGTTACAAAATCCAGTGTTTGTACAAAGCAAGGATAACTGGCTTTTGGCAACCCCAATAAGTGTTCTTGTTCATCTTTGGCAAGAGAATAAACGTGTGTGTTCACCAAAATGTCAAACTTTAAGCATTTGCAAAATAATGCACATTGAAGGAAAATTGAAAATAAGCAGAAGAGGGGATGACGTTCTACTGTAGAGTGGAGCTAGACACATACAGTAGTAGCTAGCAGCAGAAGCTATTTGTAGTAGCTAGCAGCAGAAGCTATTTGTAGTAGCTAACTGTAGTAGCTAGCAGTCAAAGCTAGCAGCAGAAGCTAGCAGTAGCCTAGTGGCTAGCTGTCATTGTAACTTGTCATTCAAGGACAAACTCACGCAACGTTTTGGCTCAGAAACCGGGAAAACCACCCCCACCATACTCAATAAGCTGCAGACCTTCATCAACATCTCTTGGGGATCTCACCAAACATGGCACAATAAAAATTCTAATCCGGAGAAGGAAATTGAAGTGGATAGGTCACATACTCAGGAGGAAGAAATCAGTCACAAAGCAGGAGTTGACGTGGAACCCACAAGGCATGAGCAAAATTACAGAACAGGTGATAAAGAGAACAGATAATGAAGAGAGAAGGGCTGCCTCGGCAACATTTGGTTGGAATGGAAGGCCCAAGACTGGAAAAGATGTAGGCGCAAGTTAGTTCTACCGCCAGAATGATATATAGTGCAGCATATGTGGAGATTGAAGGATAATAATGGAATAGGATTTGAACTACGTCCCAACAGTCCAAATACAAAAAAATATAAGAAAAACCTACTGATACTGGAGAATTCCGTCTGGTATACTGTATTGCACCATAAAACAGTTTTGTGAGCTCAATTCGAAGATATTCTAAACAGGGTTACTTAAATCTTAAAGCGCCACAAAGATTTGGTTTTCAATGAGTCAACGTTCAATTTATCGAGATCAGTAAGGCCACCTCCAAAAACACTGCAATATTCCAAGCAAACAGCTGGTGCCACCAATTGAAGGCCTATTTACATATTTATAGCATTTAAGTGTGCTGCTGACGCACACACTTACATGAGTCACGTTGCTTAAGCACACATTGCACATGGATCAAACACAACATTAAGACCACATGTATGGTATCCAATACAAAAACTCCGCCTCTTCAAAGATAATAATGCTCCATCTAAACTGACACTGTCCCAATAATTAGTTTGACACTTAATGTTTATTTAATAAAACTCAACTGCATCACAGGGAGAACAAATGTCACAGAGTCGAAAATATTTTAAACAACTCTCGGTACGTCACAGAGAGACGAGTAATACTTGTTGAGTTCATTGAGTGGTGCAAAACATTTCTTAAATATTGCAAAATGTCGAGAGAAAAGAATGTCTGGGTGCACGGTTAAAACCTTCCATTACTAATATTGTAACAGTCATCATAATATCAAAATAATTACATTTGATATGAAAGAGAGAGGATGCTTTTAAAAGCAAATATCATGGATGGATGGATGGATGGGTTTTCTGGTAGTTTCCCCTTCCAAAATGTGACTCTTTTATTCTTATCAGCATGGCCCTAATACGTTTGCATTTACTGTACTGTCGTTTTTCTGGTATGAAGCCGACCTGGACCACATTTCTGTCATTAAAAATCCCACAGTCTAAGAGTGTGACCTTTGAAGAAGAGTCTAATTGTAGACACACAAATGGGTTGAAGATCATGTTCAGTCCTCATTGGTGATGTATTCTGCCTTGGCAAATGCCAAAAGGATGAGCCAGATGCTAAAACATCTGCGCATTTAATTCAGTCACAGACAACTCCATATGGGAATTCTCTTTTGGTGCGACGGGTAAGAAATAATTTACCACCTTTATTATGCATCGTTTTCACACTGTCTCATATTGTGGGTGTTTGAAAGGAAAACACTCGGCTTGTGGTAACATATGGTGGCAAAAAACACATATAGGTACTAATAATGAAGCAACGTCTTTAGAAAACACTCCCTCTTTTCTCTTGTCACTGACATGACTTTCTCTTATTTTACATTTAATTACCATGTTTCTATAAATCCATATTTATTTAACAGCAGATTGCTCACGGTCATCAATCGTGCTAATTTGAGCCAGCACCAAATGGTATCATGTTAAAGACACCCATCTTCTGTATTCATCCGCATTATTCACTGAGAGATGAACCTATACGTACTGTTCGACACCCGTTATCTAGGCATGACCAATCAACCCACGCTTTTGGATTTGGGTGCAGTTGGATTGCATATAAATCGATGACTCATGCCTGGAGAGGATGTTGAATAGAAAGGTGACTGTTGTTACTGTTTCAGATGGTACATTTCTAGAGCAACAGAGCTAACCCAATACCCCACACATCAATTTAAACAATAAATAGTGGTGCATATTTTGCTATTGACCATAAATTGGAATTAATTAATTAATTTCCATGACCTTTAAGAGTTACCGTTTTTTGCATTTTTCAATATTTAAACCCCATCACAGAATTAGCACAAAGATGAATGGTAAATAGAACTTACTTTATCATCAAAATACCAATTATTGTTATTATTATTATTATTTATTTTATTACAGAAACAATGCAACAGTAGAACATTTGACCCCATACATTGTGATGCCTGTATTTTTTTCTTCATTAAACAAAGTGCACAAAAGAAAACAAATTAAAACAAAATTATTTTCAAAACAAAAACTTGAATAAAAATTCTCCCTTCCTTGACCTTCTTTTCTGGTGGTTTCACTTAAAAGAGTTGTTCACTTCCATAACAAATGAATGCAGAACACACTTTTTGTTCAAAAACAATATCATGTTGACATTTTTCTTCTTTTGATGCATTTTGCCTCTTACTAACTCTCTCTTGGCTGACACCGATGGCAAATTTGTTCAGAGAGGCAAATGCTGGATTATTGTCTTTCCGTCAAAGTAGTGAATCCTGATCCTGAGGAGTTGTCCTTTCCTCCTCGTACCCGCACATGTCAATTATGGCACCAACGCCAGTTGTCCGATGCTGCCGAGACACGGGGACTTCGGAATCAAATTCTCCCTATATTCCACCTTATGCTGCAGCTGAGGATTCAGTAGTCCCTGCAGACGATCTTGAAATAGTTGCAGAAGCGAGGGCAGAGCTGGACGCAGATGATGAAGGTGCTGAGGTTTGACGAGATTTTGCAGGCTCAGCGTTAGCTGAGTCAAAGAATCCCACGTTATAAATCTGTTGTCCAAGTGACAGCAGGACCATAACATGTTTCAATAGGGTTGATCTCAGATGACGTCACGTTTTCCTCATTAATATGCATGAGTCGGACAAACGCGTACACATTATTTTGGAAGAGAACGACGTCCCAGGCGTGAAATTTCAACATGGTTCAATCGACAAACACACTTTGGAACGGCTTAAACGATGGTTGACATGCGGAGACCTCAAAGTGGGCGGAAAGAAAGCAGTTTTTGTAGAAAGGTAAAATGTATTGTATGATCGTTGCTGCCACTCTGGTGCGGTCTAGATGACTGCTAGTATCGTGTTAGTCGCTAATTTTCCCGAAAATGAAATTGAAGATTTAAAGCCTACCTTTGGGCTGTTACTTCTGTCTGGTTACTTTTGTTAAAGTGGCGTGGTGACACAGTGACCGCTCACATCTTAGCGACACTGGTTCTATAGCGCTGATACGAGGTTTACTAGATATTTGTGGCGCATTTACACCATGATGTATAGTAGCTAGCATGTTGTAGCAGGCAGCTAGCAAGGCTAACGCTGAGAAAGCAGACGATAAACATACCTGCAATTGATTGGTTCTGGATTTTCAGTCGCTGGCCCATTTCCACCGACGAAATGTAGAGAGCACATATAGGTGTCTTCGGTGACATTTTTAGCGTGAATCACTGCCGTTTAATTGTACATGCTTGAACCCAGCGGAGACATTCCTCTGGAAACCCCCTTCATTTGTTTCGAAACGACGGTGACATTGCACAGCTCAGCAGCTAGCTGAGCTCGAGCTGTGCACTGCTTTTCTCTCCATTACGATGTGTAGCCGTCATCTTCCACCATAGAAAGAGGTTCACAATACTTTCTGTGGCTCTTTTGTTTAGTCTTCTGCTGTTGGGGAATCGGCTAAGGGAAATAATTAAATAATGTGTAGTTTGAAGTATTAAGGTTTTTGTGTCTGCACCAAAACCGAGCTTTAAAATGGCCTCAAAAGTCATTTAGATTATAATGGTCATCCGAGTGAGCAAATAAAGGATTGCGGCAAAAATGCTTATAAAATGACAAGTGTACTCTCTGCTCATTAAGTCGGTTTGAGTTGTGATTACAATCTGTTGCAGCAAGCATGCGTCATCTCCCCAAATGTAATCAAAATCACAAGCCCTCGGTCAGAGATCCTCTAGCATCTGGGACATCACTATGATACAGTTTTATTGTTACCCCCTTAATTCATTTTCGTGGATACAATAAAATTAATTTGAAAAAAAATCCAGTGCAAAGTAATTTTCATTCAGGAAATGTACTTTATGAATGATCATAATACATATTTGGGGTCTGTCACATAAAATTAAGAATTGAGCAAATTCTGTTGTTTGTTTGTGTTTCCCCAGAAGCCCCCCGACCCCTCCCCTCTGACTTTCATACAACAAATGATTGAAAAAGGGCAAACATGTTGATCACTATTCCAAAATCCAAGCTGATGTCCATGATTGTCACAAAGTTAATTTGTCTTTGGGGAGGAGTTCTGGTGGGTGGCCCGGTGGGTGGTGTCTGGTCGGTGCTGGATTTCACCTTCCTTGGTTCTCTTTGGTCCCCTCGGGTCTCCTGACGGCGGTGTTCGGTTTAGGTGAACGGTATGAGATTTTTTCTAATAGGTTTTTGGTGAGCTAACAAATACACGCACGCACGCACGCACACACCGCACGCACGCACATACACATACTCACCCACACACACAAAAAATAAATAAAATAAAAATAATAAATAAAATAAAATATATATATATATATATATATTTTAAAAAAAAAGAAGAGCAATGATGATGACATTTCCGAATGAACAATACTGAGCTCTTTAAGAAAAAAAGAAAAAAAAAAAGAAAAAAAATAACAAAGTTAATTTGTCTTCTTTAATGGAGGGCTATGAAAATCAGAAAGTATGCACATTTGAAGGGGCTTGAAATAGAGCATTAAAAGAAATGGTTCAAATTCTAAACTTTTTACTTGCTTTTCATTTTTTATGAGCAATAAGCTTGCTAGCAAAAAAAAACTAACAAAAAGAAGATGTTTTATTGAATTGTAGTGCTCGTTGCGCATCCTTTCTTCCCATATCCCCGCACTATTAACTATCCCAGTGATTGTCAGAGTTAAATGACTGTGTTATGGGGACCTTAAGTTTAGACGCTCAAGGTGACCAGATCCAACATTTATACACCTGTGCTCTTGAAAGAATCAAGTCTATTAGCAATAATGCTGCTCTACCCCCCATTGACAAGCACAGCCCGTTATTATAGGACAATGAATTGTGGGGAGGACACTGTGGACGCAATAAAGGAAATGGTCACATTTGCAAAGAGTCTGTGAGATAATAAAGTTGCGCGGAAGTTATCTGGAAACTATCAACTCGCATTATCGCATGGTTGGACGTCTGAGTCAGAAGACATGCAGTTCCCGAAGAAAATACATATCGATAACAGGAAGATCATTCTATACCTAGTAGTATACCTTTTGCACTCAGTGACAAACACTTGTTTTGATTGATTTATTTTTATTCTTCTGTGCGGATCCAAGGTCATTCTTTCATGTCAGCCGCAATGCAGCAGAAAAGCATGTAGCGAGATGAAAACACGGTGTTCAGGGTGATGTGAACTTGCCAAGAATACACATTCACCAGGCCATTTTTTCATTCTTTTATTTGTATCATGAGCTTGAAATACAAAAAACAATTTTCACTAATTTGATTTTACCCTCCGTCTTAATAATTTGTGCATCAATGTCCATCATGCCGACAAATCTTCGTTCTCTTTCAATTTTCCTCCATTCAGGGTTTGCCACAGCAAATCTTGTCCTCGCATCTCAGCTGGTCCTCTGCATTTGCCGCTCCAACTCCAACTATCTGCAAATCTCCTCTCCCCACATCCATATATATTTTTTGGTCTTCCTCTTTGCCTGAAAATTGAGCTGGCGGCTCCATTTTCAGCATCCCTCGACCGATATATGCACTGTCCCTCCCTTTTCTTGAGCTCGTTCCTGATCCTGTCCGTTGTCCATCCTTGTCATTTCCAAAGGGAATCTCAGCATCTACTTATTATTATTATTATTATTATTTTTTACAATATTACACCTCAGTTGTCATAATGTTGCAATTTTACAATGGTTTAAGTACACCTTTGTTCAGAGGCCAAAGAAGCTTCTTTTGATGAAGCATTTTATTCAAATTGGTGACTGATATTAGAGCTGAAAAAAAAGTGATGAACAAACCCTCATGCTCGGATGTTGTACGATTATGATTCAATGAATCAGTTAAGTCTAATAAAATCATAATAAGTAATGCTAAGCTTCTACAGAGTATTGGAGATTTAGTTGAGGGCTACTTGATATGTAAGAAAAGTGAACATATTGAGCCAAGAGGTCAGCAGGGAAGCTGAGTGAGATAATTTCGATTTGTGTGAAAACCCTGATGGCTGAATTACATATAAACGCAGGGACTGTGCTCTTAAAAAAAAAAAAAAAAATCATTCCTTCAGCTGTGCTAAATAAAATAAGATGATTTTATGCAAGGTACAAATGGGATATGCTGAAAAGTGTAGGATAAAGTAGATATTTAACTGAAATGTTATGCAAAGGTATGTATAGCTATTTTTTCTGTCTGTGTTTACTGTATATGTCATTTTTTAATCTTGGGCATCAAGATTAGGATTTATCATTGTTCCATAATACAGTAATGAGAGCATTTATACATGCTCAAATTTGAAAAATTCTCCTTTAGTGCGCTGTTCCTAATTCCACACTCTTCCTCTTTCTGTAAGCCTGGCGAGTTTCTTATCACACTTTCTCAGCTGTTGTCCACCGAGACAATCGCTGCCGTGACGAGTTGGCGACGCTTGATGCCTCTAATTATTTTTTACTTATAATTGTATTTATTTTGTAACGTCTTGTAACAAGTCCACATTCACTCATCTCTGAGGCATAAATTGGTGGCTGTAGAGATTTCGCAGATAACAATGTTTGTCTTTCTTATGTTTATTATTTAATGCAGAATTGTGATTGCAATTAATGTACACAAATACCACTGCCCCGTGTCATGAAAGTCACAGGAAAGTGTAAAATGTGATGTTTTTGAATATGTTGTCATACAATTATGTGACAGTTAAGAATGTTCAAATCAGAAGTTTTCAAAACCTTAGCTTGAAAATTGTGTCGGGTAATTTCCTGATGACAGCGAGTTCAGCAGTCGTGGTAATCACTTTTTAAATGCTTTTCCCATCTGAGTGAGTGGAGGAAATATTTGTCACAAGTCTATCTGGAATCCAAAAATAATTTCTAGAATGAAAACAAAACTAAGTTCTGGTTTGAAATACTGCAGTTGAATAAGAAAAATGTTTAGATTTTATTTATTTTTTTACACTCAAGTGTTCTCTACCTCCCCACACAATATATCTGAGGAAATTCAATCGATTCCTGCAACAACAAAAAAAAAAGATCCTGCCCATCTGTACGCTGAATGAGCAAACATTCCGAGAAAAACTCATCAAAAATACGACACAAATTTTCTCCGAGCATTGTTTCACGAGGATCTGAGGCTTTCTCTGCCTCGGTGCTGAGCGCGCCCAGAGTATGGGCGAGCCATTAGGATGTGTTTATACTGCCTCACCTCAATTACAGCGTGCACCTGCAGATTCAAGTCAAACAACCAGCTGCCTTGTCACATGTGCACTCAAGACAGATGGCTGTCAAATTACTCGGCCACAAAATGCATGTCAGTCACGGCGCAATATACATATTTTTAATATGTGGCACGTTCCTATGCGATTTCAAGACATTTTGAGTGTTCACCTTTCACACAGATGAAATGTGGGATGAAGTAAAAGTGATTTGATTGTGTTTTTGAATTATGTGTAGAGGTCAGTAGGGCATTGAATTTTAGTGCTGATTATTTAACATTGTGCAAACTTCAACATATGTCCAGTATTTTTGCTGTGTCCCAGTTTAAGGGCTGCATTTTAAAGCAAGTGTTGTCACAACAAATTCTTTCCCACTTCAATCACTCCTTCAGGGTTAGCATTTCAAAAATGAATGCCAGTCATGCTCAGTCTTCAAACATGTTCAAAATTGTGCTACAACTCTATTTGATGATGCTACAATTAGTGTGAGCTGGAGACTATCACAGCTGACTTTGGGGCGAGTAGCGGCGTACCCCCTGGATTGATGCCCAGCCCCTTGCAGGGTGCAAACATTACACACAAAAGGTTTGGTATATTGGGTTTTGGAGTGAAATTTCTGGATGAACCTAAATTAAACAAAAGTGTTTAGAGCACAGGGTCTCCAAGTCTGGTCCTTGAGAGCCCTGAACAAGCCTGTTTTTATTGGGGGGGGGGGGGGGGGGTTGCCTCAACACACCTGAATCAAATGCTAAACTCATCAGCAAGCTCTGTAGAAGCCTGATAACGATCCTGATTATTTGATTCAGGTTTGTTGGAGGAGTGAGACATGCAAAACAGGATGGAAAGGGGCTCTCGAGGGTCATGTTTGGAAATTAATTTAATCTGACCTTCTCTAAACATTTGAATGGACTTGTCCGACTGTTCAGCGGTTCAATACTTATCGGCAACTTGCTGTTGTTCTGAGAACTGGATGGTAAAATTCACAACAGATGTTTGATCCATGAACTGCATTAAAGTATGAGCTTGTTCAATTCAAATTTGTATTTAAATCATCTCTCCCTTTCGTTGTGTCTCAATACAGGATCAAAATTTGAAGCTCAATGATGTCATAACTGAGCTTGTCCCAATGAAAACACATCTTCTATTAATAACAAAAGACAATCCTTGCTCTTTCCATTTCTCTTCGCTACAGTTTTGTACTAGCATCTCGAATTTGGCTTTGGCAGAGGTCTGCACTCTACCGGGTGCCATTCTGTTGAAAAATAAAGCAAAACATGACATGCAAATGCTACATCTGAAATGTGATTCTGAGGTTGTCTTTTACCCGAATCCCTTTTTGTTTTTTTTGTTTTTTTAGACCTTATTCCAAATGCCCTGCACATGGCTGGCTGTAATGGGATGGAAACGGCTTAAAAGAAGCATTTCCTACTGTTCCATGAATGACAAATTCTCTTGTGTTTGAAAGGAGAAGATGGCTGTTTACCACCACATTTTTCTGTTCATTAAAGTCAGATAGAAAGAGCGACAAAGAGGCCACTAAGCCTTACCTAATGTATTATCAAACATCCAAAGACAATTACACTAATGTCTAGAATGTACTGAAACCAAACATTTGAAATTAGACTTTAGCGTTTATCGAAATGATTGTGCTTCAAAAGACTGAACACACACAAGCACATACATGGCATTTACAAAAGAGGGATTATTTTCGATGAGGATTAAAGCATGACAAAAATAGGCAGCTGCCTTTTTGCCAAGAAAGGTGACGCAGCGTGTGCTCTAAAATGCTCCAGCCTTCCATTTCCTCACCATTTAGTCTTTTAAAGTCTTGTGAGGCACGTCTTAAATGACTACACTTAATTGCAAGAGCAATTTTCTAGCCTTTTACAGTAGTTTTAGACCAATGGGGGGTCAAATCAGCAGTATGTAATGCACTATTGTGAGAGATCAGCAGGGATACCATGGGAAATTTCACTTCCATTTGTCCGAAATATATTAAGTAATTAAAATAATATTTTAGTTCATCCAATAACATAGACTGACATGCAGAACGGTACATGCTCTCCCGTTAGATGGCAGATGATACAATACATTAGTGTATCCATTGTTTGTCTCATAATTGGTAAATTGTTATACTGTATCATCATTTGCAAAGTATCTATCCCAGCTATATTCTACTTCTTACGTACATAGACAATAACATTTTGATCCTGTGCAACCAGTGTTGCCATACCTTCAAAAAAGTTACTTACTTACTTTACTGATTGGTTTCTTTAAACGGTAACTTACTTACTTTACAAAGTTAGATTTCAAGTTAATTTAATTTAGATTTTAAATTAAACAAATATATATATATATATATATATATATATATATATATATATATATATATATATATATATATATATATATATATATATATATATTCAGCAGGTACCAACAACCCTTCTTAACATAAAAACAACACCCAATTTAATAAAAAAAATAAAATAAAATAAAGACAATCTTTTTGACTTATCATAATTCTTTTCAGGATTCCACTTAACGTAAATTTGATACTTAAAAAAATATAAATAAATACATACGGTAATCAAATAAATAAATGAATAAACAGTCATTCTTGACTTCACTTAAAGACAGTGTGTAGAATTTAGTGCCATCTAGTGGTGAACTAATTGAATTCAATGGCATAAGTTCGCAGTACTGTACATGTATTTTGAAGCACCACCAGCACTACCACCAATTACTACGTTCATTTCTCTTTCAGGTATCCACACCAGAAAGATGGCAGTGAAACATGTCAAAACAAAATCTTTAAAGCATTAGGGGAAACCCTGTGTAGTCTCATTGTATGGAAACAGTAACGTGTTTAGATTAATCGCTACTCTAAAATGTGCATTCCTCAGAGTAGCACGCTACTTAGCAACACGTAACTGGCATCACTGTGTACAACATACTATTAATGTCTTGTTTAATCCTTATTCTCACTTTGGCCATCTTGATGAAAAAAAACACATTTCTAAATCATTTAAAGGTACCCACAATGTTTGTCCTTGCAATAAATAAGCAGCTTAAATAGAGGGAAAGTGCCTCAGGCCACTTTTGTTATTAATGAGAAGAATAATGAAAGGAAGGGAAAATCTTGTAAACAGAGCGGACTAGTGTCAAGTTAAAGCTAATCATAACCTTTCCATGCGCTGACAAGCCTGTGTGTCGGCAGCATTTACCGAGGATTAGTGGGTGGTGGGAAAAACACACAATATGTCAAACCGCAATCATTAAATGATGGTTCCTCTTGGTTACGTTTGTCAGAATTACATGATGCATTTGTATGCAAATGAAAGTGATTTTCCAAACATTATTTTCATCCATAGTCCAATGGTTTCATTTCAACATCATGGTCCAAGAATTTACAGCATTCATTTCTTTGTAGAAAATTGATAATCCTCAAGAAGTTGTGCAGACTCTGCATATATATATATATAAAAAAAAAAAAACATGTTGTTGAAAGCCGCCAGAGACAGTTTCACTTTTAAAATGTCTCATATGCTACTGAGTCAAATCAGTTTTAAACCACTATCATTAATGAGAGATTAGACTCTTATGCAAAAACACTTTATTAGGTATAAAATTAGTCTTGCTAACTAAGTGCTCTCATTAGTAGAATATTGAACTGCATTCTTCTTCGAAGATAAACTAACGCTTGGTGTTTTATTGTACACCAGAAGATCAGTTATGAATCAGCTATAAAATGTTGGCTGAATAAAATATAAGATTCTAATATGAAAACAAATGCAAACTAGCTTAGACTTACTTTGCAAATGACAGCTAAATTCCACTTCTACGGCGGCATATTAGGGCCACGTATAATTTTATTTTTTTTAAGAGGGTTGGGGCAATATTCAGAGAAAAAACTCGCAAATTTGACACTTTATTAAGTCACAATTTTGCCACTTTATACAGTGGCAAATTTGTGCGAAAAAAACTCGTACGATTTGATAACATGGCAAATTTGCGAGTTTTCTTCTCAGAATATGGCCCCCGCCCTCTAAAAAATATATATTTATATGTGGCCCTAATACACCGTCGTACACTTCACCACCATTTTTCTCATGGTAACATTTTTTATTTGCTCATCGGACTCACACAAATCCCAACGTAAAATCTCTGAAATACTTATTACTATTCACACCCTGATATAATGTTGGTCAATGCCTTTGTCTTATTTAGTTAGCCCGTCAATTGTTTGCTAATACGTTGCTTTAAACCGCTCCAGAAGTAAAACCAACATGTCGTCAATCTTACATCGTATACAATAAATAAGTTTTATTTCAGACGGACGCGGATGCTTTGTTGCTCTAAGACAAAACTAACGTGAGGTTTAGTGTCAGTCATTAATGAGATGACTCCCCGATCAATACTTATCGACCGAAAGCCTCCATTATTGGCTTGTAAGACATTACTGTTGTCCCATTATCCTTTAATCATACTGCAGCAGAGCAGTGCTCATGTAGCCCTCGCGAGTACACCGTACAATACGATGAACAAGTAGTACTAATCATACTCTGTAGCACATTTGACCTGGGGTGTTTTTGCTCTTGCTGTTGCATGTTAATGGCTTCATTAGACAAACGTTGATTTATTCATCAAAACCCTGCATGAATGTACTCTTCAACTCTTAAGCAAGAAGAATGCCATACGTGAGTACAAGTCACAAGTACAAGACAATGTTTGTCTGAAAGGTCGTCTGGGATTATGATGGAGAGTGTTGGAGTTCCATGTGGGTGTTTTGCAGTGCGTAGAGAATAGAGGGCGGATGGAAACCTTTGACTCACCTGCAAGAAGTGTGACCCCAATCTGAAATTCCAACATCAACTTGATTCACCTGCATGCGGACGGTAGGCTTTGTGAATCATAGTAAAGTATCCACACATCTATTTTTCGTTTGCGCGAGTCGTGATTAGGGTCATGGGTGAGCTAGAACCTACAAACTGTATATGAACTGACGGATCATATGGATAAATGACCTTTGACAGTCACATTTATAGCAGTACACAGTGTGCCATCATGGGTCGTTACAATACCATTGCATTGGGTACAGTAAGCTAACAAACTGCAAAATAGGATGCTTATCTGATGTGTGAACAGAGATATATTGAATTCATTTGCTCACAAAAATATTTTAAAACGTTTTATTTTCAATATTGCCATGGTCCCAAAAATTTATTTATACGTGTTTTAAAATAAATAATAATTATGTTAGAGCATACAGAAGGCTTTGATGCAGCCTCTGGCCTGAAGAGGTTGCTTAAAGCCATGGTAGTCTTTACAATAAACAACCAGCAGGTGACAGCAGAGCGTAAGAGATCAACCAGGGCCATGTTGCAACAAGTTCTTTTCCCCAGTGTTGTCAAGTTTTGTGAATAATGATGAAAATTAGCTATACTGTATTCTAATGCTAATTGCTGCAAAACGGAAACAGATACAAATGTACTTTTTTCCTTGATGAAAGAAGAGACTCTAATCGTTTGGTAGGTTCCATGTTTTTATATCAATGGAAAACAATATTTGTGTGGGCCTTGCAAAATCTGTCAAAATCCAGTAAAACAGCCGGGAGCGACGGGGGTTGCTTCAGTGACAATGGCTGGGAGTGAATGAGTTAATAGCATTAAAATGTAAACATCATCAGCCTAAATATTTTCTTTTTTGGGAAATTAATGGTTTGTCTTGTCTTTAGCAGATTAACGTGATGAAGGATGCAGAAAGTGCAGCTGCTTGCCAGAAGCTGAGCTACCCTGCGTTTGTTTACAGACTATGCATGTGGATTGTGAAGCAGGGCTGGGTTTTCACATAAAATCTCATGAGGAAGTCTGGCCCATGGGCCTTGAATTTGACGCAGTCTTTGATTAATCCAAAATAAATGTTCACAGTGAACCAAAGTTAAGAAGTTGAATCCAACATTCGTTTGGCTGTCAAAAGAGAGAGTTTGTTGTAATGTAAACTTTAGGTAGGGCCATCTTACGCCTAAAGTGCTACAAACATGTTTAACTTTGTGTTATTTCAGGCCATCATGCCATTGGTCACAACTATTGTCAACTTGTTGTGAGGTCTCTCTGAGCAAAACAAGACCAAATATTGTATAAAGCGCTTGTCCTCGATTCAGTTTGAAAGGTCCACTTGAGCAGAATGCGAAAAAATAAAACCAACAGTATATATTGCAGAAACATAAAAGGGTACTAGACCTTGTTTGAAGAGGTTTAACCCATAGCATCGGGTAAACGAGGGAATCATGGATCCGTTAAAAAGCATTAAATGATCGACCGCACTGCATTCAATTCTCAATATGTCGACTATGTGACAACCATAACAGAACATTTTGTTGACATAAAAACTGCATAAACATGTCTCTGTACTTGACTCTCCATATGTTGACGTTAGGAACCAATACAAAAGGTGTGATTCATTCTGTAAATCATGTGATTAATCACACTAGCTGTACCACAATTTTCCACGTTGCCATTGAACATGTCATGAAGGGTCGGCTCAATTACACACATAGCAGATAGGACAAACAGGTGAACAAATATGCAACGTAAGTTGAGCAAAACTGTTTTATGTTGATAATATAGCTAATTTATGACAAGAGGTAACACATGTTAAAAGATAATGGGTGTGAGAGTGTAATAATTGGCATTATTATCAGCACCCACGGCTCTTTCAGATCAAAATGTATGAGCATTTGAATGCACTATTTGAGTCATAAAGTTAAAAGCGCCATCTGCGAGGATGCTATAGCTTGCTCCCCCCCCCCCTCTCTTCTCAAAATGAAACTTGTGTAAATCAGATATTGCAGTTTGCTAGCTACAGTATTTTAGTGCAAGAAACACGAGTCCCTAAGTCATTTTCACACTGCACTCGCTCAATGTACCAGTGTCACGTAGCAACGTGAAATGACGGGTTGCCAGAGTGCCCTTATTTGGAAGTGCTGACGTAGTTACCAGTGATGTAACGATAACGGCAATATCATCAAACTGACACAATATCGTCGTTGTCATGTCACAATATCAAAAGCAGCACATCTGTTGAAAAAAAAAAACATCAGCAAGGCATATTTTGGCCCTTCTATGTATGAAATCCACGCTAATGGTCAAATGAAAGGAAACGTAATATGCTTGTGAACCGAGTCAATATGTGGAGGAACTCAATGTGTGCGTGCATTAGCAAGTAAGTGCCTCAATATTAAGTGTTATTGGAGATTGTATGTTGTTTCTATGCATTGCTGTTATGTACAAAAGCACAATATTGTGTGTGTTTTTTTTTAAGTATGAGCTAATTTTTTTAACAATAATGTGACCTTTTTTTTTTATACCGCCAACCTCCCCAGGATTTCGCAATAATTATTGTATCGTGACCTTCATATCATGATATCGTATTGTGATGTTTTGATATCGTTACATCCCTCGTAGTTACTTGTAAAAGTCAGCCAAAAGCACTTGTGCTCGGAACCTAAAACCGATCTATGAATCATCAAGCTGTTATTGATTGTCAGACTGTATTTCAGTATCGTTTTGTGAATGACAGGTATAGTTTCCAAACAGAATAGAAAAATAAATAGTCACAGGTGGCACTGAATTGAACTTTTAATATTTTCATGACTTAAATAATTACATGACACAATGAATACTAATTTACTTCATCTTGAATGACGTGGTTTAAAAATGATGTAGGTGATAAATGTAAATGTGACGCTGATTTGATATCAAGCCAGACATAATATCAATGCTGTAGAGCTATAAATAACGATAGCGGCTGCACCTCCACTTAATTTAAGCTGCCGACAAAACTTGAGAATTTTTTTCCCCCCCATTAGTTTTAATACCTGACAGGATGCCAAACAAGAGCAATATTACATTTGACTGGATTGTCATGTTCTAAAAGTATGTTTTAGCAAAGCAGAGAAACAGCTGAGAGTTGGCTGCATGCCAGCATGGAGTGCTAAAGGGGTCACATTTCCATCTCCATATCTGAAAGCAAGTATTACAGTTCCATGCATTCAACCTCTTTGGGGATCACGGGCGTGCTTTGGTTCAAGTTGAAATATAACAATGCTGCAGTTGACTATTTTCTGTTCAGGGGGGTTAAAAACGTGTTGTGGCCTCTGTGGGGAATTTCGCTTACAAGCGTCTACGCGTGGACCTAATTTTGTATTTGCTTCTTTCTTGGGATGCTCGTGCCACTTCTATGCATATGGTTTAGTGGCGGCAGTAGGCACACTACGGATTGGCTGGTGGTTCACGTTCCCTCCCGGGGGCCTCACGTTTCTCATGTTCTTCTGGAGATATAAAACGGGAACACAGGGCAAGCTCGGAGCACGCTTGCGGCCCCGGCAGAGTGGAATGACGATCCCCAGCTGGGCTCAGCTCCAGTGTCAGCGTCAGTGCTGAGGGGCACATACCCGCCGCTCAGTAAATGTTTGATGAAATTAGCTTTCCGTCAACAACTCGTTCACTAATCCAGCTCGTACCAAAAACATTCAAAACAGCCCGTTTTTCACATTTACTCACATGACTCTCTTTCTCTCTCTCTCTCTCGTATTCTCTGAATCTCATTTCGCATGCCTGCGCGTGATCCCGTTCTGCAAGTTGTGTGCATTATAAAGAATACATCGGCATGTGAGTTCAAATCCCCCTTGAAGGATTATAAGTGAATAAAGTAAATACAATTGAAAAATATTTTTAAATTCAGAGGCAAAATCCATTCTGGAACCATTATTGATGAACTATGTAAGGTCAATCATTTGTTCCTGTACTGGAATGAATAAAAATGAAAATCCTTTGGAAGATTAAAATTCTTAATGCATCACATGAATAGATAAGAGCTTCAATTTAGGGGAACCCGCCTCTCAACCGACGTCAGCATTTCCAGTTCAACTCTAATGAATGGATGGATGATTAAAAAAAAAATAGTAAGACAACTCACTGTTATTTCTTAATTTGTGGCCATGATAGTAATTAGGCTGAGAATGATGATGTTGATGTTCACCATGCGTCTTCGTCTATGAAAATAGAAAAATCGTTTGTCACTATCACTCACCAATGATGATTTTGTGAATAATATATTAAGGCTTTGATGAAAATAAATATTTCACTGAGCTTCCATTTTCAAATGAAAAAGGAATCTCTACTCTGATTGAAGGGCCGAAAATCAAGCAGAAGTTTTTGAAGAGGCACTTGATGTCTGGCCGTGATACATTTCAAAGCGTTGGGTGAAATGTGATTGCTTTAACTTCTTTATTCCCTCCAGTTTGACATTTAACACAGTTTGCCAGTTTGATAACATGACATCAAATCCATCCAACCTTCTAGCCATCCATTTTTGTACCACCATTCCTCACTTGACCTGTCATTGCAGGCACAAAAGTGCATTTTGTTCAACTTTTATGTTATGTATTACTTCATGACAAAGAGTACATAATTGTAACGGCAAATAGCCTTTTTTTGAAAATGTGTGCCATCTTGACAGTGCAGTTGGCAATCCCCAAACGCCTGACCTGGTTTTGAGCTCTGACTCCAATAAGTTTGGAGAACACTGCTTTATGCTGAGGCATCAATTTTGCTTGATTTATTATATACCGGATCCGATTTAAGCATGGTAAAAGTAGTGCACACATGCACAAAGCAATGTCGTTTTTTTGTTTTGTTTTTTCAAGCCACGGTAATAATTTACCAAGAAATACTATTGGGTTAAATATTTCCTAAACTCCTTTATTTTTAGCCCTCAAATTTACAATCCGTTTAAAGAAAAACTTATTTTAAAAATACTAGGGATAATATTACTGACAATTTCTCACTCTTACTCTTAGAGAGCTGTGTATATTTAATACAAAACAAAATTCAATTATCAATGGTCAGGTGAAACATCTGGATCAAAAATTGAAGGAAGGATGGCCATAGTTACACATTTTTATTGAAATGATGTACTTTCTTCTTTACATTGACTTTTAAAAATAGACATTCTGGTCACTATTGCTAAAGTTTAATTTACAATCTTAGCTAAAAGCTGGCTCTGCATTTATTTAAAGGATCTTTGTGCAGTTTGTTACTCTTTTATTCGCGACTGCCACCTCTGGCCCAAAGCGTAACTGCAACATTTGTTTCAGGCTCATTAATGGTGCGCGAGCGAATACGTGCACGATCTTAAAGCGACAGCCACAGTTGACATACGAAGACATGACTTCAAATGAGGTAAGAAAAACTCCGCCCCTCTCCAAAGAAACTGTGGAGTATGCGGGTCTGCACACTACTATAAAGGGAAGATAAAAGCGGACAGGTGCAGTCAGAGTAAAACAGTCGGGGCTCTTTATACTCATCTGGGCATTGGTGGAGAAAAAGCTTTAATATTACCTTTTGAAACGGCACAATGCATCTTTAAGTTCAACCAATTGTATGTATTGTTACCCAACTAAAAAAAATAACATTGATGTCGTTCACCAACTTAATTGTTCCCATTATTTTGTGTGGCATGGCTCAGGTGGTGGTGTAGCCACCTACTGTAATAACTTCTGCGCAAAGCAACGGTTGAGAGATTGATCCTCAGCTCCCTACGATGTCATCAGTGTGTGTGTTCTTTTTGTCTCTTAATATGATTGGACAGTATAATTCCATTAGTTGAGTGACTTTGTGAATGATGTGAAAATCCTACTTTGAAGGTACAAAAGCATGAAAAAATAGCCAGTTGACTTGGACTGAGCGATTGTGTGTTGTTTTTTTGGTGTGTTTGTTTTTGTTTCTTTCAAAACAATGACAAATATGCCCCCAGACTGAGTTTCTGCCTTCTGTATGTCATGCGTGTCATTTTGGCATCAGCAGCAGATAGTAGAACAAGGCACAACAATGCCAATGTCAAGTGCATATGCCATATTAAAAACACACTGCAAGTCACAGGGAGTTATTGTGAGTTGATTCCCCTGACACACGTTCTACTCCTGAGACTTCTCTCTGAAAAGATCAACAGAATAGACCCATGATGACTTTAATAAAGAGCGTGCAGCTGCAGCGCAGGCGTAACAGCGGGGAGGGCAGAGCAAACTGATTTGGCTCCTGATGTGTGCTTCTCCAGCGCCACAGGTGCTTTCTTTGTAAAGCAACTCTTACTGTGCGTAATGTGGATGTGTGGATCCACGCCCCCCCCCCCCCCCCTAATGATGTTGCTGCATAACCAAAAATATCTCCTAACTGGAATGAGTACCGGGATTAAACAGTCAACCCAGTCATGTTCTTCCAATTCCAGTAAACAAAATATTAAAAAAAAATCTTTGTGTATTTATATATATATATATATACCCAGTACAGTTGATTTATTATAAAAACACACAAAAATATTTATTCTTTATTATTACTGTTTACTATTATCTACAATTATGACATCTATAAGGTCCCACAACATAATATTTTCAACTTAAAGGTGTATTCAAGGATCTTCTCGTAGAGTAGAAGCCAAACGGCGGTCACTTTTTAAAAAAATGCACATTCGGAAAACCATCCTACCAGCTCTCCTACTCGTCTACATTGTTAAAATGAGGAGTGATATTTACTTGAAAAAGCCTAGTAAAGGTTGATGCACTCAGAAAGTAAAGTCCATTTTACTATTAGTTTAACTAGAATTTCTGATGCGAATTTTTTAAAATCCCGACATATGATGCATCAAATGTTAGGAACAAGCTTCATCTTCATCAATGTCTGCAGCCGGCCTCACTGCAGCTCTCAGCCATTTTTAAAGTATGCCGTGATATCGGTGGCGTTACAACAATGAATGGTTGAATCCGAAGCTCAGCGGCTACATGCTACAAATACTCGAAGTGCACATGCGCAGCTAGCAACGAGCACGCACGACGTCATTACGGCAGATTGATCGACTTGATCAAGAACCAATCGATCAAGAACCAATCGTAAGATGATCCTTGAATATACCTTTAAATCAAAGTTATGAGGCTAACAATAAGCCATATAAATAAAATGAGCTAGCTAGCCACGCAAGTAAAATAAAAATCACATATATGTGTTTTACTATGTAAAAATCATCAGTCAAGAACCCATTGGGCAGGTAACTGTTAGCTGCTCCCATGGGTTCTTGACTGATGAAATAAACTCTTGTCTTCAAATGTATTTCAAAATAAAAGTCCCAAATTGGTTATTTCATTTTGGTCGCACCGCATAATAATTCTTAAAAAATGCATCGTTGGACAAATGTATCCGTCAATGACCCATATACATCTGCAGGGAACTCGAACAAATTAATTTAATTTCTATTCATTTAAGATGATTTAACGGAACAAATTACACTCGTATATATCTCATTTGTAATTTCAAACTGATGTTTTTTGGGCACATTCATTTACATTAGCTAATTTCTCCGGCACCCCCAATGAGCTCACATAGCACCCTGGCTTGTGGCTTCTGGTGCAGACACTTCAAATCAGTGTTTGGTCTAGTAAAGTAGTTTTATGCAAACAGGAAGACTTGATAGAGAAATCCCATTTTTAACTCCGTGCTGTGCAGTAAAAAGACAAATTGCTGTATTTTATGGTACAATATAGAGAATAGAAGGCTTTACCAACAAAATTTGATGGAACAGCAGAACACAGTCTATTGCCAAGTATAATGTTCAATTGGCTGCTACAGGCCATTACAGTACACTACAAAGAGAGGCAAGGATTTTGTCCTCGACATATATGAGCTATTTCCATGTTAGATTTCCTTCCCTTTAGGCTGTGAGCATTCAGGCTTAGCACTCCATTTTCAGGCCCAGATGAATAACAATGTGCGTATGCTCGTGCAAAAAAAAAGCAAAAAAAAAAAAGCAAATCAGTTTGGTACCTCATTTCCGCACAGCTGTTTTGGTCTGCGATAATAGATCAACCCCAAACGAGAGCAAATTTCACTTTGTAATAAAATCGAACATACAGACATAATGGATAATAGCCCCTTTAACAGGCCTTTACACGGATGATGCATCACAAACTCCCCGGTGTCCGTCTCGCTGTCGAATGAGCAAGCTCAAATTGCTATGAGTTTAATGATGATTGAGTTTGAATCTACCAGTAGAGTGCAGAGAATATAGATACTCCAAAAAAAGAAAACAAGAAAAACCTTTCAGTTTCAGCGTTTTTTCTTCCATCATGACATTGTCTTCCAATAATGTCATCGTAATCAATCGCTGTGTTACACTAATCACTCTATTTTGAGTGTACAAACTTGCTATAATACATTTGAACAATGACTAGACAAAGACAAATAAAGGCGACAAATGACTCCCAAACTGATGCACCAATGTGCCACGATTGCCATCTGCTAGATCTGGTGAGACATGGCCTCATTTGTGCCCCCAAAAAAAAAAAAGAAGACTGCCACCAAGTTTTCGTGCGATTGTTGCAATAATAAAGGTTGCGGGTAGTTCAATAATCATGCTAAGATCAACAATCGGTCAAGATTAAATTAAATGCCATTTAGATCTTCTAGACCATAGGTAGATATCCGCAGAGCTTGCTGATGAACACATGACTGTGGCTCTCAAGGACCGGACAGTATAGTTGGGTTTCCATCCACCCATTTTTATTCGAATTTTCAAGAAATGCGAAAATAAAACTGAATGGAAATGCTGGAAATTTGAAAAAGGGCCCAAAATTTGCAAAAAGTTTTTACGCTTAGAAGAGGTGGATTTTGAAGTGTATCGAAAAAAGGAAAATTTGAATTTTGGCTAAGGAAGCAGGTTTTGCGTATAACTGCTGGCAAGATACACGTTGCACGTTTTGACCGGATATTACGTCACACGTACGTTTGTGGTCCCAAAGCAATGGCAGACGATAAAATAAGGTATGTTTGGGGGGGGACAACGAAACAGAAATCTTTTCGGAATTAATTAAAGAAGCGAATACTATTGATGCTATTTAAATTAGCAGCATTAGAATAAAAATGGAAATGAATTGTGGAGTATTTTACTATGTTTAATATCAAACGTGGGCATTCTGTCAATGTCAGGCAGGTTACGGAACAGCTAAGGGATCCTAAAAAGTCCCTGAGTCCCTTGGCCATGATCGATATGATTCACGGTTACAAACGTGTGCACATATATGTGGCGGCTAAGAATAGTAACATAACAAACAATGTCACATGGAAAATAGTGATGACAACATTTTATTTAGAAAATGAAAGCATGGTTAAAAAAAAAAAACGTTGACGGGCTGACGATTGACAGACTGCAGTCATGAAATTTGCTGTCGGTGCTAAAATAGCGTCTGCAATTTAGCGATGACGGAAGCCCGGTTAAAATAACGTTGTCGGATTGGTGATTACAATTTGTTTCGGCTTGAAATGTTGATGGATTGCCAATGACGAAAGGGTGTCCCGGCTGTTGATGAACGCTCAAACTTCATTGACACGCCCACTTCTGTTCAATATAATTGTTTTCCGAGTCACATGAATGTTTGTTTTCGGTGCGCATGAGTTTCAATCTTGCGGTGGGAACGTAGCAGTAGTGCGACATGAATTTAGTAAGCAGTTCTAAAAGGATGTTTGACAAGGTTGGTGGTTTAATAAATTGCATGGTGAACTTATGGTACAATATGGTAGCTCAAAGCATTTTTTTTTTTAATGAAAGACGTTTGCATAGGGGCCCGGGTTTCGTCCTGAAAAAATGATTAAGGGGATACATTTTTGAAAAAAACCCAAAAACGTTTGAGATGCTCTGGCTTATGTGATACTGCTGAAGCTGTTAGGCCACTGATCAAATGAAGAGTGACTAACGAGGGCTGACTTTGTTCCTGTATTGCAGCAGGTATTTATTATGATTAGTTACCATAAGCAACCAAAAGTTACAGTAAAGACGTGAGCATACTGGCTGACTGCTGAATAGATTAGGCTGTTCAAACAAATATAAGTCAAAGGGAGCAGTTTTTTTTTTAATATTGTTTATGGCTTTTAGCCTTTTATTTGACAACAAATAGAGTACAATATTGAAGAAACCACCGCTAGAGAGGAATGCATTTAAATAAATTATAATGTCAGTAGCGATATCATAAAAACGCATTTCACTCATTTGCTTCTGTTTGTGTGGACTTTGAAGTAGATCACTGAGTGGGACTTATCTTTGGAAAGAAAGAATTATCTGGTGCGCGCTACAATAGCATCATGAACTGCTTTCATACAACAGTTGAAGTTTCTGCTGTGTTTTGATGTGTTTTCTGTGGGAAAGTTCCCCCAGTAAAATGCATCAGTTTCGATGCATACATCCATACGTACAAGGGTGCGACAGAAAGAATACAAGACTAAGAACGCACTCCAAAATGTATTTCAGGAGTTCCGAAGGCTAGGTAGTAGCTAGATATATGAACTTGACATAGAGCGTAGATGATGTGGCAATGACTTGATGTCCTGGAGTGTCTTAAGAAAGGGCAGCAGTAATTAAGAAAACGGATTTCAGCTGCTGGCAACTCCAACACACCAAACCTGCAAAGCACAATCACAGACACGGGGGGGCAGATGTCAGGGTGCTGAGACAGCAGACCTGACACAACAGTTGTTAAGATGCATTGAAGAGTGGCCTGTGCTCACCAATAGCAATCACTTGGGTGGAATTACCATCATTAATAATCCATTCAGTTGTAGCAATGGTGGTTGAGGCACCTGAAAGTGGGCTGTTTCTCTTTGAGGTGCAGGTAGAAAACGGAGTCGTGACCTGGAGAGAATTCATCCCTAAACATATTTACATTGGTGCCTTCCTCAATGCACTTGACAGCATAAAACAAATAGTTTTTGTGGAAATAAGGTGTTGTGTCTTTGGGGTGTACCAGCCTTTGTCTCAGGGCGATACCAGGTTTGACGTGTAAAAGAATGTTGTAGTGCATTAATTTAAAAGTTCCTTCGGCAGAACTTTTTCTTTAAGAAACAATTAACACACACACGCCTTATTTGGAACGCCTGTACTGGGGGAATTCCGGTCGCGACGCAGCAAACACGTCCACGCGTTACCCTCTAGAAATGCGCTGTACCGCACTGCAGCTAATATACACAATGTTTAAAGAGCAGAAAGCTAGCGTAAAAGAGCCAATTGTAAACTGTAAAACTGTAAAACTTGTTTGCAGGAAAGTTTCGTAACTAACAGTCACTGTAACACAATTTTGCAGTAATCGATATAATAATGATGTATATATGTGTGGGGACTGGGGTCAAGTTGTAACTTACAATTTAGAAAATTAGCACAAATCTCCAAATTGCTTCATGTTCAAAATTAACTAGCTCTAAAGATGAAAAGAAAAATACACTGTTAATGTCACCAATGTCCAACATGAAATGCTAATGGCATCTAGTGGCAGACAAATGACTTCGACACAAATCAATGTCTCACATTCATTTTTACAGTACAGTATATCTTTAGCCTGGAAATCCAGACAAAAAGCCGCGAGTGAGTCTGATCAACCGCCCTACCCTATCAAACGCATTTCTGAGGCGGGGCAAACCTGAGCTAACAGACCAAAGAGTGGATGTGACGTCAGAAAAGCGACTTGTTGAAGTATTTTTTATTTATTTTTTATTTATTTTTTGCGGAGACTGAGTAAAAATCCAACATGGCTACTAGCCGAAGAGAGACAGTAGTGAATGACTTATGTCGTTGTTGCGAGAAAAACTTGAGGAGTGAAGAGGGATGTCGACATCACGCAAATAGACGAATTTGATTGGCCGGCCTGTTTTACGCCAGTGCCGAATCGCTGTCTATGGACGCCTGTCCAGAGCCACTTTCTTTTTCAAGAAAGTGGGCGTGGCTTGCCAGGCTAGTATATCTTTTTTACTTCAAATAACTTTAGGAATTGAATTGAAATTACTGTATCAATGAACTAAAAGATACAACCATATTTGTATCAGATTAACATATTTTTCCACTTTTATATTAATTAACAAGAGTATGGAAAAACTTGAGAATTTTTTTTTGCGTCCACCTCGCTCTTGTTCCTTAGTACTATTTCAACCGTGCTGCCTCGTTTTCAAGGTCAGGTTCATGTGATGATTATTGAATTGCCCGCCTTGATGGATCAATCATTTCTTCCTGCAGATATTTACTCTACATAGTAAGAAAAAATAAGCATCTACTTTTCACTCCTCTCCGAGTGCTTACTTGACTGGTCTTATCTAAACTGCAGCGTTTTCCAATATCTTCTAAGGACACAATGCACACTGTGCTCATAATAATGCTGCTCCTCTTTGGGGAGAAATCAAAAGCTGAATAATGCGGGTATTCATGTATATGTGGCATATGCTTTGCCTCTCTATTTTCATTTTCTCTGTAAAGGCTCCATTACTTTTCTGAGAAAGCTATCAAAGAGCCGTGAAATGTAAGGCTGACGTCCATTTCTTTAATCCAGAAAAAAACAACTTAATACATTATCCCGACAGATAATATGATAATGCTCGCTGAAATGAAATCCTTTCAAGGCTCCAGCGGAACTCTAATTGTTTGGACCAGCGGACACAAACAAGGCACTGAATGACCCTTTTTTTATGTGCTCTGTGTCTCTTTCCAAAGGTGTTTGAAAAGTCATTATTCTATTCCTCGCACTGGCTCGCACCTATCCATTCCACTGGGCCAAAGTGTCCTTGTGAAGCAGCAGCAGCAGCAGCAGCAGCAGCAGCCTCCCTGTTGTGCAAGCAATCAAAAACAGTCAAATTGAATCAGCAGGCGCATGGAGATTTTAACCTAATTCTAATAATTCGCACGCACACATTTTCAAATGAATACTGTATGAAGTCTAATTTAAACATAAAAGAGTGATTCTTCTATTAGAACTCATTTATAAGATCATTTTGTGGAACAAGGTTCGAGTGCCGTCGGTGAGAAAAAGAATGTGAAAGGAATCATACGATATAGCCTTTCCTGTGATTCGATGATGGAACATTTCCAGGAAAAGTCTTCTTGCTGTGAACATCTCGGGACTTCAAAGATGGAAAAAGTATTTTAGTATTTTTTTAAATAGTCATTTGTGGTTGATGTTTCTACAGGAGGTGATTTGTTTTGTTTTGTTTTTCTTTAGGCTTATGGCAAAATACATTGGAATCACTAAGATAAAAAAAACAAAAAACACACACAATCAGTTCCAGGACGTTGGTTTGTTGATCTGATTGAAACACATTTGCTACAAGCTATTTTATTGTTAAACTGTTGCCTTTGTTTACTGTAAGTGGGGTTTAAAGCAAAAACAATAAAAAGTGTCAAAAACTGCACTGCTTCCACGGAAAGCAATATTTTGACGGACCAGTATGGAAACAAACAAAAACGATCACCAATAAACAAACGGGCTGTTGGATCCAAATGGATGTATTGATTAAAGTCCAAGCATGCTAGAGCGCATTATTGATAGAGCTTAGAGCAGGGAAATAATACCTTACAGGATTTTTGTTGTACTTGTCCTTGGCAATTGTTATTGACTAACTGTATGCTTTCCTTACATGGTAGGGCACAAGTTTTCGTGCATAATTTTTTTTTTATAATGTATATTTTCTTTTTTATTTCACCCCTCTTGATTTCTGTCTTTGGGGGCTTTTGAAGGCCATGGTGCAGCAGGTGATGGACGATACGGCCTAGTCCAGTTTTCGGTGGGAGGGCATCGTGCTGAGCTTCATTATATCAAAGTAAATGTTGGCATTCATGGTTCCCGCAATGGACTGTAGCTCCCGGAAGTAAAAATGCAGCCCCAGACTATGACTACGTTTACTTGCAGTCAATATTCAGGTTAAGGTCAGAATTCCGGTTTCTGAAACAATCGAGGTAACACGTTTACATGCGTGGCGGAAAGAGTAACTCCCGCTTACATGCTCATTTGTGCTCAAGAGGAATAACCCGTAAATAACGTGACTTCCGCGTTTAACTTACTATACGTTCAATAAAAAAACATATTTATGTCACCACGCTAAAGAAATTAGTCGGTGTCCGCCTAACTCCAAAAGTGTGGTTCTTTGCTGCAAGTGTCATGTTTGTTGACAACGGCGTGAGTATTTCCAGTGGGTTACACGCCAGAAGCACGGACTTATATACTTGTATTTACTATAGGTGTATATAGGCACAAACTTTGGAGTTTTTGCCTTAGAGACACAAAATAAAGTGAAAACGCAGAGAAATCAATTCAATCAAGGGAGGCTCCTTTGGCAAGTAGGACAAAGCTGCGCCAGCCGTGACGACATAGAACAAGATTCCTTGCGAATCAAATAAGCGAAGAAGAAGAAAAGAAGACGATCGATCGAGGTATTCCGAAAGGAGTAACCCAGGGGTCTTATTCTGATTTTTAAAAACTCGAATAAGAGCATATTCGGGTTATTGCGTGCATGTAAACGTAGTCAATGACAATCTCACTACCATGCTTGACTGTCGACAAGACTCGCTTGTCTTTGTACTCCTCAACTGCTTGACACCATCTGAACCAGCTAAGTGTATCTTGGTCTCATCAGACCACAGGACATGGTTCCATTAAACCATGTCCTTACTCTTCTTGTCTTAAAAAATCTGTTCGTGTACTTCCTTGTGCACAGAGGTGGCAAATCCAGGTCCAGAAAGTAAAAACCCGACCACAGTGCTAGCTAGCTCCCTAGCAGGTAAATGAGCACAAGGGAGCTAGCTACTTGGGGCTAGAGCCAAACTGTGGCAGGGTTTTTACTTTCTGGACCTGGATTGCAGCAATGCTGGCAGAGACCCATATGTCTATTTTCACCTCATGAATTGTGTTAGTTAGATCCACTGAAAATATTGATTTGCATCGATTAGCATTAATTACTATCGATCTGAATTAATCTAGCACAACAGGAGCCAGCATGCGAAAGAGTTGAGGTGGCGTCCGGTGACGAGCTTTCTGGAGTATAAACAGTGACTCACTTAATAGCTGCCGTCGTACTTCTTCCTGGGGGGGGGGGGGGGGGGGGGGTTTGCCTGTAAGTACAGTGAGCAGACATGCGTGTAATTATTTAATGGACTGAAGGAATGACCTTTAAAGTTCGTAATGAAAAAATTCAAAATCACCTGCGGTAATTTAAGTGTGTGACACATCGAGCAAGGCTTTGTTGCTAAAGTCACTCGATTTTTTTTTTTATGCTTTGCAGGTTTGCTTGCGTTTATTAAACTGTAATATAATACCAACTGTAATACCAAATTATTTGCCACTTGAAAAATAACCGACTGAAGATGTAATTCTTCAACATTACAGTTAATATTGAAGAATTACATGTTCAGTCATGTAAGTTCTCAGTGTTCTCTCAAATGAACAACATCAGGCACAGATGATAAAAAAAAAGGAAAAAAAAGAAGCCCTTTAGCTACTCTCTTGATGAACCTGTGGCAGCAATTACAGCCTAAAGTATTTTTTGAAAATGATGCTACAAGTTTGGCATACCTATTTCTGCTCACTTTTGCCCCTTCCTCTTTGCACCAATTCTCCACAGCTCTTAGGCTGGATGGCAGATCTCTCCAAAGATATTTAATTAGATTCAAGTATGGGCTCTGGCTGCGCCACTCAAAAGCATTCACAGAGTTGTGCTGAAGTCACTCTTTGATATTTGGGCTGTGTATTAAAAGGCATTATTAAAGACGAACCAGTCTGAGGTCATAAGCACTGTGGAGCAGGTTTTCATTAAGAATGTCTGTGTACATTTCTGCATTCATCCAGTCCTTGATTTTGACTAGCCTACCTCCACCTGCCACTGCGAAAAACATTGCCACAGTACAATGAATGACACCACCATGTTTCACTGTTATGATTCTATTGGCCAGGTGATTAGCGGTGTTTGGTTTCTTCCAAACATGCAATCTAGTGAGCTCGCCTGTCTTGGAGGTCTTACAGGCAGTTCCTTTAACTTCATGCTTGGTTTGCGCTGTAACATGCACTGTCAACAAGTCCTTATAAACACAGGTGTGTGCCTTCCCAAATCGTGTCCAATTAGCTGAATTTATGACAGGTGAGCTCCAATTAAGCTGTAGAAACGTCTAAAGGATAAGCAGTGGAAACAGGGTGCACCTGAGGCGTTTGGAGAATTTGGAGACAAAATTGAATGTATTGAATTTTTGAGTCAGGCTGGCACATGAAAAAAAAAAATGTGGATACATTCCAGATAGCATTCAGCGGTTGGGTCCTATTGACGGATGGCCTATTGACTTCTGTCTAGCCACATTTTGCCCTCTGATACAGATGTACTATACGGCCGCCAATTTCAAGCAATCTTCTTTCTGTATGGTTGAGGCTGACATGTTCTGTACAAGAGAAGCCATTGTAGCAATCATCTCCCGCTGTGCGGCACATAATTACATCCTGCCACAGCAACCACAACTTTAGCGTAAGGAATGCTGCCTGCGGCTCAATGACGAAGATGTGAGAGTCCGCTCTGGGGAAGGCAGGACCTAATTATCCATGTCGCGCCTTGCAATAACAATGTCGTTTACAGGGTTTCGCATGGAACAAAAGGTGCAATCAGCATTTCTAACACGACACCCTTTTTTTTAATTCAGCAGATCAGACTGTAAGTACCAGCAGGGTCCACTTTTACTGATGCAGTTGTTTGGCTGTCTCGTTGAAATATCAGGATGTCAAAGAACTAATAGGACGCCTTGAGTCTTTAGGAGTCATTAGGAGGACACTATTTTCCTGCTCCTTTATTAAAGAATATCTCAGTGACTCAGTTTGTCAAAATGTCTATACTTGTTGTGATTTTGGTTTACACCAGGCCAAATCACTTAGCCTCAAATTAACAGACAAACCAGACAAAGTGTAAGGTGTGGTCTTAAGTGGAAATGCTATTTTTAGAACACCAATACATGCAGGGTAACAAATGATTCAGTACAGGATTCTTTCCTTTTCAGTGAGCTGTTGATGTTTTATCATTATTGGAATCTTGTCTGTCCTTCTCGGCTATTGGGTTGCTTGAAAATACATGGGAATAGTTAATAGAAATTGAATATACAAATCAGGCACTGAGTACCTGCAATGTAAATCCAGCCTAAGTAGTTGTCGGAAGTCACTCTCATTGCGTCTTACTGTCGTGAATATGTTGGGGGTTTGTTTTGTTGTTTTTTTGTTTTTTGGAAAAGTTCAAATAATTGTAAGAGGTAAAGTAAAACTGAATACAATTTGAAAAACTTGTCGTGGGAGACCCATAATATAGTCCTGTAGGTGGTGGTGGTAATTGTGCTTCACAAAATGTTTGTAATTAACCAAAACATTTGAAAAAGATGCTCATAAATAGTAAATGGCCATTCACTTGCATAGCACATCGACTTTCTCGATTATTTTGTTTAGTATCACAGATGAACTGCTGGAGAAATCCAAAGCAGGCACAGGTAGATCATGTCGTCTCTGAGCCACGATCATAACCCAGAACCTTTTAACGTAAGAAAGATATGCTAACCGCATGCTCGACTGTAACATCATTTGTGATGGAAACAACAACAAAAAATTTAAATAAGATGTCCTTGAATGTAACCGTTTCTTCCATTGCCCTTCCTCGACCTCTATACATCCCACAGAAATAATATATCATTTTGTAAAAAGCAAATGAACAAAAAGTTTACGGGGAGAATCCATGACTAACATTTCAGTCTATGACTGCTTTTGTATACAATTATCTGTGTGACAACAGAATGATGCCTCAGTCTAATGCATCTTTTTGATAGGGTGGAGGTGCTGCGCTTGCTAAACTTGCACCTCTTTAACTTGTATCTGGGGCACCGTGGCTCCGTGCTGCTGTGTTATCTTATCGTAAGGGGTACCATTCAGCGCGACGGCACACTGCAGAAGTCACCTTGGTGCTATAAAAGATTCAAACACTCCTCTGGAGATGTCTGTCTTAACATAGCAACATATGCCACTGCAGAGAGGCCAACCGCGGAGATCCTTTGGTATAAGATAAGGTTAAAAAAAAAAAGGGAGAGAGAGAAGAAAACTTTCCTATAGTGTGAAAAGTCATCCAGCGTCATCATCATTTTCTTTAACTTTATATCATATCAAGCTCACTAACGGCTTTAGTTCAGAGTACATGTACAGCAATTTCATATTTGTGTCCCAAGTTTATTTCCAGTCGTGTCGTGCAGTATCATGCTCAAGGCTAGTGGATCAAAAAAGAAATTCTAAATTTTTCATTTAAAAAACATTCAGAACGCCTGGACAGATGGATGGATAGATGGACGGACGGACAGATGGATGGTTTTGTTGCTGTGTGTTTTCGGGTTGTGAAGGGTTCACAGCATGACTTCTGAAAGGGTAATACATGTTGTGGGTAGCCTTGCTTTTGTCTTCTACGGTTATCTTCTAGTGTAACTGATGCTAGCTTGCGCTGGAAGTGACGCCACAGGTTGGTCACCATTCCAATTGCATCTTTTGGCATATTGCCTTTTCGATCTTAAATGGTGTTGTCAACAATCTTAATCATTACATTTTTGGTTATTACCAAAGGCAATAAATGGCCTACTGCTTCAAACAAAAGAAGTCCAGTTTTCTTTTATTCAGCATTCGTAGACGACCAATCTGTCACATGAGCTGAGCCTAATCAAGTCGCACCGTAATGTTCTAGATAAGCAACGGCCAAGTGCTGTTTTTATGATAATGCTGATTTAATGATCTGTGGCTCATTCAGTTCAAAACGATGTGCAGTAGATTGAAACTAACTGTCCATGGATTTCAGGGTTTCATGGGGGACTTATGGCGTGTTTGCTGTTTGCGATTGTTCTGCAATTAGGAAGGAAGTAAAATAGCATCTTTTAAGATCGACAATGAACATCCCCATTAGGGATCCATCCAACAGTTTAACCCATGGATAGATTCTTTCAACAATTGGGAAATAGATTCCTCTTATACAACAAAATGATGGTGAGATATTGGTTCAAGTTTGTTGATCGTCAGAAAAATGTTGGGTAACAAAGCAACATGTCCCCCCATACATGGCTGTGGTGTGTCTCAACAACCTGATCCGATCCCCAGACATTAAGTCACCCCCTGCTTCAATATCCACCAGCGGGTGTGTTGACTACTGTGAAGGGTTAAATGCAGAGGACGCAGTCAATGAATGTGTTCATGACAATTTCGTCTTCATTTTGCAATGATAATCTTTGAGGGTTTCTTGGCACCCAATTAACCAAATAGATCTTGTCCAGCTGAAAAATGACGTTTCCAATCGATTGTTCCCTGCATTAGTAAAGGACCATTGAGCAGCAGAGAGGGAACACGGTATCCTTCACCTCTAAAATGATACAGCTTTGTCTGTATCATCACAACACATTGACCCATCGGGACAAAGCTCTTGAATGCACCAACAAGCTTATTGATTACACTTGTGGACATCAAGTCCCTTTTAATTTCAAGAATTACAGCAAACTATTAAGACTGTCCTTAGTATTGGCTTGTTTGAGCCTCTTGCACGGGGGCTGATAACACCTTGCCAAAGTCACTTCGCACATCCCGGTCAATCTGCCGATCGATTCCATGGACAGTGATACATGCTTCTGCACCTAATGGGAATAATTAAGAAAAAAGAATAAGTGTTAGAAGGGTGATTTATGTTCAAAGGAGGGGGTGGGCTCACGTAACTATCCCAATTACTCTGCAGCTGAGAGGTGCAAAGTACAGTAAGAACCGCAGATTGACTTTCACTTAGCTGGATGAAATGATACAATAACCACGTATGCCAGAGGGACGCTGTCCCCTGGGCGCACGCACAAGGTGAAAGTCATAGTCTGTGCTTTTAATAAAGTCACCACGACTCCAGCTCATAGCAGAAGGGTACGTGACCTTGTTGGCTTGTTATTGTAGGTGTACATTCAATATACAATGTGTAATGACAGCGACATTTTACTCACAACTTATTTATATCTGTTAAAATGTGAAAACACAAACACTCCATCTTACTGCTGGATGTTTACAACACTTTTGGTGTCATTTATGTTTCTTCCCACATTTGTCTTCTCTTCAAAGCGTGTTGTGACTGGGTTTTGGGTTGGGCCCATGGGTTGTGTCCCTTGTTATGTTGTCAGTTGCTATGCAGTCACTTTTTATGTAAAACATGGTGTACTAAATGTTTTGAGTTGTAATATCTAAAAACTTGGATGAGTAGACATTTTATTTTGAAGGCTTGTGAGCACATGACCGGAAGTGAGCCGTGGTTGTGCCGTGTATGGAGAATATGGTAGAAAAGCCAGAAAATCCACGAAAGCAGGAGCACATGGTACATCGTCAGAGAGAGTTTTATACACTGTGTTCAGGAGGCGCACACGGTAACAGTTTTGATTTATTTGTATTTTTTGTTTATTGAATGGACATATTATTGACACGGTGTCTCAAGATTGATAATGTCATTGGTGAAAAAAGAGACATTAAAGGAAAATCCGGACATCAGTCTGAATCGTGGCCTTTTTGCTGGACCAGTGTGCTACATCAGTTACTATGGTCCTGTATTTGTCCCTTCTGATGTTGTCAGTTGCTATGCAGTTGCAGTTGTCCTGTATTAGTCACTCTTATTTATGGTCCTCTATTAATCACGCTTATTTTGTCATATATGATCCTTTATGTATCTGTTTTGTTCTTGTCAGTTGCTATGGTCCTGTACTAGTCACTGTTTTTGATGGTCCTCTATTAGTCACGCTTATTTTTCGCCGCTGTCCTGTGAAAAACACTGGACATAATTGTTTTTCACAGGGTTTTTTCTCACAGTGTTGTTTGATAAAAATGACAAAATGGACATAAGTGTTTTTCACAGGACAGTGACAATATATGATCCTGTATTTGTCTCTTTTGTGGTTGTCAGTTACTATGGTCCTTTATTAGTCACTGTTTTTTATGGTCCTCTGTTAATCACACTTATTTAGTCATGTATGATCCGGTATTTGTCCAATTATGATGTCAGTTGCTAAGGTCCTTAATTTTCCGCCCTTGTTTTGTGATATATGCTTTTATTCTGTCACATAGACTTGTGCATTGCTCTTGCTGGAGTGACACGTTTGTCAGTATGTCAGAGGTTTCTAGCTGTCTTCCATGTTTTATGCATCTAGCCCGAGGTTTCATGGTCAGGGCTTCTTCGTCAAGATTCTTCATCAAGTTCTTTCTTTGAGGCCATCTGCATCCAGTCCTGCTCTCATTTGTTACTTTGTATTTTTGAGTATTAAGACTCTGTTTTCCAACACGTGTATCTTGTCTGATTTTGGGGTCCACATTCTTGCATGACATTGAGGTTGATCCTTTTGGAATTGGTGCTGCGCCAAATGAAAAGCAATACAGGTACACTGTTAATCATTGGATGCTGGCAGAAGTGAGGTCTTTAAGGGTTGGCTGAATTCTAAAATGTATGAGTTTTTGGCGCGACTTTAGAATACACAGCAGAAATGCACAAAGCTCTACCATTTATGATTGCTACATTTCAACAAGGGGCGGCATGGTGGCTGACTGGTTCGCACGTCCGCCTCTCAGTGCAGAGGACGTGAGATCGAGTCCGGGCTTCGACCTTCCTGGGTGGACATGAATGGCAGGTTAATTGAACACTCCGAATTGTCCATAGGTGTGATTGTGAGTGTGGATGGTGGTTCGTCTCTGTGTGCCCTGCGATCGGCTGGCAACCAGTTCAGGGTGTACCCCGCCTACTGCCCGAATCCAGCTGGGATAGGCTCTAGCGCCCCCTGCGATCCTTGTGAGGAAAGCGGTTATGAAAATGGATGGACATTTCAACAAGTCTTCATTAGAACAACGTTGTAGGCCTCCTTTATGCCAATCATTTCCCAAGTGCACTTAAAGCGATTACTCATACAACGCGCAATTGCATAGTCCAATGCGTAGTACTTCAAACCACACAGTACTTCCATTGTAACAATCAGTGTAGACCCTTTCATTAGTCCAGTCCCTGCCATTAAGACCTATAAGAGGTTTGGATTAAAAGTCCTCTGAACATAATTGGTACGTTCACATTCACATTACGTGCTTTATAAAAGTTGCAATCATTTCACTTTTTTTTTCTAAAAAGGTCAGTAAATTCAACTCTGTTGATGAGGTGAGCAAGTTGATAAAAGTACCTTAAGGTTGCTAAGCTTTTCTGTCATTTCTGGGGTTTTTCTTTTTTCACTGGAGCAAGACACTTTACATTTGACGATGTTTTATATTTATTTTATTTTATTTTATATTTACTGTCTATCATTATTACAGTACACTAGAGCCTCTACAGTCAAATACGGTTAGCTTTTTTGTTTACCTTCAATTGACTCTCAGGTTGTTCAAACTCCTGCTGTTCAAATGGCTTTCGTTGTTGACCTCAAGGAGATCCTATTATCTGAGTCAATCAAATATATTACGACACTTCCAGCTCAAGTGGCTTTTATGCTTTTATTTTTGTGCTGATACAAAAGGGTAACAATGATAGCAAAGAAGGAATTTGTGTTACTTGTGCTGTTAAATTAAAATGCTACTAAAAAATAGGTTGAGCAACTTCGTAGAACACAGGTTTTAGATGTCCCATCTGTATTCAAGATATAATTTTTGACGTGATTTAAAAACGGGCACTCCAAGTAAGAAGCCATTTTATAGCCTATATATTTTGTATGAATTTCCAAATAACAAATTCATCTTTTATCTTAAGAATCTTTGCAAGGTCCTTTATGTATAACAATTGTGTTTTCTGCATACACAGTGTGCAAGTTGGGGGATTTCTATTCATCGCCATGGCGTGTTTCCGTTTTGTTTATGTTAACCTGAGACCAACGTTGTTGGGCGCAGCTGCATTTTGGTTCCCACACCACTTGACGTAAGAGATCAATCACTTGCACCACATGGGGGCCTGGGTGGAAAATACAATAGATTGTAGATAGTGGCTGAATCACGTCGTATGCATGTTTTTATGTTGTTGTTGTTGTTGTTGTTTTTGGACACCTTCACAAATGATTGATTGATCAGCTTGGGCTGGAGTGGTATTAGAAAACAATTGTGTAGTAAACACATTCACATTCAAAGCGTGTGCGTAAAAATGGACACATGATCCTTTTCGTCGAACTTAGTTTAGTTTCTAGTTTAGGCTAGTCTAGATGACCATTTTTGGAGGTTGGTCGATCGTGCTGCGCCTTGCAGCTCTCTCTGCACTGGATTTAAAAGGAATGAAGGGAGCTGATTAGATTGGCTGATAATTGGCCGTGTTCCCTCCCACAACGGCACACAATTGAGCAAAATGTTCCTTTCAACCTGCTTTTCATGTTTTCACTCACTACCGCGGAGCGTTTTATTGTTTTTAGGTTATTCTCTGTAACTGCGAGCAAACCTGTCAGCATGTCAACCACTGTATGTGAGCACAATTTTTGCTTGGTTACATATTTTTCTTGGAATGTACATAACAGACGTGCAATAGATACAATAACAGCCATTCAACACTTGGTGTAGGTTCTCAGTATATAAATAATGCATAGCATTCAATTTACTGTTCTTCCTATAATGGTCAATGTATTATTCATCTATTGTGATTGCAAATAAGCCTGTGATCCCACCACGGCCTTGAATACAAAACATTAAGATTTATGTTCCACCTACGTTACATTATGTATACAGCAGAAAGTAAGTCAATATCCCCATTAAGTGCCTTTGAGACCTTTCACAAAAAAAGTTGACCTTTTTACTTCCATCCTTCCATTTTCCATAGGCCTACTGTCTATCCTATCCTGGGTTGCGAATCACTGGAGCTCATCTCAGCTGACAGGAAACTATTCACACTCACTTGAGATTTTCTATTTGACTTGATATTCATTGCATTATTAGATGTTTTACAGTTGGAAATGCATAATGGTCAAGCTCCCACACTTTAAAAAAAAATTAAAGCAAAAAGCAGTGAGCTTGGCGACAGGGTGAATGAACAATGACAGGTTGGACATTTTTGGCTAATTTTAGCATTTTATAAGAACGTTGTGGAATTTAATTGAGTAGCTGACTGTACTGTTTAACAAATATTTTTCACATTTCGAAAAGGTTTTTATATCAATCAATTTTACTACGACAGAGTGGACATGTTAAGCTTGGCAACGTCCAACTTCGCACATAATATAATGGCAACTATGAAACATACGTTAAGTATTTATTCTGCAACTATCCACTATTTCGGCATTCATTCACGAAAGACAAATGCTTGCCGCAACAATACTGAAAATATCAGATTTTTTTTTTAATTATGTTTTTAAGGGGGAGTACACCATAAATGACAGAGTGGACAGCAGTTTCAGGGACACATGAAAAATGTCAATAGATTGAAAATAGAATATATATGATCGAAAAGACTCTTTTTATCAGCTAACTTGTGGAAAATTCAACTACATGAATAATGTTTTGATTTAGTATTTAGTAGTCACATTTAATCGCTGTATATAGCAGCCATGGCAAAATCATGTACAGTATACAGTATATAAAGTAAAAAAAAGATGTATAAAGGAAACATTTTGAAGAGACTTATTGTACTGGTATGTGTGTAACCGTTTCGCCATTTATAAAAGGACCTCACAGTTTTATTATTTCTGCTACATTTTCATAATCGCTGAGTGATTCTGGTGAGGACATCAAAGACACTTTATAGAATTATTGATCCAAATAGTCCATTCCAAATCTTTTTTTGTGAAACTCTCTTTTAGCCAGTAATATGTGCCACACCAGGGCCCCCCGTCGGACCCAATAAATATGCAAGGAGTCCATTTGGCCAGAGTTCCATTTCCTTTCAGATCCAAACCCGGGGTCCCAAGCCAAACCCAAATATGGCATCAAATTACACTTTAGGCAGGCTCAGAAACAACACCAGGGGCCTCCCGGTTGGATACAAGAATGGAAAAAAATCCATCAATTGCCATTATTTCAGGTCTCCGGCTGTCGCACAATGACCATTTCACAAAAATATACAGAACATGTTTAAATCAACATCCTGTTTGTAAAGGATGTTTGATTTTAGAGCAGATCAAATGAATGTATTACAAAAAATATCACTCATGAAATGAAACTAATAAAAAGCGGATCAAATAGGTCAGTCAAGCTTCAGGTCCAGTTCAAATACGGTTAAAAAATTATCTCGTGCAATGTTATTTTTCTTGCTTCCCACTTTGACCTGTCTGTAGTCCATTCTTTACTCCGGCACAAATGGTTGGGTTTTCACTAATATTCGCTTGCGGTTCATCAGCAATGACGTTTCAACTGTTTCATATGAATTCCATATTTAAACTTTGAGGTAGTTCTTTTTTCTCTCGACATTTCACCAGTATCATCAAACACTGAGTGATGTGAAAGAGAAAATCTCAATTCTAAAACGCGTCTTTATTTTGTAACTCTGTGAAGCTGGGAATGTTTAATGGCCCGTCATAGAGCCTTTTAAATCTCACCAGCAGGACACCATTTTTCATTTACTTTACTTCCTGTGTCATGTAGAGACATGGATCCTTTTTTAATTCTTTTTGTTAATGATGAAATAGTATTATTAATGCCCACCGTGGTTTTGAACTGACTGACATTTATCCAGGGACCTTCCCCGTAGGCTAACCTCATAGAGAATACACTATTTGGTATGTAGAATATTTAATTTGATTTTAAATGTGTGGGACAGTGCAAATGCTAACTAAATGAGAGAAGACAGGCAGTCTGTTAGCGGTTGATGTTTTGTATTTTCTTTTACTTTGACCTATATCAAAGAAAAGAAATTCCCACGGAACATTCTCCCATCTCTAAAACCATTCCTTTTCAGGAAAACCAAAATAAATTCAACTGATCGGGAATTTTGAAAGGCTCAATGATTGTAGCTGAACTTAGAAAAACTTTCTGCAGTCTATTTCTCTTTGTCCTGATCATAGCTATAAAAAAAAAAATAATAATAATAACAATGTTCTAGCCGAGCCAGGTCCACAGAAAAGCACTATGAGCATGTCACCGAGCATCACAATTGGCAGGAAGATTTGTGTGAGACTCAGATTATTTGTTGCTATTTGAAGGATGAAGCATCTTCAGTCTGTCTCGTTTAACAGCAATCTTTTCAGTCTGATTCGAGCACACTTCCCAAGGTGCTTAGTACTGTGCACGTAAATACAGCAACTGTGTCTGCCAGTGGTGGTATTGCAAAATGTCCTCATTCGTCCTCTCTTCCTAACTCATCTCCGTGTCTCGCTCATCCCGTCACCAGCGGTCACGGAGCTTTACGGCCAAGGAGGTTTTAGCGCTTTTCAACCATGGCATTTTTGTGTCATTTTCAACCAACTTAAGTTTAAAAAGAGAATTGTTGACCAAGTTAAAATCGCTTCAAATTGTTACAAATGATTGAATTAAGTTAACACAAATTTAATGAACATTAAACTTTGGATTAACATTCAACTTAATATATGCACATTCAAAGTGAATATATTAAGTTTAATGAACATTAAGCTTAATATTTTCACTTTGGATTAATTTAATTAAATTGTGTGTTACCGTTTGAAGTGATTTTTTTTTAAGTTGGTCAACAATTCTCTTTTTAGAATGTGGTTAAAGTAATCCATTTTAAGTTGGTAAAATGACTTTGATGAGCAATTTTTAAATACATGATAACATTCTTTGGGCACCGTTTAGTGTAGATACATTTTAATTAAATGGGATTTGTCATTTATTGGGCTATGGCGTATTTTTCCAGAAAAGTGCAATGAATCCATTCAGGGCACATATAGGCTAACAATCTCACACTCATTCGTTTTTATAAGCAGTTTAGAATCTGCAATTAACCTAGCATGCATGTTTTTGGAGGAGAGTAGCAGACATGCTTAACACCACCATGTGACTGTCACGAAAAATCGGTTCCGACTTTAGAACAACTGGCCTTGCAGAATGGATTGTATGTGATTTGCCTGAGACCAAGATAATGAACCTTTCATTCAAATCCCTCCAAAATGTAGGACAGCACTGTAGATCCTCCCCTCTACAAAGTCTTATCAAATGTTCTGTTAGCAGAAAATAGTGACCAAATTATAACCGCTTGTCTTTGATTTGCGCATGACAGAGGTGACTGTTTTATTTTTTTGGGGGGGAGGCAAAACATACTTGCCTCTTCGTAGAAAACCATCTGAAGTCAAAAGTTGTGATCAGAACTTACGCAGGCCCGAAGGAAATTAACTGCTCCTTGGAGCTGAGTTATTTATAAATGTAAATACTGCTTCCACTGCATGTCAGTCATTTAAGAGTGCACTTCAATAAGAGGGGCTAATTAGTATTTATCATGTTTATGTTTTTACCCCTTCCTCTCTCTCACTCTCTCTCTCTCATAAAGTGTTTCTGGCCTTGCATTTGCTGGCACTTAAAATGCTTACAGATGAGAATTTTGTGCCTGTGCCATTACTCCCTTTTTAATTAATGATGTGGTCTGATTTAATATTTAAATGAGGCTGCTTTGAAGTGTGGCAGAGTCGTTATGCTTATCTTAATTCTGCTGTTGTAGCCACATGGGGGCAATCTGATGTTTACACAAAAGTTTTATTGAAAAACTGTGAGAATTTTACTTAATGCGGGATGACACCCTGATAACAAACCTTATCATTCACCCTTGACATATAGTAACAGTAGTTGTTAGTCAAGTTGAGTCAAAATATATTTTTAATAATAATGAAGAGACAACCATAGAGAAGGAAAGAAAAAAAAGCTCGGAATCCAAAGCATACCACATCATGAGTGATGTTATTATTGTATGTGATCGTAAGGCTGCTTAGATGTTGACTTTAAAACAAAAATACTGTCTGTAGCGGTTATGTAGATATATTTTAATATCAGTAATCCGTATACAAATGATCCCCATCAAAGTAGGATTCCGTCGTCACTTCAAATGGAGTTGTTAAAAGTTCACATTTAGATGCTGCGTACGTTTGGCTGCGTTCCTGAGTGCTGCTGTCTGCTTTCTAATAGCCCACCCTGTTTAATTATGAAATAACAAAAAAAAAACATCAGACGGACACAGAGGTTTGCTACACGGCCTTGTCTCTACGAATATTAATGCTTCCGGAACAAAATTCTGCGTGTTGCTTTTGAACTGCTTCAAACAGGAGCCATGCACAAACAGAAAACAGAGAAGAAAAGAGTGTTTGGGTGAAGGCAAGCTTGTACATTTGTGTAATTTGCCTTGTTTATTTCATCCATATGTCAAAAGGAGATATTTTAGCTAAACACTGTGTTGTTATGAAGGCATGAAATGCTTTTAATTGTTTTTTTTCTAAAGCAGCATTAATTTCCCAACGTTTATTGAGCCAAGACACACGAGAGAAACGTCACACACAGAACGAAAATGGCACAAAAACCTGGACTGAAATCATGAAGTCTCAGTTAACTCACAAATGTATTTAGCCAAACACAAAGCGGATGCAGTTGCTGATATGACTTTCTCTGTTATATAAATGGCAACAGGTAGATACGCAGGTTCATTGTAGCCATCTAATAAAAGGTTGCTTGTCACTATACGTTGCTGGCGTATATAGATGAACAAAGGGAGATTATTTGCAGTTAATGAATGATGTTATTATGTGAAACGGGACCATTTCTCGTGAAACAACCGCTGATCTTCCATGACGCAGGAATGTGCTGCACCAGCGTGGTTGGGGAAACACGGATTCAATGTCATTTTGAATGAACATTCATTCACTCTGTTAGTTAAAGTGAAAGAAAATACTGAATGTTCAACTTAGCCAGAGAGAACCCCGTGCGACGGCCACATTACTGCTTTGCGAGCGCAGAGCGTTACCAGTGAGCTAAAGTAAAAGTCTGTCCAAGTTTTTGCTTTTAAAAAATACATACTTTTTTAATTAGTAACAAAAATAACATGCTCACACAAAACCCACCTTTCTTTTTTCCGTACATCCCTTGGGAGCAGTCTGCCGTAACACAGTGCATTCCACCTCTAATTTTGTCGCACAACGAGAAACGGAGATTTTCATGATTTATTTTTGTTTTATTTTTATCTTTTTAAGGATGCCCGGATAGAATGTAAAAAAGTGAACTTGTTAGAGCAGTGTTTCCCACAGATTTGAAATCTACTTGGGTGGGTGGCCTCCGGCGGGGGGGCAATTTATTTATTTTTTTGCCATTTTACACTGACAGTTTGCTTTGTTTTTTTCCAATTCACTTAGCATGTAATACATCATATGGTACAAAAAAATTTACTTTTCAAAAAAAATATGCGCAATCTGTTTAAAAAAAAAACAAAAAAAAAAACAAGATTGCTGTGAAAAGCAGAGCATGTGCCACTATGGTAACAATTTCCCAGCAGTGGTAGCAATGTAAAATAATACTCAACACAAACAGCGGATTTAGCTAACCCTGCATTGTTCTGATCCTATTCTTTGACTTTTGAAATCATTCATCAAGCCCGAAACCCTGATTCTGGCCTTTGTGCAATAATTGTTTGTTCTGGCTGATTGAGCTTTTGCAAACCCCAACACCAACACCAAACAAAACACCAAACAAAAATTGGTCAGCCGCATAGATGTGCTGCTTTTGTCTCTCTAAAAGGGCAAATTATAGAGAAGGATAATCAGACCCCAGATGATGTGATTTCTGCAGCCTGTCTTTCCACAGGCGATGTGGTGGCTAAACACAAACCTGTACATTGCAAGTTTCTGGATTAAAATCTGCCAGTTGTTCACTTTGAGGTCTTTCTAAAGTGAGATTAGCAGAATGTGGTTGGCAGGGTTGGTTTATTTGCATTTTGCAGGGATCAATTTATCTCAGGTCCAAAAATAAAGAAATTGCCGCATCCCCCGTTGCCTTGCGCTTGGAGAAATAAACAGTCAATATTTGCTCCCGGGGACCTGCATAAGGATGCCACATAAATCACCCAGCATGCACCTGTCCAGAAAAATCAGACACTGAGTCCTGCGTCATCGCGTTTAAGATCACGCTGAGGCTGAGGCTCTCCTTCATCTCCGAATCAATGTGCCAGGGGGCACTTGGAGCGATGTGGGTACGGACACAAGATGAACATTTTTTTATTTGCATCATCTCCCATTGTGCTTCCAACAGCTTGTATAGCAACGCATTGTTGCTGTTGTGAGGACGTGGGCTGGCCTCACGCTGATACCGTCAGGTCTTCCTCTCATTGGCCTCTTTGAACTTTAATTATACTCAAATGTGCATTTAGCAGCCTCAGATAAAACAAATGCTGCATACTGCAATTACTCACCCTTCATTCGCATTCAAATATTTTTTACACCATTGCGGGAACTGTTTCCTTGTCGTCCATATCAACATAAAATCAGTGATTATAAGTCATACGTAGATTCATTGCTAAATTTTGCTGTTCTTTTTTTTTTTTTTTTTTTACAATGGTAGCAAATAAGGCTCAAAGTGATGAATTCTCCTTTTGCACTTTTGGACCAAATAACAATTGTGTGCATGTCATTTTCAGTTGGGGAATGGACATCAAGGAGGCAAAATGAGCATGGAGGTATCATTGCTTGGGCACTTTGTGATGCCCTTTTCAAGACAAATAGGACCTGTCCACAAATGCAGCACAAGTCTTGTATCACATCCTGTGTCACCCGGTGTGAAAAAGCCTGAAACTGTAGCCATTAGGAGGCTGTGGACCCTTGAGTCTAGTTCTGGAAGAGTGATGGTGAAGATTAAATTCAACCGAATTTGTCAAATGAGCCCTATAACCATATGAGAGAAAATTCTGAGTTTTTAAAAAATCTTTTGAAAATTTACTTCCACATATGACTTTTGATTTGTGTCATATTTGATATATCCAGTCACAATGGTTTAAATTTGTACATTTATAACTGTCAAAAAATATAATAATAAACAGACATATCAAACACATTAGTATTTCCAAAAATCACAAAGAACATTTCCTACTACAGTATTAATAAGTAAATTGGGGCGAGCTTGCTGGAAAAGCCATCAGCTGGGTGATACTGCCCTCCAATGGATTATCCGTGCATTGCATGTCATATATGTCAGGGTTCTAATGGGGGGAAAATATTTTACTCATGAAATCAAAATGTCTTGTATTTAATATGATACGTTTGGCTAGTTGATAGGGATGTAACGATAACGACAATATCGTGATATTGCGATATTAGAACTGCCACAATCTATCGTCGTCGTCATGTCACGATATGAAAAGCAGAACATCTGTTAAAAAGAGTCAGGTTGATTTCCATTTGTGCAGTTCTAGCACCCTATGTTGGCCAGAATTTTTTGTGCAGTTGAATTTTCATATGTCATGTTTTGGCCCTTATATGTTTAGAATCCACGCTAATGGTCAGATGAAGGGGCCCGTAATATGCTTGTGAAGCGAGTCAATATTTGGAGGAACTCAATGTGTGCGTGCATTAACAAGTGCCTCAATATTAAGTGTTGTTAGAGATTTAGGTTGTTTATATGCATTGCTGTAATGTCCAAAAACACAATGTGTGTTTTGTTTTAGTATGAGCTCTTTTTTTTTTTTTTACAATATTGTAATTTTTTTGTATCGCCAACCTCCCCACAAAACCCTGAGGTTGTGAACCAGTAATTGGTTTGAAAATAATCATGCCATATGGTATAATCAGTTACCTTGGTCTCATCCTCTTCAACAGCTCAACATCTTCATTTCCACCACTTCCACCTCTGCGTCGTGTTGTTCCTTCAGTGCCACTGGTCCACGGCGATGCCAGTTTAATCTCATTTGTCAGCCTATCCATCGCTATTGCAAAGAGGAAGGGGTTTAGAGCTGATCCCTGCAGTCCTACCTCCACCTTAAACTCCCGATAACTTCCCAGCTCTCGCACATTTCCTAGCTTACAAACTAACTGTTGATTTGTATGTACACTAGTCTCTTAAAAGTGACTGGAAGCAAACAAATCATTATTTGTCATTGGTGCATGAAGTATATAATTAAAGATTTGTCTATTAGAACAAGATAGTGAAACAGCAGACAAATGTTAGTGCCAAACATGAGTAATGTCTTTGAATCCACTGTTTTGTCCCTTAATGTAATTGTTTTATTAGTGGGAAATTCATCAGCGTGGAAGATAAGGAGAATGCTGTCAGGAGGAAAATGAAGATTCATAGTGGATAATGACTTTCTTCTTCTATTTTGTGTGTCTGGTCGGTCGCTCTGTCTCTCTTGCACACACACACACACACACACACACACACACACACACACACACACACACACACACACACACACACACACACACACACACACACACACACACACACACACACACACACACACACACTCCTCTGATGTCACAAACACTTTCCTCATGATCTGCTCCACCATTTCTTTTGCAGCATACGACTCTCTGAGGTCTAATTATCAGTGACAGATGACTTAGGCCGTTGAAACAAATGACAGGGCATAAAGAACCTTTTCCTCCTTCACCTCGGGAAGTGCTGAGGTTTAATGCATAAGCCTCTAATAGTTTGTGAGTTAAGAGTTAATAGGGGGAAATCATTGCTGGCCTTCATGTGATAAATAGGCAAGAGGATGACGATGAGATGAACGAGTCTTAATGTTTCGCGGCACTATTTTAATTGGAGAAAGTCGCAGAACAAGAACAGTGGGGACAGAAAATGTTTGATTATATTTTGTTTTTATCCTGTTGGCATTGTCAAGTCACATTTCTATTCTAGTCTAGTTTTTGAAAATGTCATTGGCTGTAATTCTGAATTTATGTTTGAATATCCTGGGGCAATAAATTGTAATATATTGTTTTTAATTCACAAGGACTGTCAACCAATCTAGTGAATTGATGGATAGGGTAATAAGATTAACTCATTCACTGCCATTGACGGCCATAGCCATCAAAAATTCTTTTTAATTATTTTTTATTAGTTTAACATGTTTTCTTCTTTTGTTGACAAGAGTATGAACACCTATATTTTTTTATTGTACATTTAGAACATATAAAAATTTTGATTAATTGTGAGTTAACTAGTGACGTCATGCGATTAATTACAATTACAAATTGTAATCGCCTGATGCCCCTAATTTGTAATCATCTTTTCTTTTTTTGTTTATTTTTTTAATAATCTCTTTTTTTAAAAGAAAAGATTATTAAAAATTAGGGACGCCCCGAATTTTTTATCATTTTAAGTCGCATCAGGCGATTCAATTTTTTTATTGTAATTAATCGCATGACTTCAATAGTTAACTCACGATTAATCACACATTTTATATATCTGTATTTCAAAAAAAAAATGTTTAGGTTTTCATACTCTTAACAAAAGTGGCAAAAAATGTTAAACTAATAGAAATAGTTTAAATGAGTTTTTGACGTCTATAGCCGTCAATGGCAGTGAATGAGTTAAAAACAAATATCCTGTTGCATTAAATAAAATGAAACTATCGCAGATACTGATGAACAGGAATCAAATATATAAAAGTCTTTGATTGTGCAACTTTATGGTAATAATTTGTCTGCTTCAATCGAATATGATGATTCCTTACGGCATTCTTAGTGCTTTCTTTGTTTTAGTATGACTCCCACAACACGTTTGAAAGCCTGCTTTTACATCAGCTATTCAAAAGACCCAAACAAGAAGAAGAATAGACATCTTTGGAAAGCTAAAATCCTTTTTGAAGTACACAACAGAGCGAAACCAAGACTGGATAGCGAGTGATCGAAGTCTATCTCACAAAGCTGCGTTCTTCAGTTTCTCTTCCTCTGTGCTGCTTTTGCGATACCGATTCTAATTTATTCACGCGGCGCCGCTTTTGAAGCATGGCAGAATTAGGAAGACTGGAAGCTGTGAGTCACATTTATCAGCTGAAGGAGTTAACAACATGCCGGGTGGGATGATAAGAGTGGCTTGCTTCAGCTGTGGGGAGCGGGAATATGAAGTTAATCTAAACACAGCAGGGTGTGGGGTTCATCTCAGCGTAAGATATTGTGAAAGGGGGGCACAATATTCCATTCAAAGCCCCGTGATTTTTCTGCATAGATCGAAATGAAAGCCTGGACTGAACCTTGTCGCCTCTGATGGTCCCCGTTGGGCTTTTCTGCCTTAACGCATGCAACATCTTGCAGATGCAGGCAAACACTAAAATGGTCACTCTGGAAGAAGCTGCTATTGCAATTCCAAGGCGAGCACTGTGCAGCCTGTTAATGATATACTCAACAAAAATATCAACGCAACACTTTTGTTTTTACTCCCGTTTTTTTATGATATGAACTCAAGGATCTTAAACTTCTTTCACATTGACAATATCACCGTTTCTCTCAAATATTGTTCACAAACCAGTCTAAATCTGTGATAGCAAGCACTTCTCCTTTGCTAAAAATAATCCATCCCACCGATGAGGTGTGACATATCAAGATGCTGATTAGACACCATGACTAGTGCACAGGTGTGCCTTAGACTGCCCACAATAAAAGGCCACTCTGAAAGAAAGAAAGATGTTTTATTGGGGGGGGTACCAGTCGTAAAATCAGTCAAGTGGCCTTTTATTGTGGGCAGTCTAAGGCACACATGTGCACTAATTATGGTGTCTAATCAGCATCTTGATATGTCACACCTGTGAAGTGGGATGGATTATCTCCACAAAGGAGAAATGCTCACTATCACAGATTTAGACTGGTTTGTGGACAATAATTGAGAGAAATTGTGATTTTTGTGTATTGTGGAAGAAGTTTTAGATCTTTGAGTTCATCTCGTGAAAAAATTGGAGCAAAAACAAAAGTGTTGTGTTTGTATTTTTGTTGAGTATATTTTCTTATTGCGTTCCAATGAAGTGTGATCGCATGTTACGGCCAAATTTGGTACACTGGTACTTTATACTCTGCAGTGTGCTGTGTGTATAGGACTAAAGGAAACTGAGTGCAGTGTAGAAATTCAGTTAAATTCACATAAAAGCTCATGCTTATTATTATGGTTGATAAACATTCAAGTTATAGAGCAAATGTCATTTCCCCGTATTTTTGTTTGTTTCATTGCTATCAATTTACATTAAATAACCCAATTTAAAAAAAATATATGTTTTTACATAATCATGGTCAACTAAGAAATTAGAAAACATCCCTCCATCCATTTTCTTAACTGCTTGTCCTCACAAGTGTCACGGTCTCAGCTGTCTTCGGGCAGTAGGCGGGGTACACCCTGAACTGGTTGCCAGCCAATCGCAGGGCACACAGAGACGAACAACCATCCACACTCACAATCACACTTATGGACAATTCGGAGTGTTCAATTAACCTGCCATGCATGTCTTTGGGATGTGGGAGCAAATTAGAAAACCACAATCACTATACTATACCGGTATAACTTGCCTTGGTAGAGGTAACGGATTTCAGCTTTCATAACAATAATGGCATAAGATTGACCGAAAGGGAGTGGTCATGTTATGTTGACGTGGTATGCACCAGACTTTATACATTGTCTGCCATGTGGAGTGTGAAAGCAGATGCTAATAAGCAGCATGTAGATGAGTGTTCTTTCTGTGGTTATTCATTTGTTTTTCTTTTGTTGCTGACACACTGAATGGTGCTGGGCTGCAAAACTGTCAACATCGCACCACAACTAATTGAGGTCCAGTTGAGAACTGCATTAAAACTGGAAGAGTTTTCTTTGTCACAGATGGTAAACTGTTTTTAAGCAGTCACTTGTCAATTGTTTTGATTCCTGCTAGCAATTATAGATTTTTGAATATGCACGTATACACGTGGGCGCACATAACCACTACTCCAATTAGTAGGATAAACACAGCCTTGCAGAATTTGTCACATGCTCTGTAATTACAGCAACAATATAAACACATTTAGACTTCTATTATTAGTATTATTTAAAAAAAATTAAAAAGCATGTAAGTGAGCTTTTTGACACAAATTGCGTAGAAGGCAAATGACAAATTGAAATGTGGGGAATGCAAGTGAGAGCTAAGCGATCAGTAGTTTGAGTGTGTGTGTGTGGGGGGGGGGGGGTGCGTGCGTGTGTATTTACACTTCACCCCGTTATTTGTAGCAATAAACTATTTGAGCCTAACTAAAGTTACGATGAATAATTGACGCTCCACTAAAAGGGAGTTAGCTTATATTAATGGTTTAACCCTTAATAAAATGGGACAGTACCCTTAAAAATACAGTACAGCAAAGCGCCTCTTTTGTCTTGTAAAGCACCCTGTGTGGCAAAGTGTTTGGGACATCTTCCCAACACCAATTCTTGTTCTCGCTGTTGCTGTTATGTGTATTTAGAGTTCAGTGCTTGCACTTAAAGGTAACATATGACAGAGAATTGATGGTGGACGGTGAAAAATGCTCTTGAAGAACTTCTTTCAGACCTCCTGAATTGAAGCTTTCTGCTAGGCTGGGACTCCACTAAGGCCAAATAGTATTTTGCTAATCCCAAAGTAGCATTGCAAGGTTTTGGCCATCTTGTCCGCTAAAAACGTACAAGATCAAACTCTGTTTATTCAACTTAGATTTTGAGTAATTGACTAACGTGGAATTCAACTATTACACTAAGCCAAGGGCTAATGCTACATGACTGTCGCTAGCTAGCCTGTTGCTAGACAATGTCCTGTCTCTTCTCAAGATATAAGAGCTGAAAGTCAGGATAACATATCAACGTAAAATCGAGACCGCAGTTGCCTCAGGTAAATAAATAAAAAAATTGTGACGGAATGTAAGTTTTCATTAACAGCCCATGGTGTGCGGATTTCACCTGAACTAAATACTGCCCGATACACATTAAAGTGCTGATGGGAAAGGGCAGACGTTTTTATCTGCCAAGAGAGTTCAGTGCTGTGTTCTTGCTGGCTGTTTAAATCCCACCGCAGGCCAACAAGGCGACAGCGCTAGATTCACCGCATGACATCTTACAGTAGATAAACACGTTTGTTGCAGCTGGAGATTTTAACCACTGTAACCTCAAAACTAGTCTCCCAAAGTACATACATATTGTACACTAGGGGTGTCCAAACGTTTTCGTCTTTGGGCCGCATACAAAAAAAAAACGAAGACTTCAAGGGCCAATTATAATAACACTCTTCACCTTTAATTTATTAAACATGCTAAAAACAATTTTTTTTCATATACTTAATATACTTAATATTGACTAAAAAAAAGTCACAGATTTCTGGCAATTACAATAGTTTAGGATTTATTAGGTTTTTGGGGCGGTGCACAGCCCTGCAGGAAAAAAAATCCATCTCTGTACTGATGAGCAGCAGAATTACATTTGCACATTCAGAACCCCCCCCCCCCCCCCCAACAAAAAAAAACCCCAGCAAGACCTTAGACACCAAATAGAAAGTGGAGCAATCACAAAACTGAACTGAATCTTCATGGAGACGTTATGAATCAGAAATGAGTTTCTATTTTTTTTTTCTTCATTTTTTCATTTTTTATCTTTATTTTATTTTTTAAAAAAAATTACATCTTTGCATATGGAAGAAGCTCTATTACAAAAAAATCGATTTACGATTTTTTCCCATTTTTTTTATATATATATATATATATTATTTTTTTAATTTTATATATATATATATATATATATTTTTATATATATAAACCAAGAACTTAAAAAGTTTTGCTTTTATTTATCAGTTAACAAAAGTAACCATATTTCTTCTCTTGGAATCAATGTGCAAAACTTTTACCTTGAATCAAATTCTTCTGAAAATGTAAATCTATGTAAAGTAGAAAAGTAAAACTTTTTTGGTCAACTTTATTTTAAAAGCTAAACAGTGCTACTTGTGTCCCTCAATATGACACCATTAAACATCACATTTTGGCTTCAATGTAGTAACCGAGGTCTGAGCTTGTCATCCCATCCAACTGTCTGCTGATTTTACAAGTAGAAGTACTGTTATGTAAATTGAGGTGGCTGTTTTGCCATGACTGGCAAATTTCCTTTTAGCGTTATTTGACTGGCCAGTCCGCGGAGTAAAGTCTATTTTATTTGTCTTATTTTTAGTCCGCTTCACCAAGTTCACCCCCTTCTATAGATCTCCTTTCATTTTTCAATTTGTTTTGACACTGAAAATAGGCTGTTATCAGCATTACCAGCCCACTATACTACATTTCATAAGGATTTGATGTCGCAGACGACGCAGAGGCTAATAAGCGTCACCGGCACGGCGAGTGAAAGTAAGCTTGCCTTTCATACCGGTAAGTGCTTGCAAGGCAAGTCCGTCTTGGCGAGATAGCGTACATGTAGCGACCACGCAGCGACATAACATAACATAAATATAACCTTTTTTTTGTTGTTGTTAAAGGTAAATCGGTCATTCAGCAAGTTTCCAAACAGTGAATACTGGTCGCCACTTACTTCCTCCTTTCGTCAGTGAACCCTTTTAAACAGGCCGCATGGCCGACACTCTCTCTCTCTCTCTCTCTCTCTCTCTCTCTCTCTCTCTCTCTCTCTCTCTCTCTCTCTCTCTCTCTCTCTCTCTCTCTCTCTCTCTCTCTCTCTCTCTCTCTCTCTCTCTCTCTCTCTCTCTCTCGTAAAAATGGAGTCTGGCTCGGAAAGATCCCTTCAACTTCCAGGAGAAGATGTTTTAGATTTTATGTTGAGAGATCCTGAACAGGTTATTGTGAAGATCCCACCTAGTTATTAGTAGATGTTCCTGAGATCAAACTTTGAGAAGATCAGAGCTCCTTGAAGAGATAAAGAGTTGATTTATTTAATGGCAAAGGGCATTTGTTCTCTATAGTGTTTTTTTTTTTTTTTTATTGAGGCCTCGGTCATCAATACGGGGTCATAAGGAGCTATTCCTTTTGGCCAGAAAAAAAGAATTCCGCTCCCGAGTGGTAAGGTGGAGCCAGATGGGTCAGAGCTGTGGTTGTGCCTCTGGGAGTACAAACTGAGGGGCTAAATGACACTGTGTCCTCCAGCCAAATACTTTGCCAAGTGTTCAGTCAGGAGTCATTTGGGTTTTGTATTTTTAGCCAAGAGTGCCCCAACCAAGTACTGGGTAAATGCGTAGTTAGACACTGGAAGCATTCTGTGGGAGATTGCGCTCCAATTGTCCCGATGTGTTTCCTTGATGACCTGCAGTGGGTCTGCAGAATCCATATTTAATAGGCCAGTTTGTACTGTTAAAAACGTGGCTATTCAGAAGCTAAATGGATTCCTAAATGCAGACGCAGGTAAAAAGAAGAGGTTTACAAAACCATTTTATCGACCCCAAGTTGTGCCAGGTACGTTCGGCAAGGCAAATTTGATGGCGGTAGAAAGCAGCAGGCTGGCAGAATTTTCTCCGACGATGAGCACAATGTGAGACACAAACAAAGGATAGACAGAAAAAACGTGTCAACATTTGCTATAAAGTAAAAATAAAAAAAAAAGAACAAGAAAAAAACAGTAAAACAACTATATAAAGAAAAAAACACTCTCGAATGATTTGGCTGGCAAGTCAACGTGAAAGGCGGAAGTGGCTCTCACTTTTTGTGAGGCTGATATTTCCTGATATTGTGAGGGAGAAAACACATTATCATTTACCCTAAAAGCTCATCTGGTGCTCACATTTTGAATTGTGGGTTTTCCTCACATCAACCTCTGTGGCTTGAAAAGCTTCCATCTACTCTATATCTGCCGTGGGCCATTCACGTGTACTCCAGCCAAATACTGCTTTTTATCCTCGTTACCTTCAGAAACAATGTAACTAGATATGTGAGAGTGAATACAAATTGTAATCCTGCAGGGGGCGACCATGACAACATAACCACCATTATTGATCAACTTCAACTGTCATTCAAGAAAATCAATGATGAAAAGCAGAAACAATGAATGCGTTGTCAATTGAAATAAACTAAACCTCTTCACTTTGCAATGCAAAAGCCAACTGTAAGAATAAAAATAAAGAAAATTGTGTTCAGAATGTATGGCATGCGTGGTATTTAGTTGTCCATCTGTTTGGTAGTTAGCAGGCGGCTACTTTCTGGGTCGTGGAGGTTGACTAACAGAAGGGTGGTGCCATGATTCTGGAAAATAGACGGTTCCATTGTTTTTTTTCAAGCAACAAAGTTAAAAGGTGATTTAAAACTTTTACACATCTTGACATCATCCACCTGTGGAGGTATGCTTGCACTTCCTTATAAATGTACTTTGCATGCTTTAATCTTCTGCATGGACTCCAGCGAGTCTATTTTTGCTTCCGCAATGTGCATACCTTTATTTTATTTTGTATTTTTTATTTTTTTTTCTGCGCTGAATTTAAAGGGAATGAGTGGAACCGTTTTTATTTGTCAGCAAGTGAGTCCAATGTGTTCACTCCCACAACGGCACCAAAACCTCTTTCTAACTGTGTCCGTGCGTACAGTCAAACTATTTTGCTTTAGACTTATGCTGGGAACAAAAATAAGGCTAGAAAAGATCAGAAATTAAGCAAGCACATTATTGTTATGTTTTTTTTTAGTTTGGACTGAATTCTCATTTGCATTATCTTGTCAAACAGCGTGTCATTCAATTCATGCTATCAGTGTAATATTACGCTCACAGTTGGAAGGAAATTGAAATTGGTTACTTGGGGCGTTGTCTTTCCTCTTGCAGCCTCTCCCATGTCTTGTATCTTTGTTCTATTAAAAAAAAAGGCACAAGAATTTGCTTTTACATGTTCAAGCTGAACAATGTGACTGAATGCCCCCCATTTGTTATTGTTTGTTGTTTATGTACAATAGCCATGATATATTCATAGCACAGTTGAATTGATTTATAAATGTTGTGGAAAAAGTACTCGTATTAATTAATCACATCAGCAACTATAATGCATTGGTTGTTTAATAAAAGCATTTATTCAGTTCATTTAGTTTATTAGTTCATTTATTTATTTTTTTAATATGCCTTTGTGATTTAGTCTCTTCAGTGTAGTTAAGCTACATTTAATGGAGAACGGCCTGAAGCTTAGCTCACTACATTTTCCCTTAGCTTTCCGAACACTGTTGAAATGCATTCACATTATTTCACAGCAGTTGCTGTTGTTCTTGCCAGACACATTTGAAATTGCTCTCTTATAATCTCATTAACCCAAGTATAAAAATTCACTATTGATTGCCAAGGAACACGCTGAAATTATGACAAGGTATACTGTAACCAATTGAAGATTTCCCATTACATGACGCGATGGGATTTAATGCAGTGAGATATGTTATTAATATAAATGATATTTTCAATTCCCAAGGTGAGAATGTCACCACACGATTGCTCCCAGTGAACCCGATTGCAATCTTTCCACTGACTCAAGCATTTACATTATTTCATTGTCCAAAATGCATGACTCATTATTCATTATTCAGTGTTCTATTGGATTGGATCTACATTGTGACATTTTCAGTAGGACTTTATTTAAGAATGTTGTAATTATATTCTGCGGCTGCAGGAGTGATAGCTCGCTTTAAAAATGTGCGAATGAAAAGGTATGTTTGTTAGATTAGTGCATCTCTTTGGCAAAGGATAGATGGATAACAGCGGGCAGAACATTCTTGCAAGCCCTGCCATGTTTGTGCTGTGGAATTAAAAAAAGGGGGAGAATTGCACCGTTATGGACGTGAACACTGCCAACTTGCTTCACCGCCAATCAAAAAGGGCTCATCTCATTCCCTTTCAATGCAGCGCAATGACGGGTCTCACATGGATTCATCTCTGTGATGAAAAGGACACAGAGATCCTTGTGTGACTGGTGGCCGGTGTGGCAATAGACAACATAAGTAGCTAAGCTCATTAAATCCAAAAATATTCCCAGCAGGTGAATATTCCAATAGACCAATCCAGGTGTACCGTGACTCTCACCCAATGTCAGTCAGGAAAGGCCAGCTCACCTGAAAGTCTGAACAGGGATAGGTGGTAGGGCTGTGCAATTAATGGAAATTCAATTACACTTTTAATTATCACATGCCACAATTACAATATCCGCATAATTGTAAATAAATTAAATTATTATTCATATTAATTATAAGTTGTTTAAATGTATACATATACAATTTTTTTTAACAACTAATTTATTAAATATTGTGTGGTTCAAAAATAACTTGAATAATTATGGTGTTTCAAAGATTTTATTTGTCTTAATATTTTTTACGTTTTAACATTTTCTTTTTTCGTGCCAAAAAAATAAATGATCTTCCTAATATTGATTTCAATTTTTACCAAAAATAATGGTCATTAATGTTTTCTTCATAATCAAGCAGCCAAAGTAAGTGGTACTTGAAATTGGATGACATTCAGTAGAATGCAGACCTCCGCCAAGGCAAACCATTCCTACTTTTCCATCAGCAACAGACATGCACTTTTTAAATTATTTACTGAGTAGTAAAAAATAATATTGAAAAAGTGCCCTGGTTTAAAATTTAATTGGCTCTTCTATAGCCCTTGCCTCAACCTTCCTAAATGTGTCATGAGAATCAGGTAACTACTTTGTGCATAATTAGGCTCACTAGAAAAAAACAAAACAGATAACAAGTTCAAAAGTCCTGTTAAAAAACAGATTTATTTGTTATATTTGTGGTTCAGTTTATCTTCATTAAGCTCTTTGGGGTCAGGTGACTTGACTCCAATTACAGAAAACATTATTCAAATGATTTGCCTTAAAATGGAAGATAAATAAAGTGAGTAACTGCATACAAATCTCCTTGCTGAATTAAAAACCAACATAGTCAAGAATAATATGGAGAACTTTGACATATTGTACTTGACGACTTCATAATTATATGCACAGGATTTGCATTACAGAAAATAAAATAATAACTTTGCCAGGATACATCTAATTATTTTTTTATTTTTATCTCCCGTATTCTTCAATAAGATTATTTTGACATAATAAAACAAGACCAACCTGCATCCAAATGATGAGAAGAGAAAGTATGAAGAATAAAATAAGCATAGCAAATAGTACACCGGAAGTGGTGTGATTGGATTTCAAAATAAGAGCACTAACAGGAAGTGCCGTGTTAACTGCCTTAATCTTGCTGGCTCAACGGCATGTCATCAAATCTGCCTTGTTAAGTGTAAAATGTCTTATCAAAAGTTTTATACACTTTCCTATTGGTCCCCTTTTGCCCAATTTAACTATTTATGTTCCCATACTTGTTCAAATCAACACTGATGGTGAACATTAAATTGTCAATTTCATCAAATGCAGTACACTGCAATTACACTTATCTTTATTAAAATGCTGTGAACTAAAGTGGCCCCTGCAGTATATCATTATTGGGATATGCAATTTTGCCCATATAGCACAGCACTCGTCACCAGTGTTGACTGATGATGTAACTGCTGACAGAAGTAAGAGATTGTGAGATGTTGGGACTGTAATCTGCTGACATTCGGCCAGTTTCTACCCAAGTGTGAGGATGGCGTTTCACACTGCAGCTTGATAATGACGAAATACGGCAAAAAGGCAATTCAGAAATTAAATGTCATTTGCAATGCATTGCAGGTATATGTATTGCTTATCGCAACCTTCTAATATTTAAAATATTGTCATACATAATTACTGGCAATTTAGTAAATTGTTATTTGAAATTGAAGTCTTTGAAATTCAGGCCTTCAATGGGCATAATTTGATTTAACGCTACAAAAAGGCCTGCACAAAACTCCTAATGGAATATTTGCCCACAGACGTCTGAATAGATTGTAGTAATTGCATTTAATGCAATTACACGTAGGACAAATAGTCATTGTGCTATAAAAGTTCGTGCACAATAAAATTGTTGTATCTATAGTAGGGGACAACGTATTCTTAGTGTGATGTATTGGATATTGTTTTTGTCTGATGAATCTATGATCTCCCCCAGAGTACTGGCTTCACTTTAGGAAAGTAAGCGTATGAGACTCTAAAAATCCTTACGTACCATCTTTGGAAGTTGTCTCGCTCCAATTTTCTTGTCCCTTCTGTCCTTTTACTCACTCGTTGGAGCTTGATTGATGCAGCGCAAAACAATTCCTCCTTAATCCTATGCATTTTTAAAGAACTAGTGGAACGTGCGCTTGGAACTCATTTCCAGTGGCTTTAACCACATTGGCGATAGTGCTGACGGTGGCGATTTGCGTCAAATCACAGCAGCTCGCAATTGTGCTTCATTACAAAGCCCAGTAAAGCAAAGAAAAGAACACTATCATTTATATGTTTGAAGTTCTCCACATATGTCCTTTAAATATTTGTGTTCTTGCTTTTGTTCCACTTCTTGGAAAGTGTGTTTTTAAATGAGCAAAAGGGAAAACAATAGTTTTTCATGAGGTTCACATATGCCATTGTCACCAGTTGGTGCATTTTTTTTAGAGCGCAGTCGCCCAAGGAGAAGAGTGTTTGCGGGCTATGCTGAATATTTTAGCACCCCTGCATATTGTTCTTGGACCAAATTTGTTGTTCATCTTAAAACGCCTGTAGCGGCTTCATCTTTCAAATTGCTTCCCCCGTCGTGACGACCGGCTTCACTCCAATCATTTACATATGGCAATCGCTGCATTATTAAAGCCACGCCAGACGCGGAGCCGCAATAACACGCATTTCCCTTTGCACACGCTAATGTTAGAAGACGCGGGGCTTAGGTGGAGCTACTCGGCTTACTCACTTGCCAGAGAAAGCACTCAAACCTTCATTGTCGGGGCACAATTTAAAAAAAAAAAATTATTATTATTATTATAATAATCGTAGTTAATCGCATGACTTCAATAATTAACTCACGATTAATCGAAAATTAACCGCACATTTTATAGCTTAAATTATATCTAAATTTATAATAAATTGTACAATTTTTGTTTCTAAGATTTTTCATACTCTTGTTAACATAAAAGTGGGAAGAAATGTTAACCTCATAGAAATATGGTTGCATTTTTTTGTCATTGAATCAGTAATTTCCTAACAATTCATAATTATTAAAAAAAATATAAATAAATAATAAAGTTATAGCTGACTAATTTTTAACATGAAGTAACTTGTCAATAAAAAATAAAATAAATTAATAAAATACAACTTGAACCCAGTTCCCACAAATATATGCACTGTTATTTATTTTTTTACTGCTAAATTGGGTTACAGTGACTCCATTACATTTTTTATTTTTTTTATTTTATATGTGTATATATGTTTTAGGGGTATCAGGTGATTACAAATTTAAATTGTAAAAAATTGCATGACTTCAATAGTTAACTCACAATTGCAAATTTCATATATTTTCAAAATGTACAATAAAATATTTTTTTCCTAAGTTTTCATACTCTTGTTAACATAAATGGAAAACCATTTTAACTAATAGAAATATGGGTGTATATTTTAGTCATTGATACAGTAATTTCATATTCATCAAATTGAGTTCAAATTAAAAAGATGTACTGTACTGTAAAACGAGTGTGATATTGATTTGTGTTGAGGTCATTTTTCTACCACGAGATGGCATAATTGCATTTGTAAGACGTTGGTGACAGCTGAGTGTATTTTTCTTTCCATATTAAGAGCTATCTAATCTTTAAAGCGATACTTAACTTATTGAGTCAAGTATCCCTTTAACATAACATTTCTACATTAACTGAATTATTATCAATTGTCCAACTACTCTGTTCCTCAGTTTGTCACTATTTCAGGTGGTTACTGCAGTAACACAGTAGCTTTTTCCTCTATTTTGTGACTTAATTAGCATGTGCGGCTTCTATTTTCCAATTATCTTGAATTATTTGAACATTCTAAACCACTAAAAAGCCCATTATGAGCATAAACCGGGATTCTCAGGTACCTGATTATCAAATAAAAAATGTACCAATCTACTAACACAATGCAATGCATGGAATAGTTCATTCAAGTAAAAAAAAAAAAAAAAGTGTTCACTCACAGGCAAGAAAACCAATTATTGAGGCTTTCCCACGGTTCGTCTGTCTTCATTTGTCTGACAGGTGTGTCAGGCGAGTTCAGATGGAGAGTGTCTCAGAACAAAATCGTCTAATGAGAGCAGGGAGTCGACGTTGCAGCTTTAATATGAGACACACAGCAAAGGCAAATGTGTTGCAAAATGTCACACTGGCGTGATGACTGACAGTTGAAATTGATATGAATGTTTGTACAGCAGGCATAAAGACAACTTCCAGCGAAGAGGATGTTTTCCTTTCTGGAAAGGAAATTAGCGGGATACGTTGTAGCACTGAATCATTGTCCTGTCAGTGTACGACATACCAAGCGCTATCGTGGCCAGTTAAGCCCGTGTATTGCTGCAGGACATGCTTGATAATTGCACGGAAAGAACGTTTGACTGTTCTACAAACATAAAAACAGCCCCCTTCCGGCAGTGTTCTTCCATACATCACTCCCTCCCGCCTGTATGCATCTCTGTTTCCTCCATCCCTCATCCTCATCCTTTTTCTTGCTTTCCTGCAGTTTTACACCAAGTCATAGGCAATTTCATATCATGAGTGGGTGGTTCCTTATGTGTGCCCCTCGCGAATCCTGATGTGTTTTAACAGCATGAGTCGCAAGCTGATAAAATAAGGGGGGGGGGGGGGACTTATTAGTGCACAGCTAACGTGGATGGACACTTGATTTACTCTCATTACATCTATATTTGATATTTTTTGGCCGCATCCATGAGAGCTGAAAGGAAAACTCGAGCAGTGTTTCCAAACTCTGACAAAAACAGGAACATTAAGAGCTAAAAGACACTTTTAGACAAAATGTCACACTATTCTTGAAGTAAAGTTCAAAGTAACAGAGCGTGTAGATAAAAAAAAAATTCTTGACAAAAGATGACAATAGTTCATTTTCATCAGACGTGTACTACTGTATGTTTATTTTTATGGTACTGTATTATTTGCCTGTTATGGTGCCGCACCGCATCAGCTATTTTGCTACCTGACTTATAAGCTAGTCAAGTCATTATAGCGCAAATTCACATCCTGCAATTAAAGCGAGGAACGTTACGCCGATAGATGTAAACGTGGTACGAGGATGAGGTTGAGTCGACAGCACACCTAAGAATTGCTGTCGAAATAGCTAGCTGTGATGTCATCAGAGAGCTAAGGAGAATAGACAGAGGAGGAAGGCAAGATCATCAAGGGAGATCCCAAAGAGCCCATGGCGGCGTAAGTAAGCGATGAGCCAGGGCATCCTGAGTCTTTATCAAAAATGGAAGTTCACTCTTAAATCAACTCTTGAATTCACAGGTAAAAAAAACCACTGTATGTCGTGATTAAAGGATTTGGTTCATATGCATTTTTTTTCACCGACATTTTGTCTGTTTTCCTACATTCACTCGGTTTTCGTACAAAAAAGGAATATTTGAATTGTCCGTTCATTTCCTGAAATCTGGAAACTGCACGTTCATCCCAAGAATGTCATCAGGTGTGTATAATGGGTTCGTCGTAATCCACAATGGAAGCATTTAACTCAAGGTCAGGCCCATAACCCGCCCAGCCTGTTCTGCAACACTTAGGCAACATCAGTGTAAGATCCTTTTAAAAGTCAGACCGTCAAAATAAAAGCATGCAGTACAGTGACACCATTTTCACCGCAATTTCTTGGACATATTTAACAGTTGCACGAAATAAAGGAGCACAAAAATCATTTGAGTCTACTGCTAAATAGGCCAGCATGTGGCCAAAGGAAGTGTATTGAAACTGTTATAATCCCTGCCATGCAACCAGCATGTTGCCGAGCAGACCGAGAGGCTTGTCATTAAGTGTTGGAACACAATGCTGTCCTTGAGCCCTTTTCATGCAATGTGACAGGAAGTTCTGAGTGCTAGCTATTTGATAAAGAAACACTGCAGAATTCAAGAAAGAAGTTGGAATATTTTCTCCCAGAGTAAATATTTTCATCTTTTTCAAAGAAAGAAGTCTCTTTCCACATAAAATGGCTTCCCTCGTGAAGTATGTGGGTGGGTTTCCATATAACTGAATGGAAACGCCAGAAATTCGAAAAAGGCCCAAAATTCGCAAAAAGGTTTTTACGCTTGAAGGGGGTGGTTTTTGAAAAAAGGAAAATGCGCATTTTGGCGGTAGAAAATGGTTTTGCGAATAAGCGACTACAAGACCGGATATACGTCGCACGTTTTGACCGATACTACGTCACACGCACGTTTGTAGTCACAATAAATGGCGGATGATAAAGTAGCATATGTTTGGGGAGACGAAGAAACACGATTCTTTTTATAGTTAATTAAAGAAAAAAAAACGTTAATGCAATTTTAGATGGCTTTATTAACATCAGCGACAACGACACACTTCTCTTACATGTGGGAGGGAAGCCAACAAAACAAACTACTTCCATTCAGGCCGTCAAAACCAACATTCCCACCTTGAACTCCCCATTGTCCCAAAGTTCCGTCACTACCACGTCATCTCGCGGCGCATATTCGCAAAAGAAGTGCGAATGGAAACGGACATGAGTCGCATGTACGTTTTGCGCATTTTCACAAAATTCGCATACAAATTTGAAACATTTGGATGAAAACCTGACTTATGACATCAAGTGTCTTTAATAAATGTAAGTCTTAATAAATGTTCATTCATCCACTGTATTAGTAATTTATATTTGTTTCACATTGTTTTTGTATGTAAAGCTAAAATGTGTTGTGTGTTAATATGTTGTGATTCTGGAGCGGATTAATTAGATTTACATTATTTCCCATGGGAAGCATTGGTTTGGATTTTGTTCAATTAATTTTTAGTAAGACTTTCTAGAATGGATTAATTTCAAAAACTATGATTCCAACATGTATCATTAATATTAGCTGTATAGAGGTTCAAAAAAATATTAATATCAAATAATACCATTTGGCAGTGTCAACATTTGCATCTTAGAAATACTCAAATGAAAATGCGTCTTAATAATACAAGCACCATCTTTCTTTCTTTTTGTGGGACTAATACAGGTGATCTTATCCTTTTGTGTGACGACGGGCTACCAGCCAGCCGATGACGCTCAAAAGAAGACATTCATCAGAATGCCACTAGATTAGCGCCATACCAAAGCTACCTTTGTGCATCAGTTGTCAATAGAAAGATTGTGCGCAGCAGTCGGCGATATTGCGACTAATACCAACGCCACTGTGTGATAAAGTAGTTTGTAATACCTACTTGTCATGCTCAAGGATATTTCGACCAAAAGAGCAGCAACCTTGGATGATATTTCTTTCTATATTGACTGATTCCAAAACTAATTATGAGCAGACGGGGACAGGGTCATGAACGGACACTTGAAAATGTCTTCGAGGCTAAAAAACAGGTCAAGCTATAAAATTCCAATATTTTCGCGGAAATCCACTGCATGCAAGCATCCATATTGAATAGGACAGTGTGGCGACCCCTGGCAAAAACCTCTGAGTAACACTAAGTCACAATGGAAGTATGGCTAAACGTGTGAGTGAGACAATGGCGTCTGCGGAAGGATTGCGTGCCATCATCCAGCCTCCGTTCCTGCTCTCAGGGATAAGAAATGTGACTCACTATTCCTTTTGTTCTGTTGGCAGTTGAATTACAGCCCTGGATTGCTGGAGAATTTCCCAGAGTCAATATTCTCATCTTTTTCAAAGGGTAAGTTACGCATGGAGTCCTTTTTTAAATGAGAAGTCTCATTACTCGTTTCGCATTACGTTCTCTTCGGTAGACAAGTTTGTCTTGGAGTTAGATGCATATTTAGCTTTTAATGCGCCTGTTGCTTTACGTACACACTTGTGTTGCTCTTACAATCGCAAACAGGCCTATAAAACTTCATATGAAGGCGCAGCAGGAAGGGAAAGTGAACACATCCCTTTGCCTTTGTTAATATGCGAGCTGTCTTCTCCTTCCTGGCCAGCTGAAAGACGACAGAAGCGAAGACAATTTAATGTGAAGTTAAGTGAAGCTGAAGCTGAGATAGCAATCAGGCCAGAGCGCAGATGCCTGGCGAGACATCCCGGGCTTGGCGTTTAAAGATCAGCCATTAGCCCGCTTTTAATGACGTGCCTCATTATGATAGCCGCTCTTTCTCCAGCAGTCATGACAAGAAAGGCGCAAACGACCTGCCTCATAAAGCTCCTCGTTTCAGGTGTGTGCGTGTAGGCATGGCGACGTTTAAGATCGCGCCACACTCCTACTACAAACTGCATTCAACAGAAATATTTGTACACGATCACGCGACAGCGCCGCTACTGCACAGATATGGATTCCTTCTTTAAAATGCAAATTAAGTCAGAGGTATTTATATGAAAATACATGGCGCAAATTATTGTATTGTATGACGTACACCAGTGATTCTCAACATGTTCTACGCAAAGCACTGCTAGATCGCTTTGAATGTTTTTGCTTCCCTAAAAAAAAAAATATTTGAAGATAAAGGAGGCAAATATAATCTACTAAAGTACAACTTTCCCCATTAAAATGAACAAAAATGCCATTCAAAAAAACAAACAAAAAGGTGTTTCTAATGTGTTTTTAAATAGGACCAAATCAATACCATAATTTACTTTATAAAGGTATAATACAGAAGTAGATGCAATAATTTTAGTCATTCCTCAAAGAGGATAAAGAAAATATGCCTATTTGCTTCACCATTTGTGTTCAAATAATTGCTTAAAGTCACGTCAAGAGGGTTATAATATAACACGGTGGCACCTGTGCTATATACATTAGCCCATATATGATGTCTCCATTAACTCATTTGCTCCCCAAAACCCATAAATGTGTTCTATTTTAAATGTTTTAAGTGTCCCAAAGACGTATATATACGTGTTTTATGTTTTATGCTAGAGCATACAGAAGGCTTTGATGCAGCCTCTCAACTGCAAAGAACGGTTGAACAAATGGTAGTTATTGCAAAAAAACGGCCAGCAGGTGGCAGCAGAGCAAAAGAGATCAACGAGGGCCATGTTTAAAAAGGCTCATTTACTCACAGTTCTTAATAGATTTGTGAATAATGATGAAACTTAGCTATATTCTAATGCTAATTGCTGCAAAACGGAAACAGAAAGAAATATACTTTTTTTTCCTGATGAAAGAAGAGACTTTAATCTTTCTTTTGGTGGGTTCCATGTTTTATAGCAATAGAACACAATATTCTGTGGGCCTTGCAAAAGCAGTCAAAATCCAGTAAAACAGCCGAGAGTGAAGGGGATTGCTTCAGAGAAAATGGCTGGGAGTGAATGAGTTAAGCTAGCAAACTTTAAATTGTTGTCCCCTCCAAAAATGATATGTCTTAGCCTTTATTGCCATGGTGTGATGCACATCGTCAAATTTAAATAGACTAAAGTGAGTAAGACTTGTTTTTACAATGACATATTAGGGCCACATGTACAATAAATATATATATATATTTTTTTTTAGAGGGGGGTAATATTCCAAGGAAAAACTCTTGAATTTACGTGAAAAAAACTTTTGCGAGAGAAAAAAAAAAACTCATAAATTTGTGACTTTATAAAGTGGCAAATTTGCGAGTTTATTTTTCGTAAATTTGTGAGTTTTTTTCTCCGAATATTACCCCAAATATTTATACGTGGCCCTAATGTGTCATTTTAGTTTTTTATAATTGCCTACAGTCTTCTCTTTAGCTTACTTTTTAGGTAAAATGTGTAGGGTTTAAAAGTGTATTCAAGGATTTTTTTGTCACTGCGTCTTCCGGGTGGATCCTCTTAACGAATGGTTCTCAACCCTGTCTGTCAATTAGACTTAACGACGTCGTGTACTCGTTCCTAGCTCAGCATGTGCACGTCGAGTGTTTGCAGAATATAGCCGGTGAGCTTCGAATTCAGCCATTCGTCCTCCACCGATCCCGCCGCAAACTTTAAAAATAGCTGAGAGCCACAAGAGGATAAAGTGAGGCCTGATGCAGAGACTGATGAAGATGAAGATGAGCCCGCATGCTCCCGACATTTGATAGACGTTTCCCCCGGACTAGCAGGAGCGCTCGTAGGAGGGTCATCCACGTGCGCATTTTTTTTTTTAAAGTGACGTTTGGCTTCTACTTTTTGAGAAAATCCTTGAATACACCTTTAAGTCTAGAGATTGGCCAGACCAGTCTAAATCCACTTATTTTTTTATTTTTATTTTTTTTAAAGATTTAAGCTAACTTTTTTATGTATTGCAGTCACTGAGCTCACATGTTTGTGGGTTTTTTTGGGGGGGGGTGGGGGCGGGGGGTTCTGGACCTTGAGTCTGTCAACAAAGACATTTAATGCTTTTGGTTACATAAAAATTTGGTGCACACAACCAAAAGGTGCTATCTCAGCTAAAACCTGGAAATAAAAATGCCAATGTCGATCTCTAGTCTTTTTTTCATATTTTGGTGTCGAACCCAAATGTTACCATTTCCTCATTGTATTTGATTCACTACCCTTTATGTAAACTTTTTCAACAAAGCACTCAACAAACAAAGTGTTGCTGCTATTATGTTATTATCACTCATACCCAAAAAAGGTTAACCCACTGTGGTTTCAACTGCACTGCAAAAAGGAAAGTAGAAATTTTAAGAAGAAGAAAAAAAAGTTAAATAAGCAAAATTATTAAAGAAATTAAAGAAAATTTTACTTAAATGTATCCATCCATCCATTTTCTTAACCGCTTTTCCTCACAAGGATCGCAGGGGCGTGCTGGAGCCTATCCCAGATGGCTTCGGGCAGTAGGCGGGGTACACCCTGTACTGGTTGCCAGCCAATCACAGTACTTTAATTTACCTGTAAGATTATGAAAAATAAGAAAATACTAGGCCCAAAATAAGAACAATACTAGGCCCATATCAACCAAGGTGGTCTTGAAAATAGTATTTTTAGACTAAAAACAACTAATATTGATTAAAATACATTCACATTCATTTGGCCAACTTAAGCATGGAAGTAAAAAGGTGCCTGTTTTTATATATATATTTGGCATGACCCAACCAGGGATTGAACCCACAACCTCCCAGTCTGAGGGTAGACACTAGAAAAATGAGCTTAGTGTATATGTAACGAAACCACAAACGGATTTTAACAGGGGAAAAAATGCTTACGTTAAAGTGCTACATTGAACTTTTGTCTAATTATTTTCACACTTATATCTTTTTCCATTTATCTTATGACTAGATTATGCAAAAATCTTAAAATAAGAAATTCAATTAATAAAACCCCAGTTCAGGGCCTTTGATGTTGGCTAGCCATCTTAAAATGTGGAAAATGCTTGTTTTAAACCTCACGGTACATAAAACTGGCTGTTAACACTCCATGCCAAGACGGCTTAATAAGTAATACGTATCTTAAAATAAGCAGAATGATCTTGTCTGACAATCTTATTCTAAGTTTAAAAAAAAAAACTACTTGTCAGATCAAAATAAGTAAATTTAGGAGAAATGTAAGAAATGATATCTTACTTAAGATTTCAGTTTTTGCAGTGTGTCTAAATGATGGCATATTCTTTATGTTCTTTCCTGACCTTTTTTCATTAAACAAAAGATACCTTCCTGAAGATCCATTAAGAATAGACGAGGCTCTATTAAGATGTTGATCTTGTGGAACAATAATAATTCCATTCAAAGCCCAGCCTACAGGCTACTTCTTTGACGTCATTTATATAATCACTGAACTTCTCAAGGAGATATCTTGAGAGGAAGAAAGAGAATGAGCAAATATAATCTTCAAGGTGAAATAATAATTCAGAAAGCAGTAAGAATCTGAACGGGGGGGGGGGGGGGGGGGGGGCTGATGTAGTTCCATTCAATACTCAACAACTCAGGCTAAACTTAGAACAGGAGTGGACACACACTCATTCCTTGTTCAGTTAAGAGACGTACTAGTTTAAGTTTAAGTTTAAGTAAGAGACTGTTTTTCATCCTAGCAAATAGTGGCCCACTTTAGAGTGCACTCAGAAACGGACTCGTCGACTATCAGCAAAGAATTATTTGCAGGTTTGTGACAGCAACTGCACAACAGATGCTCGTGCGCTGTTTGGGTTTCAGCATACGTTCTGTTTGTGTGTGTGTCCCACTGACTTCCATCTTTTTTTGTGTGTGGATATTTTGACTGGTCTGCACACACAAGAAACATTGAGGATGAGTTCCTTTCACCCCATTATTCTGTGTGTGTGTGCGTGCGTGCCTGCCTGCCCGTGTGTGTGCATTTTGAGAAAAGGGGGTTATAAAAGAGGACATTTGAGGATGAAAACCTTAACTTCTGCTCTCTGTGGAAACAACCAACTTCCTTTCACAGTTTCTGGCATAATAGCGCCCCCCGCTGCCTGTGGCTAGAATACGTTTTCTGTATAGCAGCGTCAAGTAAGACAAGCTGTCAAGACACTCTCAGCAGGTTAATTAATTATGATTTTGAAGATTTTTAGAAAATAAATTATTCATCTATATCTATCTATGTAATTGTCAAAACATTCCGCTTCGGAGTTATTTAAATATAATTCAAGTAAAAATGGCCGTCACAAAATACACATGGATTATTTACATTTTAAGGAATGGCGGCTTTTCAGCAATGCTATTTAAACTCTTGGAGATTATTTTATTTTTTTTAATGAATAAGATGATCATCTGAAATATGTTCAAATGAAATCAAAAGTGACCTTGAAGTGATAAGAAGCCTGACGGATGTATTGATTAGCAATTCCCTGCTGACTGACTGACAGGCATATTAAATGAGAGCCAGTCTCGAGCCTTGGGTCGGATGTGACTCCCTAAGCAGCAGTGCTGTGTGCCAAGTAACACAAGAAGGTCCACACTAAGACAATAGAGGACGATAATTACCGTTTTTGTATGCAAGAAGTCATCCACTTTGAATTTTGGGCAAGTGGCTGCTGAGTCCTGTGTCGTGGTTATGCTATGAAATATTTCAATTCCATAATAGCCGCCGCCCACTACAGCTTCTTGTACTTCACCCACCCACTGGCCTTGTGTGTAGCATGTGTGTCTATGCAGCAGCATTCATAGTTTGAGATACCGCATGTGTGGGAGCTTATTTTGGCAGTGCTGTAACGTTTTATGTGTTATCAAAGAGAAAGCTGGTGCCCCCCCCCCCCCCCCGCCCAAAAAAAAAGAGTGTAAGTAAGCGCAGTGTATTAAGTGTGACTAAGAAAGGTGCAATGTCATAGTGGTGATAATGGCATCTAAATGAAAATGACACTATAGACCTAGTTTGGATTTTACTGAATAAAAAAATGATTTGTTTAATTTTTTGGGCATAGTGTTATTGAAGCTAGTGGCAGTAAAGCTTAACTCATTCACTACCATTGACGGCTATAGATGTCAAAAATTAATTTGAACTATTTTTATTAGTTTAATATTTTTTCCCACTTTTGTTAACAAGAGTTTGAAAACCGCAAATTTGTTTTATTGTATTAAAAAATATATAAAAATTGGGATTAATCGTGAGTTAACTCGTGAAGTCATGCGATTAATTATGATTAAAATTAAAATAAATGTTTTTTTATTTTTTATTTTTTTTTAAGAAAAGATTATTAAAAATTAGGGGCATCAGGCGATTAAAATTTGTGATCGTAATTAATCGCATGACTTCACTAGTCATGCGATAAATTACGATAAAAAAATAGATTTGTGTGATTTGCATGATGGCAAAAAAATTGAATGATGTTCATGTTAAAAATGTTGCATATAAGCTTATTATAGGTTTACAACACGTTACAGCCATGGCTAAAAAAAAAATCATCTTGTCTACAAATCTATATCGTCCTGTTTTTTTTGTTGTTGTTTTTAATACAAAAGAAAATTGTGCTTTACTTTCATTAGTTTCGGCTTCCTCAGAAGCTGTCAAACTGTCAAAAGCTGTGTATCCTGTTTATCCTGGCGTCCGTGTTGTTCTTATGTGGGAAAAGAGTCCAAATCAGCAAAAATCGGCAAAAAAATGCGGGTCTGAACAGTGTTTCCCATACCATGCTAATACTTGGGCGGGCCACCCAAGTAGATTTCAAGAAAATGTAATAAAAAAATATCCGTTCCGTTCCGTTCCATCTTCAATTCCGCTTATCCGGGGTCGGGTCGCGGGGGCAGCAACTTTAGCAGGGAAGCCCAGACTTCCCTCTCCCCAGCCACTTCAGCCAGCTCCTCCGACGGGATCCCAAGGCAATCCCAAGCCAGCCCTGAGACGTAGTCTCTCCAGCGTGTCCTGGGTCGTCCCCGAGGCCTCCCGCCGGTAGGACATGCCCGGAACATCTCCCCAGGGAGGCGCCCAGGAGGCATCCGAACCAGATGCCCGAGCCACCTCAACTGGTTCCTCTCAAAAATATATATTTTTTTAAACAAAAAAATAGTCGCAACAAGATATACCGCGTGTAACATTAGTTCGCCGTCACTCACTTGTGGATCATGAGGTTAGAGGAGACGCAAGTAGCAGGACTGACAACACCCCCCTCAACCCCCACCCCACCCCCCGAGTCCACCCACCCAAGTAGATTTCAAATCTGTGAGAAACACTGGGCTACAATAACTCTGATTACTGCATATTTGATCGAACACCGGAAATTGAACACTGACCGATTCGCTGTGTGATTATTTGAGTAGGAATAGTAGTGCGTTTGCGTCCTAGCGCCATCACGGGTTATAACAGTCGGAGGGCAACTGCATGGAGGTGGAACAAGCAGGTGTCCAAATACCTTTGCCAACATTGTAAATCCTTAAGGACCTTGATTCTTTCAGGGCTGAGCAGATTTGATCTGGTTTGGAGTCCGTAATGAAATGTGCTGTTCATTAGGTCCGTAATTCAATTGGGGGGGCTGGTGTAGGGGGGGGGGGACCAAGATATTGCTTTGGCTTCCATGGCAACAGTGCGTGTAAATCTGAGAGGCCAGTATTTGGAAGGATTTTGAAACAGATTTGTTGAGCTTATGGGGAGAAATGTCATTGTGAAGGGGCGGGTTTTTCACCTGATTGCCTTTGCTGTTTGGGATTTAAGGTTTATTTAGGTCTCTACATGCTCGCAGACTCAAAATAAATGATCAATTGTCACATCAGAAAGAGTGTATGCCACTGTTGCTAAGGCAGAGTTCATAGGGTTCAGTCATAACCGCCCTTGTTGACTAAAAACGGCAAAAGGAATATATTTTATCATTAACTCATTCACTGCCATTGACGGCTAGAGACGTCAAAAATTCATTTGAACTATATTGGTTTCACATTTTTGTATGAAAACCTATATTTTGTGCATTTATAACAGATATAAAATTTGTGATTAATCGATTAATTACAATTTTTTAACAATTATCATCTGATGCCCCTAATTTTTTATAATCTTTTTTCTTCTTTTTTATTAGGGCATCAGGCGATTACAATTTTTTATTGTAATTAATCACATGACTTCACTTGTTAACTCAAGATTAATCACAAATTTTATATCTGTTCCAAATGTACAATACAATTTGTTTCTAGGTTTTCATACTCTTGTTAACAAAAGTGGGAAAAAAATTGAAACTAATAGTTCAAATTCATTTTTGACGTCTATAGCCGTCAATGGCAGTGAATGAGTTAATATTAGAAGGAATGAAAAACATTGCCATCTGGCGGGTCCCCGCCCCTAATACAGTCGCCATAATGCTACATATCCATTTAGAATTGCAGTTGCGGTTCATCCAATATTTTCGTGTGCCCCACAACAACACAGCTAAAAGCAGCAATGTTGTTTACACAATATTTCCTCTCGTCCTTGACGGACGATTGAGCGGCTCGCCACAGTCATAGTTGAGTCATATTCTGCCCGCGCCGCCTCATCACGCAGACAAAATGAATGTTGTGGCCCACAAGCGTGGCAGGTTAAAGATGAATGCTCGTGAGGGCATGTGCAGCTTTATTAGACGCTATCACCATGTGATGATCACAGCCACTGTCTGGAACACTCTCTGACACAAAGAGTGAGGACAATGCAAAAGTGAGATAAGAGATCCTCCAGAAAGCCTCTTCTGACAACACTTTCACACCTGTACTGAGCACGAATCTTTTTCCGATACTTTCCAGGGTCAAGTGCTCACCGTCATAGAACTCAACAGGCAATGTTTTTAGTAATATTTTCACATTTTAACCGGTGTACGAGTTTTTAAATATTTTTATTTTGAAGTCTCCTGTGAATGATCTTTTTGAGATACATGAAGCATAGCGTGCTAGCATCCACATTTTCTCAAGGTTTCTCATTTTTCGCTTCATGGCGTTTTGGGAGTTTTTCCTTGCCCTCTTGTGGTTCGATTAGGGGATGTCATGGATATTTGTCATGTGAAGCCTTTTGAGACTGATTAAGGGCTATGTAAATAAACTTGACTTGACTTGACTTGACTTGAGTAAGATACCTCATGTGAATGACCTGTTACTATCCTATCATGTCTATACTTCATATCAGAGTTTACCAACAACAACCACATGAGTAGCCCGAGGCCTGTTCCAAAAACAGCTCGCCAGTGATGAGGCATTGTGATTTTCTAGGAATGTTGTATGTAGGGTTGGGCAATAAAGCGAATTAATTCGATGCATCGTCATTTTTAAAACCGTGAAGTCGAGTTTTGTCTTCTGGATTATTAAAAGCTGTTGTTTTTATGTTGTGTTACATCCAAATATTTTTGTGGGTTGTAATTTTCCACAAGTGGCAGAATGCTGGATGGGTATCTAGCTACCAATTACTTAATTGTGGCATTTAAGCACAAACTATGAATTTTAAGTTAATTTTAAAACTGATTTAGAATCAGTGCACATTGTTTTTGAATAAATTAAACCTTTAAATAAATGGTTGAGCGTTTATTAGATTAAAATCGATTTAAAATCGTAATCGTCCTGAACGACTGAAAAATATTTAGATTTTATTTTTTGGCCATATCGCTCAGCCCCGGTTGTATGCGATCATTTGGAAATGTAAGCTTTTCTTTCTTTCTTTCTTTTTTTTTTTTAAACATTTTTTGTTTAATTTTTTTAATAATCTCTCCCTTTTTTTTTTTAAGAAAAGATTATAAAAAATTAGGGACGCCAGGCGATTAAAATTTTTAATCGTAATTAATCGCATGACTTCACTAGTTAATTCACGATTAATCACAAATTTTAAAAATCTAGGTTTTCATACTCTTGTTAACAAAAGTGGGAAAAAATGTTAAACTAATAGAAATAGTTCAAATTAATGTTTAGCGTCTATAGCCGTCGATGGCAGTGAATGAGTTAATGATGAATTTTTTTATGATTTTCCTATTAATTTCTTAATAGTAATTGCCCCGCCCCCTGTTTCAAATCAGTACATTTTGTCAACCAATTTTGGTAGTCGACTTTATGTGATTCCCCCCCAGCCGCACCCCCCTCCCCATAACATTTATTAATAATATTAATTTTGAGCTAATTAGTTATTTCAAAAGTGCGTAGCCCATCACACTAATCAGCAGCCAAGAAGAAGCTGCCAGCTTCATAAAGGATGGTTTACATTCTATTAAACACTGTGTGACTGGGTGAAGGAGGTGAGGATGAAAGTTTTGTCTGTATTTATGTATTTATTAATTTTAAATCCCTTGTATTTCCACGGAACAGCTCTAAAATCTTCCAGGAGGGGGGCATTAGGTCAGCCTATTCTGACGATCCATCAATGCACACACACACACACACACACACATTCATAGTTATAAAAAGGTGTGCCACAGCGAGCATTGGATAAATAAAACTTGCGACTTAGCTTTAGGAGACTTGAGGCAGTGAGTGTGGACATTTTTCTTATCCATTTTCAGGCTACGTCTCTCAAATGCCTGCTGAACCAAATGGGCCTTTTGGAGTCTGGAAGAAAAAAAAAACACCTTTCTCAGAGTGAAGAATGAATTCTCACAAAATTGCCTTGGAGGCATCACAAGCTTGAAAGTTGTGTTACATTGGCATGGCCCTCAGATATGCATATATATGTAGTACTTTGACAGGATGCCATATGACTATATGCAAATGAGTGCTACAGTTTTTCTTATGTGTGGTTTGTTTGGATGATATTGTATATGTCACTGTAGTTGTTGTATTGCCATCAAAGGGAAACATTGCTGTTTTCCAGTAGTAGGCTTAAAAATACTTTTTAAATGATACTTTTTTGGGGAGAAAATCAAATGTAATGTATTATAATTGCAATGTATCTTAATTCTGGACATGATGGTGGTATTTGGAAAGTAAGTATTTTTTTAGGAGGCATTCCTTAAACATTTCTTGACAATAATATGTTATATGTGACCTCAATTGTCTAAACATGACATTCTGATTATGTTATGCAGCAAAATCCGGAGGGCGGCCATTTTGCCACTTGCTGTCGATTGAAGATGACATCACAGTGGCTCAGGGCTCAGGCAGTGATCAATCGCAGCTCACCTGTTTTTTTTTTGTTTTTTTTTGGTTTTTTCAAGAGCTCAGTATTGTTCATTCGGTAATGTCATCATCATTGCTCTTTTTTGTTTTGTTTTTGTTTGTTTTATATATATATATATATATATATTTTTTTTTTTTTTTGTATGTGGGTGAGTATGTGTATGTGGGTGCGTGCGTGCGTGTATTTGTTAGCTCACCAAAAACCTATTAGAAAAAATCCCATACCGTTCACCTAAACCGAACACCGCCGTCAGGAGACCCGAGGGGACCAAAGAAAACAAAGGAAAGTGAAATCCAGCACCGACCAGACACCACCCACCGGGCCACCCACCAGAATTCTTCCCCAACCCCAGAAACATCTAAATTCCAACAAATCCCCAAAAAAAAAAATCAGGGAGACCTCAAGAGACCGAAGGAGAGACTGAGGAAAGGAAGGAAGGACAGACGAAGCCGAGTGAGATCCACAGACACCAGCCTCCACCGATTCAATAACCTGAGGAGGAAGCAGATTGTGTCTGAGTTTCGATAGATGCTGGTGTGGTGGATCTGGCATGCATGAAAATCTCCACCAAAGAGGGGAGCCGTCGACCCCTGCCAGGACAGAGCAAGCGCAACACCTCAGGGGGGGGTGTTGTCTTCCCCTTTAAGAACCATGGTGCTAGACTAATTTTTACAGTTGCATAGCTATGTGATGAAGTGCTGCCTCCTCTAGTGAAAATGCAATCAAATCTTTATGGGCTGTAGCTTATTGGTCAGCATTTTTTTTCCCGCTTTATTAGCCAGTGGTGACTGCATGAATGACTTTTTTGCAGTCTAGATGTGGAGAGGTGAACATTTCTTGCTCTGGAGGGATTCTCATTCTCCAGAAGTCTGTTACTAAAAAGACACAAATTTGTAAAAAAAAAAATAATGGATGGATGGACGGATGGATACTAAAGTATATCAACAAATTTGCAAAGTCACTCAAAGCTCCTCCCATGGTCGTCATGGCAACGAAGGCCATACATTTGCATCAGACTGTTTGAAAATTTAGCCCCAATGAAAGAAGTGATGCAATTGCGTGCATGGATCAGCACACAGAGTAAATGTAAATGATGTATGCAGCGTGAACAAGTAGAACACTTGAGTGTTGTTTTGCCCCTTTTTGTCTGCAAGCAGCTGTTAAAGAATTCAATATCGCGAGTAACAAGCAAAGCAGTCGTGCTGATCTGATAAACAAAACAACGTACAGCCCCCCCCCCCCCATCTCTTCTGTCTCCCGCTTCCCCCCACGTACTCTTGCGCCTACTTGACTCGCGTTCATGGCAGGAAATCATCAGCCGTCCCGCAGCTCAGGTGCACACTCTATTTTTGGCAGGTGTTATTCTGCTGGAGGACAGGATGACAAGATTAAGCTGCATTAGCATTAACATTAGCAAGTGGTCTTTTCAATATGTGGCAGTGATGTGGAGGGCCCAAGGATGACTTTTTTTTCACGTCCTTGTAGTGTCCCTGTTGATGGCAAGGGTTATTGTGCCATTTTTAACTCATTCACTGCCATTGACGGTTATAGACGTCAAAAATTAATTTGAGCTATTTCTATTAGTTTAACATTTTTTCCCACTTTTGTTAACAAGAGTATCAAAAGCTAGAATTTTTTTATTGTACATTTAGAACAGATATAAATGTTGTGATTAATCGTGAGTTAACTAGTGAAGTCATGCGATTAATTACAATTTTAAAAATTCATCGCCTAATTACCCAAATTTTTTGTAATCTTTTCTTTTCTCTACTTTTTAATTGCATCAGGCGATTAAATTGTATTATTGTAATTGATCCTATGACTTCAAAAGTTAACTCATTATTAATTCCAAATTGTATATCTGTTCTAATTGTACAATATTTGTTTCTAGGATTTCATACTATTGTTAATAAAAGTGGACAAAATGTTAAACTAATAGAAATAGTTCAAATTAATTTTTGACGTCTATAGCCGTCAATGGCAGTGAATGAGTTAATGGACAGAAATCATGCCTCTTGTATAATAGACAGAAGGATCGAATCTGGTAAACTGTCCCACACATTAAAGTTGTTTGCACTTCAAAGTAAGGTTTTGCTTTTTTGCAGTGAATACGCAAGTGTCAGTCAACATTACAACTTCTCAACTCTTTCTCTTTCCTGACCGTCTCTGATCCCTCATCTTTTTTTTAAGAGCCTTCTTGTATTGTTGCGCAAACACTTCGAGACTACAGTGTGTGATAAGCAGCGCTTCAGTGATTTGAGGGACGGCAATCCACAGGCCTGACCTTCCTCCTGTCTAACATCAAACTGAAACCAAAAAGAAAACAAAAAAACTGCACAGCGGGGAAACAGTTATCCTCTTCAAGCTGCTTTCAATCAATGTCTCTGCCGCTTTTTGTGAAATAAAATCTGCAATTGAGAAACACACAATAAGAGTGAAAGTACTCTTTCTTAAGTGTGCTACACACCTGCAAGTTGTTAAATGTTAACTGAGTTTTACGATTGACCTACAGTAATGTGAGAGACCCCACTTATGACTATAAAAAATTCAAAACAGAAAGTGTAATAATTAAAATAGGCTAGGCTAACTGTTAGCTTGTCTGGTAAGTACATCGCCGTTGAAAACTCTTCTTCATGTATTTTTTTTTTTATTGCAGTGAATGATTTGCGAGACAAATTGTTTGAAAAACTTTGCGTCCAGAAAACAGCGCACACTTTGGATCGCTTCCTCATTAGCTACGATTGCGTTTTGCATCACAAGCCAGTGGCTGAACAAAACTCCATTTTGACCACATACAAAAGGATTTTCCATTGTAAATGTCGAACCGGCTTAACATTTACCATCGTCAGCCCTAACCGATCACTCTTAACTCACCACAAACCGCAGGATAATCGCTCAGGATAATCTTTGAAAGCAACACAAGAAGGGGAAGTGCTCACATTTGTTGATGTGTTTGAGCCCCCGCTTTTGGGACACTGTCGACTTCTGTTGTCTAGCAATTTAAAGCAACAATATATATATATATATATATATCTTAGTCATGTTTAAATGTGATTTGATCAAATATGTGCACGCTTCAGTTGGTGGTGAATCAAGTCGACTGTGTTCATGCCCACAACAGCTCCGAGCTGTGTGTCTACAGAAATACCAAAACAAAGTCTAACCCGCCCCTGTGCAGATTTACATTGTGCATCGTGCCAGTCTTGGACTTTCACTAACCCATTAACCTGAAAAAAAAAAAATAAAATATATATATATATATATATATATATATATATATATATATATATATATATATATATTTATACCAAGCTCAAGCTTTCAATCCAAGATTATTTGGCATTTGTGCAATTTGTATGATACCATGTTCAAGTGATATTTTCATTCAGGAGATATAGCAAACACTGTTTAATTCTGCCCTTCTGTTTTTCCTGCTCCTCCTTTGATGTACTTGAACTTTTGACTCCCTTGTCACGGTCCGGTTTCTCAGTATATGTTACACTCTAATGACATTAAAACTGAACCATACAGTAATATCTTTTTAAAAGCAACAACAGAGACCGCAGTGATCATCGACCAAAGTCCGAGTTAATTCCCTCATGATCTCGATGCCTTTTCCTCCGACTCCCAGGGGGGATGAAAAGGGCATGGCTGAAGAATGGGGTAAACCCTACCGAGTCCACCAGCGTTGAATTTTAAACAGCTGACTTGTTAGGCCTGAATTTGTAGTTCAAACACAGCAAGTCTCATTGGATAATTAGTTTGTGATTTTCATCTGCTTTATATCCAGCTGTGCGCGCGTTTTCTGATGATGCCCGATTTGCAAGGCAAAAGGATGTAAATCAGGCTTCTAGCACTTTTATGAGCAGTGAAATGAATCCTTCCCAAAAGTGTCAATCACCAATGCTTTAATTCACAGTCACGTCTGATCTGATACTCTCTACCGTTCCCTTAACTCCTTCAGCCATCTGTCTCAAGAGGGCTCGAGGTGCCAAGATTGGAAGGCTCACATTCTCAGCAGCCTCTTAGTAACACTGGACGCATGCTACAGGCTCACGGGCCGGATTTTGGTTCTGATTCTAGAGTAAAGGCTGGAATAAGAACCGATAATCTGCGCAAACAATCCCATCGTGAAAGGGATTTACGGATGTTATCGTAATGTCAACACCAAATCTGACAGGTTTGACTGATTTGGACTAAAACCGCCAAAAAGTCATGGCAGAAACTCGTCAAGGAAATAAAGTGTGGAATGATTTAGTTTTGTTTTTAAACATCCACTATGACATCATAGGTGCAGTAGAAAAAAAATAACATCATAAATACATTGTTGGGCTGTATATTTGGATGCTTGAGATACTAGTACGAGTGTTAAATGCTTAAGTAGTCACCGATACCAAGTACCGATACTAAACCCCAAAAACAATGATAGATTATTTAGAAGAAAGACCTACATTTTACAAAACTGCATGAAATTAATAGCAGTTTTTAAGTCTTCTCATTTTTAGTTCCCGATCGTAAAACGGCCACAGTCGTGTGTACCGATACCTTGAAATCTGGCCAGGTATTGGCCCAATACCGATATCTAGTATTCGGTGCTAGCCCATCCCTAATATGTATCAGCAGAAAAGGAATCAGGGGTGCTTATATGTGAAGATTGAAAGCGATAAAAAATTATATATAATCATTATTATTATCATCATCATTATTATTATTATTATTATTACCTATATTTCAGAAGTTTTCTCTTCACAATTTTTATTTAATGTACGCTTAAAATAAATTTCTAAATCAATTAACGTTGTTGTTGTTATTATTATTAATATTATTATCATTATTATTATCACAAAGATTTTAGCCATATTATGTTCATGTAATTGTTTTTCCAGGTTGAGATTTTAATGGGGGCATATCACAAAGCAGGGACTTCCAAACTGGATCTGAAACGGGTGAACATGATTAAACACATTCCAACATAGTTATTACATATTTATAGTCACAAAATGAAAACCATACATTTCACCTTCTATCCGTTATTTAACTGAATCATGAATGAGTCATTAAAAACGGAAGTTTATCTACAGTATTGCACTGCCAGTGGGACCTTCTTCTTTGATAATTAAAAATAATCCATCAAGCTGTATGCACCGACATGCTCACATTTTGATCTTGTCTGCAATTACAATAACAATGGCTATTTTTACCTTCTTTTTTTTTTATAGTATAAGTTACAAGACCAAAAGATACGTAAAATAAGACATTTTACAAATCAGCACATTCTCGTCCTCAATTGGAAAAAATACATAAATCACATATAGTATGTTCAGCTGGAAGCAAAAAAACAAGCTGCACAGCAATAAAAATAAAAAAAATTCAAAGGAAGTCCACCAGCAGTGAAATGTTTGGATACAACTTTGTGTCTCGGCAAAACAACATATTTTTCTTGTATCCAATATCTTTTTGAAAAGCTGCATTGTGGCATAATTGACCATGTTTTATGTAATTATTACACCAACTGCTCAATGGTGAGTAAACGTTTGCGATTCCTCTCCTGCCTGCATGAAAAGGCTTTGGCTTAGGTCTTAACATGTTTTGGGTTTTTTTTACGTTTCATTTCCAGATGTACAAACTCTACTGTTTGATTAAATATTCTGTCTGAATTCCACTGTGTTATCATAAATGGAGCCATATTCCTTATCAGCAAATGCCAGTCTCCTGCATAAATATTTAGCCCAGAGAGCTGCGCCCACAGAAGAATACCAAACCAATACTTTGTCAGCAGACCTTCATGCCAAAGGCGAGCAGTTTGTGGCCTGCCACTGAGGAGACCATCGGATTAATAGAAAGCAAATTAAAACGGCATCTGTACACCTGGCTTAAAAGATGTTTATGTGGACTTTTTAAAGGTGCATCATGAATATTTGCCATCTGTGCTGATCCACGTTTTTTTTGTTAGGAAATTACTTTCTTGAACATCTCAACCCAAGAGCATTGGGGGGTGTGGGGGTGTTATGGTGTCAGATATAACGGAAAGGTATAGAGTTGCAAGTTAAGTTTTGTTGTTGTTGTAAAGTTTTAGCACACAACAGTAAAGGTGAATTTGAACCAGAAAATGGCCAGCTAATGTTGAATTCCTTTTAAAATAGCATACAAATTCCCCCAAACCCAATTCCCAATCCCACCATACCGCCATGTTAAATATGAATCAAATATTTACATGTGTTTGACTTAAATTGAGAACAGTAAATATATATATAATATGTATCTTCTATTTTGGTTAACGTTTATTTTCTGTTTACAAAACGACAACAAATTCATTTAAATTATCATCCGCAAATAATTTTTTTAAAGTAGTTTATATTACTGTATATTAGGGGTGGGAATCTTTGAATATCTCACGATTCGATTCCGATTTTTGGGTCTGCAATTCGATTCAGAATCGATTTTGATTGGGAACGATTTTTGATTCAAAATGATTTGATTGACAATGATTTTTGCTTAAATTTATAGATGTGCAAGGAATTGTAATGATCTACTCAAGTCTGAGTCGCTAATGTTAATTAGCGCGCTCCTCGCAGCACTTTTATCACTCAAAAGAACGGCTCCCCCCTGCAATAAAACAACTTATTGGAATAATTTGATCGTGACTTTTTCCTTCTCCTCTCTAATGTGGCTACAACAACAGTGTATTACACCGCGTGGAACCACACTGCCCCTAAGTGGCCAAACCGGGTACAACATGAACAGCGCTCCAAATAAAGGCACACAGACAATATAAAATAATTTAAATAAAATTGATTTTGGGACATTTAAAATCGATTCTGAATCGTACTAAATGAGAATCGAGATTTTTTTGAGAATCAATTTTTTTGCACACCCCTACTGTATATAATTTCAATATAAAACTCAATTTGCAAAGCAACTAGCCTGTTGTAAGCATGTATTTAATTTAATGCTAATTTGATGTGAAACTGTCACTGAGATCTCAAAAAGCAGGCTCTAAATTGTTCACTCTAGCATTTAGGAGAGACCATTTGAACTGAACTGATGGAATTGGAAGTGTTAGTGGAAGTGGCAAACAAACATAAAAGCCATGCTTTGTTTGATTTAACTAGCCAAGAGTGTGTGGCAATTTAGTGTTCAGTTGCACGAACTGCATAACTGAAAGGCAGAGTTGTAAGTTTTGTCATCGCTGACATGGCATGACTCCTTCTTGTGACTAGCTCTTGTAAGTCAGCCCTATATCAAAAATGTATCTTAAGGCATTACTGTTAATATAATTTTGCCAGTGGTAATGCTGATATCAATGCTAAAGATAAACAGCCACTAGACTAGAGAATTTGAGGAGTCTTATTGTAGACATTCCAGTGGACGGCACACTAAGCAATTAATTGAGACACAGCATCAATTTGAGCACAGGTTATGATTAGATTTTTTTTTTTACTGCCAAAATCGATCCTATGACTTACAAGTTGGCAACTTCTGCAGTGCTCAAGTAAAAAAAAAGAAAAAAAGAGTAGGCCTTATACAGTATATATTTTCCAAATGTTGAATTGTCACTAAAATGCTCAAATCAGGCAAAGCTAACTAATACAAACTAATAGCTGATGAACACTCCTGTGCAGTATGTAGATTACTCAGGATGAGAAGGAAGGTCTTCCCTTCCCTCTCTCTTTCCTGAAAAATCTCCAGCCAATGTTTTTTTTATTTTTAAATGGCCTACTATTCTTTCACAGCAGAGAAGCAAGAATAAAACTAAAATCAGAAATCAGTTTGGCAAAAACTGAGCTTTTATCAGGCCTAGACTTCCGCTCTTCTGAGCTCCATCCATCATCTTGTGTCGATCCACTCGGACGTGAGCTCCAAACGATGGCAATGGTCTCTGCACACATTCGGACACTCCCATTTAGATTTCGTCAAGATAGACTTGTCACATTGTTTGCATTGTTTCTGAGTGATAGGCATGCGAGGCGAAAATAAGTATGTTGTTTTTTTTTTTGTTCCTTTTTGATCGCTCAGGATGTGAGTTGGGAGTACCGTGAAAACATATCTTAAATGATATATGTGAAGTCAAAACAATTTCATTTGAAAACAGCGTAGCAGCCGCTTGAGTAATTAAATCGTGTGTATCGAGGGAGAGAAACGAGCCAAGGAAGTGTATAGAGACTTCAACAGAAGAATACTGAGCCATCTGGTGTCTTTTGAGAAAGCTTTTACCGTAGCACAAACAGGCGGAAGGAGGAAGATTCTTTACCGGTGATGGGTTTTGGAATTGGAGCCCAAAATATTTTAGGTGCACTATAAACAAAAGTTATGGGTCCTATTTACATAATTAATGAGTTTCAAAAAATCAATAAAGGTTTGGGTAAGACTAATAGAGTTTAATTTTCATTTAATTTGCCATCTGACCAAAGACATTTTTGATCATTCGATGCTTCTAATTTTTGTGGGAAGTGCCCCCAGAAACTGAATTTGAATCATTTATATTTGAATTTGAATCAAGTCTGAATAATTATATTGAAAAAATGAATTTGAATTACATAAATGGAATTTGTATAGTTCACTTCGAATTATTGCATTGATTTATTCCATTTAGTAATTTGGACCTGAAATCCAGTCAACTTGAAAATAAATTCAAAATTCTCAAATTAATTTCAGTTTCTCTGAAACTGTATTTGATCCTCACTGAAAATTAAAGCTACAGTACAGTCCAAAGGATTTGTTTTGGCTTGTCTGGGACGTTTCTGGGCGGAGACTCACCGTTTTACTTCCAGCCAAGCCACGGAGGCATCAGTGGCATATGCTAATTTTGCGTTGCGAATGCCGGCTCCTGATTGGTAGACTGCTTTCATGCTCAATCCTGGTTGGCTGCTGTTCTGGAGCTTCCGTTTTGAATGTTGTGTAATGGAAAAACGTCAAACAGTATCTTTCAATTCTGTATATTTTCACTGTCAGATTTCCAAATACATATTCAGTTTGCTTGACGGGCATGATGTTAGTTTAGTAAAAATAACAGAAATTGAGACAAACTGATTTTGTTGTGATGTGTTCCTAACAATACACTGTATTTTCCTATTTTTCAAAGGAAGCAGCTTTTCATCCTTCCTTGACATGATGACTTATGCCTCAGAGGTTAAAGGGGAAGTCAACCTTAAAGATTTCTTGACAATAATACTGTATGTTATATGTCAAATCCAGCCTTTTTTTTTAAATCCATCTCAGGGGGCGGCCATTTTGCCACTTGCTATCTACTGAAGATGACATCACAGTTGCTCAGGGCACGACCAATCACAGCTCACCTGTTTTCCGAGGATACCTGAGTATAACTGCGATCAGTCAGTCGTTCTTCCTAAAATACCCAGCAAACTGAATTTGTCTTGAGAAAAAACGAATTTGTATAATCATTTTTGTCAACATTCAAATGGACTTTGCTAAACCAAATAATCATGTTTTCACTCTGAGATCACACAAAGCCCAGACTTCTGAAAGTTTCTCTCTTCGGGGTTATCCGAGAATGTTGGGAAACTAACCCTGTTCTCCAAGAAGAGGTTAAAGGACAGGAAGAAGGAATTCATTATCCTTGAGAGGCTGCAGGTTTTGTCAGGAGAGACATATTGAGATAGGGTCTACGTGCCCCCCCCCCCTCCTCCTCCTCACCTCCACCATCCTCCAGTATCTCCACAACCAGCTCATGATAAATGGACTCCACTGACGGGCGGGCTGATTGGTGAAGCTAGTAGCACAAGGGGCAAAGATGAAAAAGGGAGCTTATCTTTTTGTAAATTCAGACCATAAGGAAATCTGCTAGAGTACAGTAGATCAAGGATTTTTGTCTGACTGTAAAGATGGACACATAATCTTTTTTACAATTAAGCTAAACGGCAAAAACATGGACCCTAACCACCAGCCCTTAACACAGGCCCGACCTCAGACTGAATGGGGGGGGGGGGCACATAAAATGCAGACCCCCGGAAACCTTGAAAAAAGGCACCGTGCAAGGCAAATAGACACATGAGGAGCAACAGCTTTGCTCGCAGGAAAGCGAGAGGAGTGAAAAGTGGGTGAAAGTGGAGCTACAAAAGAGGAGTGAAAATTGAGTTGTAGCAGAAGCAGTCATACGAGGTTGGTGGAAGCAATTGATAGAGGACAGGAAACAGGCTGTAAGGCAATTATCACTATCGCTGCGCGTAGAATATTGTAAACTAATCACATTCAATGGGGATACGTTGAGGGCCCGTCCGTCTCCTAAGCCTTCAATTATAGTGAATCCTAATGGTGCGAAAATGCAGTTTACAGATGTTCAAATTTACATAACATATGATTTGGAAATTAGTGAGGGTCAAGGGTGCTGTGTGGATGTGGGCTACAGGCTAGCTGACCTTTCCAACAGCTTTGCACCGGTTTACATTACAAGAATGATATTTAATGGCTCCAAATATATGCAGATGCCATATACCGTTCGCAAGCAAAAGCTGTAAGAGCAATGGTGTTATTGTAAGCCCACACAAACCTACGTACACAGCAGAACACAAAGAACAATGCAGCGCATAAAACATGTCTCAGTTACCAACAAGAAGACAGCGGAACGCTCTACTTTGCAGATCATCTGCTGGAAACACGTTCAATTTGATGGCCTTTGTCTCCATGTAAGGCACTCTGTGCAAACATTAACAAGACGCTACACAGGAGTAAATGTGGTGATAAATCAGTGCTACATAACTGTAGATATGATCATCAGGTCGGTTGGGAGTTTACAAAGGCTCTATTTTTGTTTTCATCGCATCTGGGAACGTAATAAATGCCTCTCCATGTTATTTTTATTTTCTATTGTTTGTCCTATTTTGATGAACCTCTTAATGCTGCATGTCATATATCATTTAGTTATCCCTGGGGGAATAGTTTACGATATGATTTTTGATCAGGATTTATAATGATGGCTAGAAACAATTATCTTTAAGCAATATTTTTGAAAAGGGGGAAAACGTGTTGAAAATAGTTGTTTTTATCAGATTTCCTCGTCTTAAATTACACCATATTACAAGGCTGCCCTCTGGTGGTAAAAGAGGCAAATGGCCATAATGCACTCACAAGCCTTTTTTAAAGTCTCGACCTTCTTTTAAATGTAGTTATTTCTTTATTTCATACAAAAAAAACTAATAGGATTGACAAAATTGCATATTGTTGTTCAAACTCACATATATAGAATGGACATGATTAAGAAAATGTTGCCCTTATTTTTTTTATTTTTTGCTTGCTAGGACTAAGACTCACATATAGAATTGACACGTAAATAATTAAGGGCATAATTCAGTCCATAATTTAACTCGTGTTCTCACCTGAAAACGTCTGTGTATAACTTTCCTGAGACAGAGATATATTATACAAAGATCAGGAAATCAAATGTACATGTCTTACAAAATATATACAACAATAAAATAAAAGTAAGTTATATAAGAATTCAAATAAGGGCAAAATAAAAAGTAAAGAAAAAACAATTACATCCCAAAGAAATCCGGGTTTTTTTTAAATATATTTTTGCATGAATAGCAATTATTGATTGACATTTATTTGTTATCAATTTAAGAGACTTAAAATAAGTGTCGATTCCAATCGAAAAACTATTTGTATAAAGGCGTTGAATTTATCATTTACATGTAATTTTCCTAAAACATACAGATCAACAAGAGTCCACAATTTTTTGCTCTTTGACTCAAAAAGGGTGATATTTTATTTATTTATTTACCAACACAATTTTTTGTTTTGATTTACGCATTCAATTTGAGAGCCTTGCTACTTTCCTTTCGTATTTACATTGTGACGTATTTGGTCTTGTTTTTCGGATAATCAGCTCTCCTTTCTTTCGGCCAATCATCTCCACGCTTTCACTCACGTGCTCCCGAGCTGAATTTTTTTCCCGTCTTTTTTTCCCCTGTATCTTCCTTTACAACAGCAGTCCTCATTTTATGGTTATCTTGAAAGTTTTTTAAAAACAAAATACAATGACACTTGGGAAGATTGAGGTTAATGCAACACTTTACTTTTCTTAAACATTAGTACAGTCAGTCACACACACAGTCAAGAGGCAGAAGACATTCCGGTCTCTCTCACCCTGCTTTCTATAATGAAGGCAAACCTGGGTGGCATCATTAGAGGCTTTGTTAACACATTCACTTTTACACAGTACCGCCCATGTTCCAGTTCTTATTCTTTTTTTCTTCTTTTTTTTTTTACAACATGCAATTTACATAATAGGTGACAATATGTCAATTGCGGCAGAAAATACTGCTCACAAATCTGCTCATTACTCAAAACACTGGTACAAAAACAATGTGACCTTCAATGGTAATTTCGTGGATTGAGTATTTTAATTTGAAATAAATAACTGGTTCAAAGATATAAAATATTCCCATGTATGTCTTAGAGGCATCAAAAAAGAATTATCTTGTAGGTTGTAGTTTTTTTAACCCCCCGGGTTACTCGACGTGTTAAAATGTTAACACAAATAATAGAACACCACGATAACTGTATTTTTTTTAAAAACGTCATGCATGTAAACATAGCCAACGTGGTCAGCCACAGTATGTACAGTGTTGATTCGGGCAGTGCATGACGGGTCAACTAATTCTCAGTTAAACCCACCATATGCGCTTCTCTCAAGACATCATTGAAGTCGTCTCTGAAATTGCCTTTCAGTAGTGCCATCAGTGTTGAAAAAACACATTCATTAAACACCATCAAGAGCAGAGTGCTGCGATGAATCAAGCTCATTTTCGGAGATTACATTTAACATTTTGCAAGCTAAAACATTATCAGTGAATCATATCTGCCAAACAAATGGATGCTTCAGAGCAACAGTGCACCAATACGAAGAAAAACAAAACAAATATTCATAGTGATCTCTCTATATAATCTGTTAAGCATGAAGACATGAAATGTTTGAAAGCACGAAGCGAGATAGAAATGCGCCGCATTCCTTCTGATAAAATAGGCATTCATCTCCGAGTGCTGTTAGGCGCAGAGCAAAAGTGATACATTTTCAGGAGGAACACGTAATGCTTACAGTGCAGGGAAAGCTGTCACACCATAACGTCCACATTATATCGAGATAGACATGCTAAGAGGCACGTACAATGTCATCATACGAAAAGGAAAAAAAAAGATCAAAAGTAGAGCGTAGTGCACATACAAGCCTCAATGCCATGGAATGTGAAAAGGCAAAAGCTGAACTTTCTGCCCTTTGAGTATGAATTTGTTCGAGCACAAACAGAACAGGAATCTCACAACACAAACATCACCTTAAATGTAGCTTTTAAGAGGTACAATGTTTTGCTTCTGAAATAAGGTTTTCTTGCTTATGTTTGGCCTGATGTGCAGTCGCCACCGAAAGTATTGGAACGGCAAGGCCAGTTACGTTGTCAGTTTTGTTGCATACTAAAGACGTTTGGGTTTCAGATGGAAAAATATCAAAAAAAAAAGTTCAAAATTCCAGCTTTTATTTCATTATATTTACTTCATGATGGAATGAATTCTGAAGTCAACAAAACCATTTTGTCTGGCAATTTTCCCCAAAAAAATGCATCCAAACTAAATCGAGAGAAGCTTCATCATGACCCAAAACACACTGGACTTCAACAGGGCGGAAAGTGGAACGTCTTAGACTGGCCAAGTCAATCAGACCTTAACCCAATTGAGCACGCATTTTACCTCCAGAAGAGGCCGCTGATTAAGAAACCACCAGAAACCTCTTTCTGGGGTTGGTGAAGGACTCTGGTTGGTGGCCCGGTGGGTGGTGTCTGGTCGGTGCTGGATTTCACTTTCCTTTCTTTTCTTTGGTCCTTCCTCGGGTCTCCTGACGGCCTCATGACTCTAGCTGGATTCTGAAGTGTTCAGTTTAGGTGAACGGTATGGGATTTTTTTAAATAGGTTTTAGGTGAACTAACGGATACACACTCACATACACAACCATATACAAAAATAAAAATGCATTAAAAAAAATTATAATAAAAAAAAAAGAGAGCAATGATGATGACATGTAAAATCGGTAAAATTACCGAATGAACTGAGCTCTCCAAAGAAAAAAAAGAAAAAAAAAAGAAACCACCATAAAGAACAAGAGCTGAAAGGGGCTGCAGGGTCGCTAGTTACCGTAATAACGTTTGTTCCAATACTTTTGCTCACTTGAAAAGTGGGCGGCTTCAAACAAAATGTGCTCTGTCCTAAGTTGTTTAATTAACACACCTAGATGTAAATATGTGAAACATAAAAGCTGGAATTCTGAACTTTTGCCTCATACTCATCTTTTGATCTGACACACAAATGCCGGACGTATACATACATCAAAAACAAAGTAAATGACTGTAACAGAAAATACAAAAAACACATGGTACATTAAAAGAGTTAATATACCTTAAAATGTGTTGTTTGCAATAAATTATCATTGTGAGTCCGTTACTGTTTTTTTCTGTACAGCTGGGAAAAAAAACTTACATTTTTGAATCAGAAATACACTTTCAACTAAAAAATACACGGTTGTAAAAAACCAACATGTGTCCGGCCGACCTTTACGATACATAAACGGGGCCAAAAGAGTTCCGTAAGCAAAACAATCAAGTTCCTTAAATCAGTCTCTTAGAATGACATTGAATCTCTGAGAAAAACAAACGTCTTAAGCGCATGTTGAGACATCATATCGAGAACGGTTACAAGCGCACGCAAAGTCGACATGATCTCAATAAATGTGAAATATAACATGTGCGCCTGTGGGATTCGACTAATCCCTTGCTGACTAATAAACGGCCTGTAAACTGTTCACTGTAGTTTGGCAGGTTACACAAGGAAGAAGTCACTGTTACAAAATAATATATTACAGTAAAATTACTGGTCACTGTAGAGCAACTTGAGATGTACAGTGCCTTGCTAAAGTGTTAGCCACCTTGAACTTTTTGAATTTAGATACATACCCAAGTGGGACACAATCGTGAAGTGGAACAAAATGCATACGCATTTTAAACTGATTTTTTTTTAACAATACCTGAAAAGTACAGTGTGTAAAATTATTCACCCCCTTTTCGCTCAGTGCAGCCAACTGATTCCAGAATACAGTGTTGACCCAAATGACTGATAGTCCACCTGTGTGTAATCTAGTCTCATTAAAAATGCACCTGCTCTGTGATGGTCTCAGGGGTCTGTTAAAAGAATATTGGGGAGCAACCAGGATCATTTAGACCAAGGAACATAAGAGGCAGGTCCAAAATAAAGTTGGGGGAGAAGTTTAAAGCAGGATTAGGATATAAAAAGATTTGAAATGGAGAGAGTATCGCAAAAAAAGTTTAAAATATTATATAAATTGTGTTCTATTTGTTGTTGACTTCACAAAAACATCCAATTCTATATATTTATTTTATTAGGGCTGGGTATCGATTCTAATTTCCTCAATCGATTCGATTTCGCTTCACAAGAGTTCAGTTGGATTCAATTTAAATTTTTCCCAATTTGATTCAATCACTTCAATTCAATTTGATATTAACTCTGGAACGACAATTCTTCTTAAATATCAAGGACATGATAAAAACTCCACAAACAAATTCCATATAAAATTTTGTGGATGTAGCAACAAATTAGTTTATTAGTGAAAGTAACAAACAAGTGATACAATCACTTAAGTGTTACACAAACATTGACGTTAGCAAGAATGAGATGAAAATATTTTCATAATTCAAATTCAGTCATTGAAAATATAAATGGAAAACATTCTGAATTGTCTTCAAAGTGCAGTCAGGTCTGTCATAATAATAATAATGCATGTGAACAGTAAATAAATAAAAAAGTAAGTTAAAAAAAATAGTCCTTTAAAATTATTTTTGCTTATGAATTTATGGGAAAAATATATTAAAATAATTGATTCATGGCTTTGGAAAATCGAGTCGATCGATTATTCGATTTTTTTTTTAACCCAGCCCTAATATTTATGTTTTAATGTGGCAAAAGGTCAAAAAGTTCAAAGGGGGGCTAACACTTTCGCAAGGCACTGTAACTTTACATTTAAGTGTATTTTTCATGGAGAGAAGCATGCACACGCTTGCGCACGTAAAAAGCAGTGAGCGCACTGCAGCAGGTGGTGAAGATAAAAAGCGCCACGGCGTCGTGAGCGAGGTCGCCGTGGAGTCGCTCGTAGAGCGGCCGCCGCTCGCTGAAGTCTATCCGCAGCGCTTCGATCTGCAGCAGCGTGCTGAGTACGACAAACACGTGAAAGATCTGGTGGCCCTGCCCGATGAAGTCACACTTCCCCGGGAACCAGCTCTCCGGGTGGGGGCAGGAAAAAAAGTAGGCGCCGACGAGGAAAAAGAGCACTTGGTAGAGGTGGTAGACCACCACCAGGTCGGAGGAGCCGTCCTGGTAGCTCGCGTAGATGCGGTGAACCACGGGACTGATGTCCAAACAGTAAGCCAAGGCCGAGGGCACCACTTGGAAAAGCTTGTGGGTCAGCTTGGGCAGCTTGGGACTGGCGTATTTGCCGTAGCAGCAGCCGAAACACGTGAGCCATGCCAGGAAAGCGGCGGAGGGTAGAAAGAGCCCTTGCACTCTGGCGTGCCAAGCCTCTTCGATGGCGTAGTAGTAGTGCGTCAACGCGCAGCCATACTGGTAGACGGCCACCCCCACGTAGTCGAGGAAGTAGAAGGTGTAGTGAGAGAGCTCGGATTTGGCAGACAAGAGATGAGCGAGGGCGCTGAAGGAGAGGTAGGTGAAGGCGGTGAGGAGGATGATGAAGAGGGGCTGAGCGTGAGGGTCTCGCAAGAAATCCACCGTCTGCGAGACCTCCTGCCACTTCACCAAGATGATGAGGGCGGCCAGCAGATGGGTCCATACGTTGATGGTCTCGTTGTGCCTTTGGAAGAGGGTGAGGAAGTAGTAGCGCCAGCTGTGGTCCGGCTGCCTGTAGCCGGTGAGGATGTGACGCTCTTGGAAGACCCAGGGAACGTCGCACACCTTGACGGTGCAAGGCAGCGTGGGGAAGGCCGACTCCAGCAGCTGAGGGATCTGACGCAGCTGCTGGGCGTTGATGAACAGGCGGCCGATCTGCTCCATCACCACCGTCGCCATGGAAAACTGCAAGCAGAGAGATAAGGGGGAGAGGAAGGGGCGCAGCGGGTTAGAAAGTGGAAAACTCTAGATTATAACGAGACAACGTGCAATTTCTGGAGAAATTGCGCGTGAATGCTGAAAGCTAAATACTTACTCATTCACTGCCATTGACGGCTATAGACGTCAAAAATTCATTCAAACTAAAAACCTAGAATTTTTGGGGGGTATTAGAACAGATATAAAATTTGTGATTAATCGTGAGTTAAATAGTGAAAGACAAAATTTAGATTTTTTATCATTTTTTCTTGAAAAAAAAGTTTTGTTTTTTTTTAAGAAAAGGTTATTTAAAAATTAGGGGCATCAGGTGATTAAAAATTGTAATCGTAATTAATCGCATGACTTCACTAGTTAACTCACGATTAATCACAAATTTTATCTAGGTTTTCATACTCTTGTTAACCAAAATTGAGAGGAAAAAAAAGTTAAACTAATAAAAATAGTTCAAATAAATTTTTGACGTCCATAGCTGTCAATGGCAGTGTATGAGCTAATAAAGCTGAATGCTAATATTTGAATGCAAATTGGGGTAAATTTACATTGGGGTAGCCGGGGGTTCTTATGCTACGTTCAGCTGGTCTGGGATTTGTTTCGCTCCATTTCGGTAGGTGGTGCTAACTTTATTGTAGCATTGCTAGCTTGCTTCACACTTCGACAATTAAACAAACAAACTCACCAGGTAAGCCAACATCCACGCTTCTTCCTCCAAGCAATCTCCTTTTTTGGCCCGGTCGCGGTACACGTAGCTTGCCGTATTGTACAGCTCCGCGAGCTATCCTCCATTGCTATGCTACACGCTCTGCAACCGCTTCCTGTGTTTTGTCTGTGACGTGGACTATCTCGACACCTATTAGCTGTCGCTGACGCGATGGCGTCAAAAGTTCATTTCAACCAACGCCGGCGAAATAGCTAAATGATCACCGGAAACGGCCCAAACGCGCCGCCCGGCACGCCATCGCGCCCCCCGCGCGAAGTCCATTGACTACAATGCAATCGCGCTGCCGGAAACGCCTCCCCGATTGTTGGTCTGAACGAAGCATTAGTCCTGTTACTTGCTCTCCTCCAACCTCATGATCCACAAGTGAGTGACGGCGAACTAATGGTAAGGCCTAGATACACAGAATCCGACGTTGGGAGTCATGCGCCGTGTGATCAGTGTGTAAATTACTGTTGTAAAGTCGGATGGAGTTGGAACACGTCGGAGGGGCGTTTCCAGCAAATTCCACATGTTGGATCTAGCGAATCAGCGCACGGGCAAGAAGAGGAAGTGAGGTATGTATGTATGTATTGTGTTACCATTTCCTGCTCAGACTCATAACCGTGGTCGGGAGACACAGGGGAGGATTTCCGTCCAGGGTCGGAGTCGCCTCCGGGGGTCAATCCCGTTGCACGTCGCCAAAAGGAAGCACCGGGAGACAGAGGGTCGCACTGCAGTCTTCCCTTATTATGTTTTTTGACACACTTTTTATCTCCTCCGTCACGTACCCTGATCGCTCAACTCTCGCGCGCTGCACAGTTTTCTTCCGCTCCTTTCTCACAGGCATGCGCACTCCGCTCTCCCTCGTTTTACACACAAGCAAATCTTAGCCCCCCGTAACAATTGTTTACGTTTTTATATCCCGTCCCCGTAAAGAGGTTTCCGGTTGCCTTTAGGAATAATGACTACCGCCGCCAATGGTATGGAGGGGAATTACTTCTCGTGCATGCGCTGAAGTTACGTAATAGTCGGGGTCAGTGCGGTGTGTATTTACGTCATTTTTCTACGCGACGTGCCGACGTTGGATTGGTGTATCTAGGCTTTGCATGCAGTATATCTGGTCGCGACATGATTTTCTTTTCTTTTTTAATATTTAAATTAATATATAATTATGAATATATAATTGCATTTTCTTGAAAACTTCTTGGGTGGTGGCCAGTTTACTTGGGTGGCCCGCCCAAGTATTAACATGGTGTGGGAAACACTGGGACTCCTTCAGAAGGCCATCATGACTGTCAAAATCATATAAACCTACACCTGCTCATGACATTTTAACTGTAAATACATTTTTATTAAAGAACTGAGTTTGAAATCAGAAATCATGGACATAAATAGTGACAACCAAACAGAAATGAATGGCAGTAATCTATCATATACCGTTGCACACTGGCATGACTCAACACAAAAAAATTATGTTCAACTGAATTAAATATGCTAATAAATTCACACATTTTTACCATGTCATTGATTCAAATGGTAGACGGTGCGCAGCCATGCACGTCAAAGTCTCAGTTCCTGACCAAGAGGAACATGTTGGGGCAACCTCCCAACTCACCAGATTTGACTTCGGACTTTTGATTTTTATTTGTTTCTCTTATTTTCCTTATTTATTTTCTTATTTTTACAACACTCCGGACAGTGAGGAAATATAGTACTACTATTAGTGTACCAGTCTTGACCAACAATGGATTAATTAATTAATTGCTTTTTTTCCAAAATTATTTAATGGAATGTGATGGATAAAAATATTTAGTTTTGTGTGCTAGTTATAAATCTATTTCCTGGACAAATCATTAGGTAAACATGCACAATCTAATGAGTTCAACAATTAAAAACATTTACAAATATAATTAGAGACTGCACCAATACTGTGTTGTTATTGTGGTGTCACTTTAAGTTAGTCATAACTGCTGCTGTCACTTTAAGTACACTTTTAAGTAGACACCTTACAACAATAATACATTTTAATTACATCGTATACTATATAATACTATTTTAATTTCTATTGTATCCTTATTTATATTCAACCTTAGCATTTTCAGCTGCTGATTGTTGATTGTATATTGTATGTGTATATATATATATATATATATATATATATATATTTCATCCAGCCAGCAAACAAAATGTTGCTGCTGCTCAACCTGCCTGGAAGTCACAGTATATGTCAAGCTGGTACAGTTTCAACTGCCTAGCTCTGAAAATGTGCTCCTGAGCAAGCAGTTTTGAATTCTGCAAATTGAGACATTTACATAAAACCGCTACATTATCTACGCAATAATTGCCACCAAGTTTCTCCACCCATGACTTTGCTGCAGGGCTGTACGTAGATGGAATTTTTTAATTCATGATAAATATATAATAAAGTTCCTGTACAGCATGAATAAATGTCTTCTTTCATCCATTGTGCTGTAACAAGATGGCTAACTGTGGCGGCCATGTTGGCAGGGGCAACTTTTTCACCAAAAGTCATTCATGAACACTGAAAATATGCCATAACTTGCTCATTTCTCAACCTTCATGAGGTTTAAGATTTTGTTAATGCCAAAGCGTGTGCTAGCAATATATACCAACCAAAAAAAGAGGGATTTTTATTTTTATTTTTTTGTGGAAGCTTACTCCCAGTTCATTGTATGCAGCACAATAAATGTACAGGCATCTGTTTTTTTCTGTTTTTTTTGGGCGTCCGCACACGTTCGTTGATGACATTGAACCTGCTATCTTATTGTAATGTTCTTGTGTGCAAAGAAGAAGCGTTCACATTCACCGTTTTATGCTAGCATCCGCTGGCTGCTTTTATTTTGTACTGACTTCTAAAATGATCAATGACAATCACGGAAACCTCCGGTCCCTTGAGGCTACACTGCCATCTATTGGCCAGCATACATCACTACACTTAGCACTGCATTGAGCACGTATCTCCAAGGGGGTGTGACTTATCACCCTATTCAAGTGGCAAGCGGGGACCTTTTACAGTGGGCATATCAGGCGAGAGCAGAAAAACTGGGGGGTATTTTTATGATTAATTTTAATATTAAATATTATGTAATTATTGTTCTATACCACTGTGTAGGTATAAAATTAAAGCGGAAATATTCAGGACTGCGCGTTGTCAGATAAGCTGCTTTACCGACAGCTTTTTTGACATTCAAAAGGCGCACGAACAGAAACAACCTCTCGGAACTAACACAACCTGATTATGCATTGCGCGTGAAACAAGCTGTCGGCTTTTCAGCTCTCCGCGAGGTAAACAGGACAAATTACACAGGAATTTAAGAGCAAAACAGTAGAACTAAGGTATTGTATTATTGTATCATAGAGGACACATGATTTTATTGAAAGGCTTGGGCATGCACTGCATTAGTAGCTTATTACGTTGTAATGATGTAATGAAAAATAATAAGAGCTATGAGTAGCATACCTCAACAGATGATAATAGCCCGTCATTGGAAAGCTGAGAACATTCTCTTTTTGATTATGCCAACAACACCTCATTTCTGAAATGTATATCTCAGTTTCACTCATTTTGCTATGCCAGGTCATAAATACAATGACTAAGAAGGGGAAAACGGATGCTCGTAGTTTGTCTAGAAACTTTCATATGCATTCACAATTCTATGGACACCATAGCCAATAGCCAATTCTGAGCCAACAGACACCAGTTGACACCATCGCTGAGCAGCCATTTTGGTTTACACTCATGAAAATAAATACATGAAGCACAGAAATGCTACATCTGCACAACTGTAGTTCTACATATTTCTTCGTATTTTTATGTTCGAAGCAAATATCTTCAAATGTGTATTGAGAAACAAGTCTGAATTGAAAGGTTCTTTAATGACAAAATCCAGTCAGCCACATGGGGTGGGTAATGTTTGTATTGGACTTTACAGTATCTATTCAAGGTGTAGAATTTGGTTCCGATCCAAACTCTCATTTATATGATGCAGCTGGTGAATTGGGATCTCATTAGATCAATGGCTGTTTGGTACTAGCAGACCTGTTAATCAAACAACACTGTCTCATGAATTTCCTGTGCATGCGTGTGTGCGTGAGTCCGTTTGAGTGGGAAGCGCGTACAGTAGTGAATGAGAGAAGATTACGTAACAATAAGCATTCGACGTCCACACCCTTTTCTCCTAACAAACGGTTGTGTACGTGCACGCCTTTGATTTCTAATAAAGGAAACGTGGTGTATAATCGACAGGAACGATGCATACATCAGTGTTATACTGTGCAACGAGGCGGCCCTGTTGCACTCATTCAATTCTATTCGGCAAATCGTGCACCTGATAGACGCCCGCAAATTCAAAATACATCATTTTTTTCGGTTTTTTTTTTTTAATCTACAATTTATCACAGCAGGGAGGTCTAATGCGCGCGCATCCTACAACGGCGATAGGGCGTTTAGCGTGGATTTACTGAGATAACCATTCACTTGTGGGGTTTAGTGCTCGAGGCGGAAATCTTGCTTTTTATCATCCGAACCGGTGAAAGCAAGCTACAAAGACCCACATACCTGTAGATGGTGGAATCAATCCAAAGCCTTCGAATTTGCCGACGACGAAGGGCTAACAGCCTGATAAATTATTAAAAACATTGTGCGACGAGTTACACGGATGGAGGATGGCCGTGGCAGGAACGGTGCTTGGCGGTAGGGCGCAGACTCCAAGAGGATGTCAAGGTCTCCTGACAGACGGCTTTTACAACCAATCAGAAGACAAGGTTAGGCCTCCTTTCGCGGTAATGTTCCATTTCTGCCAATGAGAGCTGCTGTCCGGATAATCAACCCACCGACAACACACCACAGGGACATTTCACCACAGGCATAATGATTTGTTGCACTTCGATGACACATTTACATCATATGAGAAGTCATCAAGTGTACCAGCTAATGTAATGTTAAAAGTCACTAATTAAATTTGACTTCATTGATTTTATGGGTTGGCGCATCTGCCTCATATATTTCCAATCAGCTGCTATACTGGGGAGGTTGCAGCATTGCCATGTGGAGTTTGCATGTTAACCGTATGGGTTTTCTTTTTCTTTTGTTTTTTGTTTTTAGAGAGAGCTCAGTATTGTTCATTCGGTAATTTTACCGATTCGACATGTCATCATCATTGCTCTCTCTCTCTCTCAATCTCTCTTTTAATTCATCTATTTGTTTGCATGGGTTTTCTGTTGAAAGTAAGAAAAGACTCATCCTTTTTTTTTGTATTAACTGAACACTAAATTGCAACTGACAGTGATTACTTGTCCAGGGTGTACCTCTGCTCTCGCCCGAAGTTGGTGGGGATTTTGTACCAGGGCCCCAAGCACAGAGAGGGCCCTGGGATGCTGTAAAGTCTTGAAGATTTTTTTAATTTATTAATGAAAATATGCAGTTATTTATTTATTTTTAAAAGCGTCAAATGTTAAGAAAACACATTTCTGACAAAATCTTAATTATAAATACAATATAGAAATGGCTAAGGAGTGATCCCTTAACCTTTAATTTTATTTATTTTTAATTACCACAAACTTTATTTTTTTTAGAAGTACCTACCAAAGTTCTGGAGTAAAGATTGTGTGGGGAGAAAGTGCCTACTGCAAATATCCCTCAAGTTTTCAAAGAAGGTTTTAATAAGACTTGTCATGAAATTGTAACATAATGTTTACTCAACAAGAAATGTAACAAGCGTGTAGGTCTGTTTGCCCTCTTGGTGACATTGAATACCAACAAGATCTCGTTCTGTCATTCTTGTGCTTTGCATTCAGTCACAACGTCTCTATTGTCTGTCTCAGTCAGAGGTCAGCATTGTCCTCGCTCAAGTCAGGGAAACAATTTTTCTGTTGACATTGTGGATTTCTAAGCATTTAGGGTGACCAATGACTTAAACATGAAAATAATGCATGCAGTGTGACTGGTTTGCAACAGGCAAAAGTGGAACACGTGCTGATGATAATGCTTCAGTGATCGTCCACAAGGTAAAACTACTAGCGTATTAATACAAGTATGAGTCAATATCATATCTTGCCTTTCCTGTTCTTCTCATCACAATCATGTAGTCAATATACAAATGTAGCCAAATTATGTAACTGTGGCCAAACATTTGCTCACATACAAAGTCTCTTAAAATGTTTTCCCATCAATTTATACGTTCTTTCAATGGATATATGTTTTTGTTGTTTGTTTTTATAATAGTTTCTTTACTTGGTTTTAGTGTCCACATTTTATTGAATAAAATCAGTCATTTTGCATTTCCCTGAAATTGCTGTCCAGTGTCCACCCTGTCAAGAGGTACAGTAATTGCCCCTTAAAAAACAAAACCATGGTCATTTTCAATAATAATGATCAGCACTTTGCCTTTCTTCATTTGAAGCTGAAACAGTGGATAGTTGCAGAATAAATATTTACACTTATGTTTTGTATTTTTAATGTGCGTAGCTGGATGTTTAAGCGATAACACGTCCACTCTATCATAGTGGCGCAAAAAAAAATTAAATTAAAATATATTTGCTAAACAGTAGTTAGCTTGCTAACTAAATTATTTTGCTAAGTGAAGGTCCACGTTTGCTCATTAAATGCTAACTTAGCCCAAAATGTCCACCCTGCCATTGTCCACTATGTCAGCAAGCCCAAATATTACGCTGTTTGTATGTATATGTTTGCTTGCAGTCAATATACATATTAAAAATAAAAATAAAGTGAGGCAGCAGAATAACCCTTACTGGTAATAGGAAGTGGAAATTTGGGGGCGAAATGGGCAAGTCAGAAACATTGACTCATCTTAAATTGCGCATCAACTATTTATTACAACAAGACATGCATCAGACATATCACTCATTTATCTTCCTTTATCCCGTCCTCATCCCAGAAACAATTTGTAAGTTTTAGAGTCATAGTAAAAATGTATAATCATGCAGTATGCTCAGTAAAAACAACAGTGAAAATACTAGTAAGTAAAAGTTTTTCACAATTAACACAAAATTCTAAACTTTGGCACAGTTTGTATAACTTTAACTTCATGTACCATTTGCTCAACCTGAATTGTCACTACTTCACAGTCCCTTATGACTCTTTCCTTCTTTACACTCTTGACGCCAGTTGCACATCACCTTGTTTAAACATGTTCAGTTGTTGCACACACCTTCATGTAAAAGCTCAAAGCGTCAACCTACAATACACTCTGCAGTCGATTGCACATCAACTTGTCAAAACACTGCGTACAATGTTGTTGTTACACACACTTTCTCTTGTGACATCTCAGTGGTATCAACCTACAACACATTCAGGTCTCTTGAGCAATTAGCTATCAGGACTGCAACACAGAAGTGCCTTGAGCCTCCTCCCTCTGTGTTTGGTGAACAATGGAGAACCTTGAAGAGAGCAACCAGAGAAGAAGACGTGTTTTCACACCAGAGCAAGGAGACCCTAATTGTGAACATGGCTTGTGAAAACAATGCAATTACCCCCAATACACATTACTGTAAGTTTGTCTTATGAAGAAAAAAAATATATGCTTAATTCATTTTTACAAAAGGAGAAATATCTTATTTTCCAGTGTCATTTATGTGGCGTGTTCCATTTTACAATAGTGTTTTCAGTTTTGCACTACAATGTGCTGTAAATGCTTGGTAGCGTGCAGCCAAAGCTTAGTTGTGTGCTCAATGAATGGTATGTGTCATTAGAAAATTGTGTAGAACATGCAAACATGAGTTCCATTTTGTGAACACCATGTGGAGATTTGATGGCAAGTCTTCTTGCAAAGAGAGTCAGGTTTAGCATTTTGTGTTGAGAAAGCCGTTATTGTATTGAGAAACGTGTTGACAATCCTGAAAAACTGGAGCTAAATCCTCCCGTGCTTCTGCCACTAGGTGTCAGCAGTGTGAAACTATTGAGCTCAAGAGGAAAAATTGCTGAGCTTTAAAAAAAACAAAAACAAGGACCACAATATTATGAAGTCATCTCAACTTTATTATAGTTAGAATGTGATTACAAAAAAGGTATTTCAAGGTACAAAAAGAAAGAGATGAACAGTACCTGCAACTTTAAATATAAAACGTGTCAGAAGTGCTTAATATATGGCCCAGTTTACTAATTGAAATGCCCACCGATAGAAAAACAGTTAACACCAAACAATACAGTGTAATCAGCTGCCAACAGGAACTAGTTGCGTAAAAAGAGACACAAAATGCTAAGCAGGAACTATTACAATAAGTGTAATGCGAAACGAACTGTCCGAAAACATCTTCTCTTCCATCTTCATTCACTCCTTTGTCTTCCTCAATTCCTCAATCTTCTTGTCCTGTTTCAAAACAAAATGAAGATTTTTTGTGTGCCTCATTTGATTTGTAACATTGAAGATCTTGTACCTTATCCTTGAGTTTCTTATTGAGAGCAGCCAACCGCGCATCGCGCTTATCTTTGTTGGCCTCCATCTTCTGATGGAGCTTCTCCTGAGTTGTCTTGCTAAAGTTGCAACAATCGTCCAAGGCCCTCTGGAGCACTTCTCTCTCGCGCTCTCGTTTCTCAGCCAACTGCTTCAGCACTTCAGCCTCGTGGTTCTAACAAAGACCGAAGTCAGCGTTTGACCTTGGTTAGACTTGGCATTTTGTTACGCGACTCCATTTGTGTCGTTTGTGAACGCACCTTGTATCTCTCTTCTGCAGCAAGCATCTTCTGATTGAGCTTTTCCTGAGTGATCTTGCTGAAGTTGCAGCCTTCATCCATTGCCCTCTGGAGCACTTCCTTCTCACGCTCTCTTTTCTCGGCGAGATTTTTCAGCACTTCAGCCTCATGGATCTGGCAAAAAGACAAATTGGCATTTCTTTTGTTCAACTTGTCCACTATTTGGTTGACGTATCCGTTTGTGTTGAGAAGATACCTTGTGTCTCTCTTGTGCAGTCACCATCCTTTGAGTCAGCTTCTCCAAAGTATTCTTGCTGAAGTTGGAGCATTCGTTTATGGCCCTCTGGATCACTTCCTTCTCATGCTCTCGTTTCTCCGCGAGGCTTTTCAGCAACTCAGCCTCATGGTTCTTAGAAAGCCATACAAGATACCATCGAGTCCATCAAGTGCTTGTTTTTACCTTCATTCGTGAATTTGTATTTTTACCAGCATAACAATCCGTTTTTTTATTATACTGATTGCAAGACTTGTCTACCACACATTACCGCCTGCGAACCTATAGAAATTCACTCTCAGAACAATTTATTTAAATTTCCATATTTTGACAATTATTGTATTGAAACCCTTGGTAAATACTACTTCATTTATATATGCTGGCAGAAAGAATCGTTTATACAAATTAGCATCTCTGCATTCCTGTACATTAGCTGCATTTACAGACGCGGGACTGAATTTCTTTATTGGGGATCGTCGATATTGGGCTTTTTGACGAATATCACCCTTTTTTTTTTTTTTTTTTTTTTAATCTGATGGCCGATAAAAGGTAAATCTAAAACTATTGTAATCTCGGAACTATTTACATTTTCAGTCAACTTTATAAGCGATGCTGCTGACCCCTGGGCACGTTGTGAACAATTTGTTTTTGTTCGACATTAAAACAAGGAAATGTGAACGTTTAGGGTATTTTTTAATTTTGGGAGAAAAAAAATTACTGTAGAAAACTATAGAGAGCTTTGGTAACGGTATATCCTTGTTAATGTTTCCATTTAACTTTAAGATGTACTAAGCGATGCTGCTGACCCCTGGGCACGTTGTGAACAATTTGTTTTTGTTCGACATTAAAACAAGGAAATGTGAACGTTTAGGGTATTTTTTAATTTTGGGAAAAAAAATTTACTGTAGAAAACTATAGAGAGCTTTGGTAACGGTATATCCTTGTTAATGTTTCCATTTAACTTTAAGATGTACTGATAACTTTGGGAACTTCCTGAATATTTTGTTAGAAATTTAAAAGGATGTCAATTGTTTACCCCACCCCCCAAAAAAACTACACTCTGTTCAAAAAGTTAAACATTTTTCAATGGGCATGCTTTAAGACGCATTACAAGTAAACAAAGTCAAGATTGGCATTTTCTGGCTTTCGTATTTTAAAAAATGTTGACGCCAATATCACCCCCCCCTTTTTTTTTTACTGAAAATGAATATCGGCATCCTTGATTACGAATAATCAACATTGGTATCAGCCCTGCAAATCGGTCTATCTCTATTCTTCATACTGTAAAGCCAGATGTATTATTTTGTTTCGTGGTATCAAAGTTACATAGAAATGATGGACATCATGCAACTGTTTTTGCCCCCCTTTTACTTCATCTTTATTTTATAAAGTTTTCTTGAACAAAAACTGTGTACATCTTAGCATGTTATCCCAAATCAATAAAGAAATGTTGAGCAACCAATAAGCTGTAAAGTAATTCATCTTCATGCGATCATTTTCCCTTTAGTTGATCAATGTAGTCAAATGTCCATCCAGTTCTTTGAACCACTCATGTTGAAAAGATACCTTGCGTCTTTCTTCAGCAGCCTCCAGCTTCTTCATAATCTCATCCAGCGAGGTTTCCTTCTTGTTGACAGGGGACAATGGAAATTGCACCTTCGCATCAGGAGAGGTTGGTCCCAGGATGAGCTCAAAAGCGTGACCCGACACGCGTTTGTTCAGCTCCTTAACTTGGATGTCTGCAAAACGACAAGTGTTGGAGCTGACGTCGATACAATTGCAACTCCGTGTGAAATTGCATTCCCTTTTAACCGGACGCCTTGACTAGACAACTGGCTACACTTCATTTAAGCTTCTCTCGACTAACCAGTTAAATGAACTGCACTGCTGGAGAAGACAGAGCAGCTATTGATTCCAACTGACCAACTGACCATGATTAAGGGGTTAACTTCGCTTTCGGCTATCATTCATGGGTAACTGCTTCCCTAGAGAGGTCAAAAGAAAACAATCTACTCAGCTGTGCCAAAGCAGCTTGTTTGTTTTGGATTGTACATTTTTGCATGTGAAAAGCGTAACAGACCCACATGTGACTTTATACTTCAGGCTGCCGTTGAACTTTAGATATAAATTAACTTTGCACAACTTATTTAGAGGGGGAGAAGTCAAACTAATAATTAAAGGTTGCTGTAGATTTTGTACACTAAATATTTGTAAAAGGTAATGCTTTCAAATAACAAGGCCGTGTAGTCCAACCCATTATGTTGCACTCACCTGCAATTTGTGCCATTTCTGATGAGAAATTGCCGATCTGGAACCACTGGTGAAAAGAATAAAAACATAGAAATTAAAACAAGTCATACATATAAACTTTGTACGAGTTCTACTTCACAATAACGAGTCGTTCTTCATTGCCTTTGTGCAGGCGTAGCAGTGTGGCAAGTGTGCTCAAACATCATCAAAGACCTCGTGTTTTAACGGAAAGTCGCGCATGCCTTAAGAGAAGTCTAGATTGTGGCCTACTGAATCCACGGCATAAACACAACCAAGTTTTAATATGACGACAAATTGATGTGGGAATGCAAAGACTTCTCAAATCGCTACAAGTCATAACATAGTCCTCCATTTCAACGACGCCCCAACTTGTTTGCAGGATTGAGAAAAACAAACGGTCGCTTGCAATTAAAAAGCAAGACTCTTTTTCACGAACACGTGTGAACAATATTTGACTACAAATTTGACCGATATGTAGTAAGCCGAGCGGATCGAATAAAAAAAATGGCGTTTTGGTCCAGGTGTTAACGTTCCATTGTTATGTCTCGTGCACGGCAGCCATGCCAAACGGTCCATTCCATACGTTACCTGTAGTTGACTTGGTTTTAAAAGTCGCAAACTTTGCCAGCATATCCTTGCAGCCTCTCAACACAACAAGCGAGCGCTCTGAAAGCTTATTTTAACGGCCAAGTATTGTTCTCACCTACCTGTGTTATTTTTTAAGTGCTCCAAGGACGATCTCCTTTCAAGTTATTGTCTGTTCAACCCGCCAAATGAGCAGCCCCGCGCACAGAATCGGATTCGTGACGTTGGCTCAGCTCTTAACGTTGATTGGTCTAAATCGACCAATCAGCGAGCTGTGACGTTGTAATAACAATGTTAGCGAAGGCACGTCACAGCAAAAGAAAAAACACTTCTAAACTTTTAACCACACAATTAAACGCTTTCACTTTTTCCACAGGCCTGACATCACCTGTTGTAACAAAACTGTTAGAAAGGAGATGGTAAAGATCTTAATTATTGATTTAGCCTCACGTTTGCATGCTAATTAATAAGAATAACACATTTGTTTAGCTGCCTTTTGCTTGAGCCCTCATAAGTACATAGTCCATCCACGAAGAGATATTACTACAGGTGATGATAGTTGAAAATAATTTGCATTAAACTTTCATTCATAACCTAAATTACAATATTGGTCCAATCAAATTTTAGTCTGTATGTGCTGCCATGTCAATATAATATTTGAAGGGCATTCAGAATCAGTAGGTCTTATAATCTCTATAACTTTATATGAGCTATAGGAGTGTTTCTTTAACCAATCAGATTTCAAATTCATCCTTGCAGGGCCAGATGACTGACCCTGGAGGACATCAACAATTTTTCATCAGGTTGGTCAGAGCAAGCCAAGCCAATTTGACTAGAAAAACAGGTCTGTAGCAATCTACACACACTATTACATTTAGAATCAGCATCTCTGGTGAGTATTTTAATTTAGTATTATCCATATTATTTGATAAATATGGAACTCATCCAGTTGGTGTTTGTGGTGTGTGTTATATTAGGTTTTTGTGTCAGTTTCTTGAAGTCTGAGGTCCAAATCTGCAGCCTCAGGCCACCACTGATTTGTCCTTCTTTCAGTTTGTATTACATATAAGCATAGAGTATTGTGAACGCTCGCTGTAGCATACTGCATAATGTATGTCATAAATAGATCGTGCAGGAACTGATGTATGCAGACAAAGTTGACACCTTTAAAATGACAAATTTTGAGAATGTGAAAATATATAACTAAAGCAATCAGTATGAATTTGATCGTCTTCCCCTTCTTCCAATCAAAGTCACATCGCAACCATGTGGAAAAGATTAATTATCTTTAGCGATTATCCTGTGGTGACCATCACAAATGTATTGTTTACAATAGCTTCAAAATGCATAGTTTATCAAAATTACACATATTATGAACATGACTAATAGTTTTGGTTTGGGTTTTTTTAAATTAGGGAAGCACATTGCATAAGAGACAGCAGATGATTGCCATCTTGGCGCTCACTGCTAACATAGACAGCAGTGACAAATTTCTGCATTTCTCTCCCTTGCAATCAAACAAAGGCCCAATTCTCTGGTCGTCTGAAAAATTATCCTGGGCGAGTGTCCTATAGTGTGTAGTGTGTTAAAAGTGTTTTTAATGTTGTTGGGCAGCACGGTGACTAGTGGTTGGCATGTTTGCCTTACAGATCTAGGGCTCAAATTTCAGCTCTGGCTTTCCTGTGTGAAGTTTGCATATTCTCCCTCTGCTTGTGTGAAGTTTGCGTGTGGTGACATTATTTAAAAAATAAATAGGAAAGCAGAGTACTCGTAAAATTAGCTCACGCGTGAGTTAATATTACTGTTTTAATTTAAATAACCAAATAAAAGTACATTTATTATCTATATTCGATTAATTGTGCAGCCCTTCTACAGTTTTAACAGAAAGTATATGGGTTGGCAAATATGGTGACATAATTACAAAATAAATGGGAAAGCAGAGCACTCATAAAAATTAGGGCATAAGTGAGTGAGTACTACTGTTTAAATTTAAATAAATACAAAAATAAAAATAAATTTATTACGAATAGAGAGGTATTGTATCACTTAAAAAATTGCTTTTCATTGGAGGTATATTATCAGTTAATTTAATCTCACACCAGTAGGTGGCGACATTTTACTGAACAGTAAACACTTTTCTGCCTTCCTCCAGATACACACAAAAACGACGATCACCCTGTTTGTCTTCAGACAGCTGTACACGGAAGGCGGCGAGAATATCCAGCTAACCGCAACATTTTGACGTCATCATGGGAGCCTGTATGGCACTATGTTCTTTAGCCAGCTGTGTAAGTATTTCCTTTCAATTTTTGTAGTCTTTCTTGAATGTTTTAGCCCAAATTCAATCGAGGCTTCAGAACAACACACGACGCCACCGAAAAACGACTAACATTCGTTTGTGGTGTGAGCACTGAGTTTTGAAATGTGTATGTATGTATCTAACAAAAATAATTAGTGTGGGATCATTTCTGATTTTTATTTAGAAAAAATAAACGCAGATCTGACTTCTCATGTTTTCCAGGAAGTTAGCTTAACAAGCTAGCTGTCGTCGACCATCAATTTGTAAGATTATGAGTTAATTTTTAAGACTTTATAATATCGGTTTTGACCAGTACGCTATTAAGATTTTAGCTCCATACACCTGTTTCGTGTACGGTTTAAAAAATTCCATCATTTTCTTGAATGACGATAATAATTGAGAAATACTTGTAAAACGCCCTTCTGACCAATGACCAACAGGTGGCGATCTCAGCGGTTGTAAAATGACGTCTTCGTTATAATCACGTGAAATTATTCGTCATCACATTAAGATGTCAATCTAATTAGCTTTACGGTATGCCCAGGTTTTACAGAAATTAGCAGCACCTTGTTGTATGTCATTACTAATGCAATTGCTTCTATGTGAGCTTTACTGTATTTTGGTTAACTATTGATGTGAAATGTCAAATTAAAAACAAATGTTTTCTGCAAACTCACAGGCTTCCTGTCTGTGTGGCTCCGCACCATGTCTGCTGTGTGGCTGCTGTCCCTCGTCCAATAACTCCACTGTCACACGGCTGGTTTTCAGCTTCTTTTTGCTGCTGGGGACCTTCGTGTCAGCCATCATGATACTTCCCGGAATGGAAACGCAGCTGCGCAAAGTGAGAGCCGTTGTTGGAACACAATTATTCTTGGCTTTCGACTGATATTCCTGACCTGTTTTGGGTATTTTGCTCTTTGAGACAGATTGTTGATTCGATTTTTGTTTTTGTTTTCCAGATTCCAGGATTTTGCTTGGGTGGAAGTACTATACCTGGCATTGAAAACCAGTTCAACTGTGATGTCATCGTGGGCTACCAATCTGTCTATCGCATTTGCTTCGCCATGACCTGCTTTTTCTTTCTTTTCTTCATCATCATGATTCGTGTCAAGAGCAGCAAAGACCCGCGTGCGTCTATTCAAAATGGGTAAATGTTGCAGCTGTATTCTACTCATATCACATGACTTAACTAGTTCAATGCCACACGTTTTCAGTCGTTAGAACCCCTAGATGGCCAGCCATTTAACAGCATTTTTTGTTTTTCTTTTTTTTGAGACCCACAAAATGCTATGGTCTATGATTATTTATATATTGAAACTATCAAATAAAGGAAACCACTCTTCTTTCACCAAGAACAAAAAAGGTTCTTAGTTTGGAGGGAAAAAAGCTTTGTGTAAAGAAACGTCACAAGCAGAACAGTGACTTTGATGTTAATATTTTTGCTTTTGTGACACCTCAAACGTATGAGCAGTGGTTTCACTCTAAAAACAGCTAAAACAACATTTAGGAATGCCTTTTGATAGTAAAATAGTCATCTATTTAGTGATACACAAGCACTCTATACCAGAATGGCATGTCAGCTGTTAGTTGCTGGTCACAAGACAACCTCGTCATCCTCAACACATTTCCAAGATCGTTGTACTTTGATTCCTTTATGACGCACATACTTGTTCTAACTTTCATAACACATACTCGGTGAATTATATGTTCCATGTTGGTGTTGGAGTTTATGCTTCAGATTGCCTGGCTAAAAGTCTGTTGAGTGCTGCTGCACGCCATGACAGTAAACCCCTCCTCATTCCACTATAAACAGCCGGTAAAAAGAAATGACTTTCAATTCAAATGTTGCATCGCTACCCTTTGTTGGCGGTTTGGCCACTCCTTAAGCGCTGAGAATTTAGAGAACATCACAGTCTTCTTAAAAAGAAATTAGAACGAATGACAAAAGTCATCCTTAGTACTGATTGGTTGATTCGAATGAGCAACTTAAAAGTCGTTCTTGGCTGTTAATGAGTTAAATGTGCATGTCATGTTTTTTTTGTTTTAGAAATATATCAAATGTTTACAATAGACTAGCACTGTGGTAGAATGTGAGTTTGCACCATTGACTGATTGTGTGTTTTAACTGTTTATTTTTCAGTTTCTGGTTCTTTAAATTTCTAATCCTGGTTGGAATTACAGTGGGAGCCTTTTTCATCTCGGATCCAACATTCAATACAGGTGCAAACAAAATTCCTTTCTTTAGTAACCGTCTCCTTTTCGAGAGGATGATATATTTTTTAAACAGTTAATCGTGTTTTTATCAGCTGTTTGTTTCTCGCTTCACAGTTTGGTACTATTTTGGACTAGCAGGCTCGCTCTTATTTATTATCATTCAGCTCATTCTCCTCATCGACTTTGCCCACTCCTGGAACCAATCGTGGGTAGAAAATGCTGAAAATAATGACAACAAGTGCTGGTATGCAGGTAAAGCAATTCCATTTCTGATTACTTCCTTGACATGGATCAAGCGCTGTAAATGTTCCATAAACATGAATTGACCCACATTTTCATGTGATTCCCAGGCCTGCTGTCTTTCACCTTCCTGAACTACGCCGTGGCTTTCACCGCTGTCGTGTTGTTTTATGTTTACTACACGCAGCCGGATGACTGCACAGAGCACAAGGTCATCATCAGCCTCAACCTTATCTTCTGTGTCATCGTCTCTATTGTCTCCATCCTGCCCAAAGTTCAGGTAGCTCATTTCTGAAAACATATCCTCATTTTTTTTTTGGGGGGGGGGGGGGGGGGTCTGATTTTTGTCGAGCTAAATCTTTTATCTCTAAGCACAACCTAAAATGTCTGTCCCAATTTTTTTGTCCAAATCTTTGTGTACACACATAGCTTTGAGGAAAACAGGTTTGTTTTCCTGTTGTTGTACAGAGTTAATATTGACTAGTGTGTTGCTTGCAGGAAGCCCAACCTTACTCTGGCCTGCTGCAGGCTTCTCTCATCTCTCTCTACACCATGTACGTCACTTGGTCCGCACTGACTAACAATCCAAGTAAGTCCCACACATTTGTTGCCAAGTTAAGTTCAGTGGATTCCTGGCCATTTCTGATACTCAACAGTCGACTCCCCTCCTAATGGTTGTATATGTTTGTAAAGCACTGAAAATTGTTCAGCAGGCTGAAGATGACAATTCTAAAGCAAGGGTAAACAATGAGTGGTGTCATGGTCATTAAGTCATGACCGAATTACATGAATGGAAATACTCGTTACATGTGCTATGTGCAATTTCAAAACTCAAGGAACTGAGGGATAAAACTGAAATATTGTTTTACAAAAGTAAATGAGGCCTGATTGGGCTTTTCTGCATTCCGAGAAGAAACCTGAGAGCTGCTTATATTGGGGTTAATAAAATAAGACTTCACAATATAAATAAATAAATACATTTTAAAAAAACAACATTTAGACAAACTGCAGAGAACAATTGCATTTACAGAATTGCTGTTGAATGTCAGAAAATCCACATTTTGAATTCCCTGGCACTTATTACTGCTTGCCATCAACACAAACTTGCAATACTGTTGGTTTTGTGAGGTTAACCCCTTTGGACCCATAGATGATTGCAGTGGACATGACATATTTACATGTCTAAACCAATATTTTTGGTTAATGTCAACACTTCTTGTTCATGATTGGATCCGAGCTAACTAAAAATTTGCATGAAGTTCATGTTAAAATTTTTACATATAAGCTTGGTAAGTTTACAACACGTTACAATCAAACAGTCAAAATCAATAAAATAAAAATAAAAAAGGCCCAGCAGGAAAATGCGGATCTGAAGGGGTCAAGACACGTTTCGAAGCATAATTTTTTAAATGTATTTCTCACTTGGTGAGAATCACTGGTTTACAGTGGCACTTTCCTTCTTCTTTTTTTTTAAAACCAGGTAGAGAGTTTGTAGCTGTATGGACCCCTTTTGTGCCATTTAAAAAGGTTTAGTCCTTCATGCATTATTTGATGTCATAGTGTAAATAGTTATGTCAAAAGTCAAGTCACTTTTTTAAATTTATTTTTTATTATTAATTTGTTCTATGTACCGCCACTGGTCTAAACACAGGTCTGAATAATGGTGTTTTTGTGGAATAAGCCATTTTTCCGGTCTTGGTCACATGACCCACACAAGTGGAGCCCGTGGGCACTTTTTGTATCAGTTTAAGTTGACGGCAGGTGGCAGTGCTCCATAAAATGTCCGCCCTTTTTGTTTTTATGAAAAGGGCTGGATTAGTCTTCTTAATTCCTATTCCACCAAAGCAATATGAAACAGAATATTGCTATATATAGTCAATATATTATAACGCTTGTTTAGACTAGTGGGGCATATTGTACCTGTGTGTGTGTGTGTATATTATTGCAAAGAGAATTTTTGATTTGACTTCTGCTTTAATATGCCTTCTTGAACTGGAGCTGACTATAAAGCCCATAAATGCAGTTCTGCAGATTCATAAGGTCAGCGCCATGTGTGTTTGTCACAATTCTCTAATCCATTGCGTGTGTTTGTGTGTGTGGTCTGATATCTTAGATCGCAAGTGTAACCCCAGCCTATTGAGCCTAGTGTCAAATGTCAGCACCCCCGCACCCAGTGAGAGCACACCAGGCCACTTGCAGTGGTGGGATGCTCAGAGCGTTGTTGGCTTGCTCATCTTTTTCTTCTGCACCCTCTACGCCAGGTATGTGTCTCCGGGAAGTCTGTGTTTTGTTACCTTTTCTTCTATTTGACCCTCCGTTTTCTCCCCTTGTGCTCCAGTGTTCGTTCATCCAGCAACACTCAGGTCAACAAGCTGCTGCAAACGGAGGAAAGCGGCGGCGAGGCCGGAGCGAGCTTTGTGGGAGAGGACGGCGTGCGCAGGGCTGTCGACAATGAGGAGGACGGGGTGACTTACAGCTACTCTGCTTTCCACTTTCACCTGGCTCTGGCGTCACTATACATCATGATGACGCTCACCAACTGGTACCTGTAAGTATGAGTTGCCAACAGATGGACTTAAAATTGCCTATATTGATAACAAACTATGATCCTAAAACACTATAATGTTATATCAAAAATAGAAACACACACTATGTAAATTGAGAGAAGGTGATGCCACATTTTTACAATCCAGAGAACTGTACCTAAAATGTTGTCCACCAGAGGGCGCACAAGCAGCTTGGTTTGGAAAAGCATTCCAATTTCAGATAAATGCCTTCTCTCCACTATGCTTATGTAATACATGTGTTTATGCATACATTTTGGAACTTGTTTCTCTTAACGGTGCTTTTACCTCTCACAGACCCGACACCAGCACCCAAGCCATGCGGAGCAGCATGCCGGCCGTGTGGTTGAAGGTTTGCTCCAGCTGGCTGGGTCTCAGCCTGTATCTGTGGACCCTTGTCGCCCCTCTCATCTTCCCTGACAGAGATTTCAACTGAGCAGCAGGTCTTTTCTTTTCGCTTTCAAGGCTGGCTCTTGCCATTTAAAGGGCAGCAAACCACAAATGGAGTGAAAATAATACAAGAAATGTGTTGAAATGTTGTTTTTGCCTTTGACATTCTACTTGTTTCGAGATGCTGTGTGATAATCAAGTGCAAATATTAATGCGCCAGGTTAATGGGAGCCTGAGCCACAAAAAGTTCTTCTATTTTCCCATGACTCACCTTGTTCGGTTTCATCCTATTACCTGATATGGCGTGACTGTGAGCTGTTATCTTCCTGCTCAACATTCGTTACCGGGCTATCACTTTCGCAATACCACAAATTTTTCGATGTCATGCTGAAGGCCAGAAACGGCAGACTTCCTGTTAAGCACGTCTGGATTTCCCTCCCTTTTGATTATTTCGAGGCCTATTTCAGTGCTGGGGGCAATGTGGGGAAACCTCCTTTGGAGCCCCCGCGAGAGAGTAGTGCAAAAACGAGATAAGAATAAAAATGGCACACCCCGCAGATGGTGACGAGGGTTTCCTTTTGCAACTCGCCTGTACACACATGCGCATGATTGCACAGCCAGAGAAGTAAACAAACCATACGCTTGATCTCAGATCTTTGTGGTCTGGTCAAGGTCATACATCCCTGATGCAACACCTTCGCCATGTCTGACTGTGTCTGGCTTTGTTCAGCCATGTGCAACCATCTGTACCTGCATAGCGGCAGGCACGCGACGTGCGCGGGGCTCCCCGTGTTCATGCATATGTCATCATTTCGAAAGAATTTAGAATTCACGCTGTAATGTGCAAAACTTACCAAACGCGTTTGAAAACTTGCCCTTGCTGTGATGTGGGTTGCTGGTGCTTTCAAAGTAATTGATGTCGTTATGTTGTGGTTAGATGCATTTCACTATGAATGAAGTGTCTGGTGTATGTGCAATGGGTTATTTCCATCCATTATTTTGCCCAATTGAAGACATTTTGTCTTGTTTAAAAAGGAAAAAAGTTATATATTGTACAGTTTTACAATCATCACCTGACTTAAGCGCGTTATCAAAGCCGAATTGCTAGTGTTTTATTATTATTATTTTAAAGAAGATGGAAAAATTCAAAATATTAAGTGCCTTCTTGTTCTCATTTCATTAACAACAGTTAATGCTGATGGATGCTTATTGCTGTGTAAACATGGTGAGAGGTCAGCTATTACATATAACACAAAAGCTCATGTACGTTATATATGTTGATTTTATTACAAATTAAACACTTTGACTCACTCTCTTTTGTAGTGACGTAGCATTAATTTCATAAGAACACTGTCGGGGTGTAGCTTTTGTTTACATCCACTTCTGGTCTACCAGTGATTCATCCATGGGTGCAACTGATTGTACCGAAAGTCTCCTTATCTGTGCTTGTCAATGCGATGCTAATGTGTTTGCTTTTAGATTTGCATTGAGGTCATGCTGTACAACGTTTGGGGCGCATGGTGGTTACATCATCATGTGACTTGCATGTTCTGGTGCTAATATTCAGACCTGTACATTGCAATTCCTCCGTTTATTATTGAAAACACTGCTTGTGATTAGCTGAAAACGGGTTATATTCAAAGTGTTGACACAAGTCAAACCAATTATGTTTTTATGCATCCCAACTAGTCTAAACATGGTCGTTTTTGAGTAAAGCGGCAACATCCACTTGTTTTTGTCAATCTCATTGGGCGGACATTTTGCCTCTTGCTGTTGACTGAAAATGACATCACTGTCACCTGTGTTTTTTTGCGTTTAGCCATGTGACAATTTCAAATTGAGCCGTGATTGGTTGTTACCAGAACCCCGAGCATCATCATAATCCAAAAACGCAATATTAAACAGTATACCATATTTAGACTAGTGGTGCTTCATAGAAAATATTGGGTTGACTTCCCATTTAATGTACTTTGTGACCAAATTTCCCCATGATCTCAACCGTAAACGGGCATAACTCTTTGCTTGTTTTTGCTAAGTACTGTACTGTAAGGCAGCACTTTCCTCCTCCATGGTGTTATTTCCTTCTTGCCTGGCTGCGAGGAAGGTTCCTGTTGGTTCTGGCTGCCATAATGGTGGCCCAGTGCACTTGGCAATGTGTGGAGTTGCACATGACACACTCCGTTCTGCAAGCTGACTTCTCAGCAGCACCACCCGCCGCTCAACCTATTCCACATATGTTCTGAATAGTGGCACTGTCACCATGCGTAGCTAATTTCCTCCTCTTCGGAGAAGACAACGGAGAGATGGCGGCGTACAGTTGGGTTAGACCAGGGGTCAGCAACCTTTATTGTCAGCACGGTAAATTTAAAATACAAAACAAAAAACAGCTTTGAACATTGTGATGAACAATCATGGACATATTTAAATTTTTTGCCTCTCTAATTCCTTTTTTGGACTTTTTTTGTTTTTTACATTTTCTTCCTTTTTTGCTATCAATTTTCTGACATTTCTGGCATTCTTGCAGAGATGACAATTTGGGGGATTTCTTTCTCATTTTATTGTTTTTTTTTTTTTTTTTTTTAAATCTGACTTTTTTAGCGATTTTGTGTACATTATATGATCATTTTTGGGGGTTGACATTTTATATTTTTTGAATGTTTTTTTCCCTGCCTTTATATATATATATATATATATATATATATATATATATATATATATATATATATATATATATATATATATATATATATATATATATATATATATATATATATATATATATATATATATATATATATAATTTTGGGGCAATTCCAAACATTTTATGGTAATTTTCTGCCTTTTGTTTTGGGACATTTTATGGTTGCTTTTTATTGTTTTCTTATCTACTTTTTTTAAATTAATTTTCTATCTTTTTGGGCAATTTTGTGTACATTATATGGTAATTCTCTGCTCTTTGGATCTTTTGGGACATTTTTAGTTTTTTTTTCTTTCTTTCATCTACATTTTTTCTCTTTCTGGCAACATGAATTAGGACTCTGACATTTATATATTTTAATATTTATGTATCCAAATCCATCCAATCGATATTTTATATAAAAAAAAAATATATATATATATATATATAATGTTTTTTATTTTTATTTTAAGAGATCCACAGGGAGCCAAAGGAGAGGGACGAAAGAGCCACATGTGGCTCCAGAGCAGCAGGTTGCAGAGCCCTGGGTTAAATAATGTAGCAAGTTGCAACACCAAATAACTACTTGTATCTCAAGTTCTGTCTTTTATTTTTGCCTGTTGTGAGTGACTATTGAGACATCCCTAAGAACCCAAATTGTAAAAGTACACGATGCTACATTTTTCAGGGTGAATAGTTCCCGTCTGCACATTATACTCTTCAGCTCCTCCATGACCTTGCAATGGCTGGCTGCAAATCAGAAACAATCACTGTTTTTCAGACTGGAAATCCTGTCTTGTCCCCTTTCAACAGCGCGCTTCATTCACATTGACAAGGTACGTGTTTCCGGGACCCTGGGTCAGACGCTCTGTCCATTCTTGCGCAGTCATCACGGAAACACACAGATATTGTAGTAAACAAACCAGTGACATTAACCCAGAAGACAAAACAAAACATTTAAATCACTTTTTATCTGCTGTCTGATCTTAACAAAACTCCGCTCACTTATTTCTTCATTTCTCATTTTGCAATCAAATCCGAATGTGTTTTTTTAGAGCTTCAATAATTCTTTGCACTGTTTGAAATGTAAGAGCCTGTGCGCGCAGCCAACAGCATCCAGGACGAATTAGCTCAACGTCGTAAATTACGCTTTTATTTCCACTGTTATCGCCACATCCACAAATGCGAGCTCAGTCATTCTCCCAGGAAAGATTGAAGTCATTTGCTTTGGCCGTTGACTCCGCTGTCATAAATCCCACCTTCATTTCCTCTGTTATCATCTGATGCAATTTGTCGCTGTAATACGAGATCAGAAGCTGCAACGTGCTGATTATGAACCACTTAGTGGAGCTCCGCAATCGTGCTCAGTTAAGTATCCTGGGATTTTTACTCATACATCCACTTTATGCTGGGGTTTACCCTGACCTCAATCTTTGCTCATTACGCAGCGACGAAAATGTCAGGCAGTGCTGTCTCTGGTTATGATTTTTAAAATATTACTACTTCAGAGAAAACGTTGGATGCCCAAGTGCACGTGAGGTGTAAACTGGATAATAAAAAATGGGCTCTACAACATTTACATTTTATGCGTGTGTTGAGGCACCACCCAAATTTGAGAGATGTTAAGAAATGTATTTACTGAAGTTGCTTAATTATAACAAGCTAGCTAACTAAGTTAGCTAACCATACAGTAGGCCTACTTTGTAGAAATGTAACAATTTATCAGGAAAAAATACAGTACACACCCTTTTGCCTAAACAATTGTTTAATCCACCTGCAGTACAACAGGTTTTTTTTTTTTCAAATCTTCAGAGAGTTATTTGCTATGAGGTATTTGTACTATCAGTAACCAGTATGAAAGTGTGAAAGCTGTAAAAAAAAAAAAAAATTTTTTAAAGGGATACTTGACTCATTGAGCCATTTTCAGCAGTAAGTTAATTTTGTGTAGAATTAATTTGAAAACGTCCTTATTTTTATTTTTGCACTCTCACAAACATGGTCTCCCAGGCGGGGAAGTGAGCCCACGCCAACCTGCATCGTAGGCAAGTGACGGTCCCACTCTGCCACCTGGAGCCCTTTTCATGTACAATTAATACCTTTGAAAACAACATTTTTCCGCTCGCTGTCGACTGAAGATGACATCACCTGTGCTAAGGAAATAGGTTACTAACGATCAATCACGGCTCACCTGTTTTCTGGGTTTGGTCAGCAAATAATAAAATATTAAATGTTTGTAAAAAAAAAAAGAAGTTATCACATTAATTATAGAAAGAATATTAACTTCTTACTGTTGACAACGGCTCAATGAGTCAAGTGTCCCTTTAACACACCTGCGACCAAGTAACACTAACGAATCACATGATAATAGGGAGGGAAAAGGGACAAACTGCTCAGTTTGGACATTTTCATTTAGGGGTGTACTATCTTTTATTGCCAGATGTTTAACTATTAATGGCTGTATTTTGAGTTACTTTGAGGGGGAAAAGTGCCATTTCGTCAGTGTTGTGTCATGAAAAGTTCAACTAAAATCTGCAAAAAATGTGAGGGGTGTACTCAATTTTATGAGATACTGTACATTGTCGTCATGCAGTACAAAATTAGAGATTCATGACAGAACAAATGGAGGACGGACGGATGAATGACCGACTCGGCAAGTGTGCTAAACATTAAGCCTGTATCTTACAAAAGGTCAAAGGGAGGTCAACCCTCACTGACGGGTTTCCCTCCTTTGAGTCCAGAGTGAATAACCTAAAGAACTTCCTTTCAACTTTGACTGTGTTTGTCATTTTACTTCAACTTGGCAATCCCTGACTGCAGTGGAAGCGCTCTGTGTGTGCTTGTAGGACACTCCACTCTCCAGCGTGCATGCTAACCCCCCCTCCCGTCCCACCTCCACCACAGCTCAGAGGCGCAGCTGATGCAGTTATATAAGTTAGTGCAGTCGGCGTCTGCTGTGAGCCAAATGCCAGGCCAGTCTGGTTACATAAGCCTGTCAGAGTCATATTGTAGCATGCAGTAGGGAACGCTCACGCCGCCGCGGCTTCCTGCACGCCTCCCATCTCCTCCTCTTGTCTCTCACTTCCTCCCACACATCTTTCCTTTTTGCTCTTCTATTTTTCAAAAAACAAAAACAAAAAAAAAACACTTTTCCTTACCTTCTTGCCATGGCGGTCTTCTCAACACCGGGAAGAAAGACAGCGAGTACACAGGCGTCGCTGATAATATAAAAAAAGTGTGGCTGTTTGTTTGATATTTACATGGAGTAGACTGTAAGCTTATGTCGTGGTGGTTAATCCATTTTTGGACAAGGTGTGAGGCAGTAAAACTGTAAGACACTCTAATGAAATTAATGAAAGTTATTAATATGAACTATTGGGGCACAAATTCCATTTATTGAAATGTAATATTCTATTTTGAAAAACATTTTCGCATACTCAATTTATTTACATTTGAATTTTCAAGCATGTCAAGGGGTCGTCTGAGGTCAACTACAACTAGATGCAGTTCTCTAAAATGTGACCGGGGGCTCCACACAGACATAAAAGATGTTTAAAAAGCACCTAAGGCACTTAAACTCTATCTCAACCTCTATAAATCATCAGGAAACAATAAAAGTACAGTGTGGGTAATGTTGATTTTTCATCACATGTAATGTGGCCATTTTGCCACTTGCTGTCGACTAAAGATGACATCACAGTTGCTCAGGCAACGACCAATCACAGCTTACCTGTTTTTCTGAAGCTGAGTTGTGATTGGTTGTTACCTGTGAAAATGTCCGCCTTCTGTTATTGATCAAAACTACTGGATTTTGCTGCTTAACTCATATTCCACTAACACAATATCAACCAGAATGCCATATTTAGATTAGTGGGGCTGCATAGAACATATTATTTTTGGGGGGTTGACTTCCTCTTTAATCATTTAATTAGTCCGATAATTAATCAGTTAGTTCATTTTTGTTATGTCCACAGGTACCATGTTGGTGACCCCTTAAATTCCACTTTGAATCACAATTCTTAAACACAACACGACACTTCAGATGATTCTTTATTGACATCTTTGTGAGAACATTTTCAGCATGACAAGACATCAGTACACAGTGAGGTCCATAAAGGCACGCTTGGATTCGTTTAGTGTAACCAACGTCTACCTCACCAAGTACTTCACGGGTGAGCTACAACCATGGGCCCTTTCTCGAGTTCAACATCGGTGACCTCTCCTAAAGTAATAGACAAAAAATCTTGCAGACACGCCAACATTTTGAAAGATGTTGTATCTCCGCAATGACTTCTCTGGAACATTACCCGCGCTGCATTCGTACAGCGGTACTACTATGTCAGTTCCAGCTCACCAATATATAGTTGATAGTGATTAGTTTGTGAATTTAAAGTGTATTAATAAATGGTTGTCATCGTCCTTTACAGTCATTTCCTTTTCCTTTGTCAGACTCCTGGCCCTTGAGCATAGCCAAAGAAGCTCTTCAGATTTTTATTTTATTTTTTCTTAAATAATGTTCTTTATGACTTTCTGTCATGTCACACAGATGGAATTAAAAAAAAACTACATCTACAAATACTTAGCAAAGGTTCCTCACTGCAACTATTCCACCTTTAGCATAGGTCACTCCTAACCAACCTTTATATAAGGAAAGCAGATGTTTGTTACCCTCATTACTTAACGGCCAAAATATTTAAATCAACAACCCAGTGATTAATTTTACCACAGTTTCACACTATAGAGACGTATGTCAGTATTAGGCCTACTTGTTATTGCACGATAACAGCATTTAGCAAAAATGGAGTCAAGTTCATGTGAAACGCGGCTGGCTTTACTCGTGTTCAAAATAGAGCGCCTTTTCATCATGCCTTGACTGGATGATGTTTTTCTTAAACGTTAAGTAAAGCCTGTATCTCTCTAAATGACACAGGCTTGCAAGAGTGAGCGACTGAGCGCACGTGAAGTAGCGAGTGTTGCTTTTTCGGTATGCTTCGTTCAATGTTGCAAAATGTTGCAAAGACACTCGCCACGCACTCTCCAACCCTCTTTACGCTCTCAAACCGTTTTTTCGTGTAGCAGGGATGCTGTTCATGTAAAAGAAAAAAGAAAAGAAAAATCTGAAAAAAAAGAAGATTCAGAAATATAAAAAAAATATTCCGCAATTGAATTTTTTTTAATTCAGAAAAATAGAAAAATTACCCTAAAAAAAAAGAAAGAAAAACGGGCAACATTTTCTATAAAACAAAACAATTTTTTTTTAAAAAGAGAAACTTTTTTTTGAGTGAATGCAGTACGCTTTCGTAGTAAACCATCAATCTTTAAGGGCAATATTAGAGGATCAGTTGGCAATGAGAGATTATTACATTTGTTTTGGAATCAATGTTTCTGGTATATTTGCCTCTTAGGAAATGAGACATATTTTTTTTCCTGTTTTTTTTACTATTACTGTTATATTTAATATTCACGTGTTTTCGCTTTTCTCTTTTGGGCTACTTTCAAATCTCAGATAGATAGATAGATAGATAGATAGATAGATAGATAGATAGATAGATAGATAGATAGATGAGCTTTGCATGAACCTCCATCTGTAGCTAATTGGAATGAACAGTGCAGTACAGCCGAGTACAGTATTATCGTGAAGTGCTCCTCCCGCCAGTGGCTGCTGTGTCCTCATGAATATTCATGATGTGGGCGGGAACGGGCCAGCCCACTGGAGGAGACTGAGGGGGGCGGTGCCCACCGGACCTGCGGTGCGGGGTGGTGCGGAGCCACGGAGTGTGTTCTGCGTGATGTTGTTTTGTTGTGGCCGTCAGCTGAATGTGGACCCGCTGTCCGCTCTGACACCGCGGCGGGAAGCCCCCTGACCCCCCTCGACCCTCCCTCCCTCCCTCCCCAGGACCCACGGGCTCGGAGAGCGGCTCCATCCGGCGCATCACAAATCCAGGAAATGCGGACCGCTGGCCCGTTCGCCGCCGGATAAATGGCTGCAGCGCTCGTACAGTAGCAAACTGGTAAATATAAACCCCGCTAACACGGCGCGTGTGTGGCTTTTGTTGTGCTTATGGCAGCGGGTCGTCACGGTGGGTGCGAAGTTAGTGGCAGAATGACGTTGACGCTTCCACATGCGGGCAGTGACATGAAGTTGGCTCGCTCGTCTTGTACATGAAACGCGATGTAAAAATTAAATGCTGATATTGTTTTTTTTTTTTTTTTTTTGGGACGAGGAGAACAGGCAAGATGGGCACCGCAGAGCAGTCGATTTAGGGTTTTGGTGAGGCGATCCAAACTGCTTTCAACCTTACGTTTGCACCATATTGAATCAAACCTGCAATTGGATCATCCCAAATTGAGCAGGGAGCAACAGTGCATGCAAGATGGCTCTAAAAATGTAAACCTGTCAACTTATTTGTTGTTGACTACACCTACACATGACACATTTTTACTAGATGACGTCATACTTTTGCTTCCCAAATGATTGTGTGCTCGCCTTGACTCAGTGCTTCAGGCTTATTCTCGCTGGATTATGTAAATAGATTTGAGTGAGATGTGTGCCATGTGAGGGGCTTGCCTTGAAACATGAGCTCATATTTGTGAGGAACATCTGTCCTGATAACAGGTGGATTACTGATAGGGGTCTTCCTCAGGGCAGGTCAACTTTTATTGTTTACTACTACTACTAGTATTTGTATGGTCTGCCTGTCACAGGATGGTGGCTGGTTAGTTCCATGAAAACATACATTTCTAGTACTGAATACATCATTTTAACACCAACTCAAGTGAATTTACCCGAAGATCTCGCACCACAGATAAAAGGGGAGTTTGCAGAATCCACAACACCCGTGGAAGAACAATTTATCAGAGACAGGAGGCGTGACCGATGAGGTGTCAATCATTTGCTCCACATTTGTGGGCACTTATAGCAGGTAACTGGCACACCCTCATAGCCTTGCATCAGCCTGTTAGCTTGGGCTTCAGGAACATTGTTGAAGCTATTTTGGAATATAGTAACACTGTATTACAATAAATCATGCCACTAACATAGCAGCTGTGGCTAACATTGGCTAGTTTTGTATCATTAGCTTAGTAGTGCTAGCGCTGCTAGTTTGTTGAAGTTGGAACATGGCAGCGTTCTTTGTGACTAAAATTAAAAAAATGCACATCCAGATGTCTGCTAACAACTGGGCTAGCAAACAGAAGCAGAGTGACAGGATCCTAGCACGGACTTATATATGAATGGAATAAACAATGAAAATCTGTGGAAAAATAATAGAAGTTGTCAGTAAAAGTGGCAACATAAGATGGCCGCCGTGTGGCTTCAGCCACAAGGGGCCTATTCATATACTGTAAGTCCGTGGATCTAAGGCAGCTCAGAGTTTTCAGAAGCGTCGCAGAATTAGCAACATTTCTGCTTGACAGGTATGCTTCATACATTATTTTTGATTTGTAATTTCCATAAACATATAACTTCATACAACATGATTTAGTGCTATAGTAACACACTGTATTACAATAAGTCATGCTACCAACATAGTAGCTGTGGCTAACATTGGCTAGTTTTGTATCGTTAGCTTAGTAGTGCTAGCGCTGCTAGTTTCTTGAAGTTGGAACATGGCAGCGTTCTTTGTGACTAATTATCAAAATCAAATCTTCCGGAGTGGTTTTTAAAGCGAAAACTCACACTTTTTCTTTTAAACAGGTCCACTCTAAAACATTGGAATGCCTCTCTTCAAACACTTAATTTCTTGATACAATATTATAGAATAAAATGACACACAAATAGAATTGCTAGTTATGCATTCAATTCCTATTTTAAAAACTCTCAATGTCCATCAACACACATCAGAGTGTCAAATGAAACTCTGGTTGTTTATAAACAACCCTCCGACTCTTTATTGAATTACAGTATTTATTTTTATCAGAAAATACTATTTATATACACTGGCTTGCGATAAAGAGAGTAGCTTTGCTCTTAATTGGTATGATTTGCTAATTCATCGCAAAAAAATATGGCCGTAGGCGTCCTTCAAAAAGGTCAGGAAACTATTTAAACTAACTTTTTCCTGAGCTGTTAAGAATCAAATAAAATCCAATTTAAACTTCAACTAACTCAACTACACATTTGCTACTGTATATAGGTACATATGCTGCACATATGTATGCTAGGAGTTTACAAATAAACTATACTAACGAGCCTACAGTATGTCACCCTCACAATTGTAGGAGTCCAGGAATAGAAAAGTGTTTCCCAACTTAAATTAGAAAAATGTATTTCCTTTCTTAGGCATTTCATTGCTTTAATTGCTTTCATTGTAATTGTTTTAATTGGCATATTGTTTTTTGTTGTTGTTGCCAACATTTCATGAATAGTATATTAATATATTTTATTTGCTTGTAATGCAACATTAAATGTCTAAGTTGTCCAATACCTGTAGTTTAATGTCCTACTAGGAAAATGGGAAAAACAATAAAAAAATCCAGAAAGCGAATTAGATTAAGTTCTACATAAAATTTGAATGCACCTAATGGCTCCATTATCCAATTAGTTTGTCATTCATTGAATAGTTTACAATTAATTGTGTCATTTTTGCAGTGTCACCAACGCTAGCTAAAGAGTTCACACTAGTGTGAAATAAGACTTCTGACGATTTGGAGAAAAAATGCTCTGTGGGTTTTTTGTTTTATGCCGTTGAGAGCAGACAATCTGCTTTCAAATCACACTAATGTCAAATAAGTTATATATTTGAAGAATAAACTAGAAACAAATGAGACTAGAATTTGCTCAAATGCATGTTGACGAGCCACAAAGCTTGAGGGAGAATGTCCTATGGACAGATAAGTCCAGACGGGAACATTTTGGCAAGTCACGTCAGCTCGATGCTTGCAGACACAAGAATGAAGCAGGCAAAGATAAGAACACTGTACCTACACTGAAACATGAAGGTGGCCTATTTATCATCTTTTATTTTCTACATCTTATGCCCAGTATCTTGAACCTTTAGCAGAGGTGTGTAGTAATGTTACACCGCTACAGTTATTCAAGTAACTTTTGGGAGAAATTGTAGTTACTGGTAGTTTTAATGCAACATACAGAGCATAGCGCCAACTACTGCCAAAGAGCATCCGTTTTTTAACCTTTAGTATCAATGGCTGGTATCGGCAGCCTCCACGAGTACCTGATACTTTGACAAAAAAGCCAGGCATCGTGCTGATACCGATCCTGGTATCGTTACTTGCCTACCCCTAGTCATAAGTAACTGTAATGTGGATTATTATTTTTTTCTTTCTTTTTACATCACAACAATCTGGCGTTTGAACAGGGGTGTGTAGACTTTTTATATTCACTGTGACTGTACCCATGTCTCAGTGAGCTTATTGTGCTGTGGAAACAAAATGGTATAAGACCATTTCTTAGGGATTCATTTATCCTAATTGATGTTAATATGTACACATTTTATTTATCATGTTATTTAATGACTCTTTTATATAAAGTGATATTGTTCAGCAGTATCAGAATTTGCTGATTTATATTTATATATTTTTTATTTCATTTGATGTTCATGCTCTGATAAAAAAAAAAAAAAGAAGCAATTGTAAGTTACTCACCAGTTACTCAGTACTTGAGTAGTTTTTCACCGAGTTCTTTATTTTTTTACTAGTTGGACTAGTTAGGACTAGTTTGTACTTTGACTTGAGTTGAGTTTATAATTTGAAAGTAATAGTACTTGAGTACAATTTGTTCAAACAAATATTAAGTTAAGGACGCACTCATTGATCTCCTTCATAGTTTGCTTCTTAAAACATAATTATATCGGCCCCGATGAGTTAATTTTCAGTGCATTTTTATTTGATTATTCCTTTGGTCACTTTCAGGTTATTTCAGTGATCATTGCAGCTTTTTCTTTCTTTAATGGAAGCACAACTAACAATTTTGTCCGCGTGTGCATAAGCAGCTACACATGCAGTCCCCAGCATTTTTGTGTAAAAGCCAATCCTCGGGGCACTGCTGCGGCATACCTCCTCAGCTCTGTTCTGTAAGTGACTGCACAGAAATCCAGTACAGCATCGGGCCACAGTGGTGAAGGGGGATGAGTGGAGAAAGGCCAATATGCAATTATTTCTTATTGAATCAGCACAAAGCGGCAGGCTCACGGTGTGTCGCTCTTGTCTGGATGGAGACCACTTGTGGTGCCGGCTGAAGAAAGGCGCTAACTCAGCAGGCGCCCCAAGGAGTACGTTGTTCTATGTGGCCTTTTTGGAGAAAAATTGACATCATAATGCAGTGGATCCTTGAAACATCCAGGAGGTACTGGAGCCATTATTGCTATTTATGGTTTCAACATTGTTCACAAGAGCATGGGTCTTTTTAAAAACACATTTTTCAACAAGATTTGGCCTTTTGCTCACACACAAATTGGTGGCTGCAGTAGTTAAGTAAGGAACACAGTCGTTGGTTGACTACATTTGTTAATACAGTGTTTGGGAAAACAAAATATTATATTATTTTAGGAAATAGTGGAAATTGAAAAGCTTTCTTTCTTTCTTTCTTTCTTTCTTTCTATCTATGCACTGTTTCTACTTTCTATATAAATGTAGCAAGTAGCTGGCCCGCTACCCATTACTCGTGTTTCTTTAATTGGTCTTATAGTTGTATGAATTCCAAGTGTAGGGCTGAACGATTTCGAAAAAAAAACCAAATCCCCCCCCTCGATTCTGTTCAATAGGGATTTAATATGAGATATGACACAACTAATAGACTTATCTGTATTATAATATCACATTTATTATACATAAATGTTTTGGTCTTTTAGGTTAGTTGTACACTAAATTAAAGGCAAATTAACTAATTTAATATGAAAGACAGCTTATCTACTTCAACATAAGTAAGTCATATAATGCAAACAAATCTGTGGCTTTATTGCTTTCAGTTTTCATGTTTCATCAAACAATGACATGTAAAGGTGGACTGCAGAGCACTGAACTTATCTAGACACAATATAAATAAATAAAACATACATATTCACATTAGAAAAAAAAATAAAGCCCACCAACCGGCTTACTTTTTTTTTTTTCCCCAAATGTTCCGAAACGAAACTGCAGAGACACAGGGAGTCAGTGAGCGAGGTTGTGTTGAGAATTGAGAAATTGGCTAACTTGGCTAAGTCGACCAAAAATATTTATGCCTTCAAAGTATTTACTTCAACTTTTTAATTAAACTATTTAATAATTGTAATAAAATATTTGTGGCACCTGGAACCTTGTTTGGCCACTGTCCGTGTTCACCGCATGGATATTTGTTATTGACGTACACACTCAGTCTGGCTACCACTGAGGAATACAGATAGAAAAAAGTTGTCTAAGGTTTGGGGTCGCTTTAAATTAAAAAAGGACAAAAATAAACTTCTATGTAATCACTGCAAAGTGGAGCTGGGATAGCTTGAAGAGAAAGCGTCCACATGGGAATTCTAGCTTGATGTGTATGCCCCGCGAGCTAGCCGGCGCTTATAACTAAACTAATTATTATCATTATTCTAACTCATTAGCTAATGAAAATATAACCTACCATTGCTAGTTAGTACGGACTAGTTTGTAAACTACACTCATGTATTCATTTTACAAATGACACTTTTTGTGAGTGCCACACACTCTTCATTTGGAAGCTTCACCAGCTAACTTAGCTTAGCATAGCTTGCGCCCTGCTTCTCTTATCGCCACATTGCTAACTGAAAATTCTAAAAATATCCATCCATCCATCCATTTTTTAAAAAGATTATTTTTGTGTTTGTGTAGAATCTCAGTCATTGACATCATGGTAAACAGAAAAGGTTGAGCAACTGGACTCAGCAATTACGGTATTAGTCAAAACGATATTTGTGTATGCTTTCAATGTTCTTCTCTTCTTAACATCCTTTAGTGAGGCTGCTCCTTCTTTTGGAAAAAGAGTTGCAAAAAGGCACAGAAAAAGAACTCATGCGCAGAGTTGATCCTGTGATGCTTGCGGCTCTGAGTTCACGTGAGGTAACCTGGGGTGTTGCGCAATATGCTGACATCTCAAAGGCGTTTGACTAGTGGAGATTGCAAATGGTTGCTAGTCTCCTTTCTGAGCACTATCTATGTGCACTTCTGTGTGGCATCAAATCCCTCGAACCACTTCAGAGGCTGGACTAGGTTGTACTTCCTTTTCATTCTGACATCGCTCACTTGCCCTCATGTAAAACGACTGGGTCCTTTGTCTGGTATAATGCATGCAAAATAAATATAAACATAACTTAGTAAAACACAACGTTTTCTCTCGGGATTGAAACAGAATAATACATAGAAGTGGCGAAAGTACTTGCACTGTATACTTAAACGTAGACACTTGTAGAAGTAGATTTTGCTGCTGTATCTATCACAATTTAAAATGGACCAAAGGTAAAAAAAATATTTTTTTTAATTGTCTGATAGCTTGAAAATCACGTTATGTCTCATTTGGTCAAGAGCGATCTAGTGTTGGCTCGACTTTTATGCTGTCAGATCAACATGTTCCCATAGCTTTGCTAATGTTAAGAACTGAGTAGCAAAAATGCTAAATTAGCTAAAGAAAAGTTCCCTCACTTGTATGTGTTTTTTTTTTAGAGCAGATGGGAAATTTTGAAATTGCAAGAAGCTTGTGGTTTTTAGGCCGGCACAAGACAACACGTTCGCCACGGGCCATTCTTGTAGCCGACCACATCAAACGCTCCTTTCCCTTTTCCCAGATATCAAATATAGGGCTTAAAAATAAAAAGTTCTCAGAAAAGTGACTAATCAGTAAGAGTACAGACATCGGAAAAATCTACTTAACGACAATAACAACCTATTTGTACGTTGTTACTTCCTTATATTGTGTTTTGCTAGCTTAAAATGTGCTTCAATGCATACTGTTAGCTATCCATTTTTAATGTTTCTATTTCATTTAGTAACAGAAACATACTTTGGGCAATTTGCCTGTGACACTGCCGATAACATTTTTCACCAGTTTAAGACTTTTAGCATGCACCAACTCTGCCACCACTTTGACGAACCAGCTTCTGATAGGCTAAAATAGCACTTTAGCCTATAAGTGTGTTTACATGAAGTCCAGACATTTAAATTGCCATTGGAGTGGAAATAGTTTTTTTTTTAAACCTGGAGTGGGCAAAATATATGTTCTTTAAAATACCCATATACATGTGGACTTGTTTTCATAATTTTACAGCAGAAAGGTTATTTTTAGGAAAGATGACTTGTCTTTGCTGTGGAACCTGTTTGCAACTGCTCCACTCTGACTGTTTATAACATAAACTCTGTGTATGAAGTATCTATTAGACTTGCACAATGAGTTTGTCCAGACACAATAAAAGTGAAATGCAACCTCGCTCTGATTACAGGAGACTTGAGCCAGTGTGTGCGGCCACCCTGCGTGTGTTCTTCCATGCCTCCCACTGGCGCAACACTTAAGATGGAAAGGGGGCACTTTTCTGCCAATTAACACAGCCACACTCTGTGCACTCAATTCCTTCTTTCACCTGGCATTCGCTCACTAATCCGCCACGCTGACTCAGCTTTGCAGGTGGCAACGTGTTGATATAAGTTCACCCGATGCCAACGGTAGAGAGGTCGTGTGGAGTTGCCGCCGCCTCAGACCTACCCTTCTCGTTCAGATAGCATGCTGATGGAAAGATCAGGGTTTTTTTTCCTTTTAGACATGGAGAGGGTTTGATTTTAATGTCATCTTTTTTTTCCAGGGTGTTAAACAGATGGTGTCGTGTCTGTGATACTGAAGAAAAAGTAAGCATGAGTGTTCAGTGACGGTCTGGCCTGCTTGACTGATTACTCAAAGCACTGAATGTGCTTGCGTGTGCGAGCACGCCAGACGTTTTTGTTTTCTTTCAGACAACATGCAACAACTACGTCACCTGTTACAAGGAAAATAGAAGTTAGTCAGGTCCTAAAAGTTCTGGTGACTTTTCTTTTAATGTACAGTATGGACAAGGAATGGGTGTATAACTTTCATTCAACTATGGAGGAAACAAAATTATTTTAATTTCCGAAAAGCAAATAGGGCTGGGAAGTTAATCAACATTTTATCGTGCTTTTGATTGAAGCATCTCCTGATCATAAAAACACAGAATCGAAAAACTATTAATGTGCCTAAAGGTGCGGTGTGTGTAAGCAAGTTCCTATGCTGTGAATGCACCCTGAATGCATCGTGTTGCTTGCTAGCGTACGTCACGATATTTATTGACACCCCAGTAAACACACAACAAAAAGAATTACACACATTGTATATTTAAATACAAGAAAGAGTTATTTTGAGGTACATCACCATCTTAATGCTAGCACCTAATGGAAACCCCTATTGACTAGCTCGCTAAAATTAGCATTAGCATATATGTCACGGGTAGGATTTAGTACTGCTACCTCCAAATAATAAAACTTTACACACAAATGATGTAGGAACATGTATGGACAGGTAATATAACAACACTCACTATATATTATTTCTATCTGTGAAAAACGAATTACAGTGTATTAATAAAGTTCCCCATTTTCTTCTTCTACTGTTTTTATCTTCATGTAGGTGTATTTCCATGTGTGCACCACATGGCCACTAAGGCCAAAGCATGCACAGCAAGAATGAATTTGAAGACATATATTGTTTTTTATTACTGTTGTTTTAATATATTATTGCTTTATTTATTTTTTATAAATGTCTTTTTTGGTCGTTCTTTTAGGTTATATTCAAAGTTGACTTTTGGTAGCTAAATTTAGCTAAATTTGGAATCATTGAATAATCGTTTACAATTGTGATTTCAGTATCATTAAAAAATATAGATTTTTTTTTCCAAACTTCCTCAGCCATAAAGTACAACAAAATCATAATAATAAAGTACAATTAATGATACATATATATTGCCATATTTTTCTTCTTCAGGCCACACAGTAGTTCAGACTAAATTGATAGCATGATAGAGCCTCCATTTTGTCTTTAAAAAAAAAAATCACAATTTTGCATGTGCCTGTGTAACGTTTATGTTGATCAAATGTTTCGTCAACCAGTTTCACATTCAATTTAGTTCAAGATAATAGTTTTATGTTACTTAATGTGATGGGAACTTTGTCATGTATGATCACATTTTAAACACGTTCTGCCCGTTTGACCCAAATATACATTAGTCCTACATTTGGCAAGATTGGGGTCAGTGAGCGCTTGTCCTGACCTCATGTCAACCTCTCACAATTGAAACGGGGACAAGGATATACAGTATGTGTGCTAGTGTGGCTGCTGGGCGCTTCCTCATATGTGCCAGCCTCGGTTATGTAATGTTATGTGGACAAGCAGACAGGCAGTGTGGGTTCTGCTGAGAAAGGACCGGCAGCAGTTGACTCATTGAATCTGTCCTTTCCTGAGCGTTAATCATTACCTGCATCTGCGCTGTTGCAAACTTGAATTGTTTGCTTTTGTCCATTGCGACAAATAAGTTGATCAGACAGTGTAATGTTGTTATGGCTCCGAGTCTTTTTGGTATTTTCACCAGAGCACAATGTGTCTGGCGTCTTATAATCTCCCCTGTGTATCTATGGGTCTTTTTTTGTGCGTGTTGACTTTCCACAGTGGCGACTGTTGTGTAATAGTGTGATTGTAAGCTTCTTCTTCTTTTTTTTGGTGTACACCGCAGGTATGTAAGAGAACGGCTTGGTCACAGAATGTCATTGTTGTAAGTGGGGAGGACGTGATCATGTAAGACATTGCACACCATGTGGACAAAAGTATTTGGACACGTGCCTCATACATACAGCTAAGAAAATATTATTATTATTATTATTATATATATTTTTTTATTATTATTATTATTATTATTATTATCATTATCACGGTCTGAAGATGCTATGTAAATTTATTAGCGATGTTTTCCAGACCAATGACATTCCAAGTACTGAACTCAAGTACTTCAATATGTTCTTTTCTTTTTTATTGTCAAGCTACTGCACGTCTCAGTTCTCTCAGATCTCGCCCAACTTTTGATTAATTGCGCTTCAGTATTTAAGTGCATTTTGTGTTGCTTAGCAGTGATGAAATTCTGAAGGCGGAAAACATTCTAGAGGTAATCTCCCATGGAGGACGTGTGATGAAAAATGACGCTGGTATGCGTGTGCGTTTATTTGTGTGCGTGTATTGATCAGTGATGCAGCGGAGGGATTGCGTTTCACCACTAGCTTGATGGATCTCTTCCAAATACTCACCCTTTTCTCTGCTTTGTTACATCCGATTTGCAGCCACACTTTCACTAATTGCAGCTGCCCGCTGAATGTCCCTGCGTGTAGATGCATGAAAACCGTATGGCAACCTGCGACCATGCATGTGGCTGAGTGAGCGTGGAAGACACGCCACCCTCCCTCACCTCTTTTTTTTGTCTCAGCGTATACTTTAAGGCGTCCCCGCAGGAACAAGACCTGAGGATTACGGGGGAGATTTCTTCTATGCGGGAGTCTAAGAGGCGGCTTTTGGGAAAGTCCTTCAAAGCTCGCGGTGCGTCTGATGAGCACATCTTGCTCATGTCCCCCAAAATTCCTCTTTCGCCTTGTGACTGAAACACACTGTTTGAACATTTCGTTCTTAGCTTGGGGATATCAGAACAGGATTTGATAAATATTTTTTTTCCTGATTTCATTAAGGATGGGAATTTCCTTGTTCAACTATGGTGATTTAAAAATAATAATAATTAGATTACTTACAGCAGAGATGGGCAACTTAAATTCTGGAGGGGGCCACATAGGACCATGCACTAAAATGCTATTTTAGATACTGTATGGATGTTAATCTCTTAACATATTTCATTTTTATTTTTCGTAGTACATTTCTCAATGCATGTGTAAAATATTAACTGTCCCAACACAACAACAAAGAGTTTGAAGCGGTAAACAAAATAACCACATACTGTGATTTAAAATTTCTCCTGTGCAAAGGTCTCGTTTGCATAGAAATGACCAATCAAGGACGGCACATAACTGCTGACAGCAAACAAAAAAATAAATAAACTAATTAATTAATTAAATATAGCTCACGCAACTTTAAATTTATTGAGGTTCTATGTTTGTCCTGCATCTAATTTCAAATCCTAAAAAAATCCGCTTATGTTGTAGTATAAGTATAAGACCCGGTGCAAGTGCACCTAAGCCATGTCTGCCATCTAGTTGTGAATGGTGATATTACAACTTAAAATATTTGCTGACCCCCCCAATATTTTGTAAGATTTTGTTTTCTTCCGGTTTCCGGTTCAGTATTTCTCTGACACTGAACTTCTGTTTCCCCGCCAGTATTCTCATATAGAACAGAATAATGGCTCCTGAAAGAGGCCCGCATTGACTATGTTTACATGCAGTCAATATACAGTTTAAGGTCAAAATTCAGTTTCCTGAAAGATTCAGAATAACCGATTCAGATGTGTGAGTAGACAGAACAATTTCAAATTTTCCTCAAAAACAATTCTTTGACCCTTTGTCTCTAGTTTTTCTCTGTCACTGGGAAATAAAATGTCATAGCTCAGTGTTTGAGTCCTACGTGTTGCATTATGTAACCCAACATGAAATCATCCAGCTATAAAATGTGCAAAAGGCATTATGAAACCCATAAGGAGGCCGGCATGTGAGGTGCGAGTGTGGGTGGCACGCATGTATTTGTTACTTACCGCAGTGTCTTCTGTTGGCAAGCTGTGTCTTACTTTGTCAGGTAAGGTCATTTAAAGAACGGCTCACTTTAGAAGCTGTTAATTATGCACACGTGTGGTTGACCGTAACTTGGGAAGGTTGTTTACTCTTCACCCTATTAAAGGTCAAAACCCAACAGATTTCTCTCAGATTTGTCCTTTTTCTTCTGGTCTAGTGATTCGTGGGACACTGGGCGGGTTTTTGCGGATATACAGTAAAGCCCTTAACGACACATAGTGTTCTTTTCCATTTTGATGTCACTTCACACCATGAGGTGTATTTACTGTACTACGTGTGTTTATGTACACTGCACAGGTATGCCCTAACATGTTTATATACATTAAATGCATATGATATTTTTGCTGATGCGTCCATATTGCCGCCCCAAAGCGAAGGCGGCTGTTCAAGTAATTGAGGGTCAATATTTGCCCGAGTGTTCCCTCAGACAACTTTCCTGGCTTGGTCTAGACAGGACACAGACTCCCTCTGTGCTTCAGTAAAATTGGAGGGCCTGTCATATTCTTGGTCTCACTTTGCCAGACTGATCTGACTTCTTTAAGTTCACAACATGAAAAAGCAGTGGTTATTCAGAGAGATATGGAAATTCCCTTGTTTTTGCCAGAGCCACCAAAGGGATTAAAGTTTGCAAAACCCATCGGCTCACTCGCGGAACCTTTGGATGTAGCTAATTAAATTCAGCCAGCGTAGCTATCTGTATTTCGAGATAGGAACCGTTGCTCTGATTATTTTTGTGTCTTGAATTGATTGATGGATTGGTTGCGAGAGCTGGATGGTATTAGCAAACTTCACAACAAGCAACAGTTTGGCAGATAGTAAACAATTCTTAGAACAAGAGGCTAAGTGATAGTTTACGTCAATATGTTTACTACCACACCCACTTGAGATTTACTGGAAAACGAAACATAAAACAAAGACAATTACATGTAACTAAACAACAAATTTGCCTGGAGAAAGTATGCTAGCTAAACGCTAACACACAATATTTCTACATCTTACTGAGCAGTTGTGACCGTCTTCGTAGTTTTTATACTGTCCACTGGTTGCCAAGGTACACGCTCCAAAAGAAGCCACTCGATCACTAAATAAAATCATGACGCATAAACTTTTTATTATTTTTGTTCTATTTATTTATGTTATGACTCTATGTTTCTATAAAGTATAATACTATAGAGGGCTATTGATTGTTGATTGTTGAAAAAAAAAAACCTTTAATCATTTTTATTGGTGTTTTATGGGTACCTGGAATGGATTATTGGCATTTCCATCCGGGGAAAGATAGTTTGAGTTTTGAGTTTTTTGAGTTATGAGCATGGTCACGGAACAGAATGGATGATTATGTAACCACACTTTTGTGATTATTATTTATATCAGTAGCTACTCTGCACTTCCCACCTCTAATTGCTAGCTTGACTTATAATATTGTCAGTAAACACACACTACTTAAAGATGAATCCAGAAATATTTTGCACTTGTCAAAAGGCTTAAAGGAAAATCTCTACATTATTTTCATCAAGACATGGCCTATAATTTACTCTTTTAAAGAAGAAATATTTAGTAATGAAAAAAAGTGGCATCCACGCTAAATCTTTTTGGGAGTCAATCACTGCTGTAAACAGTTTTCAGTTTTGCTTTCAAATTTGCATCATATTACTCATGCTCATAACTGCCGCCTCTTAAGTATCCCGCTGATATTTTTGTGTTTGATGCTATTTCAAAATGGATTTGTGAGATTTCATACCTGCTGTCTTGCAAAGCCTGCTAATTGCTAGGTCAACAGCCAAACAACCGGCCTTTCCTCTGTGTTAATGTCACAAGTTTGTACTCGTACTGCGAGTTCATCAACAGCACGCAGCAGTGAATCACTGTAACATCAGTGAGTAATCCCGTCACATTGGTCACAGATGAATCAGGTGCAGATCCTTCCGAGCATGATTCTCCCTACGAGTAGTCAGCCTGTCGGCCATACATTGCCCCATCTACCACGATGATTACTGAGGCGTTTTTCAGTGGCATGAATTTGAAGACACAATATTGTACCCCCCCCCCCCCCCCCCTCTCTCTCTTGCCGGAGAATAAACCAAGAGATGCTGACACAGACTCACCCATTGTGTAATTGAGAAAATAAACAGATGATGGGAGGGGGAAGCATGTGGTGCCCGTCATAGGACTATGTGTTTATCCTTGGCTGTGGGACATCGAAGTCAGTTTTTATCACCGTTTGGAGTGCGAGGATGGATGAGGTGGGAAGGATTGTAGGTGAGTGGGTGGCTGGAAGAGTCAAAGTGGGCAAATAGTTGATGCCAACTGCAACATATCTGCCTAAACCGTCTGTAAACCGTCTACATATTCTGGCAAACTTGGTACCTTTGGAGCAAGTGATTTGACTAACACTGACCACTGGGCTGTGCCTGCATTAATTAATTGTTGTGTTTTGGGTTTTGTTTGACACAATTCATTCAGTCGTTCAAAGAGAGCTGTACTTCAATCTAAGGTGTTTTCAATGATGTAAGCCTGCTGTCCTCAACAACCAACAGTCAGCAGTCCTGTTGTTTGCATACAGGTACACCCAGAGTTTTGCACCGTCAGCACCAAGAAGGAGCAACCCCAGCTAGGTCACCGCAGAGTTTGAATATTCATCACTTGCGCTTGTGCCATGTTTGTACTCCGAGGAAACGTTTGCCCTGGCCGATTGCCATAGATGAGAAGTAACAGCATTCTGGTTTTATCTTTGGATGAATTTGACTCGGACAAATTTGTCCTCTGGGAAATTAGGATCTGCTTGACTGTTAGCATCTGGCCAGCATTGGAGGGTTCAGCTCCCTTGACCCCTCTTCTCCTTGTGCCTCTTGGATTCTGTTTCTGCTTAACAGTCTCCTAACTCGGTAGCTAATAGGCATTCTTCGAGAATACACCAGCTGAAGCAGCAGGGCTGGTTTCCCACTCATTGCCACTCAAGAGTATGTGTCCATTACAGCAAGATTGCCTAAATTGCACAGAAGAGGGAGATGAAGAGAAATAGGCCTCCAAGTGAAAGATAGTGAGCTGGAAGAGGTGGGTTGGTGGGTTACCGGGTTTCCAAATCAATCTTCTCTCAAGTATGTGAGAAAGTTGCCAGGTTTGCTGTTACAGTTTAAAAATGGTTCTTGGAGTCAATACAGAGTGACAAGTAATTCATGGAAAGAACTGTTGGCCCAGTATTTAGATCTGTTGCCTTACAGCTCGAGGTCCTGGGTTTGAGTCTCTGTGACCTTGAGCCTTTCTATGTGACGTTTGCTTGTTTTTTTGGTTGTGTTAGTTTATTTTTATTTTTTTACTGCTTTCTTGGTGCAAAAACACGTATTGTAGATTCACTGAATGAAATAGTTGTCTGTTTCAGCTCTACTCATCTTGGTTTGGGGCAGTTGGCTTTTCACTTCCTCTGTAGCCACGGGATCGGTAGTGTGGAAACCCTGCAACATTGAATGCACTAGTTAAAAAAAGACACACTAACAAACAACACAAGATTCTCCTGTATTTACTTCTTGGTATGTGACTGCTGGCTCGGAGACAAACTTAATCAAGAGGAGACAGGCAGCTAGAAAAAGGGTTATCGCAGCAAAGTGGAGACTTGGGAGTTTGCATGACCATTGGGCGACCAGTAATTGCGTATATCACCTATGTGGTATTGGATAGGCATGTTCAGTAAGCCCCCGCTATTTATGGAGATAGAGATTAAACCCTACTGTGACTAACCCCCTCACCCCCAAATGTGAGGAATTGACCCCCCTACAAAAATGTTAATAATTCATGCTCACGTATGTTCTGCATTCCATAAAAATGCCAATTGTCAAAGCAATAGCAAGACCTCTGTCATTTGTTAGCAGTTAGCAATTAGCAGTTAGAGCAGAGAGACCTACAATGCGGTGTTCTCTTTATAACTTTTAACCAAAGCTAAACTTTGCTCCTCTCCTATGTGCAAGGATCTTCGAACAGTCTATATGTATCACTTCAACGTACTTCCTTGACACTAATTGCTATTAGATAGTGCTTTGGTGCCATTTTGTGGCATTTTAGGATATAACGTGAATTGGGGGATTTTTCGGTTAATAGCTTAGAATAGGTTTCACAAAAGAAAACACCCAAATAATTGAATTTCGGCAGCAACCGAGCTCGCTTACCTACCGGTTTAGTAAAGCACGTGTGGCTAAAGCCAAACGGTGGCCTGGTTTTTACTTTCTGGACTTGGATTTGACATCTCTGCTCACTGTAGACAGTAGATCACAAGCACACTCTAAAAATAAAGCGCATTCAGGATCGTGGCTTTCGAGTGCGAGTCTGAATACTACTGTTCTTGGTCTCAGTTTTTGTAACATGCATTTCCTCCCCCCAAAAATGGACTCCAGTGCAACTTATGGGTTTTTTTTCTTAACGATGTATTTTTTGACTGGTTGCGACTTAAAATACGGTAATCCAGGTCACTGCAAAGATGATCCGTTGCACTCGCCAAAGTGGGTAGTTGAAGCTGCGGTTTCACCAACCACAACCGAAATTCATATGCTTTTGGTGCGTTGGCGGGTGTTAATGTCAAGCCCTGGTTTGGGGTTCTGTGTGATCCAGTAGATGCCGTTACATTGTTGCCTTTTCTTCCCTGTCTGTAAACGTTGGTGCCATTCTGGATGAGAATTTATGAGACAAGTAAGAGGGCAGGTTCTTCCTGAACATTTTGTTCTGTTTGTGTGCAGCCACATTTTTTAGAAGCTGCACTTTTCTATGCTGAAAATATCTTGTGCTAATGTTCCCTCCCGCCAACCTTTCTAATTCACACTATATTGCTTCTCTGTGCAACAGCAGTGTGATCAGATTATTCTCCGTGTGTTTTTCAGTGTGCATTGCTGCATTGCTTTCTGCGCTGTCACCTCCACAGTGGAGATGGTTTTGTCAAACATGCCTTTATGACTATTCACAAATGTGCCTCTCCTCAGAAGCAACATTGCAATTCAAGTAGGAGGGCGGCTATTTATGTATCCAACACCAGTCATCTTTTAAGTATTCCCACTTTGACTGTCAGTAAATTTTGGCTGTGGCTGCCTCCAAATGACTTCAGTATGTTTTGTTTTGGGTGACGTACTGTAGGAAATATTTAGCAATTACTCAATGAGATTTTCCTTACAGAGGCAAAGAGATCTGCTGGCTAGTCGATTGTCACACGTTAGTACTTCATACCACTGAGTATAACTAAGCTTTGCATTCGATCCACTTACGTCTGAATGATCATTTGAGATTCCAAATACCAGTTCTCACCAATTACTGGTAACTATAGATGTTGACTCCATATTAGGGCCGGTCAATTAATTGATATGTAATCGAGACATTGATTTTCGCTTCTCATGATCTAAAAAACATAATCCAAGACAAACGATTAATGTGCCGAACAGCGCCGTGTCTTTGCCGGGTCCCAACCTTGGGAAAGTACCCTGAATGCACCATGTTGCAGGCTCCATCTCATCTGAACACAATACGCTATAGAAAATAATAAACATATTTTATCCGAATTACAAAAAAAAAAAATTGGGAGGTTTATTTCTATTCTCGTTGCTCCGCATAAGCAAAGTACAAAAAAAACAGAACAAGCTCTTGAGATGTATTTTTTTCCGGCTGCCTATTTAGGGCACAAGCTAGTTGGACCTGAATTACTTCTGCCCTCTGCACGTTTTAATTGTATGGATACATTATGCCCATCTCAATTGGGGACTACTAAGGGTCTCCTTTTTCTAAAGCACTTTTGTCTTCACACATAGCAACTATGCTACTAAGTGGCCACTTATGTCATATTTTGAACTGCACTTGTTTAAGTACATTGCTGTTGTTGTACAATACCAGTTTGAAAAATGAGTCTCAAAGTGGACGTTTTAAAAATGGCAGTTATTTCCATGCAAGTACTGAAAATGCATGTGCAGTATGCTAAGTGTTTTGTGTTGGCGCGTAAGAGTGAGGAACCCAAAACAACAATGGTGGACCACAAGACTTTCAGAGTTTGAAAAAACATTGTGAAAAAACTATCAAAACAAACCCAAAAAACACTGCAGTAAAGTACATGTTAACGGTACCAATACTATGTATAGCGTAGACATATTTTTAACATCGTAGGATTCTCGTTGTGCTGTTAACACTTCATATTTAACATGTTTTGAGTATATGATTGACAGTAAATGTTATGCTTTAAGCAAAACTGATATAAGTAGGTCAAAATTGAACAGCTACACTGTTTTTTTCCCCTTCAATGTCAAATAGAAATGGCAAACTTTAATGAGCTTTGTGTTGTATTCACTTGCTGCACTTCATTACAATCTGAGGACAAACCTAAACACCTCACATATAACATATTCACAATTCACATACTGTCTGCACTTGCTTGGACAAAGACATTCCAGACAAGATCACTTTTGGAAACATTAAACATTCACTTGAAACGTACGTAAAGTATGCTTTTGTTGAGTTTATTTTTATGAAATATTTTGCTGTATAGCAGTTTTTTGTATTGTTCTTGCCAGGGGAAAAAAAGAAAACTAAATATGTAACTGGACAACAAAGACATATACCAATGAATTGTGTTCCATACCCCAGGACGACAAGCAGTTGGTGCCCGCCAACCACTGGCCTGGCATACCTATTGTAGGTCCATATAAAGGGAAATCTTTTTGACTATATTGTCCTTGTACATGAAATGTTTCCACTTTTACTAGGTCATGTAAACATACACACACAGATCTTCCATTTGTGTGGCCACATTTCAATTGACATTATGTTAATACGCTTACAGGAAATATTTTTGCTTGCACTGTTTGTTCTAGATCTAGGCTTTATTGACACTTACGAGGACCTCTCTTTCCATAAACAGCTAAAAGGCCTGATGTGATTTAATGGCAACCTGTTGACATTTGCCAGACCACAATGAGCAAAGTTAAAACTGCTGGCAGGAAAAAGTGGGTTTATTTGCTTGTACTATATATTGGACTGTTTGTGTTTCTGCTTGGTATCAGTGTAAGCGTTCATATATTAATATATGTGTAAGTTCTCTGTGAGTCTTGGCAGACTTCTGATGTGCATGCATTTGCAAGCTTGCTTTTCTTTACTCTACCTTGGCCACTTTGTTGGGTCCTTCTTGTCGGTATTTCCCCCGCATATAATAAGCATATATATGCAAGGCTTGAAATAAGTGGTTTCACATAGCAGTTTGTGAGTCAAAACGTCACCTATGCCAGGAGGTAGAAAGTCCAAGGTAACCTTGTTGCTACTTACACCAGCACCAGCTAGCTAGCAATGAGCTTTGGCTGGCTTTAGGAGTCTCTTCTAAGTCAGTAATCATTGCCTCTATGACAGCGAATAAGTTACACTTCTGATGAGTATCATTCTCACAAAGGGATGACAAAGAAAGATGGCGAAGCCATGCTAATGTCTAAGCTAACCCGAGATTGACATGTAATCGGCATTAAGTGCTTGGGTGAATCGAGTACACTTTTCACAGAACTGCATTTTTTGTTTACTGCAGGTGGATAATTTAACAGAAGACCGACTCGTTTAAACTTGTAAATTGATATCTCACTGAGCGGCGAATGCTTAAATGGCAAATTTGTTTTTTTTTGTCACGGTTTGTAAAAGGTTGCAAGAGGTTGCAAAGAAGTTTGCAGTTTTTATCAGTCACAAACGATTTTTCTTGTTGCAAAGAATTTTTTTATGTGTTCACCTTCAGCTTTGTATTTGAAATTAAGCTTTAACTCAGTTTTCAAGCTAATTTCAAAGTCCATGCATTACCTATGAAGGTAAAATCGCCAGACTCGCCACTACCAATATGGCCGCCACATAGGCACGGTGGTTAGCTTGGCTGATGCAACATGCTCCCTATATTTATGCATTACGCTACTTGAAAGAACATCAATAGACCAATCAGAGGCCAGTATTTTGGGGTCATTAAGTTCATGGTGATTGTTCGTGGAAATGACAGGTTACCTGTTCTAATTTTAGCTCATAATGACGTAGAATTATTAAAATGAGTATGAAATTAGCAAAAGAGAAAGGTCATCTTTATACTGATACCCGTATGTTGGGGATTCTCCGACAATAGTCAGGTAATGAGCGATTGTTGTGCTATATTTTGAGATCATTCCTGGCATATTTGTTGAGTACCTTTTAAATAATGTGATTTTTGAATACTTCACAATGTTTGTTTCATGAAAATGAAACTTTTAATTGATAAAAGGGGAAAGTTTAATGTACTGAACCATCGCCTCACATCTCAAAATCCATCCGAGTGAGTCCCAACTCGTTTCAAATTGGGGGGAGTTTGTTTTAGTGATCCATGCCTCGAGTTAGGGGGCACAAGCATCTTGGTACATAAGAGTGTTGTTGTCCGCTGTCGATTATTTGGTTTCTCTGCTGTAAGGAGGTCAATTGACCTCATTTTAGGATGCGTGTGGAAGCAAATTGCCTCCCAGAGTGAACAATGCAACTGCTGGAATATCAAATAACCAATTGCTTAGCTGCAATGATCGTGTGTGTGTGTGTGTCCTTACAGTAAAGCGAGTGACGGTGCACTTCACTTGCATAGCCGTGCAAGGTGTAACAGGAAATCAATGGCCCTCGCCGCCTATACTACATCAATCTCACATTTGCTATTGTCCTCGCGCTCACTTTTCTCCCTGCATTCCTGCGCTTTCTTCGAAGGCACATCCCTATTTTCAGGAGATCTTTGCTTAGAAATGATCAGACGGCACTTGGGACGATGATGCTGCTGTTCAGAGGAGGTGAGCCCGCAGGGAGGAGCGGCAGCGAGTCGGGTTTCTCCTCACTGGGGTTTTATGTTGTGAGTGACGACAGCTGCAGGAATGCACTGTTAATTCGCCTAACCGGGGTCATGTGGCCCTCGGGGCCTTCTGGCTTGATAATCGTCCCGAGAGGTTCCGACAATGTCTGATCATTCATGTTTATGCACAATAGGATTGTGGCAGTGTGTGTCTCCGAGGCGGCGCCGTCTTACCAAGCGGCGAGTCGTCTGCACCGCTCACCAATGTCCGTCTGTCTTGTAACCCAAAAGAGGGCCAGTTGGTTGGCAGTCGAAGTGAGTCAACTTTGAAATAAAATGAAATCATGAATCTGTGCTATTTTAAGTTGTTAAAAAAAAAAATCCGCCAACTGAACAATTTGTTTGTTTTGTTTACCGTTGTTACCAAGCAGCAGATACCGATCGTGATCGTAATCCAGCTCCACCTTGTTTTTACAGACTGATTTCTTTGGTATTCTGTTGTTACTGTCAAGTTTAGTGGGATGCTTTTACATGTTCGTTCTCATCCAGATTTCTGATTTATCGTTAATCTGAGTGGGTGAGGTATTTTGGAATTCAATCTTAGGAGGCAAACTCATTTTGGTCACCGGCCATGTTCCCCTCAGAGGACCGATGTGATGTGTAAATATATAATCGTCTCATTATATCGTTCCATGTGCGTAGTAAATCAATGAAATTAGAAGTCAAGAAAAATAGATTACAGTGGTCCCTCGCTACTTCTCGGTTCACTTGTTGCGGATTCACTCTATCGTGTATTTTTATTTGGGTCCATAACATAATAAGTCAATCACTACATACACGCTTGCACCATTGTAAACGAAAGTGCATTGAAGTATTTATAACAACATTTCGATGAAAAAAAGTATGAATGACCACACGCATAAGCATAAAGTATAATAAAACGAAATTGACGGCATTCCTGCTTGATAATTCAACGTGGATGGCATTGGATTGCATTTCGACATGTTTCGCTCGCGAACCGGACGTATGTCGGCGGAACTACAGTACAGGCCATAAGTTTGGACACACTTTCTTATTCAATGCATTTACTTTATTCTCATGACTGGTTACTTTGGAGATACTCACAGAGGACATCAAATCTATTTGTGTTAACTGATGTCGAGTTATGTAGTTAAAAAAAAAAAAAGGTGAAATAACTGAAAACATGTTTTATATTATAGATTCTTCAAATTAGCCATCCGGGGTCATGTGGTTACTTTTTTGCATACTCTTGTCATTCTTACCTCTGGGAACTCACGCATGATGTAGAAAAAGCGTTAATATTACCTTTTTAAACGGCACAATGCACCTTTAAACATAAATAAAATGAGTAATTATCCATCCAAACAATTAGTAAATCTTTTTAAATGACAAACAAATCTGTCTAACCTTATTGTTTAACATAAAAAAAGAAAATATAATCATACTTTTTTTTAACGTCCTCTTCTTGGCAGAAATTCGCGGGTGGCCGTGGAACGTAACACCCGCGAAAAGTGAGGGGACACTGTACATTCCATTTCATTAGTTGACATTCATTCAAAACAAAACGTTAAGTAAAAATGACACGCCCCTATTTAGAGATAAGCGAGTATCGTCTGCCCTCTTGTGGCCGTTTTGCTATCAAGAACTAGAAATGTGTTTAAAATGAGTCTTATTGTTTGAGAATACTTCATTAAGTTAAATAGGGGTTAGAAGTTAGAAAAAGTGTATTATTCTTCCTACTGTGTGTATATGGTGTATTTTCATGTTTTATATGATTTTGAATATCTTTGAGTAGATATATATTTTTATTTTCTTTTTATATATATATATATATATATATGTATGTATGTTTGAGAATTAAAATTCATTCATTCAAATTACAATAGAAAATTGCCATAAATTGTATGCAATTTGAAGGAAAAATGCTATGTTGGGATGTACAGGACTTTCTTTAAAATTAGCTTTTTTTTTGAGGGGGGAATTTTATGTATCAAAAGTACTAGTCGTATCAGTACTTGTTATCGGTATTGAAAAAAGTAGGAATTGAACATCCCTATTTTATAACTGGTAGGACAAAGGCACGAGCGAACCGTAGTAAAGCATCTCCCACTGTTTTCTGATCCCATGCAGTATTTTCACCCGTCCTGTTATTTTCAAGAATGCTTTCCAACTCTCAAATATTCACACACACCTCCGCATTTTATGAGCACACATAGACGGGGACGGGGGAGGTTTTGCCCACAGTGTCGCTATATATGCGGTGTGGAGGTTGAAGAGGGGCTGACTGTGCAGTGCCCTGTGAGCGTCTGCTGCAGCGTGGCAAAAAGGCCAGTGGGGGCACACGTAGGCGACGTGAGAGTAAACTGTAAACTGACATGTAGGCTGAATGGAGTGGTTTGTCACACAGGGTAAACCACTACTCGGGCGGACTTGGCCTTGAGGAAATCATCAGAAGGGAGCTCCCTCCTTCTCCGGGAGGTGTAAAGCGGGTCGTGTTGATACATTCGGTGGCCTGGTCCACTGTTTGAACTCGGCCGAGCTTCCACCTGTTGACTCTTTCCTGTGTCTGTGTTTGCGTGGGCGCTGCTAAAAGCACCGACAGCTCGGACTTGACAGGTCCAATTAATGTGGTCGCAGGTTTACGAAGATGTGTAGATAAGGCCAGGCGGCGGGTCATGCAAAGTGCTGCGGGCAGTGCACGTGTTTCCTCCTGTACCTTGGCACAGCTGCGTAAAAGAGGAAGTAGCACTGAGGAAAAAGTTTCAAATCAATTGTTTTCATTGTTGGACTAGAGTGGTACTTAAAAGAACGCATACCTATGCCAAGATCAAACGATAATGCCTGATAGCGGTACATTCCTCCCTCTAAGAAGCAGCTAGTGTAATATTTCGGTTAAATTATGCATCTTTAAAAAATGTGATTATGGAGAACTGATGGTGTAGTGCATAGGTGTCAAACTCCGGTCTTTTGGAGGTTTCCCTCTTCCAACACAAGCTGAGTCCAATCAGCAGGATCGTTATCAGGTTTATGCAGAGCTTGCTGATGAGCTGATCATATATCAGATGTGTTGAAGAACTGAAACATCCAAAACTTGCAGGACTGCGGCCCTCCAGGACCGGAGTTTGACACATATGGTGTAGTGGTTCACTTGCTTGACTGGCATGCAAGCAGTGTGGGTTCATACACAAATGTTGGCTATTTGTGGGCCGGGCGGGTCCCAATCCCCTGTGAATAGCGGTGGTTGACTGTACAGTAAATAAACAAGTTTAAATAGATTAGCAATAGACCTATAGTTGTTGTTTTTTTCAGGGCCAATATGATACCGCTTATAAGCGAAGTGCGCATCTCGACTGCACGGTGCATTATGGGTAGCGGCGTGGTGCATTGTGGGTAGGCTAAACTATCATAGGTTCATTGAAAATGAATTGGATCCAATGGACTGAGCTCTGATTTCTAACATTTCAACCGCTGGAAAGTTGCCGTTTTTTATTTAATGTATTTTAAACATGCATAGCATGTGGTTTACTGACTTCGGGGGTTGACTTGCAAGCTTTAAGGTGTACACAAAGACTGTCACCATTCTAATCTCCGCCATTCAAATGACATTCAGTTGGTAGCCTCGCTTTTTTTTCCCACGCATGCGCAAACGTAATGCGCACTTCGCTTTTTAGCAGTTAAGGAGGCTGATAACTGATATTTTGAGCCAACATTCATTTGCAGTAAAATATCAAATACCGGCGTCAAAATTAAAAAACGCAACTTTGTTGAAATGCAGTACGGGAAGAATGAAACTGCCAATGTGGAATACAAATTTTTGACTGGCAAGTACATCCGAAAGTATTTGCAAAGAAGTTCAAACGTATTTAAATAAGTTCGAACATATTCACAAATACTTTCGAACATACTCGCAAATGCGTACTTGTAGGCTAAATTCTACAAACTTAGCATATTTTTCCATAATGCCACGGGGTATTACTTGCGCAGGCCCGAATAAAAAAACAACAACTTTTCAAGCATTTAGCCGTATACCAATACGTTCAAAAATTAATTAATAACTTTAATGATTTATTATTATGTTGGCAGTGCATGATTTAGGTTTGGCATTTTTTCCCATAATGCCATGGGAATTACTTGTGCATCGCAAGTCAACCCCCCATTGCAAGTATGCTATGTTTGTAGCATTTAGCCTAAAAGTTAGTTCAAAGGTGCCCGCCAGTACGTTTGAACGCAAGTTTGTTACAACAACTTAACATGTTGAACTTGAAGGTTTTCTTTTAATTTGCAGCATATGGAGAATAGACAGCTTTATTTAAAAATTACAAGAAGAAGAAAATCAGGGAACTTCCAGGGTTATCATGACTTGACTTGTTAAACTAAGCTAAATTAAAAAACTCAAACTAAAAACTACTGTTAGCAAATAAATTAGCTCCTTAAAAATGTCTACAGTAAATTAAGTTTTCCAAAATTTCAACAGAACTGAAATGTTAAACTTTCACTTATTTTTGCTTTAATTTTGTCATTTCTACTATATTTTTTAAATTTTCTAAAACCAAAAGTGCAGGGAGTGCCCAGTGTCAGCAGCATATTTTATAAAGTTATATGAAAATTTAAATAAATACATGAATAAAAAGTTCTCTTAACTCCGTTTTAAAGGGATTTCTTCAACTGGTATTTCACTGAGCGACAAATGCATGCGAACGTAGCAAATTTTTGTCAGGGTTCGGAAGAGGTTTCAAAAGATCTTCGCAAACAGTGAGAAATTGTCTGAACAAATATTTAAAGTTAAAACTGTCTGTGAACATCTTAGGTATTTAGATGCCACCTCTATCGGCCTTCAGATTTGTAAAAAAAAAACAACAAACCTTTTGTTTGTCACTAATGTAGTGACAAACAAATTGGAAAATATCGGCGCTGATAATCGGCCTGGCCGACAATTGGTATATCCCTAAAATAGATTGATTAGACTGGTCCATTTTCTCATTGGATCGGTAATCGGTTATCGTTGTTTTATAAACTCACTGACCAGTGATTGGCTCAAAAATCCCAATCATGTAAAGCCTCGAAGAAAATATCTTAGTCATCTTTTCTGTTTCCACAATTGTAATGGAGACAATGAAATGAAATGAAATTCCTGTGAGCTAAATTGAATGTATTGATTTCATACTCACATAAACACTGACACATAAACAAACCAATCAACAACTTGCGGCAGATGTAATGTCAATGACCCCACCATTTGAAAGAATCCAGTCTAAGACCGTATCTACTTTTATTTTTGATTTTATCTCCTGTGGTGTTCTACCAAATCAGACCATCATTATCACCATCATCGAGGCGCACCGCCACTGAGAGAATGAATTTGAAACAGCCGACCGCCGGCTACAGTGAACTTGTGTGGGTGACGTTGCTCTTTTAAGCTTCACATTCACATCTGTGAGACAGTTTATGACAATATCCCCATTTAAAAGGACGGAGGACTTGTAATAAAGGACCACATGGTTTCCTCATATTAAGACTGCACGACATAATGCCGGACGGAGCTTGAAATCATTATGTACTGTAAATGGGTAGAACAGGCTGAAATAGTAAAAGGGAGTTGGGTAAAAAAAAGATGGCAAGTGGAACAGAGGGTGGTCACTCTCTCAGTGTTTTGCTAGATCAGATATCACATCTGCTGAGGACACAAATCGATCTGCATTAACAAAAGAGGACTCGGCTCCACTCCATTAGCTGGCAGCTTGGTTGCATGTGTAAGGCCTCGTCTCAAACCTCACCAAGCACTACAGTGCACTTGATTCTGCTGCATTATGTCCTTTTAGGCTTTCCATTCTCACAACACAGTCTGTTCTAGGATGCCAATGGAATGACAATCTGCTTTGTTCAGATTTGGATTATTTTATTATATTTAATTACGTCTCGCAGGCATTTGATTTGTATGTTGTATGTTTTGTTTGTTCCACTTTACGACTTTTTGGCACCCTTTTCTTGGGGAACTAACTGCAGTCGTACTAGGAAAACAATGGAAACAGCAAATGTGGCTTTTCTCATTTTGTCATAACAACCACATCCTTCGTTTTATTCATTTATTCGCGAATAGACAAAAAGACAACATAAAAAAACAGTTGTAACATTAAAGTGTGCAGGAGAGATCAGGAAACCCGTATTGGGTTTACAAAAATATCTCACCTCATACATAATCTTCATATTGGGATTACATATTCAATACAGAAACAAATATAAAACAGTAGATATGAAATACACTTAATACACCAAGAGCTAAAGGACTTTATAAGAATTCCAATAAAAAAATTAACTACAATGTATTTATTACCACGTCGATGTACATTATGGTTTAGTGACTTTTGCTTAGTAAACATATTTTGAAGATATTTAATTATATATTATATAATTGTTAATATATTGTTAATAGTTTTATAATTTATAAAATGATTCTGACTGTGGAATAGAAATGCTCAAATATAAAAGTAAACATTATTTTTTTATTTTTTTATTACTGTCGATTCTGATTTGTAAGATCAGCTGATGCAAATTTGAAACATTTTGAGCTATGCACTAGCTATTATTTTAATAATGGAATAATCTGTCTTTTTTATTCATTCATTGCTGAATCAGATTTAAATACAAAATATATCCACATTTCTAACCCCTTCGGTTGCTTTTTGGGTAATTAATTTAATTTGACCCAACCCTTTGGGTTAAATAGCTATAAAAAAAATAAATAATACATTTTTGTTTTAGAGTACTTTATATTTTACCTGATGAAACACTTTTACATTGTTAGCATGATTAAGCCTTTTATTCAATGTACTTCAAAAATGACACGCTCTCTCATGGATAAATTATATTAAACAAACGTCAAACGATGTTCATTATCATCATCATAGGCCTTTAACCATGTTTAACCAAAAATGTGTTTTTGTGCATGATAGCATTATGGAAGTGTTAACGGCGGATTTTCTCAAAGCTCAAGTCCTTGAAAATGACAGCAGATATCGATTTTTTTCATTAATTTTTTTAACTACTATAACTATGCACTCTTGTCACATTAAAAGCCTTTGAGTAACTTACCAGTCTTCATTCAAATATGAGACAATGAAGGGTATTCAAAGTCTCATTGGCACCTCATGCACGGCCTGGCATGCATATTACAGCGTTTTCACCGTTTGTCATAAAACATTTGAAAACGACAAGAAAAAAAGAGCCTGACTTTAATGAATGATGGAAACCTTCCTTTTTCTCAGTTAGGAACAGTTAGGTTGAGTCGAGAAATACAGAGAATGTCCTTAGGATACTAATTCGGTGTGACTCGAACAAATCTCAACAAAATTGCTCATAATGTGTTTGTTTGAGTATATTCATACTCACACAAAAAAATGACATCAAAAACACATTGTCTTTGGTGTTTTCATCTTCTAAAAGTAATTGGTACAAGAATGAAGTCAATATATTAAAAGTAGAACGTTGACGTCAGAAGGCCGCTCAGCCTGCTTTATTTACAAGTGGCTTCTTCTTCCTGTTATTTTCCAAATGCGTGCAGTCTGAGTAATGGCTGGCCACGGTGGCTTTTGTACACTAGGTGGGCTCCCTCTTTAAATAGATCGTCTTTCTATCACAACACAGCATGCGTACGGACACAGCACATCAATTTACTGGAATACCGCACATCTGAAATAATCTGGCCTCAGCGCCAAACAGAGGCACCCCTCTATGAGTCCTCTCGTATTTGCACATTTTGCTGCCCGTGTGTGCAATTTTAAGGCACAAACGGCCCGAAATATATCATCTGTGTGACTGCTTGTAAATACGTTAACCCCTCTTTTTGTCAACATTGAAAAACAGCAATAAATATTCCTCGTAGGACTTTGTTGCATATGTTTGTAGTGACCTATTTATTTTTTGTTGATGACGGTTTTGCCCACCTTTGATTCAATCTCCTTGGGTGAAATCTTAGACATTGATTAGCCAAGTCAAGTCGAGCTGGCTCACTCGGCCACACCCCTTAAAGCAGAGGTGGGCAATCTCGGTCCTCGACAGGGCCGGACTCCTGCAGGTTTGGGGCTTTTCTCACTTCCAACACGAGCTGATTCCAATCAACAGGATCGTTATCAGGCTTGTGCAGAGCTTGCTGATGAGCTGATCATATATCAGCTGTGTTGGAGAAGGGTAACATGCAAAACCGGCAGGACTTCGGCCCTCGATGCCCACCTCAACAACATACAACAGTTGGTACAATAAGTATAAATTCAGTTTATTTCTTTATATTATTTTTTTAATATATAATTATGCTTTTATAAAATACAGTGCTGGTTTACTTTATTTACCCGAAAAGTGTTTTTTGTGGGGGGTCTAGAATGGATTCATAGCATTTCAACATAGTGTATTTTGTTTTTTGTTCCGAACCGTAAGGTACGTACCAAACCGTAATTTTTGGCGTACCCATTATCCATTTATGTGGGTTCCCCCTATTATTATGACTATTTTCGTGGCCCGTCCATGAGAATAACTTTGACAATGCGAGGACAGATGGGCGAAGGTCCCTCACTGAGAGGTACTGTATCGAAGGTGTGGTGCTGCCAAGGATGACAATGAACACATTCACTCCAATACAATACGAAGCCTCGTCCAGCAAAGTGTGGCATCAGGGCGGCACGAGGGCCCAAACAACGCTCCTATTCAGTCCTCCCGGAATAAAAAGGGTTGAACCAAAAAGCGGGAGGATCCAAAGAAATAGTTAACGATTGTGATTTACTAAGCGATGACTTTTTCAAGGTCTTCTTCCCATGTGTGTGTTTTTTTTTTTAACAAACACAAGCTATAAAGTGATCTGTATTACAATAAGCAACTTATTATACATAAATGTGTTGGTATTTTAGGTTAGGTTTCGGCTGAAATAAAGGCTAAAGAATACGTGAATGAATAAGACTGTACTTCAAACACTTTGACTTCCAGCATCTTAAGCGTTCACTACAACAGCTTTACAACATTTTTACCAAACGTGTGCCTTAAACATAAGTCAGTAAGTCATAAGTTTGATTACAACAATAACACTGGGAAACAATTTGAAAAATAAATACTGTTGACTCAGACTTTTATGCTGATTAAAGCTCAAATTGGTATGCTGGTTTCCAAAATTGCAGCCATTTTTTTTTCTAGCGCGTCAAGCTTTTTCTGCACATCTTACCCTTCAAATACACAAAATTCCATTGGTTAGCTGTAGCAAGACTGTAGTAAAAAATGCTGATTACAATTCGAATCATCTACAGCTATGTGGCAACTTGTTTGAAAACATCTGAGATCGTGTAACCATGGGCATACCGTTGTATTTTGTTTTATGCTGCTTTTTTTGTTTACAATAGAAAAATATTTTTTTTAAATCGATATCGAATCAAAACCATGAATTGATTATTTTAATATCTCTTTTTGCCATAAATTCATAAGAAAATAGAATTTTAAAGGCCGTTTTTTGTATCTTACTGTTTTCTTGGAATGTACTGTAAGTATTTTCTTACATTTATGAAAAACCTGACTTATTTCACTTAAGTATTTTGAATCTTTTTAATTTAGATTTGCAATTATTGAATTAGAATTCAGAAAATATGTTCATCTTACATGTTATTTTCATTAATAAACTAAATAATTTAAATCGATTGAGGGAATTAGAATCGATAGCCAGCAATAAATCTAATTAATTCGATTAATAGTCATTTTTAAAATCGAATCCTTGAAAATGTTCTAAATCGTGAAATCGAATTTTGTCTTCTGGATTATTAAAAGATGTTGTTATGTTCTGTTACATCCAGATGTTATTGTGAGGTATAATTTTGCAGAATGCTGGATGGGTGCTTTACATGTTTACAGTAGCTACCGACTACTTAAATGTGGCATTTAAGCACAAATTATGAATGTTAAGTTTATGTTAAAAGTGATTTAGAATCTGTATTTATTATTGTTGTCTGAACATTTTGCACAGGAATTATTTTTGAATAAATGAAACCTTTAAATAAACGTTTGTTGGCGTTTATTACATTAAAATCTATTAAAATCGCAATCGTCCTGAATGACTGAAAAAAAAACAAGATTTTGTATTTCGGCCATATTGCCAAGTCCAACTTAGTGTTTTATTAACATACATACACATTTATTTTTTTTTAAGAAAATGGGGATCCTATAGCTAAAAAACGACGCACTAGAGAAAAACTGAGATCAGTTTTGAATTCCGTACCTACAAATGATTTAAAAACAGCTGCCAGACCTAACTCCGCAAAAATTGTGTTCCCAAGTGGAATGCAAACAAATCTGTGGCTTTATTACTTCAACATTTTCAAACAAATGTGACTGCACTTTTTAAACATGTACGTATCTAAATACTATATAATACATCGAATATACATATATAAATGAGAAATGACGCCTACCGACCGACTGAAATGAAGCAATTTGTACCCAATTGCAGCCTTTGTGATTTGGACATTGCATTCTACTACATTGCCATGTCAACGTGAACTTGACTAATTTGTCAAGGGCCACACATATTTTGACAAAGCAAGCAGGCAAAAGAACTGTCATTAAGCAGCTCCTCCTTGTGACTCATCTCGTCATCCCACCAGGCGACCATGTGTTGCTAGCTTGTGTAGTGCGCCTCCGTGTGTCCCCCCCCCCCACCCACCCTTTTCTGATAAGCCCGTTCTATGTGGCGGCTCGTCGTTCTGCGAGCGTGTTTATTTTCGAGCCAGTGAGTCACACTTCCTGTACTCCGCCAGTGAGGCAACGCTCTATGGAACAGCAGGAGCCGCGTTCATTCTCAATTCTCGCTTTCTCCGTCCGCGTCTCTTCCTCTCGCTTGCTCCCGTGTTGCGCAGTTGATAGGCCCGGCCTCGCTGCTGCGTAATGCGGGGGCTCGCATGAATGGATGACACTCTGGAATTCATTTACAGATGCCCTGCTCCGGCAGGAACTGGAAGAGATACGTAAATGACACATGTAGGCACATGGTTCATCACTCATGCACTGTGACCTCTATGATAAGACGATATAGCGAGGAGAGGCTCCACAGTGTGGTTCAAAACAGGAAACCCTGATCTGACGGTGTTGCCTGTGCCAGCTATGTAAATAGTGTGACATCACATCAGCATGTGCACACTAACTCACAGGTTACTAAATACAAATCTTTCCACTTGGACCCAATGTTTGTGATATAATGATAAATCTTAGCTATATTCTAATGCTAATTGATGAAGAATGGAAACAGATACAAATATGCTTTATTTTTCCTGACGAACGAAGAGGCTCTTATCTTTCTTTTGGTAGGTTCCGTGTTTGTATAGTAATAGAACACAATATTTTGTCAAAATCCAGTAAAAACAGCCAGGAGCGAAGGGGGTTGCTTCAGTGAAAATGGCTGGGAGTGAATGAGTTACTTAATGAATACATAAAATAATAAGTAAAAAAAATAATACTTTCATATACGACCAACCACAGCTCACTTCTTTTCTGAGTTTGGTCATGTGACATTCGAAAGCTGAGCTGTGATTGGTCGCTGCCTCAGCCCTGAGCAACTGTGATGTCATTTTCAGTCGACAGCAAGTGACAAAATGGCCGCCCCTTGAGATGGATACAAACGGGTGGATTTTGGTGCTTTATTCATTTTCCAGAAACACAATATTAATCAGAATAGGGTGTTTAGACATTTTGACAATCAGGCGCTCAAAACGCATTTAAAGCAATAAAAGTGGACTCAAAATTCTTGCTGTATTTAATTTATTTCAGCATCCTGAATATGATTCTAGCATGGATTTTATTGTGCACATGTTCATACATAATATTGTAAATCATTTTTTTGTGTTGAATTCCACTTAAAGAAACGACATGCTTAGAGCAAGAAAAAGACACTAAAAAAGAACAAGCACATTTTGTCTTGTTTAAAAAAAAATTCCTGTACGGAACACGTACGTTACGGTGAAAACACTCCATTTTTATCATCCCTGCTTTGGCCAATGAATGTTTGTGCAAGTTAAAGAAAGAACGACAGACATTCATCTTGTCGCGTTGTGTGCTTTTTGTTTCACGTTCCTGGTATGCCACCCCAAAAATGTGTTTGGTAGCGATAATGACGATGAGGAGGATTTTCACTCGTTTGACTGTAAGAATATCAATTGCTCTCGATTTCCTACCGCGCCTTTCCCCCCTCCTCTCCTAACGTTTATACAGTACAGTGGAAACATTCATTTGGTGTCTCCCCCCCTTCTCCATCACTCTGTTTTTACCTCACCCCCACCCTCTCTGCCTCTCTCGGCAACACACCCACTCAAGCAGTCATATCCGCTCTCACTCTCTGGCTCTCCATGCTTGTCTCACAGAGCCTGTGAAGCGTCTCTGAGGGGGAAGACCAGACTGCTCTGTCAGGTAATCTCAACTCTTGTCTGTCTGTCTGTCTGTCTGTCTGTTTCGGAGACACCCTCCCCTTTCGCTCCGTCTCATTGAAATCCATCCTTGTCTTCCTCGTAGTGCTTAGACTTGCGTCACTTTTGTTCTTCTTTCGGCTTCGTCACTACCTGTCAGATAAGTTGAATGATGAGTGCATTGCGACGTTTCAAGGGATTTTATTTTTTTAAACTTTTGCTAAAGATAATGTTTTTGGTTGTGTGTGTGTGTGTGTGTGTTCATTACATTACACAAAAAACTACTTAGCCGAATTTTGTGAAACTTAGCGGAGAGGTGTGATATTGACCGAGGGAGAACTCATAACATTTTGACACACATGCTACATTTTTCATTTCATTTCATTTTTCATAGCAGACATTCACATGTTTTTGCACCTTTTTTATTTGGCAGTTGGAATGTGCATTACTGCCACTAACAGGACGGGAGGGGAACAACCTCAACCAACACTGAAAATGTTGCGATCAGTAAAAATATTCTGTTTCTAATTCTTTCTCTAACCACAAGGCTAGTGGTTCCCAACCAGTGTGTTGCGGCACCTTAGTGTGCCGCTAGAGATTCTCAGGTATGTGGCGGGAAATTATACAATGTTACTCAATTAGCCTGACAAATATTATTTGGGATGTTCAATATCACCAGTTCGATTACTCAACTCTTGAGTAGACTGATACATAACATTTTATAATAAAAAAATAATAATCATAAACATACAATTTCCCTCCCACAAACAATGACAGATAATTTTAAAGAGTAAAACAGTATTTTTTTTTACCTTAAAATTACATGGAAAAAAATAAAATTTTCTATTCTTCTAATTCCTACTTCCTAATCGTAAAATGGCCACAACGCCAGTTCCGATACCTTGAAATAAGGGTACTGGCCTCAAATCGATACATGATATCGGTACTCACCCATCCCTAATTATTATGTATTTATGGATAATGTATCTTTGTTCATTTACTGTATTTATACCAGCGATATCAGAACAATTACAGTAAATGCTCTCCATTAGATGACAGAACGTATATAATGACCGTATCCATTTTTTGGTGACATTTGTTTGTCGCTAGATTTTCCAATGTCAAACATGTGACTTGGAAGAATAAACGTTGGGAGAGACTGCACTAAGCTATTAGAGAGAAGAGTGTTATTGGTCTGGGTGAAGGTTTTTTTTCTCTCTCCATTCTTATTATGGAATTTTTGTTATGCACCGATGAATGTGTCATATTCATTGAGGTAGATTGAGGTTAATATTCTGTTGGGTGGAGGTAAACATTGAGTCATTGTCAAAATGATTGGTATGTGTCTCTTGTAAGTGTGTCTTTCTGTCTCTTGTCTCCACCGAGTGCCTGCCATTGATAGGCATTAGTTTTCTTATGTACAAATAAAAATCGAAATCTCAAAAAAAAAATCACATTTAATATGTTGAATATTTTGACTAGGGTTGGGCGAGTAACGATACTAGATATCAATATTGAGCAGATACCAGGCCTTATTTCAAAGTATCGGTACTCGTGATGACTTTGTGGCCATTTTACGATCGGGAACTACAAATTAGAAATTAGAATAATAGAAAATTGCCATTAATTTCATGCAATTTTTTTCGCTATATTGGGATATAAAGATCCTTCTATAATGTTTTTTTTGGGGGGGGGGGTGTATCAAAAGTATCTAGTACTTGGTATCGGTGACTACTCAAGAGTTGAGTCTTGTACTGGTATTGGTCCGGGAAAAAAATGGTATTGAATGCCATTTTCAATTCAATTCAATTAAATTATTTGATTCTTTAAAAGAAAAAGAAATGAAAGGGGACAGAAAGAAGAAAAACTTGTAATATCTGCCCCTTAATTTTGACATTTAATAATATCACCAAAGTAGCGTTTCACCTGTGCTGAGGAATATTGCAAAAACTCTAACAAGGTGACCAGTGTTGCAAAGTTGAACTTCCTGTCTTATGAAAGCCTTGGGAAATCCTTCTTGCACGCTTCTGTGATCCCAAAGCGTCTTGCGCCGAGCGCATAGACTGACTGAGGGCTCCGGTATGACCTGCTGACTTAAGTGGCATCCCCGAGCGAGCGAGAGTTCTCCGCTCACTTCTAAAATCTGCTTCAGTCTTTTAGCTTTTCCCCCCAACCTGACCATGTTTTTCTTGAGTAACTGGAAAACATGCCTTTGATTGAAAGCCTCGCATCCTATATTGCATTTGTCTGAACAGTACAACTTGCATACATACTCTTCTTCATTGATATCAAGCAGCTGTCACTTAAAGAAAGGGTGTATGTCAAAGGTCATGCCAGCTTGTCAGTCCAAGCGGAGGGCAAGCATCCCCCCCCCCTCCCTCCCTCACTTCCTGCTGCCAGTGTGTGTTTGTAGTCAGAGAGGATGCTGGGAGATAAATTTAGACCTCCAGCTCCCTCTCCATCTGCCGTTGCTCAGAGTAGGTTTGTTTCCATGGGAACCAGCACCAGGCTACCACCAGTAAGAGAGAACAAGGCATGAGTGTGTGTCTGTGTGAAAGTGAGTGTATGTTTGGGGAGGTGAAAGGGGTGACAACAGCTTTTTTTAAAGCACTTAAGAGAGTTTATCTGTCCTGAGGGTGCAACGCAATTTATTGTTTAGCTCATATTGGTAGCCATCATTACCAGCTGTGTGAATACATGAGGGTATTGATAAGGAAATGAACATGCACTGAGCTAAGTGTTTTATTTTATCCAATGCGCAGCTCTGGAAGTAGAAAACCTGGACTTGACGTAGAGATGTGTAAGTGTGCTCATGTGTGTGCATACACAAGAGCACTTCAGTGTGCCAGGGCTCCCTTGAATACCTGAATCTCACATATTGTAAATTGCTCACTCATTCGCGCTCCTTCTCCAAGTGTTCATCACAAGAGGCGGGCATTTGATTATATTTCCTTGCTCACGTAATTATTCATATTTTTATTAATGGGATGAGCGTATTGAGAAGCATAATACTTTCCAAAAGTGTTTTGCCGTAGCAACAACTCTGATCGCTCATGTTGTTCTTCTTCAGATCACGAATTTGAAAAGATTGACTCAACATCGCCTCTGCTGGTTGCAGCTAAGAGGTGCGCTTCATGCTTTGTGGTCCACTAAATTCTTAAAGAATAAGTCAACCCCCCAAATTTTGGGGGACAATAATATTTTCTATTCAGCTCCACTAGTCTAAATACGGTATTCTGGTTAATATTGTCTTAGTGGAATATGAGTTGAGCAGCAAAATCCTTCAGTTTTTAACCAATATCAGAATATCTTTGCCAATTACTGTCGAGTGAACATGACATCGCAGTTGTTCAGGTCTCAGGCAACAACCAATCACAGCTTCAGAAAACAGGTGAGCTGTGATTGGTTGTTACCTGACCCCTGAGTAACTGTGACGTCATCTTCAGTCGACAGCAAGTGGCAAAATGGCCGCCCTCTGTGATGGATAAAAACGGCTGGATTTCGCTGCATGTCTTATATTCCACAAATGTAATATTTATCAGAATGTCATGTTTAGTCGAGTAAGGTCACATATAACATATTATTGTCAAGAAATATTTAAGGTTGACTTCCCCTTTAACAATCAATAAGTTGATTGAAAAACTAATTCAGAATTCAAAAATTGCTCTGAACAATTATTTGAAACTGAACTTGGAAAGAAAATCCAGGCCTAAACATTTGTCCCCTGCAAATCAGCGAGGGCAAGGCTACGTTCTCTCTATAGACGTAATAGCTAAAGGGGGTAATATTTCACCCAGGGAGTGAAATGTAATAGGATTTCACATAAGCACGACAAATTGCCACCGGATCCGAAATTTCACAATGTCATCAGTGTCTTAACATGTGTAATGTGATTTTCTTGTGTCTGTGTTTTCTTATGTGATGACTGATTCAAATCAATTACCCCTCGGGGGGAGGCAATAAAGTTATTTGAATGAATGAATTAAATGCATTTTTGGTGTGTGAAATCCACCGTATGCAATAGGCACCATTGATATTGGGTGATTTCTGTTTTACAAATATGTTGACAAAGTACACCTCCCCACATTAAACAGCAGTCCGGGGTCACCTCAGGACGCCGCAGCCGATTGGCTGTCACAGTCAATTCAGAGGTTGCAGTCTGGACGTAGGAACATGTCTTGTGGGGCTTTTACTGTTCACTGTAGGCAGGCTGTATGTGTGTGCATGCAAGTATATGTTTTGGCATCATGTGGAGGCTCCACTCAGGCATTCCTTCCCCTCATCTCTCTGGCAAAACCCTCAGTGTGTTTCCCGCCGCTGAGAGCCGGCAGTCCAGACTTCCATGAATAATAGAAGCAACGCTCTCCCTAACCTTAAAAACCGTAACTAATCCTCCTGTTTAAACTTCTATATCAACACCTATATGAATGATCATTACATTTAAACTAATGTTATGCTTTTTCCCTGAAAAGATGTGCTACTCTTTTTGTGTTCTCCCTCCTTTTCCGTTCTGTTGCGTGTGCTCATCTGTGACCGACACATCCAGACGTTCGTCTTGACAACCTTTTTTCTTCACTACTCGCAGATATCAATAACAAGAGCGCAACCTCACTTGCTAAGTTCACTGATCCAAACGAAAACACCCCCTTCACTTATACATTTAAATGTTGGGGCCAAATCAGATAGGTGTAATCTGCAATTCCAATATTTGTTTTGACTATGTGCCCCAGAACTGTGGTCTCTACTCTGCTTCTATTTGGTACCATTGCGATGGATGTTTGCTCTGTAGACCCGGACTGCTCTGGCACAGCCACTCATTGGTCAGTTAATCATGTTCCCAGATGGAATTATTTTCTTTTGAAATACATACATACAGTATGTGGGCATACATCAGCATATACAACTCATTTCCAATAGTTTACTCTAAGTTTGAGTAGTTCATAATTGCTATATCCATTTTCTGAACTTTAGAGCATTTAGAACGCCTTATAATGTAATTTACAAGCTCATACTTGCTTTTTTTTGTTTGCTTGATTTGCTCTAGAACTGTTCAGAGGTTCACCCATCTACACTATCGGAAACCAGCAAAAGAGATGCAGTGAAGATATTTAACGGGCTGTTAGGATGGCTGCAGCTGGACAGAAGACGATTTGCTTTATACCAAGAGATGATCTATGTTTACCTACGTCAGTGCTGCTCCAGGGCACATTCTAACAATGCCGCACTTGGTCCTCTTGAATAACTTCAGGCCCATGCTGAAAGAGGCGCTTTGGTATGATTTACAATCACCGTCCACAACCCCTTGTCTCTGACCTCCCTGCTGCCATGTGGTTAGCCCCATGAGGCTCCAAGAGCCCTCGCGTGTGTGTCTGTGAGGCTTTCTCCTCACTCTATGGAGGCTGAGCCCAGCCATCCGGGTGATGGGGATCGCTCTGGAAGACAAGAGCAGCAGCATGTGACAGTCGAGTCCTCTTTTGAGTCTCGTCCGCAGCCCCAGCAGCCATCTAATCCTCGTCCAGTACACAGAGCGTTGGGTCGACTGCAAACCCGCCAACCCAAACGTGCTGATCTTCTTCGGTTACAACAGCAAGCAGTAGCATGGCAGCATACCGAAAACCCAGGTCCTTCAGGAGGCAGCTTTTTCTCTCCAGGTTCCGCATCAACGACATCTCATCACTCTTCATCCTCCACCCAGGTTGAACATGGCCAAAAGGTCTCATATCAGCCAAGCCAAGAGACAAAAGAAGGGGTTAGCTCTCCCAGGAAAGGTGAGAAGAAACCCCCAAAACCAGGGAAATATGTGTGCACTTACTGCGGTCGTCCATGTGCCAAGCCAAGTGTTCTTCAGAAACACATTCGATCCCATACAGGAGAAAGACCTTACCCTTGTGCCCCCTGTGGCTTTTCTTTCAAGACCAAGAGTAACCTATACAAGCACCGAAAGTCCCATGCCCACCGCATTAAGGCAGGCCTCGAATCCAGTCGTGATGAGCCCAGTTTGAGTGGGCCAGACTGCAGTGGTATTGGAGAAGACATTGAGGAGCATACAGAGGGCGAAAGCACAGAGTCTGAAGATGAGACAGGTCAACACAAAAAATCTTCCAAGGAGATTTTGGTCCGACAGAAGAAAGGTGATAAAGAGCTACCAGGAGGATCAGAGGAGAGCCAGAGGCCGGAAGATACTCAGGCTGTCAAGCAGAGGCTTGCACTGAGGCTAAGTGAAAGAAAACGTGCCCCAATGGCTTCACCTGATGATCCTCCTTCATCCCTCTCAACCTCATCTTCCTCTCTTGGCCCTGGCAGTAAAGGCAGCACAGAGTCTGGTTATTATTCTGGATCAGGCAGCACAGAACTGTCCCATGTTAGTCCTTCCAGTGCCAGTGCCAAAACCTACGCAGAAATCATTCTTGGGAAATATGGAAGGTTGGGAGGGCAGCAGCGTAGTCCACATCCACAGCATTCCCACTCTCCCCTTTCCTCGCTGTCTGGAACTGAGGATAAGAGTATTCCATTTGCTGTACCCAAAACACAAGTAATTGAACACATTACAAAACTTATAACCATCAATGAAGCTGTGGTAGACACTAGTGAGATTGATAGTGTGAAGCCCAGGCGCTCTTCTCTGTCAAGAAAGAGTAGCTTGGAGTCACCCAAATTGATTATCCCCAAAGACCCCTACGTGTTTGACCCTAAGGGAGAAGCCCCAGGTCCCAGTGGCTTAAGGCACCTTCAGAATCCAGAGATAGAACCACCAGTCACTCCAACCTTGTCAACAGTACCCCTCCTCAGAAGCCGCTCAATGCCGTCATCAAGCAGCCAATTAGAATCATCTGCGTCTGGAATGAGGTCCAAAAGAGGCTACCGTCTCTGCCAGTCATTCGATGAGCAGCAGGCCATGACAACAGAGATTAACATCGGTCACGCCCACCGTATGTTGAGGCGACAACCTGCCATAGAGGTTCCCTTGGGAGCTGAACTTATGCTGGAGGAGATTCCACCCAACTCCTCCTCTTCAGACACTGGCACTGACACAGCCAGTTATCCAAAGCAACAAGCAGTGCAAAGTACTTTGAACCCATTTGAATGCAAACTGTGTGGAACATGCTTCCAGCATCCTGAGAGCTACAGGGCCCACAAAGGTGTGTGTATAGGACAGCAAGCACTGGAACAGGAGAGCGAGGATGCAAGTAAAACCTGCAGAGTGGATCGCCCTCAGATGATGATTCACTACAAGTTCAGAGCACTAGCTATGGCTGTGAGGAAGAGGAGGAAAGAGGAGAGTATAGAAGAGGATCTTCCAAGTCCTGGGTCTGGAACCATGTCAGGGAGTTCTGCAGGCATCATTCCAGTGGCAGATCCACCAGGACACAGCCAAGCACTCTCAGGTTTGCTCACATATTGATATGCACGCTAAAAACAGTTGGGTTAAAAATAACCCAATTTGGGTTGAAATGAGAGCGAACCGCTACTTGGGCCAACTTTCTGGGTCATTTAGTACAATTGACCGAAAAATTACAACTCTTTGGGCCATTTTGTACAACATTTTATTTGAGGGGGCGATTGTACAAAATGGCGAGTTGTCATTTTTGGGTAAATTTTCTGTGTTTTAAAAATTACCCAATTTTGGGGGGGTTGTTTTAGTACAAAACTACCCAGAGAGTTGTCATTTTGTACAAACTAACCCCAACCCTCATTTTGTACACAGCAACTTAGAAAGTTGAGTCAAATTGACCCAAGTAGCAGGTCGGTCTCATTTGGACCCAAATTAGGTTGTTTTTGATCAAACTGTTCTTAGAGTGTGGTAGCAGATAAAAAATAAAATGGTATTTTGTGGGAGCAATAACACTTAGCATGCTGTTAACTATTATTCTCTATTGATACCATGCCATTTAAATGTCATTACATGGAATTATTTTATTTTGAAATACACAGATGTATTAAATATACAGTGTGTATGTTATTTAAAGATGTACTGTACTTGTCATGTCTCTGATCATGGTACATGTAGGTGGTACTGTACAGACGGACCCGGGACAACAGCAGCATCGAGATCGGAAGGGTGTGTCTGTAATCCAGCACACAAGCTCCTTTGAAAAGCAGGAGACTCTCTCCATGGAAAGTGAAGGCTCAGATGTCAAAGATGTTCACCAAGCACAACAACCGCATCCAAAACCATCACCTTCTACATCTCGCCTCATCCGCCAGCCCAACATCCAAGTGCCAGAGATTCTTGTTACAGTGGAGCCTGATGCTGACATGCCATCCATGTCACCACCAGTGACTGCATCTTCATCGAAGGTATAATGATTCTATTTAATGTGATGTGAAAATGTTGTATATCTTGTGTAATTTGATCCCCTTGCCTCAACTTGTCTATCCTAGGAGGCAGAAAGAGTGGAGGAGTTTCAGTGGCCACAACGTAGCCAGACTCTTGCCCAGCTCCCTGCGGAGAAATTACCCCCAAAGAAGAAAAGACTCCGCTTAGCTGAGGCAGCGCAGTCCTCTGGGGAGTCTAGCTTCGAGTCGGTGTCCCTGCCTCGCAGCCCCAGTCAGGAGAGCAGCATGTCCCACACTTCAAGTCTTTCTGCTTCTTTTGAAGATGCAACAAGGTCAGAGCCTGCAGTCTGGGGAACCAGTAGCCAAAGCACCCAAATGTTGACTGTGCCCTCAACTTCCCAACAACACAACCAAAGCCACAAGGAGATGAGGCGTTCGGCTTCAGAGCAGGCCCCTCAGAAAGCGCAGCAGGTCGCAGATACCAGAAGCAAATCTTTTGACTTGGGATCCTTGTCCTCTCAGCAGTCAGCATCCTCGTGGAAAGAACGGCGGAAGTGTCTCCTTGTGAAGCACGCAACCTTAGGGGAACCCGAGCAAGAGGAGGGGGCCCAGTTATCCAGAGCCGAGAGTCCAAAACCCGGGCCTTCCCACTCAAGCCATCCTCTTTTCTATTCAAGCTCCCAATTCAAACGGGAGGACCCAGGGAATGTCTTGCAGTTGCAGCCACAGATCTTCCCTCGAGATATTCTTCCTACGCATGAAAGCGTCCAACAGACGTTACCTCCAGGACCTCAATCCCAGCTACTCCCAGTCACCACGGTCTCCCAGTTTATGAACAGAACCTTCTTACATTCACAAACTGTTCAACCTCTCCAGGTACACCCAATGCAGATCCACATGGCTGAACAAATGGGTATACCGCTACACCAACTTCCTGCTCTAGTTCCTGTCCAGTTTCCCTTCAGTGTGAGTCAGTCTCTGTACTTGCCTGCCATGCCAATACATTCCACACAGGTTATATCCCCTCCCTCCACAGAGGGAAGCACCTCTTACTCTTACCCATGCCCCCTCATTGCCACATGTATGGCACAGCTTACACCATCAGTGTCTCTAGTGGTCCCAGTCCGCCTCCAAACCCACATACCTACTTATACACGTGCCATGTACACCACCATGTCAGAGATTCTGACCTCTGCTTGTCCGCAGGACCCCATTTCTTGCACAACCATGACAATCTTGGGCAAAGTGGAAAGACGCAAGTTACAGAGGTCTTATTTGAAGGTCCCCACACCAGACATTAAGATTCACCTTCCTGGGGAACTGCAGTCACCTTCTGTCGAGGAATATGGTCCACTTGGAGCCGGAGGGAGTAAGCGTATGCTCTCACCTGCAGCCAGTCTAGAGCTCAGTACTGAGGCCCAGCGTCACCAGAAAAGGGTAAAAGAGGAAGCGGAAGGGGAGCAACACAAGCCTGAACTTGAGTTGGAGGATGTAGACAACAGGGTACATAAGGAGGGAGAAAGTAAAACTGGTGGGGAGAAACTGGAAGAGGTTGAGAAGACAAAAGAGACGCTTGCGGTAACACCCATAAAAGAAGAAGGGCAGCTGATTCCAAGGCAAAGGGAACTTAACAAAGAAGAAAAACAAGGAGAAGAGCTAATTGTGAGAAGTCAAAAAGAGGAGGAGCCTCAAGTTAAGGAGATGGGGATCGAGAGAACAAGCAGCCGTTCATACCCGAGCCTCCATACGCCAACCTCTGTCAACTGGTGCTACCTGAACTATGTCAAACCCAACCCAACTGCACAGAGGGATCCGCGCAACTCAGTTTATTCTACCTGGAGTGTCAGCGGGCACAACCCAAACTTGCCAGGTGTCAGCACTAAGGTGGCCTTGTCTCTGCTGTGCTCCAAACAGAAGTATAGCTCAGAGATGTACACCATTGCCATGGCTCCCAACCCAGCCAAAATTGAAAAGCCCCCCGCAAGTAGCAGCACCCCACGAATGTCAGAGGTAAAAAAACAAAACAAAAGACAACAAAAAAACAAAACAAACATGCTATGGAATATTTACATCATCTTCAACCTTTTTATACCTTGTCACTGTCTGATGGCAACCCAGTTTGGGCTTATAAGAATGTTCGTGTCTGAATGAGGACATACTATAAAATAGTAATTAGTTATAGTTACAAATAGTGGTGCAACGGATCACAAAAGTCACGGTTCGGATCGGATCACGGATCTGAGCCATGGATTGGATTGTTTTGCGGGTCAGCAATTATTTTGTAAAATACTTTTTCCCATAAAAAAAAAAAATCTTCAAAATTTCTAATATGGCCCTTTAAGATTTAGGAACACAACTTTAAGTGCGATATAAGGCAGAAACATTCTTATTTTATGCATGGTCCATATGTAAAATAAAGTATTAATGGCTTAAAGTTGTGTTCTTAAATTCTAAACGATTATGTTTGACATTTTGAGTTAAATGTTGTTGTTGGTTTGTTTTTTAATGGGCAAAAGTGTTTTTATAAAATAAATGAAGACGTTCGCTTTATTTTATCTTTTTTAATAATTATGAAAAGACCTCAAAGTGTAATTTAAGGCACATTCCCTTCCTTTAAACATGGAGAGTAAATTACAAAGTAGCTTTGGTCCAGAATACTGAAAATGCATTAAAGTAAGCCATCAGGTACCAGATGTCAAACTCACTTACAGCTATCAGCCAGACACTCGTTGGTAATGCTAACAGTTAGCCGCTAGCCACTTACCTCGGAGACTTCTGCTGTATCATACAATGACGGCGTAATTAATTAGCTGTTTCTTAGCGTCCTAAATTAGCGATTGAGTATGAGTTCGGGATAGCGTTAATGTCAATTAATGTCAATCAAAACTACGATAAAGAACTCCTAAACATCTAAAAGGGAAGTCAAGCTAGCCATCACGCCACGACGTGGGCCATCTTCAAAGTAAAAGTGTACTAAGGCTATTTGCATTGATGTCAATGTATTGCTGTATTTGGTCAACTTTATTTTGAAGTTAGGCTTAGCGTGTTACATTGAGTATGTTTCAGCTTCCTTGACATGTCTGAATGGTGTCCATTGTGAATGCGCACTGTTGTTGTTTATTCCCAACACTGCCCACGACCAACTGACACTTAAGTTTATTCTTTTGAGTTGTGTAGCAAGGTCAAATCAAAGGTTTCCATAAAGCTTATCAAAGCCTTGCTGCATCCTTCATATGAATCTGAAAACAAAAAACTCAAATCTGGTCTCTGTGTTTACTGCATTGTTTGTGCTTGCTCAACCTCGCCACAAAGTGATGGTGTGGTTTGAACGAAACATGTCATTGCTTATTTAGCTGCAGTTTTTTTTTTTTGGGACTACGCGGACAGTGAGGACTTACCGCCACAAATGTGCTTGGCATGAAAATGTCTATCAAAGGACTTTGTCTCTTTTTCCACCCTGTGTCTTGAATGCAGGTCCATCCAATCACAGCCTGTTCCTCCACTGATGTAACAGATCACCAGCATGAAAAGGAGGAGAATAACGAGACGAGGGATGAGGAGGGACCTTCCACCTCAAAACAGTGCGAAACATCTCGCGTTCGCATCTTTGAAGGCGGGTAAGAGCTATTGCTTCTCATTCAACGATTGCAGCGATGCATTCGCTGTCACGGGGAAAGCAACTATAAAAGTCGGCTATAAAAGTAGCGCAAAGGGAAGGATAGGGTCTGGGAATAGATGCAGTTGTAGCTGCAGCCAAGTTTTCCCCGATTTCTGCTGGCGCAAACCTCTGAGCTTTGGAGGGGTTCATTTGGAGAGATAACAGCATGTTAGTGCATGCGCATGCTGCCTTCACTTTGACTATCTCATGAAGGCCTCAATTCACCAGTTATATAATACACACAATTGTCATGTTGGAGTTAAGTGTGTGTGTGTATGCGCGCGTGTGTGTGTGTTTTCCTTCAAACCTGCAAATGTTTGTTCAGCTCACTGTACTGTGTTCACATGTTGTGTGTGTACTTTCCATAAATGCCCCAGTGATCTTTTTCCAGTTGAGCCTGTCTTCTTTCCCAGGTTTTGCTCTGGTTTGAGCTCAAAGGTTTCCCCTGGAGGTGTAGATCGCTTTACAACAAAGCCACTCTAGAAATAGACAAGATTCGCAGCAAAGAACAGATGGAAAAGGTCAAGTCATGAGAGAACACCCACTGTGGATTGTAGATTCTCAAAGTGGAATTTTAATTCATCGCATCTTATTTTAAAAGGGAAGTCAACCCAAAAAATGGTTTTGTCAATAATATGTTCTATGGAGTCCAACTAGTCTAAATATGGCATTCTGGTTAAAACTTAACTTTATAAAGTCGCAAATTTACCACTTTATTAAGTGGCGGATTTACAAATTTTTTCTCAGAATATTGTCCCCACCCTCTAAAAAAAAAATATATATATATATATATATATATATATATGTATGTATATATATATATATATATATATACATACATTTTTATATTTTTATATTTTGTATTTATTTATTTATTTATTTATTTATTTATTTATTTATTTATAAATGGCCCTAATACGCCGTTGTAAACTCTGGTTACTTTCTGTTCTTTGTCTTATTTTTTTTATGCATTATGAAAATTGTACAACCTTAGTGGCGTTCAAGTTAAGGTTCCATTGTGCTTGGTGATCATTTCTGATGACTATTTTGACACATTTTGTGGCCAAGTTTAGTGTTGAACAGCAAAAATGTGTTTGTGTTTATCAGTGCGGTACATTTGAGAAGTGTTGAAGGTTAGCCTAGGCTTTATATTGTTGGATTTTTGTTATCTGTATTTATCTGCGGTTTTCACTGTCCATATTTCTTCCACGCTTTTCTTTTGAGAATTTTGAAATTGTGAATGGGTACCCACGGCTACATGAACGAAAAAAGTCATCATAATTCTCCTCACTAAACTCAAGGTTACTTCTGATTTTTTCAGAACAGAAAAGGACGATTTCCATTTTGATTGTTGTAACATGCAAATTGTTTCCATGGCCTAAGTTGTAAACATTGAAAAATTGTATTCACGCCTTAGTGCGGATGTGCTGATGGGATTTATCATTTAAACTGCTCTTTGTTGGAAACAAGCAAGGCCTGTAGCGGATTCTTTCCTATTTGCCGTTTGGGTGTGATGCTCTCCGCACAAAACTTGCCTGGTGGTCGTGCAGCTTCTGCCTTGTTTTTCTGGAGATGTAGGTGGATATTTTTAGCCGCGGTTAGAAAATACATGCCAGTGAACAGTAACCCGCCCCTGAATCACTAAAACACAATGGCACTGTTGAGACTATCCTGCTGCTTTTTTTATATATATAAAAATAATTTGCTGTTGCTGCTTCTGCTATAAAACAGAAAGCATTGACAGCCCGGCTTCTTGCAAATGTGGTTCATGGCCTTTAATTAAACGCAGTCAGCACACATTGGCTATTTACAAAATCAGAATGGGTTTTGAGTGGCTGAGCATTTTTCACATGACCACAAATAACCTTTTGGTAAACGTCTGGATTGTGTATACATACCTTTATATAGAATAGACCCAAATGTGTTGCTTGATTTGTGCTTGGTGTCTATTTTAGGTTGAGGGCCGTAAGTAGGCTTCCCTTCCCTCTCTTTAGCGGTCGGCAGGGCCACCCGAGCAGACGAATAGCTAATAATGTGCTGTGTGTGTGTGTGTTCTTGTTTATTTGTGTGTGTGTGTGTGTGGTAAGGGTGTAGTGGAGGGTGCAGCATGAGACCGAGCGCTGCGAGGGATTCGGTGGGCATCCCCAATCCACCTCTATAAAGACGGGCTTGTTTCCCAAGAACTCTTCGTGTGTGTGTGTGTGCGCGCGTGTCGTTTGGCTGAATGTTTGTGCATTGTGCCACATCCGCTTTCATCCACCCATCGTTGCCACGAGCACGTTTTTTTTTTTTTTTTGCTGTCCCTCATTAGCATATAGTGTTTTCTGGGGGGAACAAACAGCACTGTGATCGGCTCCAGCAGCTGTTCCTGCAGCTGTCCCATAAACCAGCCTTATTTACTCTTTTTAACCCTCAACCCGAGGTCTTGTTAATTGCGATTTAAATGTCTGTGTTTTTACGTTTATGTATTTGTTTATTTGTTTGTTTGTTTGTTTGTTTATTTGTTTGTTTTTACAGTGTATCATGGAATAGACACCTACTGGCCCCAACATTAAGTACACCTGCACCATTCAATGAGATCCCAAAGACTAGATAGTTTGCCATGTCTAATATCTTCTCATTGTCATGTTGTTCGATAAGGTAATCAAAATATTAGGAACACTTGTTATTGTGCAATACAAACTACAAATGTGACAGAATTGTGAAGAAATGCATCTCATAATGAGTGTGATTCGTATTTCGGCATTGTAGGCTAATGTAGCTAGATTAGGTAACCAAAGTATCAGAAACTTGTCTTATAATTATTTACATCACTAAACTACAATTATTTATTTTCTTTCTTTCTTTTTTTTTCTTCTTTCTTTTACAGTCAATTGTGTTATTTACATAACAGAAATACCATAATAAATCAATGTTTACTATTATTATTTGGGGTGTTTATTTTGAGTTAATTTAAAGTTTCTTTAACGCCACTCGTTTTTTTAACGCACAATTAATGCGTTACTTGGAAAGCCTGTCCTGGGGGGAATTCCAGTCGCAATGCAGCAGACACGTCCACGTCAACATTTAGCAGTGATTTTTTTTATAATAATGCATATATTTATGGAGACTGGAGTCGAGTTGTATTTAACAATTTTAAAAAATGTGCAGAATTTCACTAGTTACTTCATGTTAAAGATTAAATAGCTCTTAATATGAAAATAATGTCTTACAAATGCAATAATGCCACCTAGTGACAGAAGAATGACCTCAACACAAATCAATATCACCCTCGTTTTTTTTACAGTATATTTTTTTATTCTATCTTTTATTTTAATATCTCTTTTTTCCCCATAAATGAACAAGAAAATCGAATTTTAAAGGCCCAATTAGTTTTTTTAATCTTACAGTTTTTAAATTTATTTACTGTTCACATGAATTTAAAAGCATTTTCTTACATTTATGAAAGACCTGACTTATTGCACTTAATGACAATTCAGAATCTTTTAAATTTATATTTGTTACTATTAACTATTAACTATCTTAATTATTAACTATTTGTAAATTTTTTATCTCATCCATGCTGATGTCAACGTTTGCGTTACACGTAAGTGATTATAGCACATGTTATTTTCATTAATAAATAAATCATTTAACCAGTTACTGCGTCTGCAAAATTAAATTTGGAATGTAATGTTTGGGCAGTTTTTTTTATATCATGTCCTTGATTTGTAAGAAGACTTGATGTTCCATAATTAATCGATAGTGAATCGAATCTAATTGGAAAAAATCAAAATCAAATCGAACTGAACTCTTTTGAATCAAAATTGAATCGATTGAGTGAATTTGAATCGATACCCAGCCCTATGTTTTAGTTTGGGCGGCGGCCTGTAGTTTTGGCTCTGCTCTTCCAAAGCGGAGGCTCAGGTTTGATCCCCAAGTTGGGTGGATGCTGCAAAAGTTTAAAAAAAAAATAAAAACCGCACAAAAGTAGAAAGAAGGCTTATCTCCCTGCACCCTTTTTTTTTTTTAATCATCATTTTCATACTCGAGTAGCTCTAATCAACCAATCAGAGGATGAGAAAATGTGACATCATAAATTTAAAATCTGACAAACAAACAAAAACAACTGTGATTTCTGTGGGCGCATGTTTGTCCAATGACAGCTCTCGTGATTCTGGTGACCCTGGGTAGATTTCAAGTACATGGCAACACATAAAGCTGAAATCTGATTGGACAATTTAAAATAAACAACCCACACTACTGGAAGCTGCACAGCCATGACAAGCTAAGAAATGAAGACAAAAGACTGATGGAATGAAAAATTTAATTTCATGTTGTAAATGTAGGTCAGTGCTTTTGAAAATTATTTGTGATTATTATTTGTGTGATATTTATTATAATCTCACTCAGTTGTGCAGGTGAACCTAATGTTGTTTGGTGAGGTATACGCCTTATGTTGATCTTTTTATCCTAATTGATTTCCTGCACTGATGAACACTCTTGATGCTCTCTGTCTGCTTGGTGTCGAATTAGTCAACTTTGTTGGTAGCGTCAAATTTGACTATTGAGAATCATTATTCTTGTCAAAAGTGTTTTCAAGCCCCTTCAATTGCCACTCTGACTGATTTACAAAAAAAATCATCTACCAGGCAGCGAGATGAGCCATTTGTATTAATATCAAAGTGACATTAATTTGTGATTTTGTGACTTTTATGTTGTTTCTTTTTTCTGTATCAATAACGCATGCCCATCCCGTCTGTCTGTCAGGTATAAGTCTAACGAAGAGTATATTTACGTTCGAGGGCGTGGCAGAGGAAAGTACATATGTGGGGAGTGCGGCATCCGCTGTAAGAAGCCCAGCATGCTGAAGAAGCACATCCGAACACACACTGATGTCCGTCCGTACATTTGCAAACACTGCAACTTTGCCTTCAAAACCAAAGGTTAGGGGACGGTGAAAGAGATATTTCAGTTCTGTTGTCTTTCTCCACTATTCTGTCTGTTAAATGAAATCCATCAACTTTTAAGTCTGCTGCCTTGCATTTTATCTCTGTTGTCGAAAAAAAATGTCCTACTTTTTTCCTTGCCCGGCGGAAATGGCCGCAAGTTTTAATGTGTTTTTCATGTTCCCTTTGCAGGGAACCTTACCAAACACATGAAGTCAAAAGCTCATGGGAAAAAGTGCCAGGCAATGGGAGTGTGTGAACCATCGGCGGACGAGCCGGAGAGCGAGGAAACAGGTATGCTAGGAGGGGGAGATGTGAAGAAGTATAGCCGTTGAGCGCTGACAGCTTACGCAACCACAATGTGCTATTCCCCAACCTTTCGCCCTTGCATAAGGAAAAAAGCTCAAGATAAATAATGAAGAATGAAAAGCCGTGCGCGCTGCTCTTGTTTTTTTGCACAATGGCATCGACGTACTTTCGCAGCAGCCTCATTACCTTCCCGCCGTCACGTCGTCTCTGCTGTCAGTCTGCGCTCATCGCATACGAGGACGCTGTGATTTCATTCATTCCCTCCTGACATAGTTTGTGAATAGAAAGTGTGATGCTTTTTCAACCGTAGTCTATTTATAACATGGCTGTGGTCGGTTGCGGATTGTCAGCAAGATCAAGCGTGTTACTTTGCTGTCCCTACAGCGAGTTCTTTCAAGCAGATTGTGTGTCATTTTGCATGTGTCTTCAAGCGAGCACAGACCTCTGCCAAGGTTAAAACGTTAAATTATGTTTTCTTACACACCTCCTGCCAAGGATGAATTAAAACTAGAGATGTTCAATACTACTTTTTTTTAGACACATACTCAAATCTTCAGTACAGCCGATACCATTAATACTTATGATACATTTCCAAAATAAAGATGTTTTTTTTAAATGACATATGTCTCCCAACTACAGCAAATTTCCTTAAAATTTAATGAAATTAATGGCAATTATATTGTTTCAATTTGCTCCTAAAAGTCATTTTGCATAGAGCACACAATAAAATGATTTTTTTTATCGATAAATAAGATGAAATAATTAATCCAGTGTCCAGAAAAAAAAAGTCCTAATCAAAATATCTGGTTGTACATCTTCTTTTTGAGGAATACAGTGAAGTTCAAATAATCCAATTCAATATAATAGGGCTTCAAGTCACGTAGTAATAATAACTACTATGTTAAGAATTCCTCAAGCTGTTAAGTGTGATGTTTAATTATATCTTGTTTTGAAATCCATGCTTTTAATTTGGAAGGCTGCTCTGTATTTCCGTTTCCTGTTTCACGTTCTCCGTTCATCGTTCATCTCTTTTAGTATACATAAAACCCAAAGGGAAACAAAAAAGCCACATTACAAATATAATGTAGTATGTATAAGCGCTATAATTAGCGTCTACAAGGGCCGTAAACGGCACCGTTCTATTTTTAGCACCGCAGCTCGACAACGTTAACCCAGGCAATTAAGCGCGCAGCAAACAACATTTTTTTTTTGTTGTGAAATTTTCTTACCTCCATCAAGGTTAGTGTTTCATAAAAGGAAAAAATTAATAAAGATATTTTTCCTTAGTCTTGCCAAGATGTAACATTGCACAATTTTTACCATCTACTAGCAAATGACCATGAAATGTTATTAAGGGTCCTCATCTGCTAACCCAGACCAAGTTTGTCTGTAACTGTTTGCGCTCCTTGCATTATCGTCTCATCACAGAACCAACAAACTAGAATTTAAACTTCTTAACTGAATGGGAGGAAAAATAACATTGCTGGACACTATTTTTGTTGTTAGTTCAAAGTTGTTGTTCATTATTCCTTATGTTTAATTCCTCATATGTGTTTTTGACATGCATCTCCTTTCACATAATTCATCTGATTCACATCGTTACAATTTCAACATATTCCAAAAATTCATACCATGAGGGCTAGTCATTTTTTCATTCCAAATATTCATGTTTTTCTGAATTTCAACATTCATCACCCCAAAAAATTATTTTCACCCTTACAGTACCAACAAAAAAAACATTTATTGCCGTTACTACTTTTAACGAAACAGATTCACATCCCCATTGGAAATGATTTTTAACATGACAAAAATTCCACGCCCCACCAGAAAAAAAAACATTCATTCCCATTAAAACATTTGGAAAAAAAACACATTCAATATCATTCTTCATATTTTATATTCAATATTTTTCATTTAGCATTTCAACCTTCACATGCAATTTCTCAAAAAATTGCAAATGTCTAGTTAGTTTTTACTGAATTGAAAATGATGACGTAGTTGTCTGAACTACTAATGGATAGTATTTGCTACACTTCCACTGTGAACAAATGCCAAATAAGTCCCTGTATAAAAAAAAAAATTCTCAGATTCACACAATTATTTTATTAGGTTGCTACTTTTCATAAACACCTGCTGACTTTCTTTTGAACAACTAACAGGTGAAAATAAGTTTACATTGTTGCTAGTAGCACTAGTAAAGTAAACAAAACAAAAAAACACACCATACCAGTACTGCTAGTGGACATTTTATTTCTTACTAGTAGTAACAGAAAGGTCAAAATGCCTTACTTGTGCTATGAATAGATTCTAGGAGGCTATTAACTCATTCACTGCCATTGATGGATATAGACGTCAAAAAATAATTTTAAACATTTCTATTAGTTTAACATTTGTTCCACTTTTGTTAACAAGAGTATGAAAGCCTAGAAAAAAATTAATTGTACATTTAGAACAGATACAAATGTAGTGATTAATTGTGAGCTACCTATGGAAGTCAGGCGATTAATTACAATTAAAATTTTTAATCGCCTGATGCGAAGAAAAAAGAAAATTAAGAGCGTCAGGCGATTAAATTTTTTAATCGTAATTAATCGCATGACTTCACTAGTTAACTCACAATTAATAACAAAATTGTATATCTGTTCTAAATGTACAATTTAAAAAAAATGTAGGTTTTCATACTCTTGTTAACAAAAGTGAAAAAAAATGTTAAACTAATAGAAATAGTTTAAAGGAATTTTTGACGTCTATAGCCGTCAATGGCAGTGAATGAATTCATGCATGACACATGCTTACTAGTAGTCTTACTAGTGCAGCACAGTAGTTTATTAATCAGGTTGAAATGTGTATGAATGGCCTAAAATCGCACTAGTAGTGGAAAGAATGTTTCTAGTAAGACATTCTGCTATGCGCTAAATTGTAGAGCGTACTAGTACACGGCTTTTAAGCTGGATATTGAATGAATGCTCAAATAGCCCGCCATATATCCCCATCATCGTTTCATGCTTGGTGGAGGCGATAAATAGGCGGAAATGATCCAGAGTGATAAAACAAGATGGATGTGAATTGAAGTGATGCAACTAAGAGTGGCTTTCTGTTTATCAGCAGGGAGCGATGAACGTGCGTGTTATTCCGAGGAACAAGAGGAACACCAGTTTTCCAACGCGGAGGAGTCGGAGGATGATGACGACGACGATGATGATGATGATGACGACGACGATGAGGAAGAGTCTCACGATGACCCTCCTTCCTCCTGCTCGTTGGACACCCTCGCGTCAACAGGGGGTCGCTCTCAGCAGTGCACTCCCGAGCCCGAGCCCGCCGGCCTCAGTCCCGGTCCGGGCCTGGAGGCCTCCCAAAGAGGGGCTTGGCACGGTCGGCGAGCCGCTTCGCCGGGCAGCAGGAGAGCTCTGTTCTCCCGACGGAGCTGGAAGGCATCACCGAGAGCCTTCTCCCACAGCAGTGAGAGCTGTTCCCCCAGTCAGAGCCTCTCCCCCCGCCCGGAGCTGTCCTCACCCATGCGCAGTCTGTCCCCGAGGACAGAGCTACCCTCACCCAGCCGGCGAATGTCACCATCCCCTGAAAGGGGACCGTCTCCCGTCAGGCCCGTCTCGCCGATTCGTCCCAGCTTGCCAGGCTGCTACAGGCTGCTACAAGCTACGACCCCGCCCTTGCCGGTTGGAGTGCAGCAGAGGACCCTTGGATGCCTTCCTTGGGAACATCACGGCACAAAGGGTCGTCAGATAAAAGTAGTAAATCCTTTCAATATACTGTACTGCCATTTGTATGCACTATGTGCAATTTGTCCTGGACAGACACTACAAAGTATTGTGTCTGCTATGCCTTTATACACACACTCTAAAAACAGTTGGGTCAAAAAAATAACCCAATATGGGTCAAAAATGGATTGATCCACTACTTGGGTCAATTTGACCCAACCTTCTGGGTTATTTTGCACAAAACAACCCTCAAAAAATGGGCGGCTACATAGAATAACCCCAAAAAGGGTCAGTCTGTTAAAAAAAAGGGAGGGGGGGAGAAAGAGAGAGGCAATAATTTGAGAAAGTTGGGTCAAATAGTGGATCAGTCACAATCAAAACAACTAAAATTGGGTTGGTCTGTGGATTATACATTTTCATCTAACTGTAATAAATAACCCACAAAACCCATTTTTGGGGGGTTGTTTTATGGGTTATTGATTTTGACCCACCTTTTTGGGTTAAGTGACCCAAAATGTTGTGTCGGTTCTTTTTTGACCCAAATGTTTTTACGGTCAAAAAGGGCCCAACCCAACTTTCTGGGTTGCTTTGTAAGGTTAAATAAATTTGTTTAATTGGGCCAAATAAATAAACCATAAACAACCCAACAGATTGTTTTTTTTGGTGAGTTATTACTTTAGTATGACCCTTTTTTTTTACGAAAAAAGTTGGGTCGGGCCATTTTTTACCCAATTCAATTGGGTTATTCAGTTAATACAAAAGGTTATGTGAAATGAATAACCCACAAAACAACCCCCCAAAATGGTACTTCTTTTGTACACTATTCATTTAATGTTACCCAACTTTTGTGAACTGAAAAAGTTGGTTCAGTCCATTTTTGACCCAATCTGTTTGTTTTTTTTTATCTGTTTTTTAGAGTGCATTGAACCCCCATTTATCACTAGTGATACATTCCCGGCCCACCTACACGAGGTGAAAATCTGCGATCTGAAGAGATGTTATCATTCTTTTTTTCATATTTTTACATATTTTGCCACATTAAACACATCGAAACGTATTAAAACACACATTGTAAAGTATTCTGTAGCAGAAGGGTCTGCAATACATTTTCCAATGGGGCTTGTGTGCTTTCCCCTACAGGACAAAGGTGGCGCTGCAGCGGATGGGCACTCATTGGCAGACACCTTCTTGTTCCCGCCTGCTTTTCGTCTTTCCACATGCGAGGGTTATCCCGGCCACCGAGCGGCGGACAACATCTTCAGCCATCTTCCCATGCACTCCCAACAAGCCAAGGTCCCCTATCTGATGATTCCCATCGGAGGGATTCAAATGGTACAAGCCAGGCCAAGGTCCAATCCTTCCACCCCCTTGTCCCCGATGTCTCCTTCCACGGAGGGGCCGTCGCCGGCCAGGTTTGACTCTTTCTGGGGCGGGACCCCAGGACCTCAAGGGAGTAGGACTCCTGGGAGTGACTGGTCAGCGGACTGCAAGGTAGCAGGAGGCAGCCAGTCAGTACAGTGCAGCGTCGGTGCACAAGTCATGTGTTCCAAACTGGAGTTGGAGACCACGGACTCAAAGCAATATGGCAGCTCACAAAGCTCCGCCCACACGCGCAGGCGTGCTACTGAGTCGAGCGAACGCGGCGTCCAAGACGCACCCTTCAGTCTCGCCGCCCCTGTATCCTCGCGCCTGATTGGACAGCGGCCGGAGGGTGAGGGCAGAGCGACAGCGGGCGCAACTAGAGAAGACCAGAGCACCTAATTTGATGCATCTCCAACTTGCTTTTTCACTCGCTACATTTGTCTTGTTTTTCAATTGCTTTCTTTTTTTTTTTTATACAGTTTTCAATACTATTGTTAACTTAAATGTTTGTTCTTTGGCAATATTCAGGTTTGTCATAAAAAATGCACTTTTTTTTCTTTGTGAAAATAATGTTTCTGTAAATGTATATACCAGAATGATATATGATTATACACTTCCCGTATCGCTGTTGATACTGGTAATGCTACTGTCTGTTTGAATATGTGTCAAGAGTAATACGAACATGTGTAAATGACCAAAATCTTAAATCAAAAATGTTTTTGTTTTTTTCCAGTATTACTCCAATTATAGTTACTTGTGCCTTTTCTGTCCAGGTTTGTGTTTTGAGGTGTATAGTACAGATAGAAAATGAGAAGGCTGTGAAATTTTATATTGGACTTTTGTGTCATCGAGGAAGATTTATATTCGGTGTTCTGTTTTGTTCTTTAATACTGTTGCTTTAATTCCAGGGTAACCAAGAGTCACATCGATGATACATTGAAGGAGCAGCCGAAAACCCGTCAAAGGAAATGCACTGAAGTTCTATTTTTTATTGTAAGAGACTTTGGATGAGAAATCTCTTTACAGGGAAGAGCGCTCCTTATTTATTGCTATTTGATGACAATGATCAGTTGTTTCAGAGTTCAGAGTTGTTGTTTTATTTTTTACTCTTTGTTAAACGGGGTGGGGGGGCAATGTTTCTTTTTCTTACTTTTTTTTTTCATGATGTTCATACAATTTGAATTGGGGACAAAGATGAGGGATGGAGTTTGACAGGTACCGGCGGATCAAGTGCCCTGCAAATTTCACACACAACAAAATTTGCAGTCATTGGACAAAAATTAAAAACAAATATTGCACCAAAAACCCTGTAGATTTTGCCTTTTTGTAACCTTAGCACATTGAGGGTGGAAAGCCAACGCCACCTTTGAAAATAGCCAGATTTTAGTTTATTTTTATTTCCCCTCATGAAATGATAAAAAAAAATGAAAAAAATACTTTCAAAATTGAGTTGTACAGTTTATAGGTCAAAATGGTGGGGGGAAATGTCTGTATCACAAAAACCTGGCATTTGGACAGGGGTGTGTAGACTTTTAGGCTGTAAGTGTGGTGTGAGTGGTTGGTTGTGTTGTGACACTATTATGTATTGTAGGGCTTGCAACGAACGCCACTAGTCGAGAGGGCGCCCTGCCTTTGTGTCAGAGTCAGCTGGATCAGGCTGCAGCTCACCCGTCACTCTTAACAGGATAAGCGGTAGAAAATGGATGGTCAGACACAAATTCAAATAGTAGAGGGGTGCACACTTGTGCAACCACATTCTTTTAGTTTTTATTTAAATTTGCCATATGTTTAACAATACTGAATATTATCTGAATTGTGTGTTTTTTTTGTTTGTTTTTTTACCAATCCTCTGTTCTGGTCAGTTTTTTTTTTTTAAGTAAATGTTTTTTCAAGTTGGGTGCTAGGATTCACTTTAGCTCACTCTGAACATGAGAGTGAAGAATCGAACATTCATATAATTAAATTCCTGTTTCATATTTGTTAATATACCTAATTTCCTTCCACACTTTATGTGACAAAACAAGTTTGACCAGCAGAGGTCGTTGTTCAATCATGAAGCTTTCAGAGCTAAATATTATATATTTACAATTCTCACAGAAAGTGGTTATCACTCAAGTTAAGAACATGTTTTCAGTTCCAAAATTTTGCAACTTTATTATATCATATATATATATATATATATATATATATATATATATATATATATATATATATACTGTCACTACATATTATGGAAGCCCATTTCTGCCAGTGGATTTTTATTTATTTATTTGTTATCGGCTGTGGGAGGGGGATTTTTTAAATTATTGCTTATTTTATTATTTTTTGCTCATAAAATGGCTCCCTTTTTTAATCCCTTTTGATAACCAACTTCACTTTCTACTTGTACAAACGTTATTATTTTATAATTATTTTTAGAATTGTAATTGTGCTCTGATGTTGTGTCTCTCTCAACATATATGCTAGGCTGTTGCTCAAATATTTGTAGCCATCTGGAGGAAGAGAAACAAGTGACCTAAAGGATTTATAAAATAGCACAAATAGCATTATCAAGCTAAAAGCCAATGGGTTGGCACAAGCTTACTCCTCTTTTCTATTATTTATATTGTTTTTTTTAATGTTTTCAGCCAAAATGGAGTGTGTCAAACAAACCAACTGTTACTCACATTATCAGAAGAAAAAAAACACATTCATGTTTTTTTCTTTTATTTGATAGCTACGTTTGTTTTTAACCGATTAGCATAGAAGCTAACACAGCTAGCAGTTACTCTTGAGCAAAAACAAACATTTGCAACCCAATGTGTGATACAGATGTCATATAAAACATCTCTGTAAAACTGTTCCTGGTTTCAGGGTTACATAAATCTCATCACCGGCGAGTACATGGCCCAATAATGTGACTCTTGCTGTGACATGACATTCCATGACGGCGGCATTTTAGAAAACACGCTTTAGCAAGAACGTAACACCGAGCACCTAGGTCTATTTTGGTATCCATACTGTTGCATGCTATGCGGCGGGTGGCCTTAATGTGATGGGATGCCCGCGGAGAGCCGCACATCTGCGCTCCTGAGGGAACTCAACTTGTAACCTCTGCAGCAAGAATGTGTTGTCAAACCTGCGCAGTCATGATGCTGTGTGGCCATGTCACACATTCCACACATCCTTATGGGAAGAACAATGTGTTCTCCATTTACGACAAGAATTCTATTTACAGTAAAAATGCGCGGTGGACTTTTTTTTTTTTGCTTTAATGACAGCGTTCAGTCTTTTGGGGTCGGAGTCGATTCAGCATGGCAAATCTTAGCATCTCTGGAGCTTCCTTCCACACTGCAATAGCACACGATAGCTTCATTGAAGACTTTAAAATGACAAAAAAAAAAGTGAAAAATAGTAGTTGCTTTAATGAGTACAAGCATTACACAGTAAAAATTTTAGTTTTTTTTTTAACATCATATTTTGACCCATTGGATGTGTTATGGTCAAGTCATTGCTTTGATATAAGTGGTAGAATTTTTTTTTTTTTATGTACTTCTTGTTTACTTTAAATTGACGCTTTCTTTATTAAATATTTAGCTATTATTAAAATTTCTAGTGTTAATGAAAGTAACTCTTTTTGAGTGTTAAAAAGTAGAATTATTGGATAGTACTATTGGTACTGGTACTATTTTTAACACTACACAATAGTGTAATGTAAAATCATCACTGACCAGTTTTGACTAGTGTTACATTTCAACTACCATCAAAGTTGTTTTAACTCCATTACGATATTTAGTGATGACTAATATAGACACTTTTGAAGTGTTAAATTGAACTCTGCAGGTGTTGAATTAACACTACCAAATATACAAATAGTACATATAAGAATATAGAATAGTATAGAAAATAGATGGAGGTTACAGGTCAGATTATTTCAGAGAGAGAAAACTAGTTGACATGTTTACGGCATTATGATCAACACATTTCCTACAGTAGTGAGGGAACATCAACTCCATTCATAAATGACTACATTTCAAGGTAAAGTTCATAGTAAGACTAGTCTCGACCATGAAAAGGTGAATCACAGTGTTACAGACAGTTCAGCATCAATCATTTTACACATGGCGTCAGACTGCTGACATTCATACAAACGGCTTGCTGTTGAGATCGTGTTGTGGCGTCCTAGACATCACTCATGAGCTTTACACAGGCACCTTTACTTTATTTATCACACTGTATGTATGATACAAATGCATAAACATGATCTAAACACGGACTTCAGATCCAATTAATAACTTGTTTACAGTAATGCTTGGTTTTGCTCGACACTAACAAAGATGTTTCTCTCTCTCTATCTCTCTCTCTCTCTCTCGTCTTATTTGGTCACGTGAGACAAAAATAGTTATATATTAGGAAACCACAATATGAACGTACAACATATCAACATGACAAATTTGGAATGACTCCGTTCAGTGTTTTGAACGCACATGGGGTGGGTGGAGGGGGAGGGGGTGTCGCCCATTGTGGCTCCATGGCAACTGTGGGCGGAACTGTTGTCATGACGTCATTAAAGCGGGCGCGAAGCCGTATAAGAGTGCGTCACACAAACGCAACACAGCAATGACCGCACAGCTGAGTGCAACTCCGACCAATATGTCCTTTCACGTCAGCATTTTACTTCTCATCACACTTTGGGTGTCTCTGCAGCATGGTGAGTGCACTTTTATCAGCTTTGTGTGATTTTTTAATAAATATTCTGCAATTTATTTATTTATCCATTGATGGAAGGAGAAAAACATGATCCAAAGCATAGCACAGCATACGGCAAGTCTAAAAAGTGCTTTAAAAAACAAACAAACACAGTTCCGATAAATATTCATCTTTTTGTCACTAACAGGCTCTGGGCGCGCACTGATGAAGGCCCAAGATGCACATGACCATGACGGTGTCGGAGCGGCGAGGTTAAGGAGCAAACGTTGCGCATGTAGCAACATGCACGACTCTGAGTGCTACTACTTCTGCCACCTGGACATAATATGGGTCAATACGCCCAGGTGAGTTACGTAGGAAGCGATGGGCTGACCCTAGTGATCATTTCAAAGTAAATCGACATGATCAATGTATGATTAAATAGGTTGGGTGTGCAAAGTAATAAAGAGCAAAGTCTTTGCTTATGGCTTATTATCATTGTGACTCTGTTTGTGCAGTAAGACAACACTTTATGGTCTCGGTGGCGCTAAGGTGCGACAACGAAGGTCTGCAGGCAGGTGCGCTTGCGATGATCTCGACGACCTCTTCTGCACTAGTTTTTGCTATCGGAGGTGGGTGCATCACACTTTAACTCATTCACTGCCATTGACGGTTATAGACATCAAAAAATCATTTGAACTATTTCTTTTTTTTTCTTCTTGCGAGAGCTTAGTATTGTTCTATTTTTTTCTATTTTCCTTTTTTTTGAATGTGCATATGTGCGTGCGTGTGTGCTCATTAATTCACTTAAAACCTATTAAAAATCCCATACCGTTCACCTAAACCGAATACTTCTGAAACTGAACTATTTCTATTAGTTTAACATTTTTCCCCACTTTTGCTAACTAGAGTATGAAAACCTAGAATTTTTTTTTTGTAAATTTAGAAGAGACAAATCGTTAATTAACTAGTGAAGTCATGTGATTAATTACAATTTTTAAAAAATAATCACCTGACGGGCCTAATTAAAAAAATATATATTAAAAATAAGGGCCATTTAATCGTAATTAATCGCGTGATAATTTTGCATCCGTTATAAATGTACAATAAAAAAATTCTAGGCTTTCATAAAAAATGAAATGAAATGGAAAATGTTTTAAACTAATAGAAATACTGTTGGAAGCAGTTTTAGTGGGCTTTCAGGGGTTAATTTTAAACATTTAATGAGCCTGTAAAGATAAGGTGTTCAAAGTTAAGTTAGTACACAAAGAAATAATAAATCTGGATTACAGTATAACCAGGTTGCTGAATGGAACAATGGAAATGGAATTACTTTGTATCACAATTAAATGTTTCCATCATAAATATTGTATTATCTGTACAGGCAATGCACTAAATAACCTTGCAACCTATTTAAAAATTAGGTAACCTCTGTATAATTACTCACAAAACTAAAATTACTACTTCAGTGCTCACCCTTCAAGGACATGTGACTTCCATATACGTACATTCAAAGTGTAAAAAATCTCAACAAATCCTATACTTGCCTTAAATAGGCGAAAGTCAACCATAAACAGTTCTTGACAATAATATGTTATATGTGAACTCACTAGTCTAAACATAACATTCTGATTAACTCATTTGCTCCCAAAAAAACATATAAATGTGTTCTATTTGAAACATTTTAAGTGTCCCAAAGATGTATTTATATACGTTTTGTTTTGGTTTGTTTTGATGCTAGAGCATACAGAAGGCTTTGATGCAGCCTCACAATGCACAGAACGGTTGAAAAAAATGGTAGTTATTACAAAAACGGCCAGCAGGTGGCAGGAGAGCAAAATAGATCAACCAGGGCCATGTTGAAACAAAGCTGTTTTCCCCACAATTTGAAATAGATTTGTGAATAATGATGAAACTCAGCTATATTTTAATGCGAATTGCTGCAAAACAGATAGAAATTTACTTTGACTTCCATCCCCTTTAACTCATTCACTGCCATTGACAGCTATAGACGTCAAAAATTCATTTGAACTATTTCTATTAGCTTAACTTTTTTTTTCCACTTTTGCTATCAAGAGTATGAAAACCAAGAATTTTTTATAGTAAATTTAGAACAGAATTTAATTAAAATTGTAATCGCCTGATGCCCCTAATTAAAAAAAGATTAAAAAATTTTAGCGTAATTAATCGCATGACTTCTATAGTTGACTCACGATTAATCACTAATTTTCTATCTGTTATAAATGAACAATATTTTTTTTCAAAATTTCATTTAAAAAATGTAATGAAATTGAAAACAAATGTTAAACCAATAGAAATAGTTCTCATGAATTTTTGACGTCTATAGTCGTCAATGGCAGTGAATGGGTTAATTTTGCAATGTTGAATGTGTTCCTGGGAAGGGAGACTCTTCACATTAAAAGACAAACCACAGCTGATTTTGCAACACACACTCCTCTCTCCTTCCTTTGTTATTGACGGCACCTTCTTTTTCCCACAGAAGTGTGACTAGTAAGTCCCAAGAAGAAAGTACACAATGCATCAGACTGAGAGAGAAAGAAGTCTCTGAGGCCAAACATCCGCCAGGAAGCACCTGAAGGAACGATGCGGGGAACGAGCTTCCTACGAGAAGAGATGGAAACACCCCGAGGATGTCCGTCCCGGGGAATGGCGTGGAAGGTGCAAAATGACAGACGTCTGCAAGAAGATAAGAACTGTCAGGTCAGAGCACTTTGCTTCCAGATGTCAACTGTCTGAGACGACAAGCACACATACAGTGGAGAAAAAATGGAAACGTGGGAAAATGCGTAACACAATTTTACTCATATTGTAAAATGAGTTCAGGGGACTAACAACAATAAACTGACACCTTGATAAAGCACATATTTTTGTTGCTTTTTTCTTTCTTCAATTTTTTGTCAATGAGAAATTTGGGAAGAGGGTAGACAAACCCCCATGGGTCTGCATACAGGGACTGGCAAAAACATCTGTGACTTCAAAAGGAGGCCCGGGATGGATGAATGATCCAGGAATTCGCCACTAAATCAATAATAAATTGACTTGCTATTCAGATCGGGTGCAGCTGCTGTTATCACAGGGATCCGAGCAAGGAATGCAGTAACTTTGCTCAAGGGGATGAACAGGAGGTACATAATGGCCTGTCGCCTTGTGTTTCCCTGTGATTGCTTGTACTGCGCATACCGTGCGTGTACATGTGAACACGCTGGGCCACAGCCGCGGGAAAACAATCATGACGGATTATTAATCTGCCACCTAATAAGGAGGACGAGAGCTAACCTGCTTTTGCTGTTTGACCAAATCATTTGAATGAACAAAAGCACTCTCACAAGTGTTCGCTACTGACTCATACAGTTGTCTATCCTGCTTCTTTACACGCCTTGGACTGGCCTGCCTTTAACTTTTAATTTGGACAGCCAGTATGATGTACATGATGCAATGAACAGTAAGGGAAAGATTATACAACTATTATGTTTGCAGTTCTGAATACTTGTAATACGGTTCTACGGTCAGAAAAGTATAAACCCTGGCACAGTTTGGCTTTAGCCCTAGTGCCTAGCTAGCTAGCTCCCTAGCAGGTAAACGGGCACCATGGGAGCTAGCTTGTAAATGTGTAAAGTCGAAACCTATTTTTTTTCTGTTTTTGAAAGAGATGGATGTATATTTACAGTCCAGTTCCAAAAATAAGAAGGCTATCAAGACTTTAAATTTGTGTTCTCATTTTGGTCTTTTTAATATTATATCTTAGTTTAAGACCCCTGGCATATTTTTTATTTTACTTTATTATTATTATTATTATTATTATTATTATTTTCCCTTTATTGTTATTGTGAGATTGTTGTGTACTGTGATGATGTTTGTTTGCTTAATGTTTGCCATGTTTGGCTTCTGATTTCAATTTGTTAAATAAAGTATTTAAAAAAAAACAATTAAAAAAAACATGGGAGCTAGCTAAGGAGCTAGCTAACTAGCACATGAGGCGAAAGCAAAACTTTCTGGACCTGGATTTGGCACCTGTTTACGGTTTGGTATGACAGTTTAGCAGAGGTAATAAAAAGGGAATTGTAAATTGTATAACACGCACCCCACCCCCACCCACATAATAAATAAATAAAAATGAAATATAATATAATATAATATAATATAATAAATTATGTAGACCATCAGACACTATGTGCTAAAAAAAAGAAAAAAGGAGGGTGATAATTTTAACAACAGGGCTTTAAAACAACAACAATGACAACCTTATTAAGGAACTCTGTCCATGGTGCTGGCACAGGAAAGCCACATAATGGAAGGTAAAAAAATTTTTTTTTTAATAATAAGTTGCTTGGTGAAGCTAGTAATTACTGTAAATCGATCTCTCTGACATTTTTTTTTTTTTTTTACATAAACTCTTACTGTGTGAAATGCTCATGTAAACTGTGGCTGTTGTGTAATTTTGAATGAAACAAACATTTCTTGTAATTTGGTCTTAATCCAATCATATATGTATCAATGAATACTTCTACAACGATTTGGTCACAAAGAAGTCAACCTTACAATGTTGTACGCATAAGACTTCAGCGAAGAAGTAGTTAGTCCTTAGTACATAGCTGTAACCATTGTGTGTTGTGTTGACGCTTTACCCCTTCTAAAAACCAAATCAATTTACAAATAAATAACAAATTCCATTACCAGAATAAGGATAAGCGATTATAGAAAATGGATGGATAATCAGAATGAGCCTAGATTTAAACCTGCACTATGTGGCTTCTGGTTGTTACATAAGTGCATGGACCATTATTTTCTCACATGCCTAATTAAAATTCTATTTTATTTTATTTAACTAGAATTTACTGTATTTATTATAATCGCTTAAAGGGAAATCCAAACTCCCTTTATTTGTGCCTTGTGGATGTTAATCACATTAAACTCTAGACTTGCATTCAGTGACAACAGCCAAGCTGTTGAAGATATGTATTCTTTAAATGATTTGTGTAATATAGTATCTGTATCAGTCATGTATTCTCTTCCTTGAGAACTGGTATAACACATATCACGTATGTATCTGACTGACATATATATGCACTGATCAGGTCGGGGTTTGTCTGTATGCACATGTTACTGGAAAAAGGGAAGTATGTTACTGCATGCATACTTCCTTCCTGAGATGACACTGACTGGCAAATATGGGCCTCATTGGGCGCTGAAAGGAGTTGAAAGTGATGGATTTTCCTTTTTTTTTTTATAATGCTTAGAAATGAAACGTCTTCCTGTATAGTTGAAAGTGATGGATTTTCCTTTTTTTATAATGCTTAGAAATGAAACGTCTTCCTGTATCAGCTTTGTGTTTACTTTAAACATCGCCAGATTTTTACATCGAAGCAGCCAATTTGTGATTTAACTGAGATAAGACCGTTATTAATTCAGCATTCATACTTTTGTGACGTTTTTGTTAGGTGATGTGCAGTGAGATTTTTCCAAAGAGAAATTGGTGTCTTGGCTTAGTATAAAAGGCAGTGAAACGGCAAATAAAGAGATGCTGTGACGACATTTGTCCACTAGATGGCAACCTCAAGCAAGAGGAGCCGTGACGTTTACATAAATAGCTGGTTTAACCTCGATTAAATAGCTTCGTTTTGCTCTACTACACTCGGCATTTCATCCATTGAAAAACATACAAATGACAAAACACTTATGTGTACATTTAATAGATGAATATGCGCTTGTAATAAATAAAACAGCAACATGCTTGTCACGAGAAAACAATATTGCCTTTATTGCTGTTTGTAGGTCTGAATAGGTAAATAGCGTCGATGAATTTTGAGTGCAATTGGGGCAGCATTCCTTTAATTGTGCAAGGTGCCGTCGATGAAAACACCTCGACGGTCGGTAGGCGATCCAAGCTAGGAAGTTGGCTAACAGCCTCCACTCTCTTCCCAGCCCGGATCACTGGCTGCCCGCAATGCATTGTGGGTAACGTAGTGTTTAGACCACAGAGACGAGGTGTTTCACAGCGCCCACGGAGGAGCCGTCTCCGTCGAGGACTACCGGTACCACCATGCCCAGCTCGGGATGGCTTCCGGTAAGTGCAAAGTGTTTGGACTTTGGGGTTTCGGGAGTATTTGAAGTGGGTGAAAGTGTCCGTTGGTGAAATGTCCTGCATGATATTTTTACTTTGGCTGTAATTTTGGGAAAAGCAAAGGAGGCGGAGAAAGAAGGTGAGTCACTAGCGAGGAATGCGAGTGCTTTGTGTACACGGTTGCTTTAGAGGCAGGATAATAACCCAAGTTGGCCGATCGGCTATGAGACAACCCCGTGTCACGATTAAACATTCACAAGGCGATATCGTATATGTGTGGACCTGTCGCTTGTTTTTCTCCTGGGAGCCGCTGTAAAACTAACGTAGTTATTTGTATTGGTTAACCGCCTTAACTGGATGCATTTTGCACCTACTGCCTGCACAGGGCGTCCACACACAACAAAGGGTGCACGGTGATCTGTGGTATGTAGACGCTGTTTGAGGCTCTTTTTTTGTTTGATCTTCAGTTACAACGAGATTCGTGTGACTTTAGAAGTTAATTCGAATGATCGATATTGCATATTGGAGGACATGCTTCTCACCGCAAGGCCTCGGGTCACGGCTACCTGTTTTCTAACCGCCAGTATGCTACAACGTCAGGCGTGATCGTTTAATAATTTAGACGACACCGAATTGACTGCATTTTGCAGGAGTTGAGCGTCAAATTGCAGATTATAAAGACGCGATAGTAAATTCTTACGGCATAGCGTGTGTTTACACAATCCCCGTGTGTGCGCGGGGAAAAGTTAATCCTGTTGACAATTCAGTTGAAATGCATCTGCTGAGACAGACATGTTGAGTCAAGCCATTGCTGTTCTCAACGTGTTCTTTGAATAATTAGCCGCGTGGGGTTTACTCTGAAAAATAACTACCGGATGTTGTCGTTTTGCACGTCCGCCGACTTGACTAGTCATTGCCATTCACTTTAGCAGCATCTCGAGCCCACTTGGCGCGAGGACCTCTCGGGCTGAGAGACGCAGGTCGATACCGGAAGCTTTTCTCCTTCGCACACCTCCGCTTGACAGCCGGCGTTTCAGCGCTGTTTCAGTCCGAGGCTGAGCTCGCTTTAAATCTCGTCACCCAACCAGGTATTTGTGTACCTTGTCGCGGAAATAAATCGCTTAACTAGACAACCAGCCACGTCGTTGTGTTTGTAAAGTAGCACGCCATTAAGAGCTAATCAGGTGTCAGGGCCTGTTTGTCAAAGTGTCCACTCTGTCATACATCGATTTATTCGAGTTTATCCCTTCGAGTGTTTCGTTTTTAAGGGCATGGGCCATGGCTAGATTGTTGAATGCCATTTGGTTGAATTAGTGTGAACACGTTATAAGTTGATAGTGGATGTGTTGTTGACTTGTACTCTCTGGTGGCTACGCCTGTTCTCGAACCTTTATATCACCCACTGTTATAGCAATATGTCCTCTGGTTTAATGTTCCTCTCGCCTAATAGCTGCTGAAGTCAATTTCCCCATCAGAGAAAATGCTTATTGGAACTGAAGCTCTTTCCACCCACTTGCAATTGGACGTTCCCCTGTAATGGGCCATTAAGAGGCAGCTATGATGGGTCAGCTGTCAACTGGGCTTAATTGATTCGCACAGATAAGATACAACCGAGATCTCTAATTTAAAAAAAGCTATAGGGCTCTTCTCGATTGTTCTCGACTCAAGACAGCTGGTCAAATGTAGCTGCCCATGCCTTATGTAAAGCTACAGTACTGGAACCTCAGTTTTTGTGGTTAGTCGGTTCTAAAAAGTCAGAGAGTATAACTAAACTGTATGAAAACAGAAGCAATATTTCCCTTAGAAAATGTCAATCCAAATAATCAAGTCCAAGCACCCAAAAATATTCACAGGGCAGGAATACATTTAGTTTATAGTTTACCAATCACAAATCAAGGTGAAATAAATGGCGTTAATAAAAGTGTGGATAGATTGAAAGGTTAAGACTTGCTCCCATTCAATTGAACGGACCTGTATTGCGCAGGCCTCTCTGTTTTTGCCATTTTATCCACTGGTACGTATCTGCTTATGACAACGAAAATGGATTTGTGTGTGCTGGGCGACTGCGTTTTTAGCTGTCGATCAACCTCAAACTTGAACGGAGGCTTTTGGTTGGTTGGCCTGAGCTGTACGTGCAGTGTGAGCGTGGAAAGTCCACAGGACTGATAATGTCTTTTTTTTTTTTTTAATGTTCATATCTTTAATGTTGACACAATAACAACTTATCGACCAGCCCGAGTAAACAACCTGACACAAGTTAAAAAAGGATGTTGTGATGACACAAGAAACAAATGCAACCGGTGCATGCTTGACTTGAATAAATGGCTGAATTTGGATTAGCAACATGTTGCTAACTTCGGGTAGCCTTAATAAAGTCATAAAAGGAAATATGTTGTTACAACAGTTCCCACTTTTCAGCAACTAAAGTGAACAGTGCAAGACTTTGGAGTGTCCATGGGAAACGTATATAGTGTCTAAGGTAAGGGTTCTAAACCGTAAAAGATTGGATTTCAATAAAATTCAGCTTCATGGTGCTTTACACAACGTTTCAATGTATTTGTACATGTTAGCCTTATAGTAGAACTCGAAAGTATATTTGTGTTCAAGTTAATTTTGCAAACAATTATCGGCTTGTCGGTTATCGACATCGGCACTTTCTAAATTATTGGTTTATTGTATCAGTTGAAAATAGCATTATCGCGCATCCCTACATTTTTCCACCTGTTGTGTATGAATGGCACCGACACCCAAATGATGGGGACAAAGTTGTCTCGTGAATTTTACGCTTTCAGAAATGGTGCCAGAGTTGTAACTTAACCCTTACACAACATGACGTCACACATCTAATGATCTCATTGACAGACGGACTGTTATAATATTCAGTAATACAAAAGATGGCTAAATGTCAGGTCTTCTACAGTATGTGTCTGTTTTGCTGGGGCTCTTTGTGTCCATAGAATGCAGAAATGATAAGTGCCATCAATGGTAGGCCTGGGTTAAAAAAAAAATTGATATATCGAATCGATATTCCTTTTCATAACCTAATATCGAATCATAAAACCATGAATCAATACTTTTTAATATGACTGCCAAATGCAAACGTGCCCTTCTGTTATTCAGAGTACCCCAAGAGCGGCCCAGTGTTTTTGGCACTTTATTTACATTGCGCTGTGGTTGTAATCAATTTCAATTATTTATTGTTTTGATTAGGTCATGTTCAATAAAACATACATGATTAATGTAACTGCGTTGGATTCAATTTTAAATGTAAATATTCAGATATTTTTGTCATACTAATGCACCAAGTAAGAGCAAGACGTTTCTACTATTTGCGGCATTGGTACGTCTGAGAATGTCTTCCATATGAAAGTGAACATGGTGCTGCATGAAATCCTTAACTGAATTGAAAATCAATGTGAATCGAATCACATTGAATCGATTTTCAAAATCGGAATCAATACCCAGCCCTAATCAATGGCACTCAATTGTGAGGACATGTAGTGCTATATGGTGCGATGGTGGGCCAGACTGTAATGCAGGTGGAGAAACACTAATGAGGAAAAGTTGAACAAAGCACAGAGGAGTATTTTTTTGGGCTCCTGATGAAAGTGGGCCGCTGGTCCCTATGGTGCACGTTTCTTTTCTGGGACGGACCGGGCGATGACGCTCCCCTGACCCTGATAGGAAACAACATCCTCACCCATTCTTTTCTGTGAAGCTGGTGGACAGAAAGGGCAATCTATCTATTCTACCTTCTCTGGACCAAAATCAGCTGTTCACCACTTTTGTACTTGTTGAAAGGTTAAACACCGTTTAGCCGAGGTCTTGAAGAGTGCACATAATGATTTTCTTTCACCGAGTTGGTTCCCCGCGTGCACAAATCCCGACCGAGCCTGGGAGTGTGAAGCAAACTGCTATTTAAGGATGGCATAGCCGAGCCAGCTGCTGCCATTTCCTCTCCCGTCGTAATTGAATTAACGCAAGTAAAGTGTGGTGTGGCGAGGGTGTGTGCTCTCCGCAGATGGCTGGTTATACAGTCATCGCTTTAGGGATTGCTTTGTCATGTATGCTTATGCATGCCCGGTTGGCTTTTATCTGCCTAATGACTGTGTTTGTGGAGCAGAAGAGGAAATGCCGCCCGAGTCGTAGATGTGGTTTGCTGACTGTATTGATAAAGGCCATGTCGACGCTTTCACAGATTTCTGTGCCAATCCGGGGGCAAGCTGATGATCGTATTTGAACGTCAATGTCAACAAAACCAGTTGTATTGTCGCTCATGGCTTGAGTGATGCCAAAGCGTCCTGCCAAGTCGCTTGCTCGTTGACATGCACATTGTGTTGTCACATGATGGTACAAAATAATTACTCTTCTGGAAGGCGCTCAAGTTTTAATATGAGACTACGCATTAGGGGTGTGAATTGCCTAGTACCTGGCGATTCAATTCGTATCGCGATTCATAGGTCACGATTCGATTCGGTAACGATTAATCCCGATACAAATCTAAAAATTTAATCTTGCGATTATTATTTTTTTACTCAAATTTAGAAAATACTAATCAGTAAACTTGTACATGTACACTTTAAGATTTGTATGAAAATGTATTTATTTATCTGAAAATTCAGGCTTAAAACTGAGCCACTGCATTTAACAAACGGGTTGCAGTCTGTTTCATGTTTGAACAGCACTGAAATAAAATATTAAGGCTTAATGTTCCATTAATATAACATTCTTCCATGCTTTATGTGTGAATCGTAACCTAAGCAAGTTGAATATTCCCATAAAAACATTGATGTTTAAAAATCGATTCGGCCGCATATCGAATCGATTTGAGAATTGTGCGCTGTAATATCGCGATATATTGCCGAATCGATTTCTTCTAACACCCTACTATGCATCCATTTCTATACCGCTTATCCTGTTCAGGTTAGCGAAGGGCTGGAGTCTATCCCAGCTGACTCTGGAGTGAAAAGTGTTCTATACACCCCAAAACTGGTCACATGCAAAAAAAAAAAAAAACATTCACACTCTCACACCGTTATTGACCATTTAGTCGTTATTGAGCATAACATGCATGGTTTTTCAATGTGGGAATAAACCGACGCAAGTACTGGGACAACCTGCAAGCTCGATATAACACATGCTCTTGTGCTAATGTGAGTTTAACGAAGAGGAGGCTTTACATAGCATCATATTACAAAATGATATTGACAAGGGAAGTATGCCACCAACATCCCATTTTCATGGACATGGTGTGAAGCTGGCTGTGCGTGTGACAGCAAGTGAGGCAGGCAGTGTTCTGTTTGCACATGTAACATATTTACACAACCTACACGCTCTACACTGGCGTTGGCATGTCATGCAAACGTAACATGCGTCCGAAGTGACGGAAAGTACTTTGTGTGTTACTTGTATATTGCCAAGGTTGATTTTAATGCTCATTTCTGTTTTGCGTTGACTTGTTGTAATAGGTTGATGGGGAAGTTCAACTTTGACCTTGCCAGTCAATTGTTTATCTTTAAGGGGAACTGACGAACGGGGCATTTATAGACAACTAAAACAGAATTTGGAGCGTGTCGCTGCGTATTATGAGCAGAATCCCCAAAAGACTGTTTTTTTTTTTTACATCTAAAAATGAACCGAAGAACTACTGCAGGTTTCCTCATTAGTGAGCTGAGCCACCGAGCCATGCATTTCTGATGCATTGAGATTCAGAGACATGCTGAAGTGAAAGTATGCTTGCCTCTTTTTAAGGTGGGCTTGTACTTGTACACATTTATTAACAGCTCTTTTATCACTCTGTATTGATTTTTGGGGTAATGCTGTGTAGCTGCTGTGAATAGCAGTGGACAATGACCATTAAATATCCATCATCAATAGGTTTTGAATTAAATCATGTTTAAAAGTGTGAGAAAAGTCAAATTGTTAATTTTGATGTACTTTTTAAATGCACTAATGTACTTGTGGAATTTGACTTTTTTTTTTTTTTTCTGCGTGTCTTTTCTGTCTATAGTTCTCCTTAAAATTGTGCTAAACTCTTAATTTTTAACATAAGTACAAGGTGATTCTGAGAAAATATTAGATAATTTTAATTTCCCCGTGTCAAGGCAGTGAAGGCACCACATGATTGCATCATCGTGTTTTATCCTGTTTGACAAAAGTATTTCGGACCGAAACCGAAAATGCAATTTTGGTAAATTTTTGGTAGCTGAATTTTCAGTGCATCCCTTGGAAAATATACATGGATCTACTTTTGATGATGTGGAATCTTAACTTGACTCCTCTTCAAAAGATTGAGCACAAGTTCTGTACAGACACCAAAAATGGTCAGACCTTATCCACAGAAACATGAAAAGCTTCGTTTTGTGTTCTCTTGGCATCAGTGCTATAAATACATCAACATGATACGTCCTTTGTCATTTTTCCTCCCCTGACGCTTTTGTTCTAATGTAATTTCCAGCTTGTTTTGTAGATAAATGAATAATTTTATTGTTGCTTATTTCCGTTTCCTGACAATTACCATTGCCCCCTCTTCAGTCTGTACTTCATAGACAGTAAATATGACAAAGCGACAAATCTGCTTATATTTCCACTTTTTTTCCATTTGGGATATTAACATACAAATTGCACAATTGTTTTTAATATGTTGAAAGTCTCTGAAGACGATCCCCATTCATTTTTCATCCTCAGGGCGCTGAAATGGGCGGAGCTGCAATTGTCTCTATGCTAGCAACCTGACGGAAAACAATTCAAAATTGCTGCTGAGGAAATCTGCCATCCCCACTCATGACTTTCTGCTGTGTATGTTTACACTTTTTTTTTAAATTTATTACTGCAACATCCTTCCTCCGTTTTGACTTAACTGAAGGTGTGTGTATGTTGTTTTTCAGGAAAATTTGATTGGTGTGCCTCAAAATCTGTGATGGAAAATCGTGGTGAGTACTGAGCATCAACATGGACTTTGAGGTTTTGTTAAGTGCTGTGTTAAAGCTACAGAAAAAGCTGTAGAGCCACTCACTGCGCTGTACATCCACAGTGTTTATGAGGTCTGTCTCGCTTGTGGACACTTTATGAGCCACTCGGGGACACGGCCACACATCTTCAGGGCCTCAGTCTGTGGGTCCATTTGTTCTCTTGCTCTACATTAGTGGAGTGCATAGCTGGAGGGCTGGGTCGTTTCAAGTTCATTCGTATGTTAGTTTGTTGTCTTGGTGTGTTTAGAAACTCTGAAATTTATCTTTACTCATTAAACTTTGTAAAACGCGTATTGTATGTATACCATATTTTATGAAATCATGGTTGGGGAGGAAACTTAGCTCAAAGGTGCAATACGGTTCAAGGCTCAACATCTTTGAGGAATAGTTTTGCTAGTCAAGAACAAAATTTGAGGTGCGATTTTTATTTTATTTTTTTATTTATTTTTTTACAGGTTAACCTCGGAGACATGAAACGAGGGTTTTATTAAACAATAAAAATACCCCCAAAAATACAATGAATAAACAATTGGTTCCAATTATTTTAATATATTACTAGACTAAGTGCAATTTCTGCAGAAATAAAAAGAAAACTTGAACCGCAATCTGGTGAAGGTGGGGTTCGAACCCTCACCTCCAGTCTCCTGGTCAAAGCTCCGCTGTAGTAGCCTACCCATTGAGCCACAGAGAGGACTTGCTGTCACCGTTGAAGTGTTGCGAAATGTGATTGAAGGCTGTGTCATTGACACATCCTCCCCAGAGTACGGGAAATTCAAACCCGAATCCAGTCTGAAAATGATTGGCGAAAGGCTTGCTGGGGTTTCCATTGTGAACACCTAAGGTTAAATGTCATAAATGGAATGGTCAAATAAAAAGGCTATTGTAAAGATATTTGGGGGGAAATGTTACATAGAGCAGCTGTGTATTGGGTACATGTATCGTGCAGATCTCATAAGTCAAAATTGAAACTCGTGATTCTATAAATATATTTTTTTAGATGCGACTAATTCAAAAAAGCAACTCTTAATTCCACAACATGCAAAAACAGCACCGCTATTCATACACATCCGCTTTAGAACAGAAATTGCTTAAAGTGCACAGTATCTAAATGAGATGCTTGTTTGACAGTCATAATTGCTTCAAAATCAAGCTACTAAAGAATGCTTTTTAATTTCAGTTAAGCCTTCCCCAGTGACAATGATGAATAACTTCCTGCTGCCACTTGAAAGTCAAATCTATACAATCTTTCATGTGCAAGCACATTTGAAACAAATGACTCAGCTTCAAAGAATGCGCGCATATGTCTGTGTGTGTGTGTGTGTGTGTGTGTGTGTGTGTGTGTGTGTGTGTGTGTGTGTGTTTGCCTTTGTGTATTATGAGGACATGTCACCTGAATACACGCAACACTGCGAGGACATTTTGAATTATGAGGACACAGCCCATGTCCTCATAATTCATTCAATGCAGAAGTGCTCCTAGGGGTGTAGAAGGCTTAAATCCAAAGTTTTAGCCAATGTCCTTGTAAACCATAAATACGTGAATGTGTGTATTTTTGTGTATTTGATGACGCCCCCTGTGGAAGGTCCTTGTAATGCACCACTTCATGAATAATTCACACCAGTGTATATTTCACAGCATTTGATTGGCTGACCGTCACCTGTCCCCACAATTACGCACATGTCCCCATAATTCAGTTTTTTCTCAAAATGCTGTGTATTGTGAATGTTTGTGTGTAGACTCAGAGCCTTCTTTTTTTTTTTTTTTTTTGCAGCCACCAATTCCTAAGTAGATAAATTAAATAATGAAATACACTATGACATTTAATTATATATTTCAGCATTTAATTCTTGCAGTGGTTGTTTATTTGAAAATGTACAATGGTTACCAGCTGTTTATCACATCACTTTGAACAGCTGGAGGCAGAGACAGAGAAACTGTCAGTGCCGTACATTGATTCATCATTTAACATCCCACCCTGCCTTTACAGTATAACATCTTTCTGTACACCAGTGGCAAAATGTTTTGAGAATGACATTGATTTTCTTAAAATCTGCAGTGCTGACTTATTATTATTGTTTTTTTTATAGCAATTTGCATGTATGAATGTTATAGTGATTAGATGAATTGCAAATTCCCTATTTGCCATGAAAATTAAAGTAATTTCCTTTAGTGACCTTACAAACTTTAAGTGAAGAAGGCTTCAGGGCACCCAAGAAAATCCAGCAAATGCCAGGACTATCTCCCAAAGTTGATTCAGCTGCGGGATAAGGACATCACCACCAGTGTAGAGCTTGCTCAGGAATGGCAGTAAGCAGGTATGAGTCAATCTACACCCATGGTGAGGGAGTAAGACTTTTGGAGGATGGCCTGGTGTGACCAGTGAAAAAGGGATTCCATAAATACAGACCAAAATAAGGGAAAAAAGATTAAAGTTATTTTTCTCTGATTAACCCCCTTTCCAACTGCTTGGGGCATCTGGAAAAATGCTTGTCTGTTGAAGAAAAGGTGAGCGCTACCATTAGTCCTGCTTCATGCCAACAGTAAAGCTTCATGTGACCATTTGTTTGCAAGGTTGCTTCTTAGCCAAGAAATTGGGCTCGCTCACAATTTTGCCAAAGAACACATGCATCCATTACTGAAGTATAATACCAAAACATCCTAGGACCGCAACTGTGTGACAGCAGCAAGGTTATTTTATTTACTAAAGCAAATAAACATTTTCATTAATGAAAAAAAAAAAAAAACGTTTTTAAAAAAACAAAACTAAAATCACATTTTACAATTAAAAAATTATCTATAATTCTAGCAATAATATCCTTTGTTTTCGTCTGTGGTAATTAATTTAGTATATGAGCCTTTGGGGTTAATTTTAAATGTGCTCTTTTTTTTTTTTACTGTAAAACTGTAAATCATACAATAGCCACTCTTATCAACAATGTTCATAATCCAACAACTGAACCAATTTGTTGATTTAAATGTGATTTATTATATTGTCCGGAGTACGGAAGTGACGTCATCTAGCAGCACCGAAAGAGAACCGCCCCCGGCTCTAATTACTTCACGTGACGTCCACTCAACGCAGATGGCTTGCAGCTGTGCTAATGAGGTAGGTTTAAAGTTCGACATTTTTCCTCCAAATTGTTTTTTTTATGTTGGTCGCTCGTGTACATTGCGCCTTGCAATTTCGCGGCAATGAATTATAATGCAAGTTCAGTGTAAGTGCAGCAAAACAAAAAGTCTGTTGATTATGATGGATGCAGATAATTATTTAGAATTGCTATGCTTTTGTTAGCGACGGTTAGCATAGCAAAGCTAACCGTCTGTTGAGTAAGATAAATGCTAATTTTATTTTTTAAGAGGAAAGCCATAACAGGGTGGATTGATAGGCTGGTTTGTGATGTGAAAATATACAAAGGAAAATACTGGTAAACGTTTTATGTCCCTGTATGGTGGAGTAATGAAGTTAATTACTCTGAATAAAAGGCTGACCATCCTAACTTAGTATGTGTCATTATGTCATTAATTTAATTTACAGTTACTCTTGTTTGTTCTAAACAATGGCTTAGTAATCACTTATAATTTGGTAAATTGCTGTATTTGTGTTTACTTACATTTGTTCTTTCAATAAAAATATTTCAGTAAAGTCTGTTAGTGTTCATTACATTTCATTTATGTAAATGTTTAGCAGAGCTGTATTTTATTTTGTTTGGCACATTTACTGTACACTGTACAGGCTTTCAAGGTACACTGAAAGTCAACTTCAAAACATCTGCGTCAAGTTACCTATCAAACTAATTGAAACTCATTTTTTCTATAGCTTTAGATCATTATCTTCAGTAACATGTCAGTCATGAGGCGACAGAGAGCAAAAGTTAAGCCCAAAGACGAGGCAGCATACTTTTCATCCTTGGCTAAAGACAAGGATGGCTTCACCATAAAATATATCAATTCATTCAAAGGTGAGTATTGGTAAAATATTCTTTAGTATGGGCCTAGTTTTCATTATTGTTATAATGAAATATTTCTGATGTATCCTTTTTTCTATGTAAGGTCGAGGAGTGTTCAGTTGCTGCTCCTTTCAGAAGGGAGACTTTCTCATTGAATATCGAGGAGAACTTGTAAGCAAACAGGAACGTGAAAACAGGCTGAGAGTTTATCATGATGCCCTGAAGGTTTTCATGTTTGAATTTCGCTATGATGGAAAAACACTATGGTATGTTTATATGGTGTGTTGTCATACTTAATTTTGGCTTTTTTTGGGAGTCGCCCTAAAAAATATAAACACCTGCAGGCTGCTACTTTGTATAGTGATTTTACTATGTTGTAAAACATAAGTTAAGTTAAGTTGACTATTTTGGGAAGAAATAGCAAATTAATTTACTCATAGTGTGACTTGCTCAACTTTATTTCTAAAGGACTATAAAATAACCATAGCCGCATACATAATGCTGTACATGGAATAAATATCAGTCATGCAATAAAGACGGGTAGAACAAAATAACACAAAACGAGTGAATAAATAAATCTTAGACATATTAGATGTCAACGTATTTTCTGTGAGTGTTCAATACTCAAATTAAGTCAAATACATATCATTACCAGAATGTATCAATAGTGTGCAGTTTTCAAAATAGACTACAGTGACTTAAATTTGAGTTCTCAACTATGTTAAAGTAAATTCCATTTAATGTTCAGAAGCGTTGAATGCTTGATTCTCTTTTTGGTGGATGAGTAAAACTAAAGTCAACTTATAGTTGTACTTGAAAGCATACCCGAGGGTTGTGTAAACTTATGTGAGCACATTATAATGGTGAGAAACCGGCTTAATGTCCATAAAATACAAAATACTGTGGCAATTGTTTTGATATTTTCCAGAGGTTGAAGTTGACATTAGTAGAGATGTGCTTGTGAATTTTGGTGACTATTAATAGCATTTTAGTGTCATTAAGCGACGTTAAGCTTTTGTACATTTACAGTTGTGCTCATAAGTTTACACACCCCAAGGGTATGTAAACTTTCAAGCAACTGTAACTTTCTCTAATTATAACAATTGCGGCACCTGCTAATTTAATCTGAAACATTTTCTGACAGTAATAACCCCCCAAAAATGGTGAACAGTTTAAGTGGAATGAACATTTGTCTCAAAAATCTTAATGTTAAATGATACCTTTTATCAAGAGAGAATGGGAGTACCTCGATCATTCGAATACTGTGAAAACTGTAGTCAAATCCGTGTTTTATTCTGTTTAATTTGTAAATAGAAACAAACATGGCGACAACTATTGGTGGTGCAAAGAATCACAAAAGTCACGGTTCAAATCGGATAGTTTTTCGGATCAGCAGAAAAGAGATAGAAGCTTGCTTTCATTTATTCTGTAAAACTCTTATTGCCCAGTAAATTAAACAAAAAATCAACACAACCTTTTTAATATGGCTGTTTAGGATTTAAGAACACAACTTTAAGCGCAATATGAGGCAGAAACATTATTTTATATATTGTCCATGCATAAAATAACAAGGTATTAATGGCTTAAAGTTGTGTTCCTAAAATCTAAATGGCCATATTTGACATGTTGAGTTTATTTTTATTTTGAATTGATCATCGTAAGCACGGTTATTTATTTATTTATTTATTCTGAATTTAAGCATAGTGCTCATGGTCAAACTGCATGGTATTACAGTGGCTTAAATGTTTATTTTAGGAATAACATTTCTAGTTTTTGATGAACACTCAGACCTACTATGCCTACGGTACGTAAATCAAATTTAGCTTCACTCAGTTTCATGAAGTTAAACATATTTTCTGACCTAAAATAACTAATTTAAAATTAGTGTCCAGATGTTGATAAACTGAGTTGGGTATACTTTTTTTTAATAATAATTTTGTATTTTACCATTGACATTATAGTGGAAGAGGTGGGGGTTATTAATACATATCATGTGTGCTTGTCTTTATAGTTTTATTAATTTTGTCTTTTTTTAATTTATTTAACAATTTCAGCATTGATGCAGCCAGAGAGGATAATTCACTTGGGAGACTCGTCAATGATGAACACATCAGCCCAAACAGCAAAATGCAGAGAATCACTGTAGACGGACAGCCCCATCTCTGTTTGTTTGCGACAAAGGACATTGAGCCAGGGGAGGAAATAACCTACAACTATGGCAATTTTGATTTTCCATGGAGACTAAAGGTAGAGACAAGTTAATTTTCACAAAGAGTTAACGGCTTGCTGTTTGAATTTAGGTTAATTTCCCAGTATTGTCACTATGAACAGGTGCATCTTTGGTGAAATACTGAAAATACCTATTGTTTATTTACATGATTATGCCTCAGCAACATAAAAAACCCCAAAAAACAAATAGGAACACAGTAGCCCATAATTAAAAATGTTAAGAGCGGTATATGGAAATTTAGTGGACACTGTAATTGAATTGCAAAGTAAAATATAGAATTTCTCCTCCCGTGTCACTGCATTACTGATTTAAAAACTTGCATAAACTGTCTACAGGGATTTTTAGTAACATTTTATCGTGCAAGTTTTGACAAAACAAAAAAAGGATTAATTATGATTATACAATGAAACTTTGAACCACTGAGCCAATGGAAACACCCGACGGTAAAAATACTGGCCAACTCTTTTGTCACTGTTATTTACAAAAACACAATTATTTTCTCAATATCATTATTATTTTTTATATTATAATTTTTTTTACAATATTGTGACTTTTTTTTCTCAGTTATCGTGAGTATCGCCAACCTCACATCATGTTAATTATCATATCTTGATTTCTTATCATGACATTTGGATATTGTGTCATACATGTGACATACTAGAATTACTGGTCGCACATTCATGATTACATGAAATTGCATTATAACAGTCTTGTCTTAGTAAAAATTGTATTGTATTGGTATTTTTCTATTCATCTGCATCAGGTTTCCACTGAAAAACAACCTGATGAAGACAGAGCTATCACAGACTGCCCCAAAGTTGACCAGGTGACGAGATTTATTTTTTAATGTTGAAATCGGTTTTCAGAAGCAAGAAATTAGTGGAGGGTGGAGATACTAGGGCTGCACAATATATGGAAAAAATCTTGGCGCACGAATGGCTCATGCAATATGTTTATTGCAAAGACATGTAACAAAGGAATATTGGATTGATTGATTGACTTTAGTCTGGGGCTGAGCGATATGGCCAAAAAAAGAAATAAAAAGTCTTTAAAACCAACCATCCAACAATCTGCCACCACTTGTGCAAAATTACAACTCACAATAACATCTGGATGTAATGGAACATAATAGCTTTTAATAATCCAGAAGACAAAATTCGATTTCACGCTTTAGCAAATTTTCAACTATTACATTTTAAAAATGACTATTAAGCTAATTAATTTGATTTATTGCCCAGCCCTAGTTGAGTTTGATTTTGACCAATCAGAGACTAGCTTAATTGCGCATCGCCATACAAGAGAACCATTCACAATACTTTATTCTATTCATTGTACTGTAACTGTGTTAATGCACAGGTACAGTCTTGTGTGTTACTAAGAACAGAATTTTAGTTGTATTTTTCTCTTCATCTGCACCAGGTTTCAATTGAAGCACAACTTGATGAAGAGACAGCTGTGATAGAATGTGCCAAAGTTGACCAGGTGACTTGATTTCTCTTTGCATGTTGATGTTGAAATATTTTTTCGAAGCAAGACCCTGCACGGTATTTGAAAAAAATATATTGTCACACAAACGGCTCATGCAATATGTGTATTGCAAAGACATGTAACAAATTAATATTGGATTGCATACTTTAGTCTGACTTTGACCAATCAGAGACTAGCTTAATTGCACATCGCCATACAAGAGAATTGTATCGACGACCTTTACTAACAAAAAATAACTTAATTTGAAAGGATTTGATCTGCGCAGCCATCGCAGATACATAGTCCTCACAATGTTGTAGATGTGAATAACTGACACTCTGAGGACAGTGTATTTATACACTTAGTGTAAAATACGTTTTCAGGGCTTGGCTTTACAGATACAGTCCTCACAATTCATACTCTGGTCAGGTTTGGACTCTGTGAGGACTGTGTGTGTTTTCTGTTGTTTCATTGTGAAAAATAGATATCATCAATTTACTCAAACCTCTAATGCTGGTGGATTTATGTGATGCATTTATTTTTGTAATGGCAAATAAAATGTGTCTGCATTCACAATACTTTATTCTATTCATTGTACTGTAACTGTGTTAATGCACAGGTACAGTCTTGTGTGTTACTAAGAACAGAATTTTAGTTGTATTTTTCTCTTCATCTGCACCAGGTTTCAATTGAAGCACAACTTGATGAAGAGACAGCTGTGATAGAATGTGCCAAAGTTGACCAGGTGACTTGATTTCTCTTTGCATGTTGATGTTGAAATATTTTTTAGAAGCAAGACCCTGCACGGTATTTGAAAAAAATATATTGTCACACGAACGGCTCATGCAATATGTGTATTGCAAAGACATGTAACAAATTAATATTGGATTGCATACTTTAGTCTGACTTTGACCAATCAGAGACTAGCTTAATTGCACATCGCCATACAAGAGAATTGTATCGACGACCTTTACTAACAAAAAATAACTTAATTTGAAAGGATTTGATCTGCGCAGCCATCGCAGATACATAGTCCTCACAATGTTGTAGATGTGAATAACTGACACTCTGAGGACAGTGTATTTATACACTTAGTGTAAAATACGTTTTCAGGGCTTGGCTTTACAGATACAGTCCTCACAATTCATACTCTGGTCAGGTTTGGACTCTGTGAGGACTGTGTGTGTTTTCTGTTGTTTCATTGTGAAAAATAGATATCAATTTACTCAAACCTCTAATGCTGGTGGATTTATGTGATGCATTTATTTTTGTAATGGCAAATAAAATGTGTCTGCATTCACAATACTTTATTCTATTCATTGTACTGTAACTGTGTTAATGCACAGGTACAGTCTTGTGTGTTACTAAGAACAGAATTTTAGTTGTATTTTTCTCTTCATCTGCACCAGGTTTCAATTGAAGCACAACTTGATGAAGAGACAGCTGTGATAGAATGTGCCAAAGTTGACCAGGTGACTTGATTTCTCTTTGCATGTTGATGTTGAAATATTTTTTCGAAGCAAGACCCTGCACGGTATTTGAAAAAAATATATTGTCACACAAACGGCTCATGCAATATGTGTATTGCAAAGACATGTAACAAATTAATATTGGATTGCATACTTTAGTCTGACTTTGACCAATCAGAGACTAGCTTAATTGCACATCGCCATACAAGAGAATTGTATCGACGACCTTTACTAACAAAAAATAACTTAATTTGAAAGGATTTGATCTGCGCAGCCATCGCAGATACATAGTCCTCACAATGTTGTAGATGTGAATAACTGACACTCTGAGGACAGTGTATTTATACACTTAGTGTAAAATACGTTTTCAGGGCTTGGCTTTACAGATACAGTCCTCACAATTCATACTCTGGTCAGGTTTGGACTCTGTGAGGACTGTGTGTGTTTTCTGTTGTTTCATTGTGAAAAATAGATATCATCAATTTACTCAAACCTCTAATGCTGGTGGATTTATGTGATGCATTTATTTTTGTAATGGCAAATAAAATGTGTCTGCATTCACAATACTTTATTCTATTCATTGTACTGTAACTGTGTTAATGCACAGGTACAGTCTTGTGTGTTACTAAGAACAGAATTTTAGTTGTATTTTTCTCTTCATCTGCACCAGGTTTCAATTGAAGCACAACTTGATGAAGAGACAGCTGTGATAGAATGTGCCAAAGTTGACCAGGTGACTTGATTTCTCTTTGCATGTTGATGTTGAAATATTTTTTAGAAGCAAGACCCTGCACGGTATTTGAAAAAAATATATTGTCACACGAACGGCTCATGCAATATGTGTATTGCAAAGACATGTAACAAATTAATATTGGATTGCATACTTTAGTCTGACTTTGACCAATCAGAGACTAGCTTAATTGCACATCGCCATACAAGAGAATTGTATCGACGACCTTTACTAACAAAAAATAACTTAATTTGAAAGGATTTGATCTGCGCAGCCATCGCAGATACATAGTCCTCACAATGTTGTAGATGTGAATAACTGACACTCTGAGGACAGTGTATTTATACACTTAGTGTAAAATACGTTTTCAGGGCTTGGCTTTACAGATACAGTCCTCACAATTCATACTCTGGTCAGGTTTGGACTCTGTGAGGACTGTGTGTGTTTTCTGTTGTTTCATTGTGAAAAATAGATATCATCAATTTACTCAAACCTCTAATGCTGGTGGATTTATGTGATGCATTTATTTTTGTAATGGCAAATAAAATGTGTCTGCATTCACAATACTTTATTCTATTCATTGTACTGTAACTGTGTTAATGCACAGGTACAGTCTTGTGTGTTACTAAGAACAGAATTTTAGTTGTATTTTTCTCTTCATCTGCACCAGGTTTCAATTGAAGCACAACTTGATGAAGAGACAGCTGTGATAGAATGTGCCAAAGTTGACCAGGTGACTTGATTTCTCTTTGCATGTTGATGTTGAAATATTTTTTAGAAGCAAGACCCTGCACGGTATTTGAAAAAAATATATTGTCACACGAACGGCTCATGCAATATGTGTATTGCAAAGACATGTAACAAATTAATATTGGATTGCATACTTTAGTCTGACTTTGACCAATCAGAGACTAGCTTAATTGCACATCGCCATACAAGAGAATTGTATCGACGACCTTTACTAACAAAAAATAACTTAATTTGAAAGGATTTGATCTGCGCAGCCATCGCAGATACATAGTCCTCACAATGTTGTAGATGTGAATAACTGACACTCTGAGGACAGTGTATTTATACACTTAGTGTAAAATACGTTTTCAGGGCTTGGCTTTACAGATACAGTCCTCACAATTCATACTCTGGTCAGGTTTGGACTCTGTGAGGACTGTGTGTGTTTTCTGTTGTTTCATTGTGAAAAATAGATATCAATTTACTCAAACCTCTAATGCTGGTGGATTTATGTGATGCATTTATTTTTGTAATGGCAAATAAAATGTGTCTGCATTCACAATACTTTATTCTATTCATTGTACTGTAACTGTGTTAATGCACAGGTACAGTCTTGTGTGTTACTAAGAACAGAATTTTAGTTGTATTTTTCTCTTCATCTGCACCAGGTTTCAATTGAAGCACAACTTGATGAAGAGACAGCTGTGATAGAATGTGCCAAAGTTGACCAGGTGACTTGATTTCTCTTTGCATGTTGATGTTGAAATATTTTTTAGAAGCAAGACCCTGCACGGTATTTGAAAAAAATATATTGTCACACAAACGGCTCATGCAATATGTGTATTGCAAAGACATGTAACAAATTAATATTGGATTGCATACTTTAGTCTGACTTTGACCAATCAGAGACTATCTTAATTGCGCATCGCCATCGTTGTTAAACAACCTTCAGGGCCCACACATGGTATGAGCCGCCATCTGATAACATGCTTTATTGTATGATTTGCGGCTTGTTGGCCAAACCTTGCAATTAATTATTTTTATTTTATTTTTAAAATATTCCACCTACAGATGATCCACAAGAAGGAACATCCAGAGGTATGGTTAAGAGTTACAATGTACTTCTGTGTGTTGTTTGCGCATTCCGACGGACTTTCAGACTTCCGACATCGGATTGGGGCATCAAGGCTTGGGAGGCACATATTGACCGTACCGCAAATGCCATGCAAGCATATGTCTGATAACGATACTTGGGCACCCCCGCACTACTAAATTATTATGTAAAGAAGAGTATCATGTTTAGTTCAAATTCTGTTGTAATACTACATTGAGCTATATTGTACTTTCTACAGGAACCGAGACATTGTGGCAGCCTGTTAAACAACCTTCAGGGCCCAAGGCCAAAAAAGCCAGGAAGACAAAGCCTCGTGGACATCACGGTAAATTACACAGACATACTATATAATAATGTACCACTTAAGCCTGGTTGACACGGTAGGATTTTAAAATTGTCGGCCGACTTCCAAACTGTGAGAGACGCCACGTGAAGAGAAAAAAATCACAAGAGTAACAGTTTTGAACGTACCGTTTGTGGTGTGCAGCCACACTGCACAATCAAACACACACACGAACAAAGTTCATTAATGAATGTGATACTAAAGTCCTGCAAAACCTCTTGAGTCAACAAACATACAGAATCAGTCACGATACTTCCTGGTTTGTTTTCAGCCGAAAAAGCGTCGTAAAAAGAAATGGTATTTAAAGCAGTGTAAATTGGCTCTGGGTGGCGAGGCATCACTTGCCCTTGGTGCTGCTGGCGCGGGTTCGCTTCCCGCCCGGAGACCACGTTTGTTCGTGTAGTATGTATGTGGATAAAAAAAAAAGTGTAATAGCGCAAGCACAGACTTTCTACTGCTCCATGACTGTATTGATTTTGGATTTCCCACCATCGTACTCGTCGGCTTGCTTTCGGATTGGCTGCGCTGTGGTTTTAACCTTGCTCTGCAAGATGAATTCTGGTGGTATTTTGTGAGTTACAAACTCCGAAGAATACATCTTGTACCAAGCCTGTTGATTTCCACCGATCCATGGTTCGGACCATTCCCCCCCTTGACGAGAACAAATACGACATTTTCATCTGTGGCTGTGATTGGTCAAAACAAATGTGCACAATGCTGCATCGTCCAATCAGCTCAAAGTATTGTACAGAATGTCCCACCTTACCCAAGCAAATCCCTGCGGAGCAGTCCCAGATTGATATTGTATATATTAACTTCCTTGAGTGAATCACAATATCAATCTGGCTATTGCCAGGTTACGTTTTTGTCCTCGGGGCACTCTGCACATGGAGTGAAGCTGGGCCAAAACAATCCAACATGTTGAATATCCCCAATTTCAAGTTGGAGGTCCTTCCTAGGGCCGATATCTGTATGAGCCGTGTGTGGCGTCAGCACACAGGACACACGGCAGGATTATCTGTTATGATTATCGTTTGGATGTCGGCAGGGGAAGTTTGGGGCTAAACTCTGGCCAATTCTCCGGCCATGTGAACCAGGCTTAATGTACCGCAGTAAAAATTAACAAGGATGAAATTATAATACATTTGTATGTACGCTTGGTCGCCATGGGACATGTACATGCACCAGCTCAGACTTGATCGGACATGATTATAGACTGCGCTTATATCTGAATTAATAAATGCAGCGTCATGTAATGGCATACATTTGCTCATCCAGTGATTCCTAATAAGTGTGCCGTGGCACAGTGCGCCATGAGAGCACTTATGGTGTGTTCTGGGGAAATAAAATTTTACTTAATTGGTCAACCACACCTCCCGCCCATTGACAGATGGGATGGGCTCAAGCATGCTTGCGACCCTCGAGAGAATATGGATGGATGGTCAGAAAATGATTTAGAATATATAATGAATGCTTGTTACACCATCTATGCCAGGAATGTATAGTGATAGAACAAATGAAGGCTCTTCCTTGGATGACAAAAGATAAATACAGTGGTACCTCAGAGTTTGAACATTCCTGTGAACTGTTCAAAGTCTTTGTTTTGTTTCTTAAATGTTGTTCAGTTTTTGCGGTAACATTAATTGCCCTACAGGGACATAAATAGAATTTAACTTGAAATTGTTTTCCATAGGAAATAATGTAAATGCAATTAATCAGTTCCCAAGCTCCCTAAACAGAACATTTGTATTTTAATTTATTTGTTATTTAATTTAACGTGTACAGTAAAAACAAAAAAACCTGACCTTTTTTGTTGTGGTGTGATTGCATCAGTGGATAAAAAAATGCACTCTCAAATGTACAGACCCCGTTATAAATTCCTCATGATTGCTATGTTAATGCAAGCTTTAGTTCAGTGCGGAGTTTGTGTATTTTACATTGGGCATATTGTTAGACTACTAAGGGGTCCTTGCATGCGCTGTTTAACGTCAGGCACATTATTAAACAGCTACGGAGGGGTCTTTGCGCCAGTATTTACGAAAGTAGTCACGATAGGTGCGATAATCTCCTTTCTTAAATCCACTGTAGTTTGTTTTTCCTTGCTTCCCCTGGCACTATTGTCTTTTTTTGGGCCCATGGCATAGAAAATTACCATGGAAAAATCAAAATGCACTCACGACTGTACGGGGCATCTCACGCTCTGACTTGTTATGAGCAGCGCCTCGTCTCGACTACCGTGATGTGAGCATTCGGCATCAGCCTGCTTCTCTAGGCTACCCTTTCAAGGTACATTCAGCTTTGCTTGGGTGTTTGAAACTCCGAGGCATTTTTACTCTTTTTTGGGGGGGGGGGGTTCAAAGTCCGATTTGTACGAGCTCCAAGACATTCGAACTCCGAGGTTCCACTGTGATTGATATGTGTATTCACATCTTGTGACATTTTTGTTTGGGGTGTACCATGAGATTTTTCAGACTTAAAATGTACCCTGGCTTAGTCAGTCGTGAATCACTGTTAACGGTGACTATTGTGAGTTGAGATGGCATGTGTTGGTAAAAACTGAAAATGGTCTTTACTGTTGATATACAGTACATTTTGTGTTTCTAACAAATTATTTATTTTTCATAGAACTTCTCACAAATGAAATTGACGATCTTCGGAGAAAGAAAAAGCATCCTTGGTCTCCAGCTGAGGTTTCTGCTGTGATGAAGCATTTCAAAGACCTTATTAAGGAGGGGAAGTTTGCCACAAAAATACAATGTGATCTGTGCAAGACTGCAGAGCACCCTATCCTGGCAAATCGCACTGTTCAAAATATAAGAGACTTTGTACGCAATCGAGGTACTTCAATCAAAAAGAAAAGTGGCAAGTAAGCGGCCGCTTCGTTCTATGTTATCACTTTTAAGAGCTACCTAAGTTTAAGATGAGGCAGTCATGTTTTATAGAATAAAATGTTCAATGTTCAAGTTTAAGATGAGGCAGTCATGTTTAAAAGAATAAAATGTTCAATGTTCACTGACTCTTTTGCATCTGGTTTCATGTCTAGCTTATCCATTACAAAGCTGTACTTTACCTTGATAACCTGTTCTCACATTAGAAGCATTGTTTTATTAAAATACCAGTTTCAGTCGGTCCTAAAATTGTAAGTTGTAACATGGTGCTCAAGGACCAGGTATGACTTTGCATTTCACAGTATTGCTGTGCACAACAATGTGTCCTCATATCAGGTAAGTCATTACACATCAATGCCATTTTAGTTTGTGTAAAGTCAGAATGCCAGAACTTTCAAGTCACTTCAGTGACATGGTTGCTGTGTGTTGTGTAAACTTTGTCCTTGTAATGTGAGTTGGTCCTCATAATTACCATTTTTGTAATGGGCGTGGCTTATTTAGGTCATTATCTATGTCCTCACAATTACGGATTTTTTCAGGTTTTTCTTTTTTTCGTGTGTTGAGTTTTTTCAAGTTTTGAAGTGAAATTTCCCTGGACAACCCCAAAAAAAATTTTTGGGTGCAAGTCCCATCTCTCTGGCATTAGCAGAAAGGGGTGTCCCTGTAATACACAATTAAACCGGTTTGGAAAAAATGTCCTCATAATACACAGAGGCAAGTATGTGTGTGTGTGTGTGTGTGTGTGTGTGTGTGTGTGTGTGTGTGTGTGTGTGTGTGTGTGTGTGTGTGTGTGTGTGTGTGTGTGTGTGTGTGTGTGTGTGTGTGTGTGTGTGTGTGTGTGCGTGCGTGCGCGTGCGCGTGTGTGTCTAGATATGCACTTTACAACCTAAACCTGCTTCAGTATGCCTGTTTGCTGAAGTCTGGCCCAGTCTGTTATCCAGGTCAGGCCAACAGGTTCTGGGCTCATGCGGATTGGCTCAGCTCTTTCTGGAAGCTGGCCCGGTGCGAAAGCTGTATGTGGGGCACAGAAAGAGAAAAGGAACACTGTTGAACACACACACACACACACACACACACACACTAGCTCACCATCTTTTCGAAACAGCTGAGATGCAGCCAAACACTAAGAAAACGCCATCCAGGCATGACGACACAGCTCGGTGCTTAGGAGTCCGGTGAGGCAAACTTGGACAAGGTTTTCTGAAGACACTCAAACATCAGAGGGAAGCAAACCGCATTTTTGGGGTCCGCTGCACCCACTCTGTGCACTGTAGTAGTCTTTGTGCAGTTCCTTTTGGTAAACATTTCAAGTAAGTTAAGCTAATTCTGTTAAGAACAGTCATGAGACCCGTGGAGATGTAAAACTGTTTGGCTGTAACGAGCAGCATGGCAAACACTCTCGCTACTTCTCAACAACGCAATGCTCGATAGGAGGTAAACAGCATTGTAAGTGATCCACAAATGTACCTTCTGTCTTATTTTATCTAATTCCTCCGACTCTTTGTAACAGGTGTGATTGTGTATGATTTGTTTTGTCCATTGGCAGTGTTCAGTTACAGAGTTGTACTGTCTATCCATTGCACGCAAATTAGGTTACAAATTCACAGTCAGGTAAATGAATACTTTGTTTTCCTTTCCAGTAGCATCTTATTTCGTTTCACGTGGTTATCCCTGCCATTTTGGCCAGACGAAAGAAGCACTGACTGAAGTGTTATATAGGCCGATGTGGGGTTTTTCAGGGCCGATACCAATGCTGATTATTAGTAGTCAAGGAGGCCAATAAACGATATTTGGAGCCGATATTCATTTGCAGTCAAACAAAAAGGGGTGTCAAAATTCTTTAAAATACAAATGGCAAATCCCGTTAGTATTTGAGTGGGATCCTCCCTTCGCTTTTAGCATTAGCGCTAGGCTAACGATCTTTTAAAAACTAAGCATGTTTTGTATTTAAATATACAGTGGATGTAATTCTTATTGTCGTGTGTTTAGTTTTACAGGTAACTCTAACCAATATCTTTAAAAAAAAAAGGGGGGGTTACAATTTTTTAAAATACAAGTGGCAATCTTGACTTAAAAAAAAAAAGTGGGTTAAGGCTGATACCGGTATTCGTCAAAATGCCCAATATCAGCACAGATTATCAGTCTATCCCTATTACATAGGAAGTCTTATCTTGTGTGGTTTCATGTTTGTTCCATCCATCGCCCTACATACTCTCACACACTCGCTCCCGTTGAAAACATAACTCCGCTTTCCCAGGAATGGTTGGCATCTTTCACTGAATACTGACCTGCGCTATGAGCCAACGAGGGAGGGTCAGTCGTGGAGAGAGGGAGTCCAGCTCCTGCCGGGAGGGGAGGACTTAAAGGAGATTGAAAGAGGGAGGGGGTGAGGGGAGTACTGAAAGGAATTGGGGAAGGGTAGACAACAGGAACACTGAGAAGAAGAAAGAACTTGAGCTTGGGGAGACTTGAGGACTTTTATTGAAGGGCGAGGAAGGCAGGTGCAGCCTCACGTTTGTCCAGGTTGCACGCATTTGAACTTGGGACAGGTAGAGGCCCCGCAGGGGGCGAGATCATGGGACAGAGTCTCCGTGTGGAGACCCCAGCTCGGGATCCACTACAACATAACAATGGCGGTGAGTTTCTGCACTTATTCTCCACTTCAGGACACAAAACCGTGACTTACCTTTAACTGTTTTTTGTGCAGTTGCTGCGAAGAGAGCGAACTCACGGTTAGTTATTAGTTTTTCCGCAAGTACTGCATAGTCGCGCTCTCTTTCTCTCCTCGGTTTCCCCTTCACGTTACCACCACAAGGAATGTTAAATCAACGGGATCACGTGGAGGAATGTCAGCTGTGTTTTCATGTAGTTGTGCACGTGTGGCACATTTATGTTAAACATGACATTTATTTAGGCAACTGAAATAATGGAAAAATATCTCCTAATGGGGCTCATTTAGAATTGTCTTTTTTTTCATAGTTCAAAATTGAAGTTATTCCGTTTCAAACTATTGTATTATAAATATCGGTATGGTCAGGTCATTAGGGCTGAGTATTGCCAAGAACCTCACGATACGATGCGTGTCACCACGATAACACGATATGATACATGTGTATCGCAATACATGGCCTTCAAGGGCGATGTTTCCCAATATTTTACCTGACTTAAAATACATTTTTATGAAAACAGTCATATGTATACCCGAATTATATTTTTATTATGCTGCACGGCAAAAATGATTTCTACTTGTAATATAAGCAGCACTTCCGTTTTTTTGCTTGGTCGAAATGTATGCCCACTGCATAGCAAGGAGCAGCTTTCGGAGACGTGCCGGGAAACGTTATGAATTAATTACAATATTGAATTTGACACCTCCGTATCTATATATCTATTGTAAAGAGGTCCGCAACGATATGATATAGATATTAAAAAAATATATATGTATATATTATTTTTTTTAGGTCGTTAATGAATTTTTGGATGACTTAAATTTTATTTTGATCACAACTACTCTAATTATGTTTTGTCTGCTCTGGAATCTTATTGATTTTCTTAAATTAAGCTCATTTAAGTGTCATAATCCTCTGCCAATGGTTTAGTGATTAATGCAGTTAGGTTGTTACATAAGTGATCCGGAAGGATTGGAGAGCAGATTGGCTAAAAGCGGAGGGTTTTTTTTTGTTCTCAAGCGACAATCTAGTGTGATCACTTGCTCACCTGACCAAGGCTGTCATGACTCATGCAACCATGAGGTCAGAGGGAAATTGAAGCTCCCTGGTGTGTGTTTATAGGACCAGTAGGTGTGGCCTCCGATAATCACACGCCCCCATGTTTCCTGACTCCAGCGCCTTATCTCTGCAGCTTCTGATTACACAGCACGACAGCCAGAACTCCTGTGTAGTTTTGCACAGACATGTTATACACAAACAGGACATTGTTAATGTGTTAACGGCCAGTGGTTATGAGCTTCACCGAGTGAGTTAGTGTCACCGGGTTGGAACTAGCAGAGCGGTGTGACTGAGCTGTACAGTGACCTGTGTTGTGGTTTTCCAGGGGAAGAGGTTGTCTTTGTTCTGTCACAGAATCAGGGTGGAGTGCCGTTTCCTCTCTGTGTTTCCAGGCTGCCCCCTTCTACTTTTTTGTGCCTTTTCCCCCTTTACGCCCATTTCTAGTCCGTCGCTCGCTCAAGCTAGCCCTGCTTTTCTCACAAAAACTTCATTTTAAGACATTTCTGTGAAAAATAACTTTTTTTGAATGGGAAATCAAATTTGGATGTTTTGTGACTCTTTTTCGTGTGTTTTAGTGGAATAATTTGATCAGCAACAATTTAATCAGGCTAAAGTGCTTGTCTTCAAAGGATTTAGTCAGTCATCTTTCTCTAACGGATGCCTACTACACGGGCTGAGCAATTGACACCTCTGCATTGTCGTGGTGTGTGCTGGCCTGGCACAGCCTGCTTTTATCCTGCTTGGCTGGCTTCAGCTGAGCCACTGTGACTGCACTCGGCCGTGTGACAAGCATTTGGACCGCTGGGCAACCGCAGCCATTTATTGGGATATTATGGCACCTGGTCTGAATCCTCCGCGCTGTACAATGCAAATTTCAGCTGGAGTTTCCTCGTTGCGGAGACATCCCTTGAACCTCGACCTCTAGACGAGCATTAGATTTGACGATTTCCTACAGCATTTTCTTCTGTAGTGATTGAACTGTTGGGATACGTCCGATCGTTTGAATTAGGGATCTCTTCTTTCTCATGGAATGCTGTTTTAAAACCCGCCACCATGGAAGCTGGACACTCAACAGCCACTTTCCAGGTAGAAGTATTTCCTTTTCAAGATGAATAAGAATTAATTAATCAATTATGACGGGTACACTCTTTTTGGGATCTGTAAAGATTTGTCGAATGGTACTTGTAATGTATGTGTCCTTGTGAACTTGGTTGATAAATTACTAGCGTGATTTTTCCTTCCTATTCACGTGTTAAGAATCATGGGAAACGTAGTCCTACTAGCCTAATACCGCAGTCACCGCCAGTCTGACCCAATGTAAGATGAGCTCTTCTGGCGGCATATTTCCAATGTTACAATGCGGGACCATGCGAAATAAATGGCACAGCCAGCTTCCAATAGCTGCTGGGACTGAGCAAAAAAGATTGGATAATGATGATTGTATTCACTTATTTACAGCTTTTGAACTGTCACCCAAGATAACATTTAGCATTAGTTTAAGTAATAACACAACCAGATTGACTAGTGATGACATTTGTTATAAAATAGTTCCTGGTGAGAATTTATTGCTTATTTGATTTTCAGCTAAATTGTAGTGTCCCGGTTTAAAATTTTGAAAATCTGGTCCCTGACTCGCCACGGCTCTCTCTACTCACCATTGGCGCAATTCAGTTTGATTAAACCAAATCCTAACCTGTATGCCTGATGGTACTATTTCTAAAGTGCATGACAATGAAATGGGTGACGTAAGCCACTGCTTCATTCCACATTCATTGGTCAAACCAAATTATGACAGCTATAGTCCATTGACTGTTTTATATATAATGTAAAAAAAAAATGTTTACCTGCTTATTTTGCTTTAGCTCTGATTGCTGCAAAATGATATTATTGTTTACACTGATCTGCAACTAACTGTGGCCGTCATGAGAAGTAAAGACAGGAAACCCTCATTCTCTTCCAATGCCATTGTTTGTTAGCTTGCCTCGTTCCGGCTCATACCTTCAGTGCAGTGTGGTTTTCGTAATATCCAGCGATACTATTTTGTTTTCAAAAGCTAAACCGAGGCCAATAAGCAGGACTGAGCCTGCAGTGTGCAGTGGAAAATCGCCACTTGAATACCGAGTACTGTAATCCATATCAGCATTTCAAGATTTACATTGTTGGAATCAGACCGCAAGCGGCCAAGATGTCCTGTATGTATGCATGGGACTGGATGTTTTGAAACAGACATCAGAGGTACACACTATGCCCGCTGAATTCAGCAGCTGCTCCCTTGAGAGTGCCAACATTTAACCAATCAGCATCCTGTGGTTTCATCTGCTCTCAGTAGGTTTGTCAATCAAACATTCAGAGAATGTAATCACAGTTGTTGACCAAGTTCATTTTCAACAGCCCCTTCTTAAATGATGCTAAGTGTAACATGACTAACAGTCATTTGTGCTGACATAATCCATGTGTGTACTCAATCTTATTTCTCTATTGGGGCAGTGAGGACTGGAAAAACTGATAAGGTACTAGTCTCCGACACACCAAGGAATGTTTGTGAACTCTCGCTGAACGTCAGTCAGACCCCTTTTGTTAACTGTAGCTATGTGGAGTGTCCATGAGCTCTCAGCATCACCCTGCCAAAGCACACTCAGTCCTCAAGACCACTGAGCTAAAGATAATAACGGTCTTGAGTAAGAAGAATACTGTTTGTACTCTTTGTAGAGGCAGCAGATGACCTTGGTTGAATTTGCCCGATTACTGCAGCCTCTTCTGGAGCTCTATTGTTCTCTAGTTGCACGTTTTGTGTGTTCAAGCCTCGTGAACATTTATTACCCCTGCTAGGTATTAAATGCCTTGATTGTGGCAAGTCTCAATCAAACACAAATTGTTGACGATGCACAGCACAAAAACAGCTTTTTTTCTGAAACTTAGTTAAGTTTAGCTTCTCTCACAGCTGTGGTTCCTACTTTATTTGACCGTATCTTGTTCCCTTGAACTTGGTATTTCCTTTCACTGTTATGCGGATGGCAGTGAGATCTATGTTCCGCTGAGCAAAAAGGACTCTTTCTCCTTAAGGCCACTTTTGTCCTGTATGGAGGAAATCAAGGCCTGGATGGATGGCACTGAATTTCTGCAAATTCAGTGAAAAGACAGAAGTTATGGTGTTTGGTCTCAGTAGCTCTTGTACATCCCACCCCATTGACTTTGGCAATCGGCACTCTGTCAGGTGCCTTATGTAAAGGCCGCAGTCACGAACTTCGGTTTTAAAGTGAACCGGCAAACCGCTTGCCATTTTTAAGCCTGTCCTTTTTTCAACAGCACTTAGAAACAAGTAACCCATGGCTTCGTTACTGTAATGCACTTTATTTTGGAGTCAGCCAGTCCTCCCTCAAGCGTCTGATGTTGCTTGCCTACTAATTGGAGCTTGTGAGAGGGAGCACTTGACTCCAATTCTGCCCTCCCTTCACAGGTTCCCTGTACATTTTAGAGTTAATTTTAAGATTATTTTATTTGTTTTCAAATCTTTAAATGGTCTCGCCCCAATTTACCTCTCTGAGCTCCCCCACTTCTACAAACCTGCCCGTGGCCTCAGGTCAGCGGACCAGACGCTACTGGTGGTACCAAGGACTAAGCGGAGGCTCAGAGGGGGTCGAGCCTTTTTCGTTGTCAGTCCCTCTCTTTGGAATGACCTCCCGCTAAACGTTAGGCAAGCCCCTGTGTGTCAAATTTTTTTTTTTAACTCATCTTAAAACACATAGACAAAGTGATCTATATATAAAGTTTAGTTGAAGAAAATCATCTGACTTTTGATGAAAACCTATCATTTCCTGTTATTCTTCAATGTAAAAGCATTTGTGCTGCAAAATTACAAGGAACTTTAATTTTGCAAAATGTAATAAAAACAAGTCTGTCTGGATGGCCAAAACAAGTGTAATCTTGACCTGTAGCCTGTAGTCTGATTGTGATGAGAAAGAAAATGTATCCTCTAAAGTTATGCACAGTCTGCACCAGGATGATGATCAACTTTTGACAAAATTTGCTGATATTTTCAAAATAATTTCCCTCAAAGGAATAATGCAATTAGATATATAACCATGTAAAAAAATAAAATACAATTTTCATTTTTAATTGCTTTTTTACACATTACTGTTATGTTACACAACTGTAAACATAAATTAACCACTCTTTAAGTATAATGCATATAGATTAAAAAATAAGTGTACAATAAGTTGCAGTAATCACTATAAAATACAAAAGCAGAACCACATTCTAGAACTTTGACAACAAATGACAACGTGCATGCTTGTGCTAACTTTTGCAGTGTATCCTCCTCTGACATACACCACCATTTGTTGAGGCTGGTCCTTTTGAATTAGTCTGTCGCAAAATATATGCAGTTAATCCTTTGGTCCCTGAACAGAGCTTTAGGGAGGTGCAATGAAATCTTTCAACAATGTTCAGAAGTCTCATGTGATGTGCCCAAGACAGCAGCTAGCCATTTTGAATCGGTGTTGCAAAAAAAGCCCCCCAAAAAGCAGAACCTACTCAGACTGAATCCTTTGCTGCCGAAATGTGTTGAGGCCTGTCCATTGTGCAATGTATTAGTCTGATGGGGTATCATGAATGCTAAAGAAAACTCTGAAGTAAAACTTGGGCACATTGTACGAGATATTTGACCTTAGAGGTTTTATTGAAACCCAGCTGAAAAACAAGATTTGGGTGTGTTTATTTCATTGCCAGATTACACAAAGCCGATATACATAAGAAACTTTGTTTGGGTTTTCAGTAAGGCAAAATTGGCTTGCCTTGTTGAGTTGTGTCCTCTGAATGCTAATTTGCATCATGTTATTGCTTTTATTATTGTGGCATGGCTCAGTGGTAGAGTGGTAATTTCCCAACCCCGAGGTTATTTGTTCACTCCACGGCCCTTGTGACTATGTCAAAGTGTCTTTGAGCAAGATAGTGAACCCCCAGTTGCTCCTGCTGTGCCATCAGTAGGTGAATCCGTTTTGATAGGTGAAAAAATGCTATACAAGTGAAAGACTATTTACCGTTTATTTCAGATGATGAAAGTGAGCAGCACCAGAGCACGATGGTGGGAGAGGCGAGCAGCACGGGAGACAGCACCCCTCCCCCAAAGCGCAAGGGCAAGTTCTCTAGTCTTGGCAAGATCTTCAAGCCATGGAAGTGGCGCAAGAAGAAAAGCAGCGAGAAATTCAAGGAAGCATCCGAAGGTTTGTGGTTTTAATTCTCTTTGGAGAGATGGCCGCTCCCCCACATCCCCTTCCCACTTCACTTTTTAAACCCCACAATCCATGGTCCAATTTACCATAATTGCAGTCCAGGTTGAACAACGACAATAAGTGCTAGTGTGATGCCATTTTATGTTATTCCAAACTTGCCTTGTTGAACATGCAATTGATAAATTAACACCCTAATAATGTTTGTAATGTGCTGCCATATATCTTTGTCGATATGGCAGAGCTGGAGAGAAGGATGTCGACAAGGCGTACCCGGCAAGAGCTTATAGATCAGGGAGTGCTGAAAGAAGTTCCAGACAACGGTACATGTTCTCTGATTCATCTGATCTTTGCACAGCAGTGTCTGTATCCACTGTATCTAGTGTAGCACTGCTGGGGCTGTCACACCCACACAGTCGGCAAAGTGAAGTCATGATTACATAATGACAGGAACACTGTACTCCCATCCAGCAGGTGTCTGAGACATATTTAGAAAATGTCAAATGGGCTTTCACCTTGCTTGCTGCCTTGTTTTTAAAAGTAGTGTAATATGTGTTTTAATAAGGCTGTCTAGAGCTGAGAAAGTGGAACAAATGGTGCCCTGCGGCAATGTGGTTTTCAAAGGGGCATGTGCAATCATAATGCAGGGACTGCTGTTCTGCAGAAGCCCATATATTAAACCTACAGCTGCTCCTTCATCACACCAAGCCACACTCACACACACACACACACACACACACACGCGCTGTTGTCTACATGAGCAGGCTTTTATGACGGGGGGGAAAGGATTGAAACCATTGATTCTTTTCATTAATAAGCTGTGGTAGCCTGAAACATGTTTGTTAAATGAATTGTCAATCAAATGTACAAATCACTTCTCATTGTGACAAAAAAAAAGCAGTCAATGAAGCATGTAATAATCTATAGGTAGATTAAGTTCAACATGTAGGCTATGGATGGCTTAATGACTACATTTACTTAATCATCCATAATTCACTTTGTTGATGTTGTGTTGTTCAACAGCCTGTGGCGGTTGCAGTCAAATGGTGTACTCCATTTTAATGACTTAAAGTGGAAGTCAACCTTAATAAATTCTTGACAATAATTTGTTATACGTGACCTCACTATTCTAAACATGATATTCTGATTAATATTACATTTGTGGTATACGAGTTATGCAGCAATATCCAGCCGTTTTTATCCATCTTTTGCCTCTTGCTGTCGACTGAAGATGACATCACAGTTGCTCTGGGCTCAGGAAACCACCAATCACAGTTCACCTGTTGTTTTTAAGATGAGCTGTGATTAGTTGTTACCTCAGACCTAAGCAACTGTGATGGCATTTTCACTCAACAGCAAGTGGCAAAATGGCCGCCTTCTGATATTGATAAAAACTGGATTTTGCTGCTTAACTCATATTTCACTAACCTAACACAATATTAACCAGAATACCGTACTTAGACTAGTGGGGCTGCAAAGAACATATTGTTATTAAGAAATTTAGGGGGGTTGTCTTGACTTCCCCTTGAAGCATCAATCAATTCCACACAGCTACCAATTGATTTAATAATTATGCCTCTCCTTATGTTATATTTTCCCTGAAAGTCAAATGAAATGATTTTGTCCTCCTTTAGATGCAAATGGGGCGGCACAAAGCCTGAAGCAGCCCTTCGTGAAGAATGGCCACACTCTGCCTGTGAGTGGAGGAGGGTTCGGTGGAAGGAGCAACCCGGGCCGATTGCACTCCGATTCAGACTTCAGGATAAACCCTACTTGGCTGGCCCATTCGGACGACCACAGGGGCCGATCACCCCCAGATGGAGAACGCCGAAAAGTTTCAAGCGCCAGGGGTTCCGGCCCCCCGGAAGAAGGGCAGAGAGGAAGTGGGGTGATAGGACCCCGTGGATATGGGGAGACAGAGTGGAAGTCTAACACCACGTGGCATGGACCGATTCACAATCAGATGGATGAAGGCAGAAGTGGAGGCCAGTTTCACCCTGAAGATGGACAAAGGAGGCCTGGGCTGCAGAAAGCCCCCTCAGAGGATGGCAGGAGGAGTCGACCGGCTGATGTAGACTGGAAGCCCACACTCCCCCGACATGCGTCTGAAGAGGGAAGGACCCGTAGAGGTGAGTCACGCATTCACCCCCTCTCTCCCTGCTATCACGTTATTCCTGGTAAGGAATGTAAAAGTTTTACCCAATGACATCATGCATATATTTTAAAGCTTTGTAGCGTGCTTTGCTGGTGCTGTCCTCTCAGAGACGAGCTCCAGATGGCTCCCAAGAGTCCTGCTCCATCTTCTTATTCAGGAACATTGAGGGACAGCTTGTTCTCTCATCTCCTAATTAACGTGGCACAATCCGTATACTCTTCGTTGCCATTTAATGCTATCGCTGTAAAGACGCGGTGATAAGTGGTGAAGCCGCACAGTTAATTGATTTTAAGCAACATTACACTTTGTAAAAGTGACGGTACACCGGTTGTCACTCATCGGACAAAGGAACCACTTAAAAATGTAATTCTCTTGTTCTGCGTGCTTGTACGCCTGAGTTACAGTCGAGAAGATCCACGTGTGAATTTGGATTATTACAGTGAGACTTTGTTTTATAAATTGGCGAAACACTGCATGCCGGTGGACAACCAGCTCAAAATCAACACCGTAGAGACTTGTCTATAAATAAAAGCAGTTATCAGGAATTTTACAGCTTTGATATAATGTGGGAGTTGCAAAAGAATATGCGGGATGACTCGGATACGTTTGGGGCTGACTGAGGGTGGTGTTAGTGTGTGGTATTTACAGCCAGCTACGCTGTTTATCCTCGCTGCTGATCCCGAGATAATGCAATTCTAAATCAAGTGCTATCACAGTGCATGCTTGGAGTGGTGAAACGGCAGCAAACTGCTCGCTGTAGTGTCGCTCAACATTGCAGCGCAGTGCTCATGTTAAAGAGGAAATCAACGTTCTATGCAGCCCCACTAGTCTAAATACGGTATTTTGGTTAATATTGCATTAATGGAATATGAGTTAAGCAGCAAAATCCAGCAGTTTTTTATCCATATCAGAAGGTGGCCATTTTGCAACTTGCTGTAGAGTGAAAATGACATCACAATTGCTCAGGTCTCAGGTAACAACCAATCACAGCTCATCTTCAGAAAACAGGTGTGCCTGAGCTCTGAGCAACTGTGATGTCATCTTCAGGGATCTATATTAATTTTTCAACTTTGTCAGTTGATCGCACCGCACAGGTTTTGATCGCGCCTTTCTTGGGGAGATACAGCTTGACCTGAAAATGAAAAGAAATGTTTAAGGCTGACTTCCCATTTAAGATTTCAGAATTATTTCAAAATGAAATTCAAGAATGGGGTCTTTGTTGTCCTTCATTAACTTAAAATTATTATTATATTATACTATTATACTAATCGGTAGTAAATTACTATAAATTTTGTTTTGGCAGGTAATGTTGAAAAATTAATTATGCAATGTTAAATCTAAGATGTTGTCTTGTTTTCATAGAGTCAGACAACCATTTTGTCCCTGAACCTGAAGCACTGAAGGACACTCTTCGTGAACCTCTGCCGCCTAAACATTCCGTCATGCCTCCAAAATGGTTGATAAGCTCTACACCTGAACCGGGCAGCGAAGGGCCACCTCGCGCCCCATCGAACCACAACTCGGCCCAGTACCCATCCCTGTCTGCCTCCGTGAGTACTGCGCCCAAGCCTACAAGGAACGTCTCCTCTGTGGGTGCGACCACACAGCAGTCTTCATCTGCAGCCTTGTCGTCCGCCCCTCATGGCACCAAGCAGCCACCTCTGCCTCCACCCAAGCCGGTGAACAGGGGCAACCCTGGCATGCTGGGTAAGTTTTGCTCAGTTGTTCTTGTGCATATTCCCCAAGATAATGACTTGATCAGGTTTATTAGAAGTTAGAAGCTGGACCGCTTATTGGTGGCGATCGGCATGGACCTCTCTTGAAATTTTGTAAAACTTTATTTACTGAAGAAAACAATAAGGAGCCATTTACTTGTTCAAGGTTTCATTTTACTTTTAAGAAATGCTGATGATTCAGGGAGCTCCCTGAACTTATTTTATTTTTTATTTTATTTTTTACAAATTTAAAACAATGATGATTTATGGGTTAAAAAAATCTGAAAAGTTGTCTGCATAAAAACATTTTAATAACGAGGGAGGTTTTTTTTAAAGTAGACTTGGACCATTTACCCTTTTCGGCTCCAAATTAGTTATCGACATCCTCGAATATTATTAATCGGAATCGTATCTCCTCTTTAAAAAAACAAAAACGTATCATCATCTAATATATATATATATATATATATATATATATATATATATATATATATATATATATATATATAGCTGCCAACTGTTTTTATTTTATTTTATAATTTTTTTTAATTCATTTTATTTTAAGGAAATCACTGAACATGCGCTTGTTACATCCATAACCAGGGTTTTTCCTGTGTACAAAATTCAGAGGCGGCCACCTCCACCCTATTTGCTCGCCACCTCCAGCCTGAGTGACTGATAATGAATGAATGCTTTAACATGATAATAGTCTTATTCTTATTGGAACTATTATTCTTATTATTAAAAGCATGGAATTATTACAATAATATTTCATCACGAAAGGATGAAATAGAACTTAACCCAGGCCTATATACATTATTTACTTGTAATCAGTAAATATTTTTTTCCTTTTTTTTTTGACCAATTAAATGAAATTGTTACACCTGATGATCTCTGTTGCAGCTTGCTGGTTGGGAGTGCCTGAATGAATCTAAACATTTGTGTATTTTCCCACCAGCTAATGACTTGCGCCACCAGGCCTATTGTAGCTGCAACGGTTCAGAGACACTTGTGAGTGTGAGCTTCAGCTCACAAGACTGCTGTTCAGTGGCAGTTGCTATTCTGCAAGTTTGTTTCAAATGGGATTGCTCCCAAATTCCCGTTGGAGTGAGGCTGTCTGCTTTGATTCATTGTTGTGAATCTTGATGATGATTCAAGCTCACGCATTTTGGTACTGTGTGTGCGACTGTGCGTGGGCAACTTGTCAGCATGATGTGCTGTGAGATGGACATTACCGGATGCACTGAACTTATTTGGACAAATAGAAAACAATCTGTCTCACTTTATTACCATACTGAGAGACTATTAAAAAATAAAACAAATGTTTAGAACATTCTTTCTAGATGGTGATGGTATTACTGAGAATTTGCTGGTATGTCAACTGACGCTGAGTGTCTAATCATCCCTCGGCACTCTGTACATAAACCCTGCAGCCATGTACCCGCAGTCATTAAAAGAAGTTGAGCTGAAGGCCTCCATCTCCTCCTTTAGTCTCCGCCCTACAGGGTGGAGAGCACGCACAGCTTCCGCTCTACTGGTCCTGCTGGAAGCGGGAGTGCGATTATGATGTCTATCTGTCCCTGCCTGTCTACCTGTGCCGGCGGGCTGGAGGCCTGCGCTCAGGTAAAAGGATGCGATCTGGTATCTGTAAGCAGGTTGCCGGTGTCTGAAAACCCCCAACCCCACCCCACCTGCCCCTTCAGAGTCTGCATTCTTCATCATATGGCGTCTTTTCAAGCTGTCCGCGTATCTTTTTCCTAATGTCTTCTTTTCCTGATGGACCTTGTTTGCGTCACCTTCAATGTGATTTAGGCTCCACAAGTTGCATGCCCATCATGAGCAGACGATGTGTGCGCTGTTTGCTTCATGTATATACGAGGCAAATGCTGTAGTAGTTGAGCGTATTTAGCTTGGTTGGTACTCATTCTCCTTTGGCATGTGAATGAGAGCAAGCCTTTAGCAGGTCTGGCCTGCTTTCAATGCATCAATGGAATTTTAAGGACGTAATCCGCTCAACTCTGCTGCTGAAATGGGATGGAAATGAATGAATGGACAATAAAGACTGTAGCATACAAGTTGATTCAAGATTCTCGCATGCTTATGGTCTGCCAGCACTCACCACGGCTCACCACTTAACAAGACTTCAAGACCTTGATATACATTTATTTTGAGGAATAATATAGAAAAAATGTGCATGTCACTTAAGAGTGCATCTGAGCTGCTTGTCCGCAAGGTTTTTGACACCAAGACACCAAGTTTGGCTGTGTTGAGCATGCAGGCTGGTTTTTTTGTCTTCTCCGTCTCTGACCTGGGGCACATGTTGCACACTAGCGTGTTAGATCAATGTGTGCAGCCATGTTGACACAGTTATGTGATGTCATTCTCTGTATGCATTCATGCTCAGTCAGACAAGTTGTTAATCTGTATTCTGCCAAACTGGATGTCTCCAACATCTGAAGAAGCATGCGCTTTCATTCCGCAGTAGCATAAAACAAAGATGCTCCCTTCCGAGCCTAAGAGATTTTATATTTTGCTTTCTGATTCAATGTTATTAATTGCGCTTCTGTCCTTAGCAGGTGATATCACACAAGCTGCCGGGGGTGCCAGTCTTGTCCCGGCGAAGCCCTCCCCGCCGATGCCGCCAAAGAGAACCACCCCCGTCACCAAACGCAACACGGACGACTCCTCTGCGCCAAGCCATCCCCTCACGCCCTCGCCACTTTCTCTCGAGGACCACAGCTCTGTGAGCTTTCAGCTGCCTCCGCCTCCCGCGTCCCCTCCGCTACCGTCGCACATACCCCCCTCTCCGCCCCGACAGCAAATACACACCCACCACCTTCCTCATCAGCACTCTTACCCGCACCCACTGCCCCAACCTATACCAATCTTGTTTGATCCCCCAAGTCCTGTCAGTGAGTCACCCCAGCGCCCAGCTCCTGTCCCGCTGCACATCATGATCCAGCGAGCTCTGTCCAGTCCCGGCCCTATTCAACCCAACCCAGATGGGTCACAACGTGCTCACACATTGCTGTTTGAAACACCTCCAGACTACCAAGCCGATCGAGGTCGCCCCCTTCCGGTCAGCATCCAGCCACTAAAACTGTGAGTTCGACTTTTTACTAAGAGAAGCCCTGTAAAGCAGAAACCAGCAGAGTATAAGAGATCAAGATCAACCAGGGCCATGTTGCAAAAAGCTCATTTACCCACAGTTTTAAACAGATTTGTGAATAATGATGAAACTTGGCTATATTCTAATGCTAATTGCTGCAAAACGGAAACAGATATATATATATATATTTTTTCCTGATGTAAGAAGAGACTTTAATATTTCTTTTGGTATACCATATTCTGTGGGCCTTGCAAAATCAGTAAAAATCCAGTAAAACAACCAGGAGCAAAGGGGGCTGCTTCAGTAAAAATGGCTGGGAGTGAATGAGTTAATGTAATTACTAAGAATTCAGTCCTGCTTAATTAAATAGGTAGGGAAAATTTATTATAAACAAAGTTCTTTGACATTTTTCTAATAGATCTGAAGATGACTACTCCGAAGAGGAGGAGGAGGAAGAAGACGACGATGATGACGAGGAAGAGGAGGAGTACGACGGAGAGATACCCCAGCCTAAACTAGAGCCACGGAGCCGCCGCGGTTTGGTTGTGGATGCTGGAGTTTGTCTCCCCGGTGGAGAAAACGGTGAGGATGAGGAGGAGGATGACGACGAGGATGAAGATCATGGCATTCACAGAGATGATAGTGACTCAGATGGTCCTGTGCCTTTTAAAGAGGAAGAATCGGATGAGGAGGAAGAGCCACTGAGTAAGCATTGTCATATTATGACTAAAACAAGTATTTGTGTAGGTGTTACCAAGCGTAGCTGCAAATCTAGGTCATCTAAATAGCAGATTCAAAGATTTTGTATTTTCTTTCTCGTAAGACAGTGTTTCCCAATACTACTTTATTAGTATATAATGAAGTAATAATGTTTTCATCTCACGTTACTCACAACTTTAGTCAGTGTGAAATCTGGGCATGTTTCGTTATCCACAAAACTATTATTTTGTTATACGAATGGCAAAAGGTGGAGACACAGATTAATATCCGGGTCAATATCACCGTATGGTGGCTTTCAGACTTCCACATTTCACTAACAAAAAGTTGAGATTTTCAATTGAACTTCATTGAATATGCCATTAGAAATGCAGATTGGTCAAGATCCTACACTTTTTTTTTATATATATATATATAAAATTAAAAGTATGGTCGAAAGTTTTCCCCGTTGCTGTTTGTAAACACAACATTCAAAACTGTTGCTCGAGGACCGCAGCCAACCAGGAACGAGCGTAAAACAAGCTCACCAATCAGGAGCGGGCGTTCGCATAGCCAAATTAGCATATGCAGACAAGACACAGGACTCAAACTCCTAGCACGTCTGCGGAAACAGCCCCACCAATCAGGAAAAAATTTCATATGCCATTGATCGTTGCTTGCCTCCGTAGCTTGGCTGGAAGGACGTTTAGTCTCCGCCCAGAAACGTCCTGGACAGTCCAAAATAAGTCTGTACATACGTAGGCACTTGTAGCAAATGTTAGCATTGAATTAGCACACAGCGGACCTTTACTTAGCAACATGATTCAGTTAGCTATAGCTGTGTGCTAATATATTTTCATTTTTCTGAGGTTAGGTAAGCATAACAACATCCAACTACACACACAATACAGCATAAAAAGTGGCTGTCCATACACTTATTAATTTGCCTATTTTGCTGTTCAAAGTGGACACACTAGCACTTGATACAATCTTAGGTTAGCGTAGCAATTAGCATGACTTCATCTTTCCTCTCAATACCTTTGTGAGAACGTTACTTCTGAGAAATGTATTTTATTCGGCGCCATGGTGGCAATTATTACTGACTTAATAGCGACTCTGGAAGATGTTTAGCCACACTAGAAGCCACGTGCGTCCAGCCCAGTGAAGCTTTTTGGGACCGTCTCGACTGTTGATTCTCAGTTTTGCTATTCAAAATGCAAATTTTGCCTTGCAAGACTGCTTATTTTGAGTCTTGTACTGACGTGTGTACATATAAGACCTCAGAGTATCATTATTTTGCAAAATTTTCACATTACTGAGGGATTCTGATGTGGACCCACCTTCTGCCATCTTGTGGAAGAGCATTTAATTTTCCTTCCTCTTGCTATACAGTAATTTCTGGACTACAAGGCGCACCCGACTGTAAGCCGCAGGTGTTTTAATGTTACCGCACCGGGTTCCCGCTACTTTCTTTTCTATAATGAGAGCGCAAATTTTCTCTCCTACTGTATTTGGGCTCACTTGGTTTGTTTTGCTCTGCCTGACGCTCTTGTGCTTCCTTTATAGTGCGCCCCCTTGTGATCTGATGGATAAGCCGCAGCTTTGTATTAGCCGCAGGGTTGAATGCAAGTGAAAAAAGTAGCGGCTTATAGTGCAGAAATGACTGTAGTTTCTTTCATAGATGCACAATGCGATTATCTGTAGTGGATGCATTTTTTTTTTCGGACTAATGAAGTAAAATTGGGCAACATCCCACCTACTAATTTCTCATGGCACCCTATGTACAATTGTTCAAATCACTGTCATCGACGGTGCACTTAACTGCCTTATAATGTGCATCACTACAGACTGCATTTTTACATCTCTTAGGAACAGCATAACAGATTTGACAAAGGAGTCAAACATCTTAAATAAACAAATCATGTCATACTTGCCTTGTCTGTTGTCCAGGTGCTCTGGCCAGCAAAGTGAAGAGGAAAGACACCCTGGCTCTAAAGCTGAGCAGCCGTCCCTCTGCACCCGACAGGGACAGATTTGCACAGGAGAGGAGCAGCAGGGATGACCAGCCACCGGGACAGGCTGGCCTCACCTGGCAGAGCAGGGAGCAATGGGAGGCCATTCGCACGCAGATCGGCACTGCGCTCACAAGGTAAAAAGCGACATCATAACACTGCTTTTATGCAATTCTAAATGACAAGTGTGAGCGTGCGTTCTAAAATCTTCTGCTGTATTTACGGCTTACGAAGCAGCCAAATGGTTTAAAAATAGACCTCTCTGCTTTTCTTCCCATCAGACGTCTAAGCCAGAGACCCACTGCTGACGAGCTCGAGCAAAGAAACATCCTTCAACGTTAGTATTGACTTTTATTTTCCTCTTCAACGTACATAGTACAAATCTGAAATGTTGGAATTTTAGTGAAATTCTGTCATTCCCATTACAATTAGTTTCCATGTACGACCAAAATCTCTTGTCCAAGCTGACATTTTAAGTATTTTTGCTTTTTTTTTTTTTTTTTTTAACATCTGCATACTCCTAAACATTACTCAGTATTGTAACATCCAGACAATTTTATATACAGTATCAGTGGGAGAGGAGCTTTGAAACCTCAATAAATGAATGCGGTCTAATTTTGTGAGCTGCTTTTCATCTCCTTTGTCTGCACGTCAAGCCAGACTTGAATACGGTGTCTAAATAAAGCCCTTTTGTTGTTTTATTCCCTGTCTTGTTACAGCCAAAAATCATGCTGACAGACAAGCAGAGGTTAGAGAGATTAAGCGAAGGCTGACCAGAAAGGTGAGCGAGCGCCTGATGTATTTCACTGTCATGTGTCCAATTGTACATTTGCTGTGTATTGAACTAGAACTCTCCCAAATCATATTTCTTGTAGCTGAGTCAAAGACCCACAGTAGCAGAACTACAGGCCAGGAAAATTTTGCGATTCCACGAGTATGTGGAAGTCACAGATGCCCAAGATTACGACCGCAGGGCAGAAAAACCGTGGACCAAGCTGACACCTGCTGATAAGGTAAACTCGGTCTGTCAGCTATAGAAAACGCATTGAATGCATAAATCTCTTACTGTCGTATTGTGTGTGTTATTTCTTCTAGGCAGCCATCCGGAAAGAGCTTAATGATTATAAAAGCACTGAAATGGAGGTTCACGAAGAGAGCAGAATCTACACAAGGTATACATCTTAAACTCGCTATAGAGTGAAAATGTTTTCTAAATTTGACTCGTTAACACGTTAAGTATAGAAAATGAGGCTTCAAATTAGAAAAAAAAATGCGCTTTTGTCTCTGCTTTGACTCTCAAACGCTGTGGGTGTGTCCACAAAGTGCGTGAAACTACACTTTTTGGTCGAAGCATCGTTCTTATGGCAGCACATCCCAAATGCATTTGAGCCCAAGCAATAAATACGCTTAAAGCCTCAAGTGGTTGAAATTTACTGTACCAGGTCGTCACGGGGATTTTTTTCGCCATTAACGGTTTAAAGCGGCCACGCCAGCGTAAAGTGCGAACTTAAAAAAATAAATAGATAAATAAAACAGCCCTCTTCTCTCTAATAGGAGTGGGTACGTCACAATACGATATGCGATGCAAAGCTCACGGTAACGATTATCGATATATAAATAGTTTATTTTTGTACCATCACTGAAACACAATATTAATAATAATAATGCATCAGATTTATATAGCACTTTTCTAGACACTCAAAGACGCTTCACAATGGAAATGGATACATTATTCATGCACTCACACGTTCACACTATGGTGGCGGCAAGCTACTTAAGTAGCCACAGCTGCCCTGGAGCATGCTTGACGGAAGCGTGGCTGCCAGTGTGCGCCTACGGATCGATAATCGATCATGAGACAAAGTATCACGGATTATCGCGATATCGTCACACTCCTACCCTCTATTGACTGTCTTTCCATGGCCGTACACTCACAGCATGAACAACAAGGCACTCGAAAGTAGTCATGCCAGCGTAAAGCCCTGGCTGACCCTTAGGACTCCGACCACCCACCACCCCCACAGACTCTTCCGCCTTTCTTCCATGATGTGCGCACACTCACGGCTGACAACAAGATGCTCTAAAGGCAGCCATGCCGGACTATCCAAAGAGAAGATGATGTAATTGTGCCGCAAAACTGCTGATTGACCAGGCCATTTCAAAATAAAATACCCACCCACGGGTTAAAAAGATGGCTGCGCCAGATCTAGCACAATGCCAGTTTCCATCTGTAGTGCCCATAAATTAAAATAACAGAGCAAGTTAAAATGACATATAAACAGCATACAAAGTGCAAAATATATAGTGCTGTATCATCAAATTAAAACGTGAACGAAGGTGCTCGACTTCTTATCCTGTGGGTGAGGGACTGTAGCGTCCCCCAATTAATGGCTACATAGTTATCTTCAAACATGTATGATGTATTTCTGAACTAATGGAAGAAATGGCATGTGAATACAATCTTTGTTCCGATTTACATTCGATGATGTCCGTTTCCTTTTAGGTATCACCGGCCTTAGCATCCTACCGTCTCCAGCTGGTGGAAGAAGCACTTAAAAGTCTCTGTGGCAAGCAGCTGCTGACTATGCGGACAGATCGGCCCTTTCTCATTTCCTGAATGTACTGTACAATTGATCAGGGACAGCCTGGAACTGACTAGAAACAAGAATGCTTCTCGCTTCCCCGCCATCACCCTCACGGAATTATTTTCAGTGAACAGGTGGTGGGAGAAGATGCAGTATTTATCCCGGACGACAGGGGGAAACCACGTGCCAACCAAATGGAGACATTTGCAAAGGAGCGACAGTGCAGGGCTTCGACCCCCCCCTCTGCTGTAATGTGGTGTCCTCAGGGACCCGGATCTAGTTAATACCTTTAATGCGGCCTCATTCTGTGTTGCCTTTTTCTTTACTGTATATGAAAACGCTAACTCATTCATCTTGTTAATGTGAGAACGTAAAGTAATAATAGTTAACAAAAGTTGTAATGCTTGTACTCCACACAATAATAATGGAGACACATGGCTATAGTGCGCGTGGACTGGAGGATGAAGACTGGGATATTCTGTTTTAGGATTGGACATCTCTGGGATATTGTGTGTTTTTATATTCACTGTACAGATTGCTATTATAATATCTTAGAATGAAACTCGGAAAGATCTAATTACAAAATGTGTAATGCACACGATATTTTATATCAATAGTTTTGATCACATAAGTAGTGACAGCTTTTTGTTTTGGAGATTTCTTTGGCTTGCCTGTATTTAAAGTTGTGTTGTGAGGTGGCCATTTCGTAAGCGTGACTGTTTAGAAATCGAAGGTGCAGGTCAGGACGTTGTAGGTGAATTTGTGTGCCAATGTACCCAATGCCTAGAGAGAGAGAAAAATAGGATATTAGTATTCATATCAACTATTTCTGAAATCTACTGCATGAGCCAACAAAAGTATCCCAGTGTCATTGGGTCTGGAAAATCTGTTTCATGTATACTTTTCTATGAGTTTTGTACTACCCTTTAATCACACATGCAATGCATATCTGTAGCCATTTTATATAAGGTCATGCTGGTGTTGTCGACCAAGAATACAATGCAAGTTGCTGTGATGGATCCAGGGGTTTATCAAAATAATAATAATAATCAGAAAATGTATGAGCGGTCAACAGGGGATCATTTTGGCTGGAACTTTTTATCTGCAACTGTTTTATTTGTAGTATCATCTGGCCAGTAGCTTACAGGGTTCTCTATTCTGTGTACAGGTGGATTGTAGGTTTCACTGATGCTTGTGTATATCTTGTCTTCCTTTCATTTGAAAAGAAATTTTAAATAAAGTATTATAGGTTGCTATTTTTTAAGCACAGAATCTTAGTTTATAATTAAGTGCTACAAGAATGGGAATGAATATGTACCCTCTTTGTAAAGCAAGTTCATTTTTAATTGAATGTGAAGACGTACGGACTGACACTAGTTTTTGTTTGAATTGTACATAGTGACATCTGGATCTAATTAAAAATCTTACAGCTTGAACCTTTTGTGCACTGATTCATCACTTGCTCAGCAATTAAATCACTCTTCACTGTTCAAAGGGTAAGTCTGTGCTTAATGGGGTAGATGCCACGGACTGACTTCCGGGTTTCACACATAAGCGTCGTTTCCGGCCACTCATGGCCGCGTTCCAACACTCGCGCCCCCAACCGCGGGGAGCGCGCCGGGCGTCTCAACTCTCTGAAATACTTCGGAAAACTGAGACAGACACACTACACATTCGCAGCCGTCGACGGGAACGCGCAACCGAGGGGCACAAAGGGGGAATCACAAGAACTGGGACGCGGCCCACACGTCGCTAACAGGAAACGGAAACAAAGCTGATGTGTGAAAACCAGGAAGTCGGAAGTCCCGCCTCCTCCGTGGCACATACCCCATTCCTCTGTCAAGCGGGACATGGGGATCCAGTGACACCTGATGTCAATTCACGGATCCGCTGAACCAACGATGGGGTGTGTCAGAAAGGTTCGAGGACTGGTGTCTCAAAAGATGTTTTTTCAAACCCAAACTCCCCTTCAACGTGGGTCATCAATGTCTACAAATAATTATGCTGAGTGTCATTTGCATCGATTATTTGAAAATCAGCCATAAATATTTGAATTGTGGAGATGCGGTAAATGTTTTACACAGCAAGCTACTCTCTTTCAACCCTTTCATGAACATGAAAAAATTGTTTTTGAACTCAGAAACATGTCAACTCCCTTCACTTCCTTAAAGTCAAGTTCCTGGTGAATGCCTTTCTCTCCCTTGTGAGTGACAGCATCATTTGGAATGCAGTGAATATTATGGCGAGTCTGAGAATGGAATAGAAAGTCTACTGTCATTGCATGGTCGCAGATACGAAATTCTGCTTAATGCCAAGTTTGTTTTTCAAGCATAAGAAAAACAAATAATGTAAATATCAGTGAAGCCAGGGATGTTGAATGTGTAAATTAAACAATATTTTTTATAATGTGTAATTTTTGGGTGTTTTATTAGATAATTGTTCTCTTATTCTTAATTCAAATAAAATTACAAACGTGTCAATACGAAATATGTTAGTATTCATCAATGGCGGAGGCACGTGGTTAACCTGTATTTCTTGGACAAAATGGTCCATTCAGATATTATGATTGTATTCAATTATGTAATCAAATACACGTATAAAAAGCTGTAACAATATCAAATAACATGAAACTATTTGATCTTTAAAAAGAAATGTATTAATGTGTGAACTTTGACATCCAACAAGATGCCAAACAGGCATCAAATTAAGCTCAGAGTCTTGAGTCCTGTTTACTAACACAAAAATAACTACAGGTAATAGATTTTACCACAGGAAAAACAATGGAGAGAAAAAAAGGTGAGATAAGGCATCAACTAATTTTTTTGTTTTTAATACTTAGTCGTGAATTTCGCAGTTCGGTTTCCTTTTCTATTTATTGTGTACAGGTCAGTAACTGACATTTGCCTTATTGCCGCCAAGTTGCAGAAAGCTCTATTGTAACTGAGCAACTCATTGACAATTGTAATAGCTCCAATGCATTGAATTCATAACATATTATTTTATGCAGCCCACTCATCGGCGTTCGCTGCCCAAGGTCGGCATGCGAACGGTATGAACTTATCCCCACCCCGAAATGAGTCATGGTTTCATCCTGGCCACCCCAATGAAAAATGTTTGGCTACGCCCCTGGTATGCATATACAATTTTATATTAAATACATTAGTTGGCATTTTTACTTTTTTTTTTTTTTTTTAAACCAGGCTTAAACAGATTACATGGCTCAACTGTGTCTTTCGAAAATAAAAGGTGGCCTTGATCTAATGATTCAGAATGATTGACTGACTGAAAAACAATTTTAGTGCTCCTGTCTCTTTAAGAAGGCAACGCGTCCAAGTCGCGACCGAAGTTATCGCGAGAATAGCCACCCAGCTCCTGAGACCGGGAGCAGGCTGCGTGTTGCACATGCTAGTGTCCTTCCACTGCTTCCAGACCACACTTGAACTAGTCCCAGGTTGGTAAACTTAACACATACTCTCACATATATTTATTTAGCACTAATACAACAGTCAATGTCTGTGGGTAAGGCTCAACTATCCCTTAATGTCACGCTAAAACCGCTAACTAACTCATGCTAGCAGTGGTTGGGTCTTACCATGTGAATATGTGCTGAAAAGACATTTTGGCGGCAACCCTTCAGTTTTGTGATAAAGTTGTCTAACATTGAAATTGCAACTCTAAGACTTCGTCACATTTTGGACCCGTTTTTAGGTTGTGACTAGTCACTGAACGCTAACCTTAAGCTACGTTAGCTTCGGTAGGCACGCGGAAGTTGCCAACGATTGCAATGATGTTAACGTAAAGGACCTTAGTTGCAACATGCAGATGTAAACGTGTTGGCATACAGATGGGTCTACGCGCATTAACGGAGAAGTGAGCTCAAATTTGAGCAGGACTTCCAACTCGCATGCCAAAAAGCAGGTTATGAGTCGCGGGGTGGGGCAAAAGGCTGGGACTGTGCCTTGAATACAATGTCTCGCTTTCTACTGCATACAGGCAGTTTCCCAACCACTACGCAAAAATTATTATACAGGTTAATTATCTACCTTATGTCATCTAGTGGAAGAGCATTTGATTGTTTCGTCTCTTACTACTATATGCATAAATGATCATAAACAAATTGTCATTAAAAATTTTTTTGGGTCAGAATAATTCGACATTGGATAATTTCCTGCGGCAAACCGGATGATCTCTAAATCACTGCTCAAAAGATGCTGTTCGTTGATTTGAAGTACAGCAATATATTTATTGGAAACCATGTTTTGCATTTACTAAATGAAGTTGTTCTGGCACTCTAATAAGTCCCTTATTGTTTCTTCATGTCTTCCCCATAGGATTCAAGTGCTCCTTTCACGGTCACTAATAAGATGGCCACAAAGCGGAAGTCAAATTCAGTTGAACAGGTCAACGATGCTAAGAAAGTCAAAGGTAATGGCATTTTCAAAACAATCAGACTAACTCTATTTGCATTAAATAACTATTCATGTGTCACAGTGATTCTCAACTAGTAGGTCTGCACTCTGCATGTAACCAAAAGTGTGGTACACCAATTTGAATGTGACTCAATGCACTACTTCTAGAGCAGGCTAAGGCACAGTCACTTTGTTTGCACCATACTGCCTATTTATTTATGTGATTATTTTATATTCATGGCTGAGTTTTTTTTTTTTTAATATATACACTCTTAATACTATGTCACATTCCAGCTTAGGTGCAAATTTGGGTTACGTCACCAGATCAGGAACACCAACGTAAACTGAGGACACCATACAGTGAAATATTTTATGTGCTTCTAAGGTCAGGCTCCGTTATTTTTGAAAGAACATTATTTGGCAGACATGAATCAGAAACTTTATTACTAAGCTGTAACGGTACATATATTCCGCTGTGCTACTTCTTAGAGCATATTATGTAAGGAACAGGATGTTAAATTACGAGGCCCTGGCCAATATGGATGATTTGATGCAGATGCTGAGTTCATTATTTGGGAGAATACTTTTTTGGGTCATTACTTTGTCTTTTAGTATTTGTGTAAGTTCACAACAGAGAATAATTGGCAAAAATATGCAGTTTTTTGTTTTGTTTTTCTGTTGGGAATCTTTGAATGGCGGTTGTCAAGGCAAGCAAGATGCTTTTATCAGTAGGTCAAACTCGGGTGAATGTAGATATTAGTGCAGCACAAAAGAGAACAAGCGTGATGCTAAAGCCGAGCCAGGCTTATAAAGCACTGGAAGAAACCCCAATATATTTTCAGAGGCCGTTTGAACAGTACAGTTACTTGATGGTTTTTACTTGTATAAAAGTGGATTGCAACTTAACTTGAAATTGGCGTTTTCAATTTATTGGTCTTTGAATCTGTACCAGTTTCCCACAGGAGTCATTGTAAGGAGCCAGGCCACGTTCTTGTTCTGGGCCAGGGTGACGTAGGACAGCTGGGTTTAGGAGAGGACATCATGCAGAGGAAGAAGCCCGCTCTGGTGTCCCTACCTGAGAAAATAGTGCAGGTGGTGGCTGGGGGCATGCACACTGTGTGCCTCAGCAAAACTGGTGTGGTAAGTACGCAATGTGTGGTGCATTTCAAGGAAGTCAAAATGAGACTCAGGGGCACCGAAGATGCGTTTGAAAAAGAGATGAAATCTCAAGGAACACTTCAAACATGAGCAAATCATTTTTCCTTAGGTTTACACATTTGGCTGCAATGATGAAGGGGCCCTCGGTCGGGACACGAAAGAAGGAGGGTCCGAGATGATTCCGGGGAAAGTGGTGCTCAAGGAGAAAGTGATCCAGGTGTCAGCAGGAGACAGCCACACAGCCGCACTAACAGACGAAGGAACCGTGTACGTGTGGGGCACTTTCAGGGTCAGTTGTCTTTATCTTTGCTCCTAACGCTCCAAGATTGGTTAAAAGTGTAAACAAATAGCATGAAAGGGAACATGCCATTATTTTCTGCTTGTTACACCCCAGACTATAAAACAACAAAAGCATGATTGAGAAAGGATTTTGATAGAGTGTATTCATTTATCTGTGTGTTTTTAAAACATTTTTAAACATTGCTGTCAGAGTGTGCGGTGGCTAAACTTGTCCCACTTCCGACATGTGAATTTCTCTCGCAACAACCAGAAATTGATTACCTCATTTTTATCTCGTACTTGAAATCTGAGCTGACCACAAATCCACAGCAATGTTATTTTTTTTGTCAGGTTATGATAGATATGAAGCCCAGAAAATGTTAAAAATTAATTTTGATTGTATAATTAAAAAATAAACAAAAAACATAACATGCAATAACTCCCGTACACAGAAGCAATATTTTCTTAAAGGGGAAGTTAACCCCCTAAAAAATATATTTACAATATGTTTAATGCGCTCCCCACTAGTCCAAGAAAGCATTCAGATGAATATTGTGTTAGTGGAATATGAATTAAATAGGAAAATCCACCTGTTTTTATTCAACGCAAGAGGCGGCCATTTTGCCACTTGCTGTCGAGTAGAAATAACATCACGGCTGCACAGGGCCCTAGTGACCAATCACAGCTCAGCTTGCGAAGGTCACATGAACACACTCAGAGAACAAGTGAGCCGTGATTGGTCATTACCTGAGCAACTGTGATTGTCGTTTTCAGTTGATAGCAAGTGGCAAAATGGCTGCCCCTTGAGATGGGTTTAAAAAAAACGGGTGGATTTTGCTGCTTAATTCATATTCCACAAACGCAATATTAATCATAATGCCGCGTTTAGATAAGCGAGGGCGCATAGAACATTTTATTGTATACTATTTTGGGGTATAAACTAAGACAAAAATAAATGTAATAATTGAAACCAATCATATCAACAATATGGAGGGCAAGTGGTACTGGCTGTGTCATCAAAAAAAGGCTTAAATCTAAAATCTAAAATAAATAAATCTGTTGTCACATTCCTGCATGTTGTTTGCAAGCAAAGATTTCTTTGAGCTTAATTTGAGCCCAACCCTTCCACCTCCATCTGTCCAGACAAGTGTTGTTGTCTTGAGTCTCCTGAGCCAAGTCTTACCGTGGTTAGCTTGTCTTTCACCTTTTGCAACCACGTGGTTGTTGACTCCGAATCAAATTTTCCCTACCAGCTGAAAGTACCTCCCGAACACCACGCACGCACACACCAATCACGTGCTGCATTTACTCATCCTCTGTGAGCTTATTTAACACATGTCGCAATTAAAGCATTTGAAGACCGGGAGACAGAAATTCATCAAGTTAAAGTAGAGTTTTAACCCTAGTTTAATCTCACTGGGTTGTTTTCATTCCTCTGGACCTCATGTTTGTCAAATTTTTTTTTGTTGTTGTTGTCATTGCATTTTCATTAATACCGTACTCAGTGGCACACTGGTAATTACATCTCTATTATCGCTGCCTGCCTCCAGCATTCGAACTCCCTTTATTAAAACTGGAGCAGATTTCCCCGAAGAAAGCTCACTTACGGCTTGAAGTCCACAGCATAGCAACTGTTTAATCAGCATTAGTATGTCCAATCGGATTGGTTGATACAAATGTGTACATATTATATATAAACATAACGTGGACTGAATCCACATTAAGAGGTTTTGGTGGGCGAGTGGCTTGATTTCTTGTTCTTGTATTATGATGCATGTTACATCAGCATAAAAGCCACTGGCATGCTAGCTTCTTAATATCTTCCTGTGCAGCGTCTATGGGTGGGTTTCAGCTCATTAATGTTGCTCCTTTCCCCGCAGGATAGCAACGGCGTTATTGGTCTCCTGGATCATTTCAAAACAACTGATGTTCCAACAAATGTTCCCTTGACAGAAAAAGTCGTCAAAGTTGCCTCAGGTAGTCATGGATCATGTGACCAATCACATCCTTTCACGTATGAGTGGCGGGAATAGCCTTGTCTTTGTTGTTGTTGACGTCACGTTTTAACAGGTAGCGACCATCTTGTAATGGTGACCATGGAGGGAAATCTTTACACGTCAGGCACTGCTGAACAGGGCCAGCTCGGAAGGGTGCCTGAGCAATTCTCAAATCGGGGAGGCAGGAAAGGCCTCGGTGAGTCGCAAAACTTCACGGTTGTTGTAGTATTTGTCGCCTACGTCCCATGCGCTAGTTCACTTCCTGTTCCTGTGATCGTAGATCGTCTATTGGTTCCCCAGATAGTCAAAGTCAAAGGGAAAGTTCACTTCATCGACGCCTTCTGTGGGGCGTACTTCACATTTGCCGTGTCCAAAGATGGACACGTGTATGGATTCGGCCTCTCCAACTACCACCAGTTGGGTAAGTATCCTGTCGTTTTGGATGTGGCATTGCTCCTCTAATGGATACAAGTTTGCACTTTCTAATCTCAGCTAAAGACTTTATCAGAGGTCAGGATTATTACTGAATTTACCCATTAGGCATTAAATGCTTGTACAAACTTGTTGCCTGAACGGGAAACCGTTAATGTACTGAACAGCAAAAACAACAAAAAACACTGAAAGCAAGTGTCTGTTAGAATTAAACACTAAAAGCGGGGGTGAGTGTCCGCCTTGCTACTCGCTGGCGTTTGTGAGTACCGGCAGCTTCATTGTGCACACCGGAAAAGGAGAGGGTCGCTTGGTAAACTATGTCAAAAAAAGAGCGCTGCCGAGTACTGCACTACAGGTGAGCCACTCTTTGTCCTGCAGCGCCTTCCTTTTCTTCTTTGATGAGAGCCCCTCGAGCCGTGCTAAATACTTAAGCTAATGTTAGCACCATTGCTATCGGGTGACTACAGATCTGTACAGGACTGTACAGATCTGTGTGACTTTGCAGTCCGTTCCCAAAGCCGATTGGCTGGTGAGAAGAATTTTTAAACGTTGGTGTGAATATGTGAATGTGCCGATTTTAAGTGTGCCGCACCGTGTCCCGCTCCAAATAGCCTAAAAATGCATCACCCGTGCCCACCGGTGCGAACTACTGTACATTGACTCTAAAGTGCAATTGCACCGCCAGAGAATGCTCAGTTGCTCACCCCGCGTTTGGTGTTTAATGTACCATTCGCCAACATGTCTCTGAGGTCTGTGGTGTGGACGCATTTCAATTTATATTGTGCTTTGTTAAAACGCCCGTGCTTAATAGGCCTGAATATTTTATATTATTATAATTTTAATTAATTATAATAAATGCAGTGATAATAGAAAATTGCCATAATTTTTTTTCGCCGTTTCGGTTTTTGGCCAAGCATTTGTCATTTTCGGTTTCGGATAAAAAATAATCATTTCGGTGCATCCCTATTGTTGTGATATGCGAACATGGCTAGCTGGAACCGAGATCACCTTTGAGAAATGTCAGTGTTTTGGACTTGGTAAGTGGTTCAAAAATAATCCTGTTCCAAACTTAGTCTATTTGGTTATGGTTTTCTTTAACAAGACTGTCTTTGTGTGCAAGTACAATGTAAAAAAAATAATAAAAAATAAATAAAAAAACAAGAATATCAACAAAACCTAGAAATGTTTTTTTCACTCAGAAATTCTAAGTAACTTTTACAAGGAGAGTTTTGAGTACATGTTTATAAAAAATAAAAATAAAACCTCTGTAAGCTTTGAGGACCGAACCCATGACCTTCAGCTTGGGTGATAGCCACTCTACCACCTGAGTCATGCCACGCCTTCTGTATGTTAGTATATTGCTGGAATCAGGTGGACTCCTCATACCTCCATGAGACCGGTTTAGGTCTAATTTTGGACACACCAGCAATGCAGTATAGTGACAAACGGCTTGAGTGTGGCATGGCTCAGGTGGTAGCATGTCTGTCTCGTAAGCTGAAGGTCATGAGTTCATTCCTCAACGCTTTTTTAAATTTTTTATTAACTAGTCAAATGTACTCAAAACTCTCCTAATAAAAAATACTTTGAATTTCTGAGTGAAAAAAACGTTACTAGTTTTTTTTCTTTCAAGTAAATATTACTCCTAATTTTTTTACAGTGTACAAAATCCTGCATCCTTGCCATTGGGTCAAGGGGGAAAAAAACAAGCTTGGTGACGTGACTAATCAACACGCTTGTATTTTATTCACGCATCCAGGCACCAAAAGCCCAAAGATGTATTTTGTCCCTGTGAGACTGACTTCCTTCAAAAATTCTACCTCGACCTGGGTTGACTTCTCTGGAGGACAACACCACACGGTCTGCCTCAACTCTGAAGGTAAACTGAAGGATTATTTCAGTAGCTTCATTTTTTGTGCATTGCCCACTCTGAATCCTGTTTCAGGACAGGTTTACAGCCTGGGCAGAGCAGATTATGGGCGCCTTGGCCTTGGTGAAAAGGTCGAAGATAAAAGTGATCCCACGGCCGTCAGCGGGGTTGAACTAGCCTGCGGAGTGACATGTGGAGCATCCGTCAGCTTTGTTGTCACCAAGGAAGGTGAGAAATGGTGCCAGATACATTTCAGACGCCATCCTATTCTTCAAGTGCAATTTACACTACCTTAGTTGTACTTTCTTTGAAATCCCTAATGTTGGCTGTGCCTCCTCTAGGGTCTGCGTACGCTTGGGGAATGGGCACCAATCTCCAACTTGGCACGGGTGAGGAGGACGACGAGTGGAGCCCGGTGAAAATGACTGGAAAGCAGCTGGAAAACTGCACAGTACTGATGGTGTCCAGTGGAGGGCAGCACACGATCCTTTTGGTAAAAGACAAACAGGAAAGCTGATGAGGCTCTCAGGCATGTAATGATGCTTCGGCTGTGTTCACTGTGCCTGAAATGCGAGTGGGGGTGGATGGTTGTTGATGTCTTATTATGGCTGAGTCAAAATGACCCTCTTGGTAATGTGACTACATGGTGGTGGACATTTTCACTGTCGTGATGAATACAAAACTATTTTTTTTAAACCCTATTTGGTATAAAAAGTCAGTATGACTGAGCTTTTGTGTGAGGTTTGACTTCAGGTGTGTTCATATACTGGACTTTTTAAATAATGTTTTTTTTTCTTCCTTTAGAGAAATAATTGCATGGTTTTTGGTTCAGACAGAACATTTATGGCATTTGAGTCTGTCAAGCTGCTGCCCAGAGAAAATAGGCAAATATTTTCATTGTGTTTGGGTCACTGTTCTGTATTTTGCTACTATTCCTGTCAGAATAAATGTAAACATTTTACATATTGTATGTGTAATCCTTTTACTTGATACAGATTTTTACTGTTTAATTTGCCTCCCATATTGTCTTCCACTTGTTAAACTTGGAAACGCAATCAAATGCCACTGATTTGAGTTTTGAACTATGTTCTACCATTTCAAATGATAAGGTTGAACTTCAAAGTGCAGGAGTATTGTTAATTTGAAATTGTTTCTAAATTACTGTCTGTTTGGTCTTACTGGTTCTGTTTGGCAGACCTCCTGTCTGCCAGATGGTCTGTTGACTTGTCATCACCCATGTATCACAGATCAGTACTACAGATCTCATGATGTAACCTCAAAGTCGCCACTTGATGTATGTGCCAAGAGTCGTTATGTGCTACCTTCTGTTCTGACAAGTCTTTGCAGCCAGTCTATGACTCACAACAGCTGGCAAATTTGATGGAATCCCCACTCTTGGAGGGTGATCATTTAAATGTTAAGTTTGGAGGTACAAATATCACGGATGTTCTACAAAACTTTTTTTTTTTTCAAAATGCTACCCTTCTGGTCTTAAGAAACACACCAAAAAAAAGCTAAATAAAATTGGTGTCAGTCACAATTATTTTTCAACCATGTCGAGGGGAAAAAATATGGAATCAACTTGTAATTTTCAATTCTAAAGCAAACCTGAGTCATATACAATCTAATTAGTCCACAGTTTAGTAGGAGTGCTCACACCTTGAAGAGATGTTACGATAACTGGATTGATCGTGGCTCCAACAAACGAGAAAAATACCAAACTTTATATTTTCAAAGTGTAAAACATCACAGAATGTTACAAAAAAAAGTGTTGGTTGTTCCCAGTCAGTTAAAAAAAAAAATCTAGATCAGTGGTTCTTAACCACGTTCACACTGCAGGGCGTGATGCCCATTTCGGATTTTTTGTTAAATCCGATCTTTTTATGTACCGTTCACATTACAAAAACAAATGTGACATCTAATGTGTACGCAATGCGACCGTGATGCGACTTACATGCACAAAGAGCACACTTTGAGTGGCGTACATCCAAAACAACGATGTCACGTTGCGGTATTCACGTAAGTAAATATTGTCCAAACTCGCAACGTTTTAACGCCAGCCAAGCCATTTCATCCGTTGCCTTGATTGGTCAAAACAAATGCGGAAAGATTGCAGCATCGTCCAATCAGCTCGAAGTATTGTACAGCAAGTCCCGCCTTTCCTGAACGGGTCTACCTAGTGAAGTACTAGATTGATAATGTTTAGAACTCCCTCAAGTGAATCATAATTATCAATCTGGCTGGCGAGGTTAGATATATATAGGGTGCATATGTATCATACTGTCAGAGAATATTACACGACCCCCCAATCCCCCCCCCCCCCGCCACTTAAGTGTAGGATATATGCTCATAAAGTAGTTTATTGTTAAAGGAAATTATGACAAATGTGGGGTCTGTGGAGATGAGCATGTGAAGAGGCTGAAGACAGGCAGAAAATGTGAGAATTGTGGAGGGGAACATAAGGTCAATCATAGTGAGTGGGTAATGAGGAGGTTAAAGCAAGTCAAAATTAAGAGGGGGGGGGGGGGTATGGTATGGAGGTAAATTTGGTGCAAAACGAACTTGTGCAAAAAATTTGTACCTGTAGAAAAAAGTCTAAATTTGTATCTGTAAAAGTCGTGATTTGTATCTGTAAAAAAAATGTGTGCCTGTAAAAAAAAAATTGCGTCTGTAAAATAAATTTGTACCTGTAAAAAAAAATGTGTATGTGTAAAACAAATTTGTATCTGTAAAAACAAAATTTGTACCTGTAAAAGTCATGATTTGTATCTGTACAATTTTTTTTTTGTACCTGTACAAAAACTCTAAATTTGTATCTGTAAAAGTTGTGATTTGTACCTGTAGAAATGACAACTTGTAGTCAAAGAAGTCGCCACTAGGAGTCACAAGTGGGTTTTCTGCTGCTGTTCAGTGACGTGAGTTTTGCCCCATTTGTCGCGCTACAAATGGAGCAAAACTAATTTGTACTTGTAGAGCGCCGTGATTTGTACTCGTAGAAGAAGAGGGCGGGCTCTGGAGGATTTGGGCGGGCTAAAGCTCAACCTCATTGGTTGAGCGAACGACCGTGGGTTGAACTCAAATGACGCCCATAAATCCGCAATTCCAAACAGAGTAGCCACACTAGTTTACGCGTCATTTTGGAAGAAGAGGACGTCCCAGGCGTGAAAATTTCAACATGGTTCAATATACGAACACCGTGTGGAACAGCTTAAACGTTGGTTGACATGCAGAGCACTCCAAGTGGGCAGAAAGAAAGAAGTTTTAGTATGAAGGTAAGATTTATTGTACGAACATAGCTCGTAATCCGGTGCTAGCTAGCTAGCTCATCTCATGTTGTTGTCACGAAAACTGAACACATTGAAGTCATGATTTGTATTTCAAGATTTAAAGCCTACCAGTGTAAACATACGACCAATAGCTTGTACCTGTAAAAAAAAAAGTGGACAGTACTCAGCTACTTGTATTTGACTAACATTATATTCAAGCATCTGTACTCTTACTATCATAATAAAATGAAAACAAAACGTTTTTACTGCGAGTGGATCTTTAAGCCGCTCCAGGTATTTCAACCTCAACCCTTTATCCTCTGTATTTAATCATTTTATTTCAAATATTATAATTTATTGACAAATGTCAGTATTTTTGCAATGTATGCTTTGCAAAGTTAAAATAAAAGGCTCTTACACTTTTAAACATACACATTTGCTTTCAACACTGAAGCCAAATAAAAATAATGCAAATGGGAATGTTTATAAACAATGTCTGTGTCTATCAGTATTACCACTATTTCTGATATTAAGATGTGACAAAATCTTTTTTTTTTCTGGCTAACAAGATAAAGCTAAACATTTAACTGATTACGTATAATGTCAGTGGCTGTGTTTTGATGACACAGCTAGGAAGCTATGATTATTTTTTATTGTATGAATATGCTGACCCAATCATTCTATTCGCACAGATGCCAGCATGCAGTCAATCAAAGCTACTTCTTGATCAATCGCTAGACGGTGGCACATGGTGTGACATCAAACCTGCTTCAAAGTGGCTGTGAAGTCCAACAAATGAGAATCCTTGATACACTGGTTACGGTTCTGAGATAATTTCACTGCAAACACCTTTGGGAAAGTGAAGAAATTATGCTTTCTAAATGTCTTCCAATTTTGAGTTTGAAATGTTGCAGGAGTACAATTTAATCCATATTGAGAGTTATTTGAAATAGTCAGATCAAATAACAACATGTATCATTCAATAAACAAGATTGTGCATCATTTGAAATGTTTTATTTGATGTCCAGAAGAGCCGTTTCTGCATCCATCCAAGACGAGAACAGTATTCTTCTCACAAACAGAACAAAAGTTATTGATGGAGCTGTATGAGGAATTCAAGACTCACCAAAAAAGGCAATACTGCTGCTATCACTAAGACGAGGGAAATATGATTGGCAAAGAAAAAAGCAGACAGACTAAATATATAAGTTATAATTGTTTCATGTTAGATGTGTATTTCACATTAATCGTGTTATTAATTATTGATTTAATGTAAAGCACCTCGAATTGACCTACATATTCATTCTTCACTGTTACATCTCAACAGTAGCCAAAAGCGATCATGGCAGCAAGTAGCCTATAACAATATATATATAAAAAATAAGACTAAATAGGTGTTGCCCATTATTGTAGCCACCAGAAAAAAAGACTGACCACTGCCACAGGTAGATCTGCAAAATAATTTTCCATAATCCAGTTTGATGGAATACCCCCAGGTGTCATCTCCTGTCTCTTGGCTGCTTTCTGATGGAGTGGGTCATCCTTTTCACTGATGCTTCAGCAGTGTCTCCAGCAGTTGTCTCCACCTTTTGAGCAAGATTTTGAAATATATGAGATTATCATTTAATTAAAAATAAATAAACTAACATTTGACCTTGTTACTTTTGTTAAAGTAGCTGCGTGACACTGCTCACATCTTAGTAATTCAGATAGACTGGCATTTCAAAAGCAGAATAGCCAATATTTAAATAAGAGTAATGTTACATTGGAAAATGGAACTCAAGTAGAAATGAAAAGCGCAGAAAAAATACTTGCACAAATATTTGAGTACTGTGAGTGATGAGTAAACTAAGAGTGTAAGAGCAAAATACTGACATTTATCAATAAATTATAATATTTGAAATAAAATGATTAAATACAGAGGATACAGGGTTGAGGTTGAAATACCTGGAGCGGTTTAAAGATCCACTCGCAGTAAAAACGTTTTGTTTTCATTTTATTATGATAGTAAGAGTACAGATGCTTGAATATAATGTTAGTCAAATACAAGTAGCTGAGTACTGTCCACTTTTTTTTTTTACAGGTACAAGCTATTGGTCGTATGTTTACACTGGTAGGCTTTAAATCTTGAAATACAAATCGTGACTTCAATGTGTTCAGTTTTCGTGACAACAACATGAGATGAGCTAGCTAGCTAGCACCGGATTACGAGCTATGTTCGTACAATAAATCTTACCTTCATACTAAAACTTCTTTCTTTCTGCCCACTTGGAGTGCTCTGCATGTCAACCAACGTTTAAGCTGTTCCACACGGTGTTCGTATATTGAACCATGTTGAAATTTTCACGCCTGGGACGTCCTCTTCTTCCAAAATGACGCGTAAACTAGTGTGGCTACTCTGTTTGGAATTGCGGATTTATGTGCGTCATTTGAGTTCAACCCACGGTCGTTCGCTCAACCAATGAGGTTGAGCTTTAGCCCGCCCAAATCCTCCAGAGCCCGCCCTCTTCTTCTACGAGTACAAATCACGGCGCTCTACAAGTACAAATTAGTTTTGCTCCATTTGTAGCGCGAGAAATGGGGCAAAACTCACGTCACTGAACAGCAGCAGAAAAACCACTTGTGACTCCTAGTGGCGACTTCTTTGACTACAAGTTGTCATTTCTACAGGTACAAATCGCAACTTTTACAGATACAAATTTCTACTTTTTGTACAGGTACAAAAAAAATTTTGTACAGATACAAATCATGACTTTTACAGGTACAAATTTGTTTTTACAGATACAAATTTGTTTTACACATACACATTTTTTTTTTACAGGTACAAATTTCTTTTACAGACAAATTTTTTTTTTTACAGGCACACATTTTTTTTACAGATACAAATCACGACTTTTACAGATACAAATTTAGACTTTTTTTCTACAGGTACAAATTTTTTGCACAAGTTAGTTTTGCACCAAATTTACCTTCATAGGGGGGGGGGGGGGTCATATGCATGGCATTCAAATGGAATAAAGTTGACTATTGAAGGTCCAGACAGCAGGAATTAAAGGTGAAACAACGAAGAGGATTTTAGAGTGTGGGATGATGGAAGGTGGAGTCAGATAGATGCTGACTCAGACGGGATTGGAAACAGTTGATGTAGGGAGCAAAATAACCAACAGATGGCGGTGATACAACACAATGGACACCAACCGCCAGTAAACACCAAAGAAGGAGGAGAAGAAGAAGAAGGTGGCGGTGCCTGCCAGTTCATGTACGTCATTACCAAGGTGAGTTGTGAGTGCTAGTAGCTAATTAGCCAAATAGCTAATTTAACAAGTTATTTCTTTGTATGCTGATAAGGTGTTTGCTTAGGAAGTCAACAAAATTGGCGTCTCCTGTCAATCATTTCACAACAAGCAGAGACCAGCAGATTTATTTGAGTCCCCCCACCAACAAAAATGGTTACACAGGGCAGCAGTTTGTATGAAAAATGGTAAGTAGTATCACAGTAATTGAGCTAGCTTTATTACGCCTAGAACACTATATTCTTACACCACAAAATGCAAAGTAGTTAATTTCACGCCATTTATAACCTCATACATTCGCTGTGGTCATAAATTGAGTTATGAGCACACCCACTCCTTTTTTAAATTACAAATTTTTTATTAATCTGTGGGGTACATCGCACCAGTTAGCCCAACTGCAAGTGAACTCTTACCGTGAGAAATACAAATCTATTTATTTTTTCACACTCAAAGGTCCCAAAGTATGAAAATGCACTTTAATAGGGTTTTCGACCTGTCAACAATCCAACCAGGTATGAAAAAAGTCAGTCCGCGCCTTCTTTAGTTTTCTCCTCCTTTCTAAATTGTGCGCTTCAAACGGGCAGATTAAACTGACTTCGTGACGTCAATAAGACACGAAAGTGCACTCAACTTGATTTCTCCGCTGCGTTTTCACGTTATTTTGTGTCTCTACGGCAAAAGCGCCACAGTTTGTGCCTATATACACATACAGTAAATACTAGTATATAAGTCTGTGCTTCTGGCATGTAACCCCTCCGGAAATACTCAAGCCGTTGTTAACAAACATGACGCTTGCAACAAAGAACCACACTTCGGGAGCGATGCGGTGCGGTGAGTGACATAAATATAATGTCTTTTATTGAAAGTATAGTAAGTCAAAAGCAGAAATGAGGTTATTTACGTAATTCCGAATGGGTTATTACCTCGATCGTTTCAGAAACCGGAATTCTGACCTTAACCCGAATATTGACTGCATGTGAACGTAGTCACAGCCTCCCCGCGAGAGAAGGGTATGGCCGAGGCGTGGCCTGGTGCAGCTATTTACATAAAAGTGACACGCCCCTAAAACAGGCAATTTTAAAAAGAGCGTTTTTTTTGGTGCTGATTTAGGGACAGCGAAAATATTAGATCCAGTGTCAGTTTTGATAAACGCATGTCACAGGCATGTTATTTTTTTTTACACATTTGAAAACTATTTTAGTATGTGGAAAAAGTTTAACAACATGAGACCTTTAAATCACAAACTGCACCAAAACTTTAGTGCAGTTTGTTTGATTGCATGATTGTTAACATTGCATATTATGTATCCTGCAAAGCACTTTGTCACAGCTGCAGCTGTTGTGAAAGTGCTACATTAATTAAGATGAGTTTGTGCAAAATGCTATTACTCACACAATGCCACGTTTCTTCTTAGTGTGCTGCACATTTCTCGGTTGAGTGGATTATTCTTGCCGCGTTGCAGTTTCCGCAAAGGTTGACAAAAAACTCCTCGCTCTTTATCTCTTTTCCCAATCAGCTCACGAGAACAGAACGTTGTTTATTTAGTTAGCCGGCGAAATGTGCGCTGCAGATGGATGATACTTCTCTGTGTGTGTGTGTGGCCTATTAAACCATTAAGCCATTAGTACAGTATGTGCTGATTTTGAACAATTGCTTTACATCTGCTCATGATAATTACTTATATGCGCATGTTAAACAGAAACACTCGAGGATGCAAATGATGCCATGAGAGCTGCATGTTTTTTTTAAATCTGCGTTGGCATACAATAATTGCGACAGTCTAAAACCATTCATTTATGGTTTTGTTCTGTAATGGGTTATAAAAATGGATGCTACTGTAATGTTTATTCTATATGGTAAGCTACCTTTATCATCCTGCAGGAAAATGAAAATGGTTGTTTCTGAATTTGAGTTTTGAAGACATTGATTTTCTTTTAGGCAATGTTCCGAATTGTCATCAAAATATACAGTATCTTATCGTTCTTTCACGAGTCTTTCATCGCTGCGATAAATCTATATTTATGTGGTTTTTCCATCACCAAACAGTGTGCTGATAAATGTGTAGCCTGGACTGATTTGGAAAGTCAAATGGGAAAAAAAACAACAACAACAAAAAAAAAACCTGAACCCTTTCAATGTTGCCAGCATAAAGAAGCACATTCACACCAAAAAAAAAAGATGAAAGTAGTTTGTCTCACTCGTAGAAAGTTTCATAATGCGTGCGGCTTTCAATGTACTTTATCGAATTAATCACAGAGGAGTCGCATGTAACTGCACCGGCACATTATAAAGCCGTCATAATAAAGCCAAGGAAAACTAATTACGGCAGCTGGCGGCTTCACTCAAAGCTCGTGCGTTCCGTTGCACCGTTTTGACTTGAGTCTTTGCTTTCTGCTGTGCATCTTTAATGAGCTTGTCAGGCTGCAAGTACTGATGACGCCTTCTGCAAGTTGAGCTTCACTAACAAGACACGTTCAAGTGAGTCTTGCCGTGCTTTTAATTAACTTAAAAATAAATAAATATATATATGTACACATTTGTAATTACATCCTCTGACACTTGGTAATCAAACATCCATCAATAAATTTCAAGTTTGTTTGCAATTACTTTACTTTACCTTCATCATGGCTCCATTATTACAGGGAACTTATTAAACATACTGTAATTTTTTCCCCGCCGTAATTAGTTTATGTGTGCGTGGGCAGAAAATTAAAAAGAAGAAGAAAATAAATAAATAAATAAATAAATAAATGTAGCCTTGAGTCAAGCAGTTACCTTTGCACTTTTATCTACCACATTAGGCCCTTCTGTCTTTACTCACATACCAAAATACAAATAATTGACACTTCCCGAGATATATTTATTTAGCAGTATATTTTGCACTTTGTCATATTTAGACATTTTCTTGGATTCATATTTAACTGGAAGAAAGGGGTCAACTATAATTGGGTGCATAATTACAGTATTTGGACGATGATGCATTGCCACAATTTACCGCCATTCACCAACACAATGCACTCCCTGCACACAATGTCCTGCGCTGCTAAATTGCAAGTCCGACTTTTCCGGTTATTCTACAAGTGCCGCATACAGGGCTCAAACTAAACATCGCAGACATCGCATCCTGCTGCAAATGAGAGAAATGCTTTGAGCCTGTTCTTACAGGATATCAAGGAATACAGTAAATAAGTCCATTTTCTTCCCAACTTTGTACTTACATGAGGTAATAATTGGCTGAAAATAACAAAATAGCTGAGAAAGAGCAAACAAAGGCAACTGTTGTAAAAGCTCGCAAAGCATATTTAAAGACATAAACCAGAATTAAAATTGAAACTGATGGGGGGTTGTGGGGGGGGGGGCGGGGGTTGGGGGCCGGTGGGGTGCCTGGTGGGCCTGCAGTGCCCCGTCCTGCTGCGTTGGGCCGGGGGCGCGGGCCGGGTTGGGGCGGGGGGCGCTCCTGCTCCTGGGTTTGCTCTCCGGCCGGTGGCCCTGGTGGGGCCCGGGGGTCGTCCTTTGGCGCTGCCGCGGCCTGGGGGGCCCTGAGGTGTTGCGCTTGCTCTGTTCCGGCGGGGGTCGACGGCTCCCCTCTTTGGTGGAGATTTTCATGCATGCCAGATCCACCACACCAGCATCTACCGAAACTCAGACACAATCTGTTTCCTCCTCAGGTTATTGAATCGGTGGAGGCTGGTGTCTCGGATCTCACGCGGCTTCGTCTGTCCTTCCTTCCTTTTCTCGGTCTCTCCGTTGGTCTCTTGAGGCCTCCCTGATTTTATGTTTTTTGGATTTGTTGGGGTCTGGATGTTTCTTGGGCTGGGGAGGAGTTCTGGTGGGGGGTGTCTGGTCGGTGCTGGATTTCACCTTCCTTGGTTTTCTTCGGTCCCCTCGGGTCTCCTGGTGTTCGATTTAGGTGAACGGTATGAGATTTTTTTTTTCTAATAGGTTTTCTGGTGAGCTAACAAACACACGCACGCACGCACGCACGCACGCACACACACATACTCACCCACACACACAAAAAAAAAAAAAATGTATGTATGTATGTATGTATATATGTATGTATATGTGTGTATATATATATATATATATATATTTAAAAAAAAAAAAAAAAAAAAAAAAAAAAAAAGAGCAATGATGATGACATTTCCGAATGAACAATACTGAGCTCTAAAAAAAAGAAAGAAAAAAAAAAAATTGAAACTGATGAAAAATCGAATAATAATTTAAAAAAAAAGACTTAAAAGTAACCAATTAAAATCAGCCATTGTTTTGCTTTTGTGTTCCAACCGAATTATCTAACTAATGGAAATGACCTGGACAAAATTTATAGTACCCTTAATATTTTATTGCGGACCCTTTTTTAGGGAATCTGCTATGGCAGTGTTTTGGATTGGGTCATGGGGTCATTGTGTTATGATGTTAATCATCAGTTGCTTTAAGTGGAAGCCAACCATAAACATTTCTTGACAATAATATGTTATATGTTACCTCACTGGTCTAAACATGACATTCTGATTGATATTACTTTTGTGGAATATGAGTTAAGCAGCAAAATCCAGCAGTTTTTGTCCATCTTAGGGGGCGGCCATTTTGCCACTTGCTGTCGACTCAAGATGACGTCACAGTTGTAGCGATCAATCACAGCTCACCTGTTTTCTGAAGCTGAGCTGAGATTGGTTGTTACCTGAGACCCGGGGTCCATTTCTCAAAGCATGTTCAACAAACACAGAGTTGACATAAAGTGAGAGAGGAAACTCTGCGTTTTCGATTCCAGGACAGCTGATACGAGGTCGTTTTATCAACGCAGAGTAGTTTCCACTACAATAAAAAGACCACATCAATGGAGTCCCAAATTGACGAGTCACCATGGCAATGGGGAAGCAGAGGGCGGCTCTGCGCTCTGCTTCTCCATTGCCATGGTGACTTCCGTGTTTTTTTTTTACCCCTCTCAACTGAAAATCTTAATGCGATCATTTTGTGAATTTGAACATGTTTTTAGAAAAAAAGTGCGACACCTCAGCGGCTCCCCGTAGAGGAAGGCGGCGTGGGAGAACGTTGCTGCTCGGGTCAGTGCGTATTTATTTATATTTTTTCACTTTTTCTTTATTTTGTATGTGCGTGTGAGTGTGTACTCATTAATTCACCTAAAACCTACTAAAAATCCCATACCGTTCACCTAAACCGAATACTTCAGAATCCAGCTACAGTCGTGAGGTTGTCAGGAGACCCGAGGAAGGATCAAAGAAAAGAAAGAAAAGTGAAATCCAGCACCGGACAGACATTACCTACCCACTGGGTTACCAACCAGAATCTTTCACCAGAGACCTCAAGAGACCAAAGTCAGTGCGTAAATTTAAATGTAGTCCTTTGCAATAATATTGCAAGGGAAACCTATTGAAAGGTAGCTCATTAATTCATTTCATTTCGGTGCAATCCTGCGGGGGAGAAGCTCTTTTCCTCTCGTTTCAGTTACCTCCCTTTCTGAAACGGAAGACATAGAGTTTTTAAACTGTGATGTCATTTTCACAACAGCAAGTGGCAAAATGGCCGCCTTCTGATATTGATAAAAAAAAAAAGGCTGGATTTGACTGCCTAACTCATATTCCACAAACGCAATAATAACCAGAATACTGTATTTAGACTCGCGGGGCTGCATAGAACATATTATTGTCTCGAATTTTGTTTTGGGTTGACTTCCACTTTAAAGTGCTGCAATTTTGTCAGGCCTTCTGCTTCCTTCCGAGATGGCAAATAGTATTCTTATCTCCAATGTTTTGTTCTTAACCATATATTAATACATTTAATTATATGTGTTTATGCCTTGTTGAACGAACTATGACCCTCGACTGCGAACAAGCATTCTGACAACGGGCAGCACATTTCACCCCAGGATAGTTTGATAATCTCGAGTTTTCTTTGTGCACAGCACAGGTTTATGTTATCCTGTGCCGGATTTAGCAAGCGCATTACCGAGCCTGCTGTTTGTTTCACATTAGGTGTCGTGTTCACAGTAGGTTCTTTGTACACACAGCACAGGCAAAATTGTTGGTACCCTTTTTTTGTTACAGTATTGTCACTGCTCCTTGGTGCGTTTTCTTCTATCATTCCTGTTGCTATGCAACTTGGGTCGTAATGTTTTAAGATGAACTATGGGCTGTCTTGGCCCTCAAATATATGCAGCTATATTTATGAAGTCAGACACGCCTGCCACAATTTCCAAGGGAGTAATTATGATGCATGAAGCATATTTCTCTGCACGAGGGCTTCCATGACTTATATTGTTATTTTCATTATTATTATGTCAATTGTAATAGTGCCTTCAGTCAAAATCGAATTCATTTATTTTCTCTGTACTGACCACAAAGCTGTACTCCATGCCCACCCTTGAAAGAGAGGCCATGAAAAAGAACATGAATGATTCTTTGGCTACAGGCATCATCTGCCATCCTCCTCTCCTGCAGTGGTGAAGCTTTTTTTGTGGCTCTGACATCACCATAAGGAACCGCTATCCTCTTCCTCTCATCTCCTATGTGTACGATCAAATCGCAAGAGTGGAAGTCGGTGTGGTGGTGGTCACCTTGAGGTCGGTTCTGGAGTCCCACAAGCAGCTGAAAGAGAGAAAAAAAACTCTGGGGCTCTGCTGGCCGCAAATTGATGTTGGAGTTGTGTCACTGGCTTGAGGGGACCAAGCAACAATATTTGGTGTGGACTGATCACAAGAATCTTGGTACATCAAGACATACCTTCCTTGGTTCTGACATTTTGTCCCACAAGGTGGAGGAGTATTCTGCAACTGGGTCCAATCCCATTCTCCCTGCTTCCTGTGTGGTGGCAACTAGGGGTGTGCCAAAAAATCGATTCTCACAAGAATCGCGATTCTCATTTAGTACGATTCGGAATCGATTTAAAATGTCCCCAAATCGATTTTATTTAAATTATTTTATACTGTCTTGCCTTTGTCTGTGTGTGCCTTTATTTGGAGCGCTGTTCATGTTGTACCTGATTTGGCCACTTGGTGGCAGTGTGGTTCCATGCAGTCTAATACACTGTTAAATTGTAGCCACATTAGAGAATAGAAGGAAAAAGTCACAATCAAGTTATTCCAATAAAAGTTAGTTTTTTTGCAGTGTGGAGCCATTCTTTTGAGTCATAAACGTGCCGCGAGTAGCGCGCTAATTAACATTAGCGAGTCAGACTGGAGTAGATCATTACAATTCCTTGTACATCTATAGATTTAAGCAAAAATCATTGTCTATCAAATCATTTTGAATCAAAAATCGTTTTTGATCGAAAATCGATTCTGAATCGAATCGCAGGCCCAAAAATCTGAATCGAATCGAATCGTGAGACATTCAAAGATTCCCATCCCTAGCGGCAACCTTGACCTGGGACATTGAGAAGGGGGTGTGGTCTGCCATCGAGGGCAGGCATTAACCTGATGCACCTCAATTCATAACAAGGCTTTTTTTTACTAGTTTATTCTCCTGTGTTATGCCTGAGGGCCTTGGATCCACTTCTTCATCTGCTATTTTTCTCAAGGACGAAAGAGCAGCTGATCACTCCATGCACTTGAACTCCGTAGTTGCAATTTTTCCATCTTTGCCTTAGCCCTCCAATCGACCACATTTCAACAAAGATGGCAAGTAAAGTATTGTTGCAAATTCTTTAATACACGCAGAGACTTGGCGTATGAGCAATTTCAAAAAGATTGAACAGAATTCATGTAAGCTACTTTAGAAGGACAAGAAAATGAAATGGCACATTCTCTCACTCTTCTGATTTCCTGAACAAGTTTTTCATGGACATTCGTTTAGAGTATATTTATTTTTCTTTTGTTGTTATGTCTTGTTTTCCTGTGCCCCATGTTCATTTCTTGTCCTCCACCCCCTCGTCTCTTGTACAAACAAGTGTGCCTTGTTGTACCGCCATTTTGCTTGTATTTAGTTCCATTTTTATTCCAATCTGTGTTTGTTCATTGTTGTTGTAGTTTAACGTCAAGCCGTGTGTCTTTGTTACTCTTTCTTTGTTGCTTTGTGGGTTAGGGTTATTTCTTTCCTACTTTTGGCCCCCTGTCTTTGCCACAACACCACGCAGATCTACTTGTTTTCATGCTGTATTCAATAGCAGTGAAGCACAATTTCTTAAGTTCTCATACATTTTAATTCTGTTAGTCCTTAATATTTTCCATTAAATAGTATAATAATAATTTAAAAAAATAATAAAAATAAATAAATATATATATATAGAGAGAGAGAGAGATAACAACACAGCTGAGAGGCTCCTGCCGAACGTAATTATGAGCTGATGATTTGAAACACCTGGGTTGGAGACAGGAGACACCGAAAACATGCAGGACTGCAGCCCTCTCGGACCGAACTTGCCTATCCCCGCCCTACTCGGAACACATTCGTGCCATCTTTCCCCATCTCATTGATTACATCCTATTTTTTCCAGTTCCGCGTCTACGCTGCATCTGTGATAGTGACTGAGTATTTGAAGGTCAGGCAGACATGTCCATGTGTCTTATTCGTAGAGGGTATGCTTGCAGTCTTAGCACTATTGCAGAAGCATGCGCTGAGGCACAGGCCCTTGATTTCTTCCGAGCTTCTGCCAATATCATTTGCTCCATAAAGTTTGGGAGACACAAATTTATATGATGGCATCCCGACCTGTGCGTGTCTACATACAACCCCCCTTGAAGTGTATTGCTGAAAAAAATTCCTATCGCCGTGTTCGGTGACACACATTGGTGGTAAATGTTTTGAGTGCTTGCCTGTTTCCATGGTGCAGACGTCGATTGTAGGTTGTACTCTCAGCTCGCACTTGTAAGTGTGTGCACAGGAAACCAAATAGGACATTATTAGCAAATGAATATCTCAGAAGTCTCCGCTTATTGAGCTGATTGCGTCTGATCGCCTGCGGACCATACTAGCAATTACTGCAGATTGCCTTGATATATTGAGATCCTTGTGCAGTGGACTTGAGGGGCTTACCGCGAAGCCCCTCGGCAGATGACTCGGATGCTTGTGAGAGGGACTTGTGTCCTCATCTGATGTTACACGTCCGTTGTGCTCAATTACAGTGTCTCGGTCTCCACACTATTTAATTAGCTTTTTCTGTGAGCTCTGCTTCGCGTCATATTGATTCCGTGATCATTTACTCACATTCGGTGATCACACAGATAACCCGCAGCAAAGTTGTAAACATGCATTGCAGCCAAAAAGCTGAAGGCCGACTGGGTTCTATTAAAAGAAGAATAGATGCCGGCCCGGGCTCTCGCGGCTCCCAGCTGGCACACAGCACCCAGTTTGAAGCTATGAGCCAGCAGGGATTCCGCTGGCGCCGACACTCCGTGAAAGTCAGGCTATTTGCTTCTCGGCGTTAATGTAAAGTGTCGGGCAGATGCACAAAACAGCAGGCCTCATCCATTACCAGAAAACTCTGCATTATTACTAGTTTTGCCTGAAAAGATGTTTCATCAGGCTAAAGCACAAGTCTGTCTTCACAAGAAGCTCATGTTCGGTAGTTGGCTCACTCTCGACTTTCTGCTTTGCGGATAAATGAGCCGCGGATCACTTAAAAGTCTCGCAGCTTTTTGCACATCTGTTGGATTGAGCGAGCTTTTCATCCTGACAAATGAATACAGTACGAGCTAACACAAAGCATTTGTGAATGCGTCAGCAAGATTTCTGTCTCTTTTTAATTAGCGCCAGTGCACAAGTGCAGACGGGGTTCGACTATAAACGCATTTAATTATGTGCACGTCATTGGTGTGCAGTATGCATGCACGTGTGCTGTTCTACTGTATGTTCAATACCTAATCAGAAAGAAAGCTTCCAACCCAGAGACTTTAAAGAAAGAAGCAAACTCATTTTAGAGGCGGGACCTGTAAATCATCAGACACACAAATTGCACTAATAAGGGAAAAATATTTTGAAAGAAAATAAGCTTGTTTTCTGATTCATCATTCATCATATTGTTTGAACATAATGACAAACATTTTCCATCTCAATTACAAACACATTATAAATTCATGTTATTTAATTGTAATTTCCATTAAAAGGCAGTATGCGAGTACGAGGGTTGTGAAATCATGAAAAACGCACGGGCTAAGTCACAATGTTAGTAACAGTTTTTTTTTCTCCCTACACAAAACATGCCATGATAAAATCATGTTGTCATCTTACGAGACACCTTGTTACAAGAACAAAGTCGTTTGAGAATGCACAAATCTTTTCACCCTAACACGAGTGAGCCCAGTAGTCACTCAACCACTCGAGACCTGCCATTACTTTAATCACGTTATATCATAAAATTGTTGTTCGAAAAGCTTGTGAGTAATGATGGGACGAAGCCAAGACTTAAACCTTTGTCGAAGTGTTCATTGCGATGTAAACAAGACATTCACGATTTCATCATTTGTCACACTTATGCAAGTCTTACTCAACAGCCTTACTCGTGCTCATCTTAATGCATTTTTAAATGAGGGAAGATGATTATGGTCATGATATCAACTGAACTTGTATCTCAACACACCGCTGTATATTTATGTGATGAAGGTGCCTTCAATAATAATATTTTTAGTTTTCGAACTACATACAGTACACACACTATAATAGTGCCACATTTTTTTCCCCTAATTTACAAAAAAATTGCTTTTGAATGATGAATTTGGCGACATTTGTGGTCATTTTGCACATACTGCACACAGGCAGGAACATGTATATTTCATAAGAGCCGTGATTTACTGATGGCCCCTCTGTGGCGGGTGAAAAGAAATCGCGCCTTCTCCCCAGCCTCATAATAACGTTTGGTCTTCTGCTCTGCTCGGATGTATTATTGTGACATTTTGCTGAGGAGAGCCTTTCTTTTGTACCAGACTCCTTTATTCAGCTCGTGGAGCGAAGTAATCATTTAAACATCCACAAGAGCCCAAAAGCAATCCAGATGAGCGATCCTTTCTAATTATTCCATCACTGGAGACGTTATCAGTCTTCTAACAGATTGAGATTTTATCTCTCAAATGTGTGGGCAAGTCAGATTCAAAATCCAATGGAGCATACGGTTGTTATGCAAAAAAACAACAACTGCATCTGTAGGTCTGATTGGCGTGTTAAATGCATGACTACTAGTCAGCGGATGTCTTCCACATCCTTGCAAAATGAGTGTCTGTGGAAAAAAAAATGAAAAAAAGATAAGAGTCACGTGACACTCACATGTTCCATGTTCCTTTATTAGCTATTACCATAGCAACTATTTGTAGTCGTAATCTACAAATGATAAAAAACAAACACTTTCCCACTCATGACACAGCAAAACAAGATAATCAGAAGTAAATAAATGAACATACATGCATCTTATGAACCATAATACAACTCCAGGATCTATTTATTTACAGCTTTCGAAAATAGAAATGATCTGATCTTTTTGACGTTTTAGTGTCCACCACCTCCAATAGTATCCCAGACGAATGACATATTGTGCTTTCGATGGGTTAGTGACTTTTACACCCCCCTCACCCCCGCTGCGATCACCAGAAGCTGCCTCAGTGGTTCTGTTAATAAGGATGTCCTCACAGGTCACTGACGCCATCTTCCTAGCGCACAGGAATCCCTACCTGATCATACGCAATGATTATATGTGCAACTCTCATGACACAAACCTGCATTTACGTGTCAACAATATCCATGATGACTACCACAAGAACCAAAGTTTACTAGTGTGGTTCGATAAGTTACAAGACGACGGACGTATGATGCCTCGCTGGACATTAAAGCCAAAGTTTGCTAAAGCAGTTTGTACAAAAGTATCATTTTCAACAAAATACATTCATTTACAGTGGTCCCTGCATACTCGCGGTTCAGCATCACTTCACCTATTCTCAAGATTTTTTCTCAGTTTTTAAGAAAAATGGTAAATGCATTGAAAAAAATTCTATCCATTTTGAACATAGAGGTAAATGGAGTGCACTTAATCTTCACTGTATTTTAACCAAAGCGCTTTACCAAGCCTCCCTCTTTTGAAAACATATCAAAGTGTACCAATACTGTATGTGACGCTTTTAGATGCGCTAAAACGGCTGCTGCATCAATCTACTTTCCTTTTTTTAGTTGAAAATAGCTTACTTTAACCTCCAGATCCCTTGCTGTACAACAACACAACTCAGAGTTTTTTTGTTTGTTTGTTTTGCTTTTGCTAACGTTTTAAATTCATCTCGTCGTACCAGCTAGCTAGCGCAAAGCTAACCTGAAAGGGTTCGTCTCTCCGGTCCAGCGTCCAAGTTTGCAAACTCCCTTCATGCTAGGATGGCATCAGAGGCCAACAGCGAAGTAACCACAAAGGCGTTGGTACACGGTCTAGATGGACTTTATTGACTGATTGCGTAACAGTTGACCACATTTTCCGCACTATAAGGCGCATCGGATTATAAAGCGCATCTTCAATGAATGGCCTATTGAAAAACTTTTTCCATATATATGGCATTATAAGGCGCATAGAATAGAAACTACTGTAGTGGCTGGGGTTGTGTTAAGCATCCACTAGATGGAGCTGGGCTAAAGGGAATGTCGACAAAACAGTCAGATGAGTCAATCAGTCAATATTCATTACCGGTAATAGAATACGAACCAGCGTTCTGACAACTCTTTTCACTCCCAAAACAAGTTACCGGTAGTGCAGTAACAATATGGCAATAACTCAATATATTTTTCAAACGTTAATATCCATATTTACATTTATCTCCTAGCCTTAATCAGGTGTGGGACTACAGTTCTAACCACTGTTACTTCGGCAACGTTCCCTGACTACGGTAGCCGTACTTAACCAATATTGATCCACATATAAGGCGCATCGAATTATAAGGCGCCCTGTCGGCTTTTGAGAAAATTAAAGGCTTTTTATGTGCGCTTTATAGTGCGGAAAATACGGTAATACTCATTAGCCGGCTAAACATTCTTGACGCCGTGGTACCCCCAGGTACGCATTATGTCACATGTTGCAATTCTAAAATTCCGAGTAGACTAGTACATGCGACAATATGCACAATATGCAATTCTGCAGACCTAAAACATAGAAACTCTCTTTTCATAGGGATGATTGAATCCAAATTCTTCGTGACACAAGACGCATGGAGTGTTACGACCACACTGGGGGAAAAAAAATCTATAATTAGGAGAAATTTAAAGTTGTAATTTAGTGTTAGTTTGCGTGTTCCCCCCCCCCCCCCCCCCCCGATTTGGCCCTAGTACTCGTATGGCCTTTTAGTGACAATCCATCGTTATAACATGTAAATATGCTGACTCGAGCGTAACAGTGGAACAGCTTAATAGCACATCGCAACCAAATAAATATCAGTATCACTTAATGCGCTAAAATAATTATATCATTGTATTTACATTTGGGATATAGATCTCACCCTTGTCATCAGTTCCACATTTTAACATAAAATGTGCCTTAAAAAAAGAGGGGGAAAAATCTCTTCATTTAATTGTCCAGTCATCCTTAATGGATAATTCCCCCATCAGATGTAATGTGAATCGGAAGCCTTTCCTTGAGTTGTTAATGACTTTCCTCTAAGCCCGTTTGAAGTCATTGAGTGAGCTTGCTGCGCCTTCCCCTTCAAAGCATCCTGCTTTAGCGTCCGCTGAATGTCGACAAAACGTGCAGCCCAACCACAAGACGAGTGGACACGATGAGTCGACGGCACATACGCCGGGAGCGGCGGTTGTTTCGACAGGTGTTTTATGCTGTCTTTGGCGAGGCACAAAACTGAAGATGTCCCCCCTTTACCATCACAAGAATAGATTTACAGCAAATTGAATGCAATTTCCTGGAAGGCATTAGCGCATTTATGTTGCTGGATTCTCTCTTTAAGCAGCAAAGCCGTCATTATGGTGCCTCTCCCTCTGCATGGCACACTCAATATACATTATAATGGACAAAAGCTCCATCCATCCATTGTCTGAAGCGCTTATCCTAATGGGTTACTGGCCATATTCAAACCCTCAACCTCTGATATGGACGTCTCTCGGGCCCCTTTAGCTCAGGGGCAATTGCGTGGGTTGCCTGCCCCGTCGCAGCGTCTCCGGCGGCGAAGCGAGCTGTCATCGAAAAGATTTACACACGAGTATGCGCGGAACAGGAGGGGCTTTAAATGCGGTGTCATAAAACATCTAAATCATCTGGTGATGATTTGTCAAGGCTGCGCTGTTGTCATCTTCACCTCTGGTCTCCATCGTTGAAATATTTAACAAGTCGTTCGTGACTAAATTGGATAAGCAGACCTCCGCGCCTTTTTGGATCGATGTACTGGAGTGCGAGACAAGCCCATCACCGCAGAGTGTTTACACAAAGCGCCGCTTCTCTCCCAATATGGCACGGACCTTCCAGGCACTCTTAAAGCTGACACGCAACAATGTAGCACCCAATAGTGTGCTGCAGTGGAGACAAATCTGGAAAAGTATCAAAAACCCTTTTGCTCTTTAAACACTGCTTGTAGTGCATTTTGAATGCGTCCGAACCCAGGACCATTGCACAGGGAGATTCATATCATAAGTGGGAAAAAGTGATGTTCTAGTGCTGTCATGGTGGCCATATTTAAACTCAATCGAGAAATAGCCACGATTTCGCATTTGGGACGAGTCCAAACAACATCAAACAGATGGCGAGGGGAAAAAAAGAAGCTTTTGGTAGAAAAAAAAGAAGCTTGTTCGAGAGAGAGCATCGGGAGAATAGTTAATTTTTGTTAAAATTGGTCTATATGGGCACAAATTGCTGCAAGTGATCAGCTCACCCACAAGCCTAATGAAGACAAGCACACAAAATGGATGACAAATATTAATTATATTAATAAACAGATGTTGCCTAGCAACCAATGACAGCTCAGACAGAAGCTCGGTTTCATAACTATCACCTGCAATATTTGTCGTCTGTCTGATTCAATCTATTTTCATCAGAATTACCATAACAAATTAACGGGAGGGATTTTCAAGTCGATTGAGTTCCATTTGCTCGAGTCGAAGCTATTGTTCACTGAAATGAAGTTGTAACCGTTTCCACGCTAACTGAGACCCCATCACCAAGCAAAAAGAAGATTTTTTTTCTTTTTTACTGCTATATGGATTATGCTGCAATTGAGGTGATGTATTTATTTTTGTAATATATATATTTTTTAATTGACTGAGAAGACACTTTTGGCTTGTTTGTATATAAGGTTTCGTCTCAAGTTTCTTCTCATTCACTGCAATTGACGGCTATAATCGCCAAAAATTCATTTTTAGTTAGTTAGTCATTAGTTTAACATTTTTTCTACTTTTGTTAACAAGAGTATGAAAACCTAGATTTTTTTTTATTGTACATTTAGAACAGATATGAAATTTGTGATTAATCGCGAGTTAACTAGTGAAGTCATGCGATTAATTACAATTAAAAAATGTAATCGCCTCTCGCCCCTAATTTTTTATAATCTTTTTTAAAAAAAATTATGAATTTATGGCAGTGAATGAGTTAAGCTCGATTTTGGAGTACAATTGAACTGTATGTTGATTTTTTTTTGTATATACATGAATTATTTTACACGTTTCTATGTTCAGGTTTCAGGTATTCTTAAATACCTGTTGAAAGCGTAAATGTTTTTTTTCCCCTTTTAACTTGTCACTCATCTGTAAGCACATTTGTATTTACCAGTTTATAATCTACAGGCACACATTGGCACTTTTTTCAGCATCCTGAAAGACAAGCATTGATTCTCTTCACGAGGGATCCATCACGTAAAACCTCGGGCACGAGCTCGAGATAAAACCGCCAGTGGTGGAACAAATGGCAACTTTCACACTCCCGTGGTGGAGAACTGTGTGACTTCGGTCTGGGGGTCTTCCTGGATCCCCGTTCGGTCCACGCCTAGTCACGCCGGCGGCCTGCCTCTGGTGGCGGGGGCGCAGACGGACACGGGCTCCCTGGTGCTGTTGCGGCCACGGGAGAAGCTGTGCTGCTCCGTACGTGTGCGGTACGGCAGGCAGAAATCCCTGAAGCACCTCTTGAAGTTCTCATCCAGGAAGGCGTAAAGGACCGGGTTGAGGCTGCTGTTGGTGTAGCCCAGGGCGATGCACAGATGCCAGCTCGCCATCACCAGCAGGTTCTTGTGGTCGATTTTCACCATGGTCTTGACGATGATGAAGATGTGTATGGGAGTCCAGCAAATGATGAAGGCCGCCACCACCACCAGGACCATCCGGGTGATCCGCCTCAGGTTCCTGTCCTTCTCTTTGGACCCGGAGAGGAGACGGACACTCTTTAGCCGCAGGATCATCAGACCGTAGCAAACGGTGATGACGAGCACGGGCACCAGGAAGGCGAAGATGAACACGCAGATTTTGGTCACCGTGTCCCAGTACCATTCTGGTTTGGGAAATATGATTCTGCAATCCACGTTGCCTGGGGAGAAAAACGATGGCAGTTGAATGGAGGCTCATGTGGATAGGCTAATTTAAGTTTAATAACCCAGCTCAAATGTGTTCTCTTCTACGGCCTCATTACTCCCTCAATTCAACACAAGCACCTGCCACTGAAACTACTGGAAAAAGAGGCCTTTTTGTACAGCTGAGATGACAAAAGTACTCACACTCCGTTTCAATAGAAGTAAAGAGAAGTAAAGTAGAAAAAAAAACTGTTGTCAAAGTACTAATTCGACATCTGTACTTACTTGAAGTAAATACTATCAAAAATGTGTTGTCATAGCTTTGTTAGCATTAGTTATCTAGTTAGCTTTGCTAACTGAGTACGAGACGGACAATTTTCAAATAGTTGAAGCTGGTGGTTTTTAGGCTGGCACAAGATATTTATCACAATTGCTGACAACGACAAACCATTCTGTCAAATAAGTTCACAAATGAGGAAAATCTTGCTTCTCCGATTCTGTTGTTGTCGTCGATAAAAATTAACGTTGTTACTTCTTCAAAGTCAACTCTCTGCCAAGCGATATCTTTGTTTAAAGCGCAGTTCCATTTTTCACCTTTTGGGCCAAAAATGCTATAGTATCTTAATTCATTTTTGACCAAAATTCAGATTCCCAATTTGACAAGCTGGAACAAATCAAGGATTTTGTATTCAAGCCAACTCATAAAGTACAATCATGTGACACTGTTTTAATAAGACAAGTACTGAACCTTGGATAATGAATGCAATTATTTCAGAAGCTTTAATTATGTTGTCATTAAGGCCCACTCAGTCTGATTGCACTCGTGATCAGCAAAGTCTGAAATGCTTTGCTGGTCTTCAAAACAAAGTGAGTGGGGAGGATTTGGCCTGCAACGGAAGTGAGGATCGAACTCACAACCTCACCGATGGGAGACTACCACTGAGCCATGCCGCTCCAATATGAGCAATGAAGTAGTTTGTGCAGAGTCACGGTTGCATGCGCTACAGATCTCCAACAATGCGTCTGTAGCTCCTCACCTTTGTCTGTCACCCTGGTAACCGCCATGATCATAACAGGTACTGCAATAACCGAGGAGAGAATCCAGATGCAGATGTTGATGATCTTGGCCTTGGCCGGCGTGCGGAAGTCCAGGGCCTTGACGGGATGGCAGACGGCCACGTAGCGGTCCACGCTCATCATGGTGAGCGTGAAGATGCTGGTGAACATGTTGTAGTAGTCGATGGCGATGACCACTTTGCACAGAAGCTGCCCGAACGGCCACGTGCTCATGAGGTAATTGGCGCTCTGGAAGGGTAAGGTGCTGGTGGCCAGGGCGTCCGCCAGGGCCAGGTTGAAGATGTAGATGTTGGTGGCAGTCTTCATCTTGGTGTACCTAAGTAAAGGAGCGAAGCACTGTGAGCACAGTTGAGACTGGCAAAGTGGACAAGGTTTGTTATGTCTGCTCGCGGTCGGCTCCTTATTGCCATTAAAGCGTAACGAGGTTAGAAACCAAACTACTGTATGGATTTTAGCCTCATTTCCTCTCTCAGCCCAATGATGCGCAGTTTTCCGCGGGATAATAAAAGCTTTTTAGATGCAAAGCTGTGATGGTGTTACGACTGCATGAAAGCCTCTGTTCTGCCACAATGACTATAACCTCCATTAAACCGCACTTGTATAAAATGACTCCTGTGCAGAAACCCTCCAATTCTCCTCTCTCATGTGCCATTTGGAGTGTTATTCCTTCTTTTATTTTTTTGTGCTTTTGTGGTCGGCTCTCTCTTCATGACGTTTACTCCAACTGCTCCATGCATATGAGCTGCAATGTTTGACCCCCAAAAAATCAATACTATCCACAGCCAAAGGAGTGATTGATCATGGTGTGTCAGCCGTACAAATAAAAACATCGATTTGACAAAAACATCCTCATGAGGAAGGAAATTGTGCCGTGAGGAGGTTTTAGTAAAAGGCTCAGCTATAAATTGGACTGCCTCCCTCACACCTGGTGAATATATATTGCATGTGGTATGTGTTAGTCTGCCACTAATTCCAAAGTGGCACATAAGAAAGAGAAAAGCATAATTAGTACTTCTGTTATTTTCAGTTTTGTCTTTAAAATGGCTTTACAAAAGATGCGTAATATAATAATTTATAGACTAGGAATGGTAATACATAAAAAAAATTTTTTTTATTGTAGTAAAATTGTATTTATTTATTTTACTATCATTCAAGCCATGGGTACCAGTGAATGTGAATTAATCATCATAAAAATAAAAATAAATGAAAGTATAGGCTAGGATTGCTGAACTTAAAAATAATAATAATTTATCATTGTTTTTTGTCATTGGTGAAAGCACAGCATCAAAATAGTATAATAGAATAATAATTTTTGAAAGTCAAATACATGCAGCTTCCCAATCCATTAGATTATTATTATTATTATTAGTTTTATTAGTATTATTATTGCAAAACAACGTTGCACTTTCTTACCTGACCACGCCGTACATGACGAGGACGTTGCCCAAAAGTCCCACCACGCAGATGAGCGAGTAGAGGGCGGTGATGCACACGGCGATGACGACCCTTGCCGTGTCGCGACCCGCGGACAAGCTGGTACTGTTGACCGCGTTGGTCCCGTTGGTCCAGTTGGCCCCGACGCCCCTCGGCGGTCCGAGCAAGAGCGCGTCTTGGAGGGTGACGTTGAAGGGAGGTAACGACTCGTACATGTCACCCGGAGGGAAAGTGGGGAACTCCATCGCAAAAACAACAACAAAGGAAATGTATATATATATTTTTTCTTTTTTCAAGCAAAGAGATTTTTTCTTTTTTTCTTTTTGGTACACGGTGCGAACGGTGGACTACTGAGACTGAGAGTAAAATTGTCACTGCGCGTGTTACTCTCTCCTCCGGCTCTCCCTTTCTTGCTCTCTCTCCCTCTCTCATCCTTCGCTCTCCCCTCCCTCCCTCCCTCCCTCACGATTCTTTCTAGAAAGCATATGATGATCACATGTCATGTATAATATGTCTTAGAAGCATTGGAACGATACCATTTCTATAACTATTTATATTTTTGTGTCAACATCTCAAAAATGATTTAGAGAAATTAAATATAGAAGGTGAGTCAGTAAAAGTTCCAGGACCGGTGTGACAAAAGCTATATTTCAACCCCAAAATAATAATAATAATAATATGAATACATTTAATTTGTAATGCACTTTACATTACAAAATACTGTGTGTTTTCCCTCCAGCCAGATGATCTTTCAGATCCAGCGGCATTTGATTTGTTCAATGCGCGAGAAGAGGCGATTAGACTCTAGGAAGTGGAAAACTTTGAGTTTGCATTTTGTATTTGAAATACAGTATATTGTTTGTGACAACAGTTCTGGAACTTTTCCGACTCACCGAATACGGTACGGAAGCATTTACAACATTTGTTAAGAAGCTCAAAATGGAGCTCAGGTGCATCCCGTTACCACTGATCATCCTCATTTTTAGTAAAAAAAACACGACCACCTGCAGTTTCAGTGATAAAATTATGCGGTCTGATGAGACAAAGATTGAACGCTATGGCATGGATACCAGATTTGCTTGGCGGAAACCACTGAGACAGCATATTATCTGACCAATACTATCCCAAGTGAAGCGTGGTGGCAGCGGCAGCGTCATTTGAGGGAAAGATGCAGCAATGAACTGGATGAACACCTGCTCTTGAGCACTCTTGACCTCAGACTGTTCATCTTTCAGCGGGACACTCAGCCAAGATATTGAAGGGGAGCGGGGGCTGTGGGTCGGCGGGGTGCCTGGCGGGCCTGCCGTGCCCCGACCTGCTGCGTTGGGCTGGGGGCGCGGGCTGTGTTGGGGTGGGGGGGGGGGGGGGTTCTCCTGGCTCCTGGTTTTGCTCTCTGGCCGGTGGGGGCCCGGGTGTTGTGCCTTGGCGCTGCCGTGGCCTGGGGGGTTGTGCTTGCTCTGTCCTGGCCGGGGTCGACAGCTCCCTTCTTTGGTGGAGGTTTTCATGCATACCAGATCCACCACACCAGCATCTATCGAAATTCAAACACAATCTGCTGACAATCGGTGGAGGCCGATGTCTGTTTATCTCACTCTGCTTCATCTATCCTTCCTTCCTTTCCTCAGTCTCTCTTTTTGGTCTCTTGAGGTCTCCCTAATTTGTTGGAATTTAGATGTTTCTGGGGTTGGTGGAAGATTCTAGTTGGTAACCCGGTGGGTAGTAGGTGATGTATGGTCGGTGCTGGATTTCACTTTCCTTTCTTTTCTTTGATCCTTCCTCGGGTCTCCTGACAACCTCACGACTCTAGCTGGATTCTGAAATATTGAACGGTATGGGATTTTTAATAGGTTTTAGGTGAATTAATGAGTACACACTCACACGCACGCACACATGCACACACACATGCACACACACATGCACATACTCACGCACATACAAAATAATAAAAGAGTGAGAGAGCAATGATGATGACATGTCTAATCGGTAAAATTATCGAATGAACAATACTGAGCCCCCCCCCCCAAAAAAAGATGATTTTTGTAGTTTTTGCTTGATTTTCAGCGAAAAAACATTTACTTGACTAAAGTACCGGTGAATGAAAATAGTTCTTTCATTGCATCTATACAATAGTGTACTGTGTGTTATAACATTGGGTTAGATTAGCCTGCTATTGTATTTTTACAAGGTCGTTATCATATCCACATTCAAATATATTACTTTTATATTTCCTCAAATACTAGCTAGGGGCTTTTTATTTATATTTGTTGCATACTTAACTGCTGACGGGTGCGGCATATATCTCAGTGTGCATGCTTCTATTTCCACAAACACATTTTTCGAATAATATTAAACATCGTTCCTGCTATATTACAAATCACATTGGCTTTAAAAACAAAACTCAAACGACTATTATGGTGAACTTCATTCAGACTTTACCATGGCAACCACAGTCTCCTATTCTTATTGTCCCTTTGTACAGTCAAAAATATAGTACAGTACTCAGTTGTTGTTTTTTTACACTACATTGAATGGAATTCATCATTATGTTGTTACGCAGAATCAAAAATAGTACAGCCAAGATTGGGCTTGGGCAAGAAATCGGACCTAGCACTTTTGGCTTTGGCCAGCCCCTCATAAATAGCGGAACTGACTCGTAAACTTAAAAAAAAAAAGAAAAGTTGAAAATAATATTATATTAGAATAATATTTGGAACGTCATGGAAAAACCAACAAAAATTGTGCAACAATTGAAGCATGTGGGACGATCCCACAAATTGACATATGCTTGCTGTTCCATCTTATTTCATTGGGTTCGTGTTTTTATTTTTTTATAATAATATCAAAAAGGCCCATAATCATGCGTAATGCCAACCAAGATGACTAAAAAGAAAGACCTGGAGTTGGCTTCAGGCATGCTTATAACCAAATAAATAGCAGTCGAATTATTTAGGGGAAAAAGAAGAAGAAGAAAACAAACCTTGTAACTTTAAAAAATGGCATAATGATAATTAATCATTACGTACGTGCATCAAATAACCATCGTGGAAGGCAAACAAATAAATAAATACTCTACATGTTTGTTCCTTATGGGTGTTCCAGTTTTAAGTATATGAATCATCAACATTCTAAAAATCCAAAATGTTGCTTCTATTGTTAACGCCAGCGCTTTTGTCTGCTTTTAGTTCAATTGATCATTTATTTGTTTATTTAACTATTTTTTTAATATGTACTTCCTGATATAGCAGCCCAGGCTTCTGGTTAAAAGGTGCACTACATGCATTTGTATCAAGCGGAAAAAAGAAAAAAGAAAACTATATCAAATCATTTGCTTACTTTCATAATGTTTAAATTGCAAAGCTTTGACTGTTTTTTTTTTTTTTACTTATTTGACCATGCAGCCAATTCACTGCTGATAAAAGGTCAAAGGCCTCTGCGTCAATCTCATTTGTCAAACGTATGTAAATGAAACACGACCCAATAACGCTTAGTTCCATTTCATACTTGTTTGCACTGAACAGTTCATATCAAACATTTGTGAGTCCGTTCAATTGAGTCCGCAAATTCCTCAATGTAGTTCCCGCTCAATTCTGCATTTCTTTATTGAGCCATTCCTCTTCCTGCTGCCTTTAAAAGCCGGGGTGGGGTGGAAGGGGGGCGGGGGGGGCGCCTTTGCATGGCCAGAGGCCTGCGTTAGCCGAGCCATTAGTGCACGCAGTCACCTCCATGAAATTACCTGACCAACCCACAGGAGTAATGAAATTACCTGCCACGAGCCCGGCTGATGAAATATTTAACAAGGTTTTCAAAGCCAATAACGGAGCAGCAGTCATCATGGCGGATTCAGATTTGAAGTTTGTGAATGATGGCGTTGTTTCTTCTCCGGTCTACCTTGTGCTTGTTTGTGAGTTATCGGCTTGGCGTCAAATACCTTTTTTTGTGCATGCACAAAGAAAACAGAGGCTCTTAATGGCCCATATTAGTCAATATTTAATCAATGCTACAGCTGTTCAGCCACAAACACTGGCTTGTGTTTTGTAATTGATCAACTCATTCAACAGCAACATTTATCATCTCCAGGCGATCAACAATTTTTTATTTTAGGTTTAAAATTACAACAGCATGCAATACTTTGCGATTTAATGCACTTTCAATCATTGTTTATGCGAGTGGAAGAAAAATCAAATCGCAAATGTACGGTACGTGTAGTACTGTCGCTCCATGACGTGACCTTTTGTAAGAACACACAGAAGCAGACGAATGGGCCAACGTACACAACAGGAAGCAGAAATATCTCTTTTGGTGGTTGTCCAGCTAAAGATAGAACCTTTGTGTCGTCATACAATGAAGAAACACAATTGAGCAATTTGGTCTCTTTTTGGGAGTTAAATCAACCATCAACACAACGAAGCTGGGATAGATACATGAACAAAGACACATTTGGAAACAAATATTCGTTTTTTTATTTTTTAATCCACGTCACATGCATACTCCGACTTAACATGCGACTCCCATGTGTGACGCGCGTGGGCCGATCGGCCATGGATGATGCAGCGGGTCAGCAAAAAAACGGGAGAGCAACAAAAGGATGGGCAGTCCACGGATTCAGGTTCGGCGCCACCACGCGTTATAATAATCGTAGGGCTCCACGGCATAAAAAAAAAAAAAAAAACGAAGAAAGAAGTGCTACACGTGCACACAAAAACAAAGAAGTTAACAGTTACTAAGGACCAAGGTTATTTTAGTTAATGGAAACTAACAAAATAACTAAAACTATCATTGAAAAACGAAATGGTTTGAAATTGTTAAATCGTTAAAATGAAAAACTAAAATTGCTTTAATAAAATGAAAACTGAGACGACATTTTACATTTACAAAACGAAAACTAACTAAAATTGTGCCTTCTTTGGTAATTAATTTAATGCATGAGCCTTTGGGGTTGATTTGAATTTTATTCATTTCGATATTAACCGGAATAGGGATGTTTGAAAGTTTGTCGTAATAAAAAAAGAAAAAGAAAAAAAAGGAGAGCAATGATGACATGTCGAATCGGTAAAATTACCGAATGAACAATACTGAGCTCTCAAAAGAAAAATAAATAAATAAAGAAAAATAAAAGAAAAGTGCTATTTGTGTTAAAAATAAAAAAAAATTAAAAATTAAAGTTTGTCGCACAGAAGTGACATCATCTAGTAGCAGCCAATAGAAAAACACCTTCAGATGACATCACTCCTAGGCGACCATTTTGTGTGACATTCGGTTCGCCTGTTTTTTCATTTAACTCAGCCCAAACACAACACGAGGTACGAAGTGTGTTGCTTTTTTCATTTGCAGTTTTTAAATCTTGCACAAAAGTAATACACAACTTTTTTTTTTTTTTTTTTAAAGAATACTGATACTAAACTAAGTCAAACTAAATTAAAACTAACAGAGCCGCCCTAAAAACTAACTAAAATAAAACTTAGTGTAATGAAAATTCTAAAACTATTAAAAACCCTGCAAAGGACACAAGCAATAAAGGTAGGGTGCGTTTTTGTCCTGCCCAAAAACGGATGCCTTGTCTTGTATAAACAAATGAGTCAATAGTATTTAGAATTGTGATTGGTTTGCTTCCTGGTTCATTTTGTTGATTCCGGCCCCCCTCGATCCCTTGTTCACACAGCCGGGCTATACTGTAGCTGCAATAATTGGCTCCGGACCCTCCCTCGCGTCCTCAGTTTCTTTTTGTTCGCATCACAGTCGCCGCCCTTTTCAGGTTCTGTTTAGTTATTCCTGATGTATTCTTCCAGCAGTTCAATTCTAAGTATGAGCTTGCCAGCTTTTTTCTTTCATGCCATTTCTTTAGCGAGAATAATGGCTTTGCTATGATTACGTTTGCAGCAAAGAGGCAAAAAAAATGGTTGATTGGAGACGTAAACACCCAAGAAGCGACAGTCAGTGCCTTTGCTTTTTATCGCACGCTAAACAAGGACGAAGGCAGCCAGTGGGGGCGGGCGGGCGAGCGGGTCAGCGGGTTTATCAAACAGACACTTCCCTTCACGTGTCTCGTTGAATTCAGCCTTTAACATCTCCGTCGCGCTTGGCGCTACATTACGGGCTTGGCGGTTCAACCCACACGCCGACACTCAACCTCAACCGCGATAGTCCAAATGGGCCAGCTCGCATGAAACAAGCTACGCTGCGGCTCAGAAGCGAGCGAGCTTTCATTTCCGATACCGGGTGGGGAGTGCGCACTTCTAACCGGGGTTATATTTCTTTTTCGTCCTCAAATGAAAGCAGCCCCGATAAAAGCTTTGCGATTCAAGTTAGCCACTTTGCTTCCTGTTGACCCTTTTAAACACATTTACTTGCTTTTTTTCCAATATGGAGAAATAAGAATGGTTGTTACAGTAGGCTAAGCATAGAACATGCTGCTGTTAGTTGTGTTATGGCTGCGGTGGTTTGTGTGCTGGGCCTCCCCTTGGGGAAAATCCCTCTTGATTAATCCTTACAGGCAGTAAGATTACACACATCACTCCTCAGCCCAAAGGAAACATTGGGACGCAATAGCAGCAGTAGGTAGGAAATACACAAAGCAAACTCTTTAAATAGGTCACGCGTTGTTGTTTTTTCGACATAAGAAGTCAAGTACAATAATATGCTCCAGTCGATTCCTATCAAAATCCTCCCATTTATATCCATACCTGTGGGCGGCCATTTTGCCACTTGCTTTTGACTCCAAATGACATCGGAGTTGCTCAGGTCTCAGGCAATGGCCAATCATGGCTCAGCTTGCAAAGGTCACATGACCAAACTCAGAAAACAGGCGAGCCGTGCTGTAACTGTGATGTCATTTTCAGTCGACAGCAAGTGGCAAAATGGCCGCCCCCCTGGGATGGATTAAAACCAGGTGGATTTTACTGCTTAATTCATATCCCACAAACGTGATATTAATCAGAATGAACATATTGTAAAAAATAAATAAAAAAATCACTTGACTTCCTCTTTGTTAGCTTTTTCTTATAATATAGTCAAACTAGTGACAAACATGTTTGCACTTATAGACTATACGCCACGGAGGAGGCGGGACTTCCGACTTTCCATCAACTTTGTTTCCGTGCGAGTGTTGGAACGCGGCCAGCAGTGGCCGGAAACGGCGCTGATGTGTAAAACCCGGAAGTCGGAAGTCCCTGGCGTCCACCCCTATTACTACAATCCATTCAAATTATTACTTGAATTATTTGTAATTAATTTCTGCTCTCGATCCTCTCAAAGTGGCCGCCACTGGCACAATTAATCACAATCGTACTGAAAACTCTTTAATGTCATCCTCGTTCATCTGTAAATGCTACTGAACGCAGCAACGGTGGTCGGTTTCATTTTATAATGTGGGCGTGATTAGTTATTTATATCGTGATATTACAGGTTAATGTTGTTTGTTTACAGTACAATAAACACATCAGTACACGTTTACACTCTTGCGCTCTCTCAATAAATTACATGTGTAGAAATGTGTTTGTATTATTCATTTGTTTAAAGACTTTAAAAATGAAGTGCCATAAATGTTATAAAAACATACGAGGGTGACCTGGAATGTAAACGTAAGAAAAATAGCACCTCTCACTCAACGTGTATAGTAAGTGTAAGTATAATTCTATCATTCTTTTTTTTTTTTGTCGGAACCATGAGTTAAATTGCCTTAAGAATCCAGATGTTCAATGCCGGTAATGATATTTATCTATATATTTTTTTCTTCTCACAGTTATAGGGTAACGGAGGGTCTGAAAATGAAAATGAGTTCAACGGTAATATTGTGCGTCCAGTTAATGAAGGCTTTAACAAATGAATCCTCATAAATGTGAACCACTTGGAAGTCACCCAGCAATGTTTGCCGACTGGACGTTCCACCGTATTTTCATCCAGTCTTAATTGATCTTGAATAATGCAATAGCTTGCTCTCCCTCGGCTCGAATGCTTGACATATTTCATTTGAAAGTTTGCGCTGTTACTGTTAATGGAATGTGTTTTCTGTCTGTCATCCACCGCTTGCGCCTGGCATGAGCTTTCAAATGGTCTGCTGTGTGCGTCAGACTTTGGAAAAGGTCAAAGAAAAGCAAAGCGTAACTTGACATTTTCTCCTGCCAGTATCTGACCCCGCGAGAGGAAGTTTTTTTTCTTACTGTTCTCATGCATCTTTGTTCGTTGACGAATGGTCTGTTCAACCTTTCGGTGTGATGTATGTGTCATCATTCTTTAACGCGAAGGCGGGCTATTAATTACGGTAGAGCATGACTGTGACTGTGCGGTTGCGTTTAACCTGAGTGAAATATTATGTCGCGATTGGCATGTGAGTGTTGATCCTTTACCAATTCTCTCCTGATTGGCACCAAATGTGCTAAACTGGTGGGGTCTCTCCAGGATGCCCTGTCAAGTTTATCCTTAACTCATTCAAACCCAAAAAACGTATTAATATGTTTATTTTAATACCTTGTTGTTTACTCCCTTATTTATACGTTTTTTTTTTTTTTTTTATGAGCATAAAGAAGGCGTTGATGCAGTTACAAAAACGGCCAGCAGGTGGTAGCAGAGCATAAGAGATCAGCCAGGGTCATGTTGCAACAAGCTTTTTCATAACTATATTCTAATGCTATTTTTTATTTTTTACATTTTTTTATGAGCATAAAGAAGGCTTTGATGCAGTTACAAAAACGGCCAGCAGGTGGCAGCAGAGTATAAGAGATCAGCCAGGGTCATGTTGCAACAAGCTCTTTCATAACTATATTCTAATGCTAATTGCTGCAAATCTGAAACAGATACATATAAAAAAATATATATTCTAATCCTTCTTTTGGTAGGTTCCATGTTTTTATAGCAATAGAACACAATATTCTGTGGGCCTTGCAATACGAGTCAAAATCCAGTAACACAACCTGGAGCGAAGAGCTTTAGTGAAAATGGCTAGGAGGGAATTAGTTAATTTATGTAAAGCCCATTACATATGGGTGGATCAAAAGCCTTAGATCATTAGGCTTAATACAGTGCGCACACTATCACTCACATGTACTGTCTGAATGGTTTATTCAGGTTGCATGTTATGCTTAGACCACAACAGTCCACCTCCAAATGCTGTTTAATGAAAGAGATCAAAACTGCACTGCTGTGACATGAAAAACGATTTATTGGCAATACGGCCACGCAGCAATCCCCTTTGGCTCGACTACTTGTATCATTTATTCATGTTCCTCATGAATGCAAGTCGTATTGTTATGCCTGATCAATATTGGTAGTAGACAGAATGGGGGCGGGTTGGAGGATCAAAAAGTTGTCACGCAGACAAAAACAACAGCTTCCTTCTCGTTTCCAGCTCAAAACCTGATTCACTTTGGAAGTCGAGATTGTGTTAAAGTGAACGCGTGTGCAGTGGTGTGTGGGCGGCTGGATGTGCGCGGGAGTGGACCGTGTCAACAAGGCAGAGCCATTAATTGCAATTGCAGTGTCAGGAGCTCACTGAGATAAACACCAACACAGGCTTTCAAATACCGTGTTGCTCACTTTACCGTTTTTATGAAAAGGGAGAAAAAAACCTCTTGTAAGTGCGTGGGGTTGGGAACCCCCCCCCCCCCCCTGCAGTACAATTTGACTGAAAAGTCACAGGCTCCTGCTGCTTACTGTGGTTGTGCTGCGCAAACAAAGTGGACCATGCTGTGTCCGGCACACAAGATCAGCAGGCAAAGAAAGGGAAAAAGAACCCTAAAGAAGCGGGCTCAAAATAAAAAATATTTAATATGTGATGGTGATTTTCAGATTCGGTATCAATCTTTATGACACTACACCGCAGTGCGTGAATGGCTATGTACACATTTGCATCATGTTTTTAAGGATTCAAATCACACCCAACGTGCTGTTTTTAGTGTCTTGACAATATGAAGAACATTTTGTATTAAATATGGGATAGAGATTCGCTTGCGCAAACTTTTCTCATGGTGCAGTTTTGCAGTAGTTTCTTGTGTGTCTGCCTCATTTCCTGTTAGCTCCCTTTGGTGCCGTTTACATGAGAACACACGTTTTTTGGAGCATAAAAGCTGCTCTCGAAAGGGACAATTTTGAATCATCTAAATGCTTAAAGTTCATCTGTTAAAACATTTGAGATAAGAATAACAAGTATAAAAGTAGAAATAATAATAATACGTCGACGGCATCTCGCGCCATCCATCCTCTTCCGCTTCTGGGGTCTGGTCATGGGGGAAGCAGCTTAAGCAGGGAAGGAAAGACTTCCTTCGCCCAGACCACTTCATCCAGATCTTCTCGGGGGATCCTGAGGTGTTCTCGGACCAGCTCAGAGACATCGTCTCTCCAGAGAACCCTGGGTTTTCACTGGGGCCTTCGGTCATTCAGCTGAGCCAGGAACACCTCATTAAGGGGCAGCGCCGGACTGGGACTCATTTATTGATTTCAAAATGGATCCACGGGTCGGAAATGATTCATTGGCGGCGGCCGCTCAAGTGGGAAAATTCAGGTCGCTACAAGTTTGTCACTCAAAAAGCACTATATTTGCAAATTTTGAAATGAACCCACGGTCCAAAAATAAATAGCGCCCTCTGGCGGCCCACAGGGAATGGTCCCGTCCCTCCACAGGGCCCAGGCCGGGCCTACTAGGGAGGCATCCTTTGGATATGGAGGTCTTTATCCTCATGTCAACCACTTCACATTCTGCTAAGAACCACTCCGGCAAGAGCTAAAGATCTCGGCGTGATGATGATGATGATGCAGAAAAACAGAGTCGTAATTCTGAGGCCACCAAACCCGACCCCTGCAACACCTTGGTGTTGCTTAGAAATTCTGTCCATAAATGTTATGACCAGAATCAGTGGCAAAAGATGGCCTTGGAAGGATTCTAACCCTCCTGACCCAAACTCTGACGGGCTCGACACACGGGAGGCAACAAACGACAGCGAAATACGTACCTCGTCGCCTCCCAGGTCTCAACACACGGGACGCGATTATTATTATTATTATTATTATTATTATTATTATTATTATTATTATTATTATTATTACTTTCTGGTATTGTGTCGCGGGCCTGTGCACGTGCACGGAATTTTCACTCGCACGAATGCCGCGTGTCGCCGAGGGGGAGGGGAGATGGCAATTTTCGCCCTTGTCGCAACCGCTTCCATAGGAAATGAATTGAGAGCGAGCGACGTCGCCTGCTGTGTTGCAGAGCCCTTGACACTTGTTCAGGTATTGAACGGCCAGTATCAGGGGGTCCATGCTGAGGGGCTGAATCGTTCTCCAACTCCCAATTATCCTTGATAAAGTTTGACTGAATAGCTCGTACACACGTCAGTGAGGTATTCAATTAACTCATTCACTGCCATTGACGGCTACAGACGTCAAAAATTCATTTAAACTATTTCTATTAGTTTAACATTTTTTTTCCACTTTTGCTAACAAGAGTATGAAAACCTAGAATTTTTTTTTTATTGTAAATTTAGAACAGATATAAAATATATGATTAATTAGAATTTTTCACTTCAATAATTAATCACAATTTGTTTTCTAGGTTTTCATAAAAAATGAAATGAAATAAATGTTAAACTAATAGAAATAGCTCACATGAATTTTTGACGTCTATAGTCGTCAATGGCAGTGAATGAGTTAACAATATGTATATTAGTGCGGCTGTAGAACTGCAGTGCATCATACTGAGTGGTGCCTCTAACGTTTGAAAGATTGCATGAGGCTAAACGAGGCAGCTAAAATCATATAAACAACTCTCATTGTGAGTTTTGAACGAGTGTTCCAAGCCATTGATCAATAACGATCAGGCACGCTGACAACTCAGCAGCACCGGGCAATCACTTACAGCAAATTAGAACCTTGTAATTTGGGGGACGATGCTGCAGCACTTCTGTGTACACTTCTTTTATTTGACCATAAACATCAGCTCGATGTATTTCATAGAACTCCACACACAAACTTAAACACCTCGTGAAATAAAAAATAAAAAACGTTAATCGCGTTAATTAGAACATTCTTTTGTGACAGTTGAATGGGTTATGAAAAAAATCAATTAGTCACACGCATAGTTCATCACCCAAACAACATGGCAGCGCCATTGATTTCAAAGTCACTGATGCTTTCCAAGGTAAAAAACAAAACAAAACACACACACACATTGCAGTGCTCATCATTTTTAAACAGGCGGTGTCCCGCAGGCATCAATGCCGTGACTGGCAGATCTTTATTTACTGTAGCGGCCAAATGGCAGACTAACAGTGTCGCTCTCAAGATGTTGTTTTCATCCTTTTTTTGTTCCTTTCTCAGCAGTGTTCAGCATTAACGGGCACAGGTTCAGCAGCCTCAACTGACAATTAGTCACGCAAGAGTGATTTGCGTCTGGGCCCGGGACTTGATTAGCTTCTGTGATTTTACGCCTGACTGAAGGAAGCCAGCAAAAATGTCACGAGAGAGCCGTTACGACATAAAAAGAAAATATGTGCAGAGATCAAAGTCAGTCACCGAATACGATTTTTAAATGCTTTGTGATTGTTGCTGAAGGTGAGCAAGAGAAGGTTTTTTCAGTCGGGGGACGTATTTTTGATGAAACTTGTGTTTTTATTCCAAATTGCCTCAACAAAGTGTGTTAGGGTAATAATAATGTGGGAAGAAAATGAGAATACTTGAAAGTTTCGTAAATAAAACATACTTAAAGGGGAAGTCAACCCCCCCCCCCCCCAAATTTTTGACAATATGATCTATGCAGCCCCACTAGTCTAAATACAGTATTTTGGTTGCGTTAGTAGAATATGAGTTAGTTCATCAATATCAGAAGGCGGCCATTTTGCGAGTGAAATGACATCACAGTTGCTCAGGTAACAACCTCGTGCTCATCTACAGAAAACAAGTGAGCTGCGATTGGCCGTTGTCTGAGCCCTGAGCAACTGTGATGTCATCTTCAGTCGACAACAAGTGGCAAAATAGCCGCCCCCTGAGATGGATAAAAATGGCTGGATTTTGCTGCATAACTCATATTCCACAAATGTAATATTAACTCTTTGACTGCCAGACGTTTTCAGAAAAGGGATGCCGCCAGTGCCAGCCGATTTAAGCATTTTGACTGATCTTTCAAGGTCCACAGAAAATGTTCTGTTTGGACTATGGAAACACACGTACTACCAAATGAAAGATTGGACTTTCATCTTTCATCAGAAAAAAAAAGTTTGTTTCTACCTTATTCCGTTCTTTAGTAATCAACAATAGAAAATGGTTAGTTTGACCCAATTTCGCCTGTTTTGGACCAAAATATGGAGAAATCAAGCTTTTAGTGAAACGATATTATTTCATGCATTCTAGTGAATTTTACACTTCTTTTTGTCCATGAATGATGCCACAAACACCTAAATAGTGCTTTACTTCTATAAAACACTACCACCAAGAATGAAAAAGTGTTTTTTGATAGCAAAATACGTTTATTTACATTCAACAGTGTAACAATTTGACAACAATTTGGCAAACTATTTACAAATGTGTGCAACTGTGGTGCTATTTACAAATATGTGGATGTTTCAACGACAGTTTTTCTTTTTGTAACACTCTCCTGCGTGCAAGGAGACGCAACAGCATTTGCACAACAGATTGCCTCTTCGCGTGCGCCACTTTCTTGCAGGCCGTTTTTTTCCGGGGAATAGCAAGTATATACTGCAGTGTGTCATCAAGTCTAATATCAGGATCATGCTACGGTTACGTTACGGTGGTGTTACGTCTCGCTTCCTCGCGTCCTTCAGTTGCTATACCGGGTGGTAGGAGATGTTCTGATCCATTTTATCCACTCCATTCATGGTGGCATCGTAGTCCAGAAACAGTGTCTTCTCCGTGATCAGACTGTACCCGCTCCTCCGATGAATATGCATTGGACTCGGGGTACTCTTCATTGTCCGATCGAATGTCCGCTTGTGCAGCTCCGCGTTTTCCGGCGTTAGCAGCGCTAGCCGGTGAGGCTTTATGACGAGAATAACGGCCGCGTCAATGCTTCCAACTCCGGCGTCAACCTCGGGAGTGACCATCATCATCATCATCAATGTGCATTGGTCGATGCTTTTCGACTACTCTCCATCGTCCGATCGAATGTCCGCTTGTGCAGAAGTACCCGGCCGGCTATTGTGCGCGTTTTCCGGCCTTAGCAGCGCTAGCCGCGCTAGCCGCGCTAGCCGCGCTTAGCCGGTGAGGCTTACTACGTGTTCATAACAGTCACGCCAAAGCTTCCAACTTTGGCGTAGAGCTCGGAGTCATCATCATCATCATCATCAATCTGCATTGGTCGATGCCAACTCTCCATCGCCCGATCGAATGTCCGATTGTGTAGAAGTACCCGGCCGGCTATTGTGCGCGTTTTCCGGCCTTAGCAGCGCTAGCCGCGCTAGCCGCGCTTAGCCGGTGAGGCTTACTACGTGTCATAGGAGTCGCGTCAAGGCTTCCAACTTTGGCGTAGAGCTCGGAGTCATCATCATCGTCGACATCAATGCGCTTTTTAGTATTGATTGATGCTTTCCGTCTTTGAAAAAAATGCTCAAGCGTGAGCTGCTTGTAACCGGTTGCTTGGTCAAGCCATTGTGGCTTGGATCAGCCATTGTCTCCTCAACACTCTAGCTCCGCCTCACGTCTTCTACTGACGCCCACGGTGGGCGGCCCATCCAACCTTGTGCAAAGAGAGTCATCGCTGCCCTCTAGGGGCCAAAACGAGTCTTTTACTATTCAGATATGCCTGATACTTTCAGCACAGCTGCCCAAGGCTTTCCTGCACCCGTTTTTGAAAAAAAAAAAAAAAAACATAGGGGACGTCTTTTAACGTCCTCGGCGCCCTTCCCTAGGTTTATGCTAAACGTTTTATAACGTTTATGGCAGTCAAAGAGTTAATCAGAATGTCATGTTTAGACATATTAGTGTCAAGAAATGTTTACGGTTGACTTCACCTTTAACTCATTTGCTCCCAAAAACATATAAAAACGCTCTATTTTAAATACTTCTAAGGTCCCAAAAACATATTTATACGTTTTTTATGCTAGAGCATACAGAATGCTTTGATGCAGCCTCTGACCCGAAGAGGTCGCTTAAAGCAATGATAGTTATTACAAAAAACGGCCAGTAGGTGGCAGCAGAGTATAAGAGATCAACCAGGGCCATGTTGCAAAAAAGCTATTTCCCCCAGTGTTTTAAACAGATATGTGAATAATGATGAAACTTAGCTATATTCTAATGCAAAATGGAAACAGATATAAATATACTTTTTTTTCCTGATGAAAGAAGAGACTCCAATCTTTCTTTTGGTAGGTTCCATGTTTTTATAGCAATAGAACACAATATTCTGTGGTCCTTGCCGAATCAGTCAAAATCCAGTAATACAGCCAGGAGCGAAGTGGGTTACTTCAATGAAAATGGCTAGGTGTGAATGAGTTAAGAATGTTTTTACTGTTTTTATCTTGCAGGTTTGTAGATGGTGAAAATTTGACTATTAAGCAAAACACATTCCAAATTTCAAGCAAATCAGTCAAAAAAATCGTGGACCTTAGTGTAGCTGTAGTGAAAATACTTTTCTCCCCTCCCCCTCCCAAGCATCTTCTATCTTATCTCAGATCTCGGGGCACTTATTATCGAGTACTTAATGTTTCTTGGACGAGTTGTGCCTGCTGTGTAATTTTTGTTGCTCCGTACCCGTGCAGGTGCCATGATAATAAAGACGCATTCATCCATTCAAAATAACAGAAGACAATATAATGTTCTGATTTCCTGGTGTGTGTGTGTTTTTTGTTTTTTTTAACGTTAACGACTAAGGTTAATTTCTCTCTCATTCAACCAGTTATTAATGTGGCTTGTTTTTCCGGGTCACTGGACATCATGCACTATATCATAGCGCAAGATGGCTGTCAAGACATATGGGAATTGAGTTGGAAGTAACAAATGAGTGTAAAGAAAGCTATTACCTGGCTATTACAAACGCAAATGTTTTTCGCAAGAGGGGGGAAAGGTGGACTATGGCTGCACACAGAAGAATATCATTTCAATTATTCCCATACTGTCAGAGATCATTCCCTGCAATGCAATAAAAGCAGATGTAATTGTGAAAATGAAAATCCTCCTTGAGCAAGTGGCATTAACATTGAGAAGTGTTTTTTTTTATAAGATACACGCATGCAGGTGTGTAGGTTCTAACAAATCAATTGAAACGATCCACTGTAGGTGCTGGCAAACAGTGAGAAAGAAGATGGAGCAGGCAGGTGAAGGAAGCGTATCGACTAAACAGGACTGTAAAAGCCTCAGAGAGTTCAAACCAACAAGGAGCCGCAGCGAGATGAAGAAAAAGACAAGTGCTTTGGAGAGGGTTCAAAACAATTGAGTTAAAGTTGAATTCAAACCGAGGATGAAGATGCGAGTTATAGCGGAGCTTGGCGAAACACTGAAATCAAAGGTTGGTAAAATGGGGGTTGTCTTGGAAACAGCTGCTATATCAGAATTCCAATCTACGGGGAGGAGGGAACCTTCATCCTCTGGAAGGTCTGCTGCCCTCACTGTGGAACCTCAAATCAGTGCTTTGAAATGCGCACATCAGCATTAAGCCAACTCACTCTGTTGGATGGAGCCTGGTGTGTGTGCTGGAAGCAAAAAGTTGGCTTTTACGTTGAGCAACCATTTCATACGGAAAGCAGGAAGGGACAAGGCAGAACTCGCGGCAGGATGAGAGTGGCTGATTGCTGACTTGAATGATGAATTTGCTCTCCTCTCTTAGTTAGCACTATCACCTAGACAGTACAATGCATTCTTGTAATATTATTGTACATTGCAAAAAAAAATAGTAAAAAAAAATATATATATATATATATATAAAATACTGTGAAATAACAGAAAATTACTTTCTTGTAAAAAATAAAACAGTAATTTTCCGGCGGCTGGGGCGCCAGACAAATACTGTGAAATTACAGAAAATTACTTTCTTGTAAAAAATAAAACAGTAATTTTCCGGCGGCTGGGACGCCAGAAAAATACTGTGAAATAACAGAAAATTTCTTTCTTGTAAAAAAACGGTAATTTTTATGTAATATAACAGTACAATATAACAGACTTGAGAAAAAATGCTATACCTTTTAAATGAATACCCTAACAGTAAACCAATATCAATTTTTTTTTAACAGTTGTTGGCCACGTTTTGAAAGATTAATCAAATTGTTTTCATATACTGTTATATTACATACAATCTTGTTAAAATTCCAGTTAAAAACTGCATTTTAATAATGGGAAAAAAACTGTGTTTTTACGAGAAAGTCATTTTCTGTTATTTCACACCTGCCGAAAAATTCCTGTGTTTTTTTTTAACCTTTTATTAATTTATTTTTTACAGTGAATATATTGTAAATTGATGTGTGATTTTAATGATTCTCATTTTAGGTGGCTTTTACATCTGCCCAAGGGGCTGCAGATGAAAATGAGCTTAATTTAGCTAACTTGGGCACATTTACATTGTATTATAGACCAGTGGCTACCCGTTCTCATTAAACGTGCTGGCGAATATATGTGATTTTGACCAACGCCGGGTCTCTCTGGATGGCTTCACACCTTCCGCTTTTAATTCCAATGTGTTTAAAAAAAAAAAAAAAAAAAACGTATCCAATGGAACTTCACCAATCAAAAAGGTGAAAGATGTGGAGAAATCGACAGCGAAAGAAATATAAATGCTAATGGCGAAGGAAGTCGAGGCTGCAGAAATCCATTTGGTAAGAAATATAGTGTATTTCCTGCCAAACACCATCTAGATGTTCATACTGTTGTCTTTATGATAATTTATGGAAATGTGAACGGGGGAAAAAATCCTCACTTGCTGAACAATAAATGTCTCCCTATTAAGAGTAAGCAGAGGTCACACATCCCTTGCTGAATGTCTAACCACTAAAAAGTAAATGATTTGTGAGGTTTTGCTTATGCATACGTTTATTTCGTAGGAGTTGAGCACTTGGAGGTAATGGCGATGAATCGTGAAGAGCAAGCCTGGTCACGTGACTCTCAGTTCAAGGATTATGAAGCTCTGTGATATTAAAGACTGGAGTGATATTACTCAGGAGACATGAAGGGATTATTTGATAACCGGAACCCCCATCCTGCCTTTACCTTCTCCTTTGGGCTTTAAATTAAATCTTGGTTAGACTTCATACCATGAATGACTGAGGCACTGCAAAATCAATGCATTGAAGTAATATTAACTCATTCACTGCCATTGACGGCTATAAACGTCAAAAATTCATTTTAACCATTTCTATTAGTTTAACATTTTTTTCCACTTTTGTTAACAAGAGTATGAAAAACACATTTTTTTTATTGTACATTTAGGACAGATATAATTTTTTTGGATTAATCGTGAGTTAACAAGTGAAGTCATGCGATTAATTACAAATAAGAATTTTAATCGCCAGATGCCCCGAATTTTTAATAATCTTTTCTTTTTTTAATTCATTCACTGCCATTGACGGCTATAAACGTGAAAAATTCATTTGAACTATTTCTATTAGTTTAACATTTTTTTCCACTTTTGTTAACAAGAGTATGAAAACCTAAACATTTTTTATTGTACATTTAGGACAGATATAATTTTTTGGGATTAATCGTGAGTTAACAAGTGAAGTCATGCGATTAATTACGATTAAGAATTTTAATCGCCAGATGCCCCGAATTTTTAATAATATTTTCTTTTTTTTAATTCATTCACTGCCATTGACGGCTATAAACGTCAAAAATTTATTTGAACTATATCTATTAGTTTAACATTTTTTTCCACTTTTGTTAACAAGAGTATGAAAACCTAAATTTTTTTATTGTACATTTAGAACAGATATAAAAATGTGTGATTAATCGTAAGTTAACTAATGAAGTCATGCGATTAATTACAATCAAAAAATGTAATCGCCTGTAAATGTAATTTTTTTAATAAACTTACGGCAGTGAATGAGTTAACTATTGCATTAGTCCAAGAACTGCATTAAAAGAATCAGTCATAGTGCTCAGGTTGGAGTGAGAAAACAGACAGTATGATTAATGTATCATTAGCAATGTGTTTATTATTTGCAGACAGAGATGCCTCAAGTGCAGGTGGAATCTGATTTCTTTAGACTGCTTTCCGCCAAGTTGGGCCGGCCAATGGAGATGCGCCTGGTGGAGTGACAATTTGGTGGCAGAAGGTCGATCTAAACCTGCTCGGACCATGTCTAAGAACTAGCACAAGGTAGACAGTTGGTAGGTAAACCCAACGTATTTCTTATCTTAAATATGTGAACAGCAGGCAATCAGTGTATAAATCAATGAATTTTATTATTATGATTATTATTATTATTATTAGTAGTAGTAGTAGTAATACAATACAATAGGCTAAGCAGCTTTCTAAATGTCTGCCTGTATTTATTTATCTAAAGCAACAGTGGGATGCATAAATCCAGAGTTTTCTGATCTTTTATGGGGAGAAAACCAAGCTAGCTTATGAAGTAGGTTGAGGGTTCCAGACTTTTCCATCACAACAGACCCACCTTGCCATTCTCTTCTCTATATTTTAACAAAAGATAACAAGATATAAGTTAGAATTAAGATCAAGATAACAATATAATTGTAAAAAAACAAACAAACAAAAAACATTGGAACATAAGATAAACATTGGATGAGATGAGAAGCCAACATAAAATAATTGTATATAAGATAATGTAATATAAAAACTAACGATAATATCATGAGCTGAAATGGCTGAGAGCAAGAACCAAGTCACAAAAGCAATCATCATTTTTCATTGTGAGATAAATCTAATATGACAACTCTCTGGAAGCTATAAATTATGTACGAGTAGAAGTTGTAGAAGGTTTATGTTGCTGTCGACTTGTTGCACAGAATATGACTAGAATTATTATAGTTATAGCTGCTAAACCCCGCCCCCCTGCCTTGTGCAGAGGGTGAAAAGGAATATCCAATTGTAATAAACATGTTAACTGAATACCTTTCTTTTCTTTTTCTTTTTTATCTTTGTGAAGGTTCGACTGGAATTTCTTGGGAAGTTGAGTTATGGTATGTTTTTCAATGTATTGATTTTTAGTGCAGCCATTTTTCATTTCAATATTTTCACTATCCGGAGCAAGCAAAGTCGATGACTGCCTGTGAAAACAAACACCGCTCCATAAATCATGCATGGACACAACATAGAAAGCTATCAAACACGTGCATGCTATATTGCGCGATCAGGAAACTTTGATTGGTCGAGGACAATCTCAGCTTTGTGTGGGTGTTAAAACTCTAAGGAATGACTCCAAGCTTCATTAGATTGTCAATTAAGCTGTGAAGACACGGGAAATAAGATCAAAGCGGCCGAGAAAATGGAAGCGAATGAACAACGTGGCCACCGTCTTCCAGACTGATTACTGCTTATTTATCCAAATTCCGCAAGACTCTCAATGTCCTCCGAATGGATCAAAGCGTCATTGGATCAATAGAGGGGCAAAACATGCTCGTCTGATTCGGCCGATGTAGTTGTAAACAAGATAGTCACATGAAAAGTCGGTGTTGTAACCCCTCCCCCCGTCCACCATTAGTCATCCACGAGACTTCCACCCATAAAGGACACGTGTTGTTGTATAGTTTTTGATAAAAGAGTGATTTATTCATGAAATGTACATTGAGAGATAAATGACGCATTCGTTCAACCTTGTACTGATTGAAACCGTCTCATGTCAGCACATCTGTAACAAGGTTTTCATTTGTCATTTTTGAAAGTTCAACAGCTATACAATACTGTAATAATACAAACTAATACAAAAAGTGCACACGACTTAGAGGACGCCAAATTGCCTACAATAAAATAAAAAGCCTTTTATTAGGAAATACATCATATGTCTATTGATGTTGTGCCCACGTCTTTTCGCAGGTATGACCAAGGTTGCCTCTCAAGGCTGTAAAAGGCTCTCTGGCACGAAAAAAAAATTAAGTACGGAGCATTTCCATGACAATTACAACAGTCCTCATTATACGTAATAAAGAGGCTGATGAGGACTCTTTGAAATGAGCATGACATTTTGAGTACCAATCGGGAGCACTTGCATATTCATAAGATGCTTTTGTTTGCTTCAATAACATTTGGAAATCAAAGAGAACGATGCTTTCCTAACTCCTACTTTCAAACAAGAAATGTAATAACATGAAACCAAATCACAACTAACTGGGTGTAATGAGGAAAATCATTGGAACTCTGCTGCCGCCCAGTCGCTTAGTCGACAAAGGGCAATGTGATTTAGATGGATGGATAGACAGACGGACACCAGGAGAGTCTCCAGCACGCCTGGGACCCTCATGAGGAAAAAAGCGTTTCAGATGATGGATGGACGGTCATAACCTTCAACTTTGCAAAACAAGAAGTTGTAGGCTATGGATAGATGGATTTGTAGTCCAAATCCAGCTATCCATAGCTTTCAAAGTCAAGCGATTAAAATCTTGTAACTAATTAATTGCATAAGTTTACATAATTATATGCATATATATATAGGTTTAGTTTTGCCACAAGCGGCACACTTCAGGAGGGTTCATTCGCGAGGCCCCCCGTGGAGGGACCTTGAGCAGTGTATTTTGAGTTGATACACCAAATACTTAATATGCTATTTGAATTTGGCTTTGGAACATGTGCAGATTACTTGAGCAAGTAAAACTGAAGGTAAAAAAAAAAAAGACTTATAGTCAATGTTCGTCCATCTTCACACCACTGACACGCAGTGGCATTTAATCAGCTCTGAAATAAATTCCAGCCAAGGTTAACTCCATTTTTTTTTTTTTTTAAAGGAGTCCCATGTTGGTCTTTGGAAGCTCTTTCAGTATCCAGCCCGCTGTGTTGCTGTCTAGTCCAAGTCATCTAACCCGGCAGCATTCAACCATGCGTATTATATCTGCTGGTGTTTGAGTCCAGCTCCCCTGAATCTTAAAAAACATTTGACTTGAACATACAAGTAGGCCAAAAATGCTTGATTCTTAATGGGCAAGTGAAGGACCTGCCATTAGCCTAGCTAGCTCTTGTTAGATTATTAACATTGTTTTTCTGTTTCAATTTATATTTTAATTGTTTTTGATATTAGTTAGAGATGTGTAATAATAAGACAACAGTTCATTCAGATGTTAGTCAATCTATAGTCTTTGTTCTCTTCCCTGGGGAAGTAAGGTTTCTGATTCAATCTAAATGAGGGGATGTCTGTAAATGCAATCAGAGGTCTGTCCATAAAAATTCCTGGTGCGAGGGGGCGCTGTGGGCCAATTGTTTACCCACATCTGGAGTGGACTAAGATAGGAACTGAAGTAAGATAATCAATTTGTGTATTTCACTCTGCTGACAGGACAAGATGAAAGGGGGGAGTAAACTGTTTTTGTATAAGTAAGGGAGAAAGGAAAGAGGGGGCACACTTCTAGACCAGATGCTGTTTGAGCAAGGTTCTTAAGTGTCTTCAGAATTCTGAAAATAAAGCTGGCAAAAAACTTCTCCACGAGACTTCAACTTTGAGTTTTATTTTGAACACGCAGAAATCAAAGAAACGATTTCCAACACTCTCCAGGAAAAAAAAAAAAAAAAAAAAGCCTAGCTAGCTTAACCGGTAGCTAACTTACCTCCCGCTAGCTGGCTAACTGCTCCACGAACATGGCACCTTACAAGGACCAAGAGAGCGCACAAATATAATTAGATAAGTGAAATGTTTTTCCATTAATTCCCATAAAATCCTATAACTTTTCAACTCTACATGAAGACTTTATATATGACACTGGAATGAATCTCTGGAAATGTTTGTGAGGTCGTCGATTTTTCTAGTTCATAAACTCAAGATTTCAAGTTCTGAAAAAAAATAATCCAAACACACACTGGTCCAAAATGTTTTTGCTAAGATTAATTAATTGAGAAAGCACTAATGGGATATAGACCAACATTATTAATTAAGCAGCAGGGTTAACATTATGGCCATGATACATCTGAGAGCAAATAAGAATCCAAAGTTCCAGAACATCCATTTGTACTTTGTCCTCACTCATCTTTTGTGCCGCTGCGCTTTCAGCGTTCATGTGATTCAATACAATTCAGTTCTAGGGTATTGGCACACGATTTCAGGAGACTATCCTATCATAGAGAACATTTCTGTTGTGAAGATTTTTTGGGGAGAGGATGAGAAATTTGTAGTGGTAGAGACGCAGTAAATGCAGCACAAACTTTTAATAGAAAAGTTTCACAGCGAGAACACACGCCATCATCCAAATAACAGCAGAAGAAACGTCTTTCACTTTTGCTCAGATCTTTCAGCTCCCCTTTTAATTTATTGTTGTTGTGTTGCTCCCAGCAGGAGACGGGATTTCATCAACTCAACATCCAAAGCCCCTGCATCACACCTAAGTTGTTTTGTTTTACGATTTCATTTAGGCTACTGCATTTTAATAAGTCACAAAAGCACTTCGAACTGTTAAGAACAAATGTTTGTGGTCTACAAAACAATATTTTTACGAGTACATGACTACAAATGACAAATATAAATACATATGCTAATGTTAGCATACATTGTTGCTGTGCCTTTGCTCTGGACTTTCGAGCACACCATTTTCTTGTTGGTTTTAGTCCCGCTACATATTGAGGAGGAAATACAGGCGTGACATTTCAACATGGTTCAATCGACAAACACACTTTGGAACCGCTTAAGCGGTGGTTGACATGGGGAGACCTCAAAGTGGGCGGAAAGAAAACAGTTTTAGTAGAAATGATCACTAGGGCTGTGCAGATCGATCCAAATATTGATATAATCGATACTAACGTATAGATATTTTACATTTATTTATTCATTTGGTTTCTCATGGGTCCCTCGCGCATGTGCCGGCCTGCCAATGACAGCGATGGGCGGCACCAGCGGTAACAAATAATTATTTTTTACAGTGAATGACATTATATGACAATGAGTCACATTATGCTTTGTTTGAGCTTTTCCAACTACTAGTTGAGCTAGGTATTAGTGTAGCACAACATGTAAGTATCGTTTATTTTAATGTGACTCGACTATGGCTGATGTTTCTTTGAGTGCAGAAGAGTGACAGGGCCTAAGAATATGAAGATTACTACTACACTACAAATGTAAATAACAGCCCAGGTATGTTTCTGTTAAGGATATTATATTTTGGCACGTTTAAGAACCTAACAAGAATGTCTAATTTGCAATAAAAAAATATTTTGTAGGATAAATGATTTCAAATACCACAATATTTTATGAACCCAAAAGTACTTGGTATTGGCGATATTGGCACCAGTATTTACTTGGTATCGATCGATACCAAAATCTCTATCGCACAGCTCTAATGATCACTGGCACTCCGGTGCGGTCTAGATGACTGCTAATTTCGTGTTGGTCGCTAATTTTCACAAAAATTAAACACATTGAAGTCACGATTTTCATTTGAAGATTTTAAGCCTACCTTTGGGCTGTTACTTCTGTCTAGTTACTTTTGTTATGTTTGCTCTATATTATTTATTTGGTTGTTACTAACATAACTATGAGATTAATTTTTCAAAAATCATTTCCGGTTTAATACATTGTGTAGAAGCTTCTTTTTTTTGACGCCATTGTTATTTACATCGAAACACATTCAGTGTGCAGTGACATAGAATGGCGGCAGGCTCTCTGCCGAGCAATGTGAAACGCCTACAAAGAAAGCAAGGTAGATGTCGCATTTGTTTTTGTAATGTCAACGGTACATAAAAAGATCGGATTTAACAAAAAAATCTGAATTGGGCATCACGCCCTGCAGGGTGAACGTAGCCATAGTTATGTTGGTAACGGCCAAATAAATAATATAGAGCAAACTTGTCATTACAGTCGGGGTTCCTTTTATAGTGGCGTGGTGACACAATAACCGCTCACATTTTGGTGACACTGATCAACTAGCATGTTTTTGTAGGCATATTTTACCTTTTAAAACATCCAATATGGTTCTATAGCGCTGATACTTTATTTTAATTTTCACATCTAAAGCAGCAGTGGCCTCCGTAGGTAAACTCGAGGTCTTTTTGGTGAATTTACAATTCACCTTGATGTATATTAGCTCGCATGTTGTAGCAGCTAGCAGGGCTAGCGCTGAGAAAGCATACGATAAGCATACCTGCACAAACACTGCAGTCGCTCACATTGGGTCTGGATTTTCAGCTGCTGGCCCATTTCCACCGGCAAAATGTCGAGAGCACATATAGGTGTCTTCGGGGACATTTTTTCGCGTAAATCACGACTGTTTAATTGTACATGCTTGAACCCAGCGGAGACATTCCTCTGGAAACTCCCTTCGTTCGATCACAACATCGCCAGTCACATAACGGTATAGACATCAAAGCAGCAGAGGTTTGTTGTAACCATCATACGTCCGTTAAGGATATTTACTGTGAAATAGCGAGTCAGTTGACAAGTTTTGGCTCGTATGAATACAATCCCTCAGATGCCTGCCTGTGTTTCCTGTCAGAAAATCGACTGGCCACGCCCATGCCCTATTAATAGCATTGTTTGTTAGCATATTTCGTTTTGACTTCATTGTAGCATGATTTAGGCAGTTTCCCACGGCTATTGAAGAAGTACCATTTTGAGGTGGAAAACCTGCTGACCCAAACTGAAGTAGTATAGCTGAGGTATGTTATTTGGAGTTATAGGTCCTGCAGTTAGCTTAGGTCAAAGAAAATGTGTTCACAGGAACCAAACAGTAGAAGTTCCTAAAACTGGAATGAAATTCAAGCTGTATGAGCGCTTGGTAATTAGGCTGCTGTCTTTGAAAGCTTTTTGGCATTAGCTGAATAACATAATAAGGGCCCAAAGGATTCCTAGAACCTCCCAGCCTGTCTGGAGCGCACAGAGCTGTCAGGGGTGTAATATTGTGATGATGTTCAGAGCTGTTTGGTGACAGCTACAGCACTAAGCTGATGTTAAGATGACTGGTATCCTGCTTTATGTGAGATAAATAAGCAAGAAATACTGATTTACACCTGCTCCGAACATCCCCTTTTCTTTTGTTCACAAGCACGTCAGGGTCATTGGTGTGAAGCAAACTGTAATAGATCAGCTTGTGTGCTTGAGCTCCATGTGTAGAGAAAGAAGCAGTGTGAAGCAACAACAGGAGGGCGCTGAGGTTGGAAGCAAGTAAACACTGGCGAGTGATGGAGGCTGCACTATGGCAACAGGCTTTTTGTAAGATAAACAGATCCATGATCAAAGCTGGAAGGAGCGTAGTATTGCTATGAAATCATGTACAAATGTGTGTTTTTGCCCCATATATATATATATATAACTCTGCTACTAACCTTAGAACTCAATAATAAACAAGTACCCAGAGAGCAATGAATATTACATAACAGAAGGGGGGGGGGGAATTAATTAAGAATACAAAGGATTTAGCATTGGTGACATTACCATAAGAAAAAATAAGTGTTACGTTTTAACAACAGTAATACACGATGTGAGAAGTAAACAAGACTAGCACTGGTAGGACAGCATATACCAACAAGGGTAATCAACGTGTTCCCTCATCTTCCGCTGGGGTTCGGTTCCCAAAAATGGCCGCAACAAATGAAATCCGCGAAGTAGTTAGCTTTATGTGTTACATTTATTATAAAAGTTTTAAGGCTCTAAAACCCATCACCACACAGTTTATACACTTTTCTCATTGAAGCATTTACATTACCTCACATTTCTGTCTTGTTTAAACATTCTCAATGTTCAAATCTTTATAAATTTGATAGAAAAAAAGAAAGGGAAAAAAAAGCATGCAAAATTGCACCCCAAAAAAATCCACTAAACAGAAAAAAGTGAACCGCGTTATAGCGAGGGAACACAGTATACAACAACGGTGAAGAAGGAACAAGCACATGCAGGAAGTCCTCAAGTTACGGCGGAGTTCCGTTCCTACGCTGGCGATGTAACCTGAATTGCCACTTAAGTCGGATTTCACCGTTAAAGTCGATACTTACATCTAAATACTTTGTACAGTAATGTTATAAAACATATTTGCGCAACCCGGATGATGCCGGAACCAATATTTCATGTTTCCCCAAGGACATTCATTGCTGACGGATGGCAGAGCGGAGCTAATTCAAATTTAAACATTTGACGTGACTTTGTAATGGTACCCGGCCGCTAAGTGGTCTCGGCGTGACGGCTTGCACTTTGCGACCGTGCAGTGGCCTAAATGTGCACATTTGTATTATTCATAACCGCCTGTAAATGTCTACAAGCATTCACGGCAAATCAAAGACATTCACTGCAAAATAACGCTCGCGGGAGAGTTGCCGCGGTTACGGCGAAATAACCATTGCCTAAACAATCGCAAGCTAACGCTACAACATAGTGTCTGTCGTAACATTATGCTACTTTTTCTTACGGTAAAATGTCACGCCACTTTTCCACATATTAAAATAGTTCTCAAATGTGTAAAACGCATGTCTGTGTGGCTCAAATTGGTACGGTTGTATGTCCGAGTCGTTTCCATTCACAACATTAGCACATTGGCTGAGCACATTCCAGCCCTAATGAAGAAAAGAGGCATAGAAAATGGACACATTGATTTTAGCGTCTGCTGACGTCAAGTTGTTAAGACAGCAATTAGAGTTGCGCTCCATTTATCGACAGAACTAAGAGATCCAATCCAAAGGGAATGAATTGGCTGCTTGAAAACTGGAAGAAACTTTTGTCGACTCATCAGTGGTCAATGGCTAGATTTTTTAAACATTAAAACGCAAGGGGAAAAAAAAGCTTGTGACAGAACATTCATGTTATGGTGACCAAATGAAAGGAAAGAAAATCTGTCGACGGGGCTTGTGTAAAGATGTAGAGATTTCCTAGAACTACTATTATTAAAACTGATTAAAGGTTCATGTCTGGGTCATTTTTGCATTTGCCAGCAGACGTACCGGAGCCTGCTTTTTCTTATTAAAACTAAAAGGCCATTTGAAGAGGACGGACGTTTTCCATGGCTGGTGTTCAAAAGATGTTCAAAAAAATACGAAGAGCTGCGCTGCCTCATACATATTTAGCTAAATAAGGTAAGATGTGACAAAAACAGGACAATGGCGGAGTGGGTCGCACATCTGCTTTACAGTTGAGGTTTGGGGTTCAGGGCATTGTTTCATTTTTTCTGGGTGTTTTCTGGCCACTCAGGCGAGATTGAGCATTCTGAGAGTAGTATTTTGGCTGTAATCAACTCTGCACTTCGCGCAGCGCAGTGTGCCGTCAACAAGCTCGTTCGTTGAGTTCTGGCTGCGCACAAGGTGGGCCCTGCCGTGTGCTTGAATTTGAAAAATGTTTTCCTTCACTATATGTTTTCGGTTGGGTCAGCACGATGCCCAGACATACGAGGTCACTGAGTTCACTGCCGTGAGCACGGTTTTAAATTTTCGCTGACACTTGGACAGCTGTTTTGTGTGCAAAAAAATGGCGGTTCCGAGTTGGTGCGATTCAAAGAAAAATGCACTGAAAAAAATTACATTTTATTCTCCCTCAAGACCTTTGTGCACAATATGCCAGGACACTAGATAGCTGCAAGCTAAAAGAAAAAAAAAAGTACTGTATATCAGATTTGTGTGAGACCCAAACATTTTTTTTTAGTAGTAGATTTTTTTAAATGTAAAATATGTGCCTCTAGGGAAACACGGATGTACATTTCTCAAGTCTGATAATATAAATTGCCATGTTAAGCACTGTGTGTGTGTGTGCGCGCGCACGCGTGTGCCACTTTATTTCAGCAGAATTAAATCATGAAGGCCACAGTGAAGCATCAGCACGGGTCTGGTTAGACAGAGTGCCAACGATGACAAATAACAGATTACAGCACATCGTAAAACCGCTTCATAGTATCAAATATCGACCAGGAGTTTATTAACTTGGGACAAGGCGGAACATGTTTATTACTTTACAGTAGCCCAACTGTCCTGAAGGACATACGATATTTGGAGTCATTCTTGTTAAAAAAAATAATAATTGTGGAAAAAATCTCAATTCGATACATAGCCTTTGGAAGCTGGCTTTGCTGAGTTGACTGCTGAGTGTGTTCTGGTGGAATTGTTGACTATTGGAGAAAGATAAGAAGGTCCTTGCAGACCGAGGTGTTTTCTGGATTGGATCCATTCAACCAGTAACCAGTTGCAATAGTTAAAATGGGACAATAATATGGCAGCACTTGTGGTACAATGAGTGGAGTGGAAAATGCGCATCATTTCAAATCATAACATTTGATTTGTTTAACACTTTTCATTCATTAAAAATGCAATACAATTTTTTGTGGTCATAAATTTGTTGAAAAAACAAAACAACAAACACCAGCTCTTGTGATCTGAAAGATGGTATCTATTTATGAAAACATGAACTATACCAAATTGTAATATAACTGTGCATGAAAACAATAGAGGTTCTATTCTTAACTTGAAGTCTTGGCAGGACTATTGAGCTGCTTGCTACTGCATTCCATTTAAATAAATGATAGACTTATTCACACACAAATGACTCACTACATCAGCTGTGACGTACTGAGCATACCGGTAGTTTTTCTTTTCTACTGAGACTATGAACTGTTCAAACAATAAATCATGGAAAAAGAAAATGTATGCTTATTTTCATGTCGAAGCAGTTTTTATTGTTTTAAACAAGGCTACAAATCTCAGCAGCTGCAAGGATAATTTCTTTTTTATTTATTATATTTATATAATATATATAATATATATTTTTTATTATATCAAGAGGCTTTTTAATACCGCTGCTTTATGTTATTTTTTTTTAAATAATTAAAACTACAAACAATGTGAAGTTACCCAGGTAGCCAACAATGATTCTATTGCTTTTAACAATGTTCTTATGACAATACATTTCATACAATTTAAAAAAAAATTTTTTAAGGAACATGTATTTGTAAGAAGAGCAACACAGCTGTGTGCTTTGCTCCTATACAAATGTGTCAGGATTAAATGAATGAATTCTTCAGTAACAAGAAAGAAGCAACCGTTTTGGAAGAGCCAAATCTATGTACACGGCCACAACAATCCAACATTCTCTCATTGCTAACTTAAGCTAACGTAAGCTGTGTTTATCGTAGAATAGCTCGTAACGTTTTCCAAATAGCCTGCCTGACACTCTATACACACACACGCACACACGCGTACTCTCACAACTTCAACAGTCACACACTGAATTCTCGCACGTTACCATGGAAGCGCCAAATGTTAGCCCAGTTTGAAAACAGTTAGCTTTAGCATCGTGTGTGCAGTAATTTGAAAGGACGATGCCACTATATGTGAATGAAAAACACTGTTTTTTTTATTATTCCTTTTTATCTTTATCTTACTTTTAATGACTTAAACAGCTTTACACTACGTTAAAAAAATATTATGTTTGACACAAACAAGCTACTCGGTAGAAGGCAGCGGCAGGCCCACAAATGCTAACACTTCATCCAAAGTGCTTGTTTTGCCCACTCTAGCACGCACAAGCTGGTCCCACAAGTGTTCATATGGGTTGAGGTCGGCCCTGTTGACAGGCTACTCCATTATTTCTATTCCCAAACTGCGGAGCTTGTCTCTGATGAACATCACTATGTGGGCGTCACCGTCATCTTGGACGATTGAGTTCAGAATTCGATCCCAGACTGTGAAGATATGGAATGGCCACTTGTTGTCGAATCTCATCACGATTTCGCTCCGCGGGGAGAATTTTAGGCTCCTTTTTCCATCATTACACTCCAATCAGGCAGCTGACTGTCAGCACCTGGGGATAAGGGAGGCTGAAAAAATGGGTTGATAACAACAGCGGGAAAGGCTGTTTGGCATGAGCGCTGAATATTTGGCACATACGTCAGACATTTTTATCACTGCTGTTTATTTCCTGGTAAATGGTGTCGTATTTTGTTTATTGACCTTCTAAAGCAGCTGTCTAGGTCTTTTTTTTTTTCCTGCAACCTGGTTTTATGGAAAGAAATATTTTTTTACGAACCACAAGACATAAACTCACCATTATGCAGAATTAGTTGTAATTTAGTGAGAGCACTGTGCTTGTTTCTGTTCCATCTTGGGGTAATGGGAAACAATGACACCTCAAGTGTATTGCAGATGGTGGAAACGGATTTGATTTTTTTGAGGTATTTTAAGTGCAAGCACTCATTGTCTCTTAAACGCGGCTTTCTTTTCCTTGGAAGTTGTAGGCTCTTCGTCTGTCTCATCATTTGGTCTTTTCCCCTTTCCGAATAAGCTCATTACGGTACGTCCTCTTGCCTGAAACTCTGGCGACCATATACTGTAAACATGAACATGAGCCAAGTTGATCTCACCTCGTATAAACACTGCAGAAAGGTTATTTTACCAGAGCCACTGATACTTCATCATCTAAGAGTTACACTCCCAGAGCACAAGGCAGCGAATGACATCAGCAGCAGTTGAGAGCAGAGCCGGTGTAACAATTAAAGAATGAAATCGAACACCGAATCTGAATTTTCCCATTCGAGCCAGAACTCGTATCATATTGTTATCGGAGAGGATGGTACGTTCTGTCAGATTATTACTTTAGCTAATACGAAATGCTATCTTGCTTGACAGTTCAACAGCGCTAAACAAGGCAATGCACTCGCCACTATCCAACCTTTTTTTTGTCCGGCAGCTATTGGAAGTTGGCTGTGCCATTTATGTCATGACGGTCCTGCATTGTAACATTGGAAATACGCCGCCAGAAAAGCTCAGCTTGCGTTGTCTGACTGGCAACTGCTGCATTAGGCTAGTAGGACTACATTTCCCTTGATTCTCAGACACAGAAGCAGGAAGGAGTTCTAGTTCCAGTATGATGAAAACACGCCTGCTTGCGACTAGATGCAAATGAGAATGAGAACACGGATGGGAAAGTAAATAGGAAGGAATCTAACAGTTAAATTCCCTTTTAATTGGTATATCATATGAATCGCTATGACAACTGTGTGATTGACATAGCCAACACATGGGAAAAAAAAAAAGGGGCGCCAGGATGGGACCTGCATAATAGCAGGACAAAACAATGAATGGGGTTGATGAAATCCACCAAAGTCAGGACACAAGACTCAAAAGTGAGATTGTCCCGGTCAAAACAAAACATCTGGTCACCTTAGGCTAACACCTTAGCTGTTGGCCAGCTAACACCGTGCTAGCAACAAACAAATGGGAGGTTGGTTTTTTTTTCAAACTTGGATGCTGGACCTGAGAGAAGAACTAGACTAGCACTAGCTAGGATTAGGCTAGTAACAACGTAGATGGATTTAAAATGGGACCAAAGGTAAAAACACCCTTTGTTAAGTAATTTTAAACAAAAAAAAAGTGAACCATTTTGTTTGTTATGTTGTGTCAACGTGCTGGTGTGTGCTACACCGCTAAGTTAAGTGAATATGGCTTTGTAAACATACGATAAAGATAAAGCGCTTTACCATTTCGATCAAATTGTTGTTGTTTTTTTAATCTGTTGGACTCTAACATGTATTTTGGCAAAAGTACAATTGAGTAACCCATTCAGATTGATTCGGTTGACTAATGCAAATACCAAAAGTGAATGTGGATTTTGTGCGAGTCCAAAATCTAGTAATTATGCCGACTACTAAACATGTGCTCTCACACAGGCATCATCTAGTGCAATAAAAAGGGTATATATATATATATATATATATATATATATATATATATATATATATATATATATATATATATATATGATCAAATAAGCAAGATGGTACATCGAAGGACATAGTGCTCATTTAATAACATGATGTCATCAGTACGCATGGTTGGTCGAACATCCAATCAGGCCTACATTGATCACGCTCCCCTGGAGGGTTGTTCCTTTCATTCAAACAATGAATGGCAATCGATTGCTTTTGCAAATGTACCATCTTCACGAACAGGCCAGCAATCTTCATTCGGATGAACGAGGAGGAGCTCCAACCAATTAGCGAGCCAGGTGCAATCACGTCAACATAGAATTGAACGGAATATGCTCAGGCTGGTGGAGTGATATTGAAGTGAATAAAAAGGAGGAAAAAGGTGGAAGAAATGTCTCATAAAATCCACCGCTTGGAGCAGACGAGGTACTCAAAACTATTTATTAGGGTCATAAATGTATATATGTGAAAGGTGAGTTAATTACCTTAATGGCCACAAGCATGCCAGTGGTGTAGATCATCAATGTCATTGTTTGATCGTTTCAGAGAGCCTCTGCGACACTTGTGTGATATAATATACAAGAATATAAAAATAGATTGCTCTGAATATATATACTCACAAGACCATGCGACACATGTAATGTAAATAATGACATGTTTTGCTTTTAAATATTCCATCAATTAATCGCCCTGTAATCTGCCATCCTGAAAAACGAAGAAACTGAAATAGCCTCTTACAGGGAGGAAAGATAATTGACTCACTGGACAGGATATGCTAATCATGCTTCTCTGGTCTTTAATCAAAAGGAACACAGTAATATCCTGCATTTTTATAACCATTTAATAGCTTTGTTGATGCTGTTTTTCAAGATAATTTTAAGTTGTTTTTTTTTGCATGCATCTTTTATCTTCTGAGAACGCATGATGCGGAAAACATAAATAAATGATCAAAACGCAGACAGGATTACACTCCGTTCTTTTTTTGCTTGTGTAAGAATTTCTTATTTCAAGCTCAGTCCAAAATGAAAAATGTATGCTTACTATCTGTGTGCGCATATGGACGAGATGTTTGGTAATGAAGCACAACAAGTAATGAAATGCAGCTTCCACTCACTTTCAAGCAAATGAAGATACCCAGATGGTGTATGGAAAACAACACTATTATATGAAAAGCTCTCAAAATTGTGGTATACTTTGGTTCGCATTACACTGTTGAAGAATAGCTCTTGTTGTGTCCAAGTCGTGTATGCGTGAAAGTGAAAGGGGGCTTTTCACTTTGCATCTCATCTCCAGCAGCTTCCCCCTGTCGGCTTTACCAGCTTTTGGGCTCAGCATTAACAAGGCAACACCTCATTTGTGGTTGCTACCCAAAGGAGAGAAATGTGAAGTGAGAAAGAAGTGTTGCTACCCGAAGGATGGTGATGCTTTGTTGCCATCTGCTGTAAGTTGGCATGTACTTTGATCCAGTTCACACACCGCTGCTGCTAATTGAGGATGATGAATAAATCCATATCATAAAACAAGCATCATGTTGATTACTGAGACGGTTTATTGGAATTCTATACAAAGTTAACAGCTGTAATGTGAACGATGATGAATGATTATGTATATTTTCGTCATGACATTTTGGGACAAATCCTAATTACAGAGCCATTTTATTCACATTGTGTGCTTTCATAACACTTAATGACTCATTCATCTCTATTCATGCTCGGTCTTCAATTTCCTATCAAGCAAACCTTCATTATTAGCATGCTTAAAAAAAAGCTCAAAAATTCAAGTGAAAATTGTAGAAATACAACATTTTAAATCACCAACTACAATTATAAACTCCGAAATATATATATATATAAAAAATGTTTGTTTTTCACCAGAAGTCATCAGCAGAACTGAAAGGAAAAACACATGGGTTATTTACAACTTTTTTTTTTACAACATACATGTATATCTGTTATGACAGAGGCGTCCAAACTATGGCCCGGGGGCCAATTGTGGCCCGCCATTCATTTTTAAGCGACCCGCAGCCTATACTAAAATCTGCTACTAATACATTTGTTTTGTATACTATAGAGCTTTTCTAAATATGCAAAATAACTGTTTACAATTAAACAAGTAAGCAAAAATGGTTTCCACCCGTTTCAGGTCCAAATTGTGAAAATAGTAACTGCTACTTACAACAGATTGCTCCTATTTTTGTTACAAATGTAGAGATGGGATTCATCTGCTGTTCAGTGCAGGGGCTGATATTTTCTGGTGGGTTGCAGTCTCGACAACCATCCCAAAATCTTGTCAAACCCTAAACGATTTACCTCATAGAAAGCAGTCCAGGTAGCAATTTTTAAAAACACTCTCTTATATAAACAATATGCAAATTGCTCGATTGATTGATTTGGTGTGTTTGATGAATTCGCGTGAAAGATTTTCAACGTGGCCCTTGCATCCTTCGATTTTTCTGTTTGTGGAGGGAACATTTTGGACACCCCTGTTTAAAGAGGAAAAACAAGCTGACCTTCCAGCGGTTGCCACACTCGTTGCATAGGACGAAGGTGGTCATGGGCTCGTCAGCGCTGCGTGTCTGCACCTAGAAAGCACATACACACGAGTGCGAAGGCTTTCAAGCATGTCTAATTCATCATCATTGCTGTGTACAGTAAAACCTGTCAAATGCATTGTTCATAAGGTCGTACAATTTGGAATCCGACCATGTGCCTTTTTTACAATCGGAGCTCTACCAGTGTTGCGGAACTGATAAATGTTATCTATAGTGGCAGAGACTCGAGTGGACTAATGAAGACAAGCGCCATAGAAAATCGATGGATGAAACTCCTTGATTGATGAGCGACCAGCCGTGGTTTATCTTAACCCTACGGTATCTTTGGAAACGCAGCTGACTGGGAATCTGAAAATGGCACCACATAGGACCTGCTGTTGGAGAAGCATCAGTAGTAAGAAGGTATCGCGGAAAAACGCATCTCAAATGTCCTGTTTGTGACTTACTTGATTGTATGTGCAGTTTTTCTTTCTGCACTTGCCGCACTGCAGCAGGTCAGTGCTGGTACCCCCAGTTTTGGCCATCTGGTGCTCCCGGATGGCCTCCTGGGTGAGGACGTTCCTCAGTTGTTTCAGCTCGTCGCTCGCCATTTCCTTTGCGGCGGTGGTGGTGGGACGGAGCACAAAATGTGGTGAAGACATGATAAAGGATCGCTCATGCGTAGAGATACGAGGCAATGCTACGAAATGTAAGTGCGGTCATTCGGTCGATTCACTACTTGGCTGCAACTGGCCTAGGGTGCAATTCCGTCTTCAGGCAATGGAAGATATCTAAACAGAAAGTAACTTTTATTACCTGAGCGCTCATAGTGGCAATGCGATTTAAATCAATGCTCCCTGCGAGAACGTTCCTGCGCAGTCCCGGGTTCTTGGGGTCCTTTAAGTTACTGATGCGGCTCCTCACTCTGTTCTTATATTTCATGTCGGTGGCCTTGATCTCCTGGTAGATATGTGCGGCAATAAGTCAAGGAGGAACTGAGCATGTTGAACACAAACGTTTATCTCGTTTAGGCATAAATCCTGAATTAAAGGATATGGTCTTCAATCTCTGCCGCCATGCTGTCACAGTTGGTGTCAAAGTCTTTGTAGTCATCTGTGAGCAAAACAGACGTACAATATATATAAATATATATATATATATATATAATCTTACTTTAACAAAGCAGTGTCAAGTGGTAATAAAAATGTCCTCACTGTCTGTACGGAGGGCAGCAGCCAGCATAACGATGCACTTGTCACGGACGGAGTCTCCGGTAGTAAGGTGAGGCGGTAATGGCCCGCCGGCGGAGGTCATGCCAGGTGACATGGGGCTTGTGGGCGTGGTTGGAGATTTAGGGGTTTCGGTTTTGCCCTTTCTGAACAAAAGAGCAGGGTTGTTTAACTTTGGATCTTTGACAGATGAACATTTTAATCAATGTGTGGTATAGAAACTCGATGGATGAACAAAAATGTTTAAATGTTTAAAGTTGCAATATGGAACTTTTTTTCCAAAAATAACTTTACAATAAGCTTCTTTTTTTTTTAACCATTTATGAGTGAAATGCCTTCTAATTAGTAGATTAACACCTTAGCGGTTCATAATGGGTACTCCTGCAAGCCTCTGGCCAATAGTTTTCAGACTGGATTCGGGTTAGAATTTCCCGCGCCCTGTCTGCGGATGTGACGTAATGTGCGTGGTGTGTATGTGAAGAACGGTATGTGTAGTTTCATTTTTCGTCAGCAGGTGGCAGTAGCGATTCGAAATGGAATATTCTACGTTCAGTAGCTTTAAATAACAAAACGTTACCATGTAGGCGATCAATCAGTTTATTAATCATTTTTGAAGAATAGCAAGCGCGTTACAACCCCAGATTGCCAACGTTGGTTGTATTGTTGGCGAGCCAGCCATGACACCTCTCATGTTGCATTCGCATTAGCATCTTTGCTAATGTTACATTCACAGTTATGTTCAATTTCTTGAACAAACGTGTGGTAATGTGACAAGAAAATTGTATATAGAAAAGAAAAACGATATATAATAAAGTGACTTATGACTTTGGGTGAGAGGCGCGGCACACCGTAGTTTGGTGCCCATATGCAAATTGCTGACGGCACTGTTATTTACTGCTATGGATCAACTTTTTTCCCGGCTGCAGAAAGCTTTTGTAGCTTATGTTGTTTTCTAAACTGTAAATACCTTTCATTGTGGTCAGTGGATGGCTTCCTTTGTGGAGGTCCAGGCTGAGGGGCCATTGAGCCATGAGACTCTCGCCTGTCACATAAAGTCACCATCATCAACTCTTTGCTTTTAACACACAATACCAGATTTCACTTGGTTAGTGCGACGAATGTTGCACGTACCTTTCAGATGTTAGCTTCTTTGCGGGAGGCGAAAGGCTGTTCTGTTTTGAGTCCGACTCCCGCCTGAGTAACAATACACTCGAGTAAACATGGTTGCATAAGAAACAACTACAACATATTATAGACTGTGCAGACCTGTCAGGTTTAGAAGTAGTTGTGTTGTGTTTTGCTGGCTGGCTTAATTTGGAGTCAAGGGAGATCTTCCTGAAAGACAGAAAGAAGCACCCGTTGATTCGGGTCGTCCGTCGTACGAGAAGCTTTGTGTTTTATTGGAGGGATTCCGCCTCTGAAATTCAATAATGTATGAAAGGATTTAAAAAAAAATCCTTTCTCAGCAAGAACATCTCGCTCTGCCTATTTTCTCCCATTTTTAATTTCTGTAGGTGTAATGGACCAGTGACCCTAACCTAAACTTGATTTACCAATTAGCCATGGCCAAGTACTCTCACACTCATGCATCTCCAACCTTTCTTTCTTAGCATCCTTTGACTTTTTAGCCATTTTGCTATCCAAACTGTCTTTCCTGCAAGAAAAGAACACAAAATAAAATCAGAATTTTCTAATGCTATCCCAAACTTGATCTATTTCTGCCTTTTATTGAAGTCAAACATATATATCCTTTCCAGAAACTGCAAATTTGTGTCCCAGTTTCCAGACCTGTCTCTCTTCAAATAGTCTGACGTCTTCTGGGAGGCAATTTTAGAGTCTGAGGTGTCCTTCCTGTGGTGACAAACATATCAAACGGCTTCAAAGTATTCCATCTCCGGAGCTGTGGTCTGTTATGAAATCCCACCTCTCCTTTTTCCCATCCAGCGAGGGGCGCTTTGGCGCAGGTGGGGGGTGAAGATGAAGGGGCAGTGGAGGCAGAGGAGCATTTGGATCTGGGGTCTCTTTTCTAAAAGGACAAGACAGCTTGAGCAGGAAGTCAATCGCGTCACGGCGAGAGCTGGCATCTTCCGAGCACGCTGACCTTGGCGGCGGAGGATGGAGGTTCAAAGAAAGCGGAGTCCACGGGGTGTTTGGGTCTTTTGGAACTTTCCTAATGTGAACAAAACATGAGCTTCCCAAAGGAAAATGCATTCACCGCACAGTCATGCATGTGAGCACAGCCCGGCCTGACCTCTCTTTCTTAGAGTCCAGTGATGGGCGCTTAGCCTTGGGGGAGGTAAGCCCTGAAGCATGAGAGCGCCCAAGCGAGGAGTCTTTACCATCCTTCCTGAACAAATTTCACACGTGAGTAGGCCACAACGTCAACACTCCCATGTTGCAGCATGCGCCGCGAGCTCGATAAAGATGAAGACATGCCTAAGTGAGTCATGGCGGCATGCACGGCAACAAGGAACACGTCCATCATGCACTTGAGCTCAGGATGCTGACCTCTCTCTCTTCACATCCACTGACGGGCGCTTGATGGGGGGAGGAGGCCGAGCGGGCCGAGGAGGGGAGGGGTAGCGGTTGGGATAGAGAACGCTGCTATCCAGAACGCCTCTCCTGAAATCAAGAGGCTTCTTCGGAAAGGTCCGCTAACATTTGGTAGTTCACCACGACATCACACATTCTTTCAGGTGGCAAAAGTTGAAGGATTCCTCAACGGCACCACGAGTAAACAAACCCTTCCATGTCATTTGACTGGCTAATTCATTCAGGAGATTATAAATGAAATGCCTTAACCATCGTCAAAGGACCAGAGGTGTTCAATCCAGATCCAGAAAGTACAAATCCTGCCACAGTTGGGCTTTGGCTACACGGGCTTCTACTCAACGGGGCAGGTAAACGAACCAATTGAGACTAAGACTAAGAAGTTGTTTGTATGGTTTCTATTCAGATTACCAGTTGTGACTTGCGTTCTGCCACCTGGAAGTATCACAACACCAGACATTTGGAATGGGCCCTATAGGGACCTCTTCTCACCTTTCAAACAAAGACTTTTGGACACCTTCAGACTTCTCCCTGTCGATGTCGCTCACAGGTTTGTCAGGCAATGGGTTCATCAGCCTCTCAGGTGTGATGTCCTCTCTGGGTTTCAAGTCGTTGAACTTTTTGGGCTCCTCGCGCTCTCTTATCTCTTTTAGGTGGCCTCGTTCACGCTTCTGTTTCTTCTCACGCTGGTTGTGTTCTGCTTCTCTTGGCTTTTTACCGTCATCGTTTACAATTTCTTTTAGTCGTTTCTCATAAAGATGCTTTTCATCGCTACGTTGGTCTCTGTGGCCCTTTTTATTCTTGGGCTCATCAGCATGTTTTCCTTTCTTGTGTTTAATAGTCTCATTTGCATCAGCTACTGAATCATGTCTCTGTTTGATGTCAAATCTCCTGCGACCAACAACAACAACAACAACAACAATAGATGTTCCATTTTTCTCAAGAGACGTTAACCATGTAATGATGTGTCTTTGTTTGGTTTTTGGAACTGTACAAGAGAACCACCTCCATTGACAAGTCGAGCGTAGGGGAAAGATGTGATTTGTTCACAATAAAATTGAGCTGTCATAACATTACTCTGTTTGAGAAGAGTAGGGGTAAGAGAACAGAAGTGGCTTCTTTTGAGTTGTAAAAGAACAGAAATGGGATGGGGCCAATAATCCACTTAGCTTCTGCCTACAGATTGTGACCATTTTTTAATTGCTCTACAATTTTGAACCAAACCATATGAAATACTCCACTTGCCTGTATTGTACTTCATACTTTAGACAATTTGTCATGCCACTCTGAAAATAAAGGAGAAAGTATGCCAAGAAGCGTGTACAGTCAACACGTAGGCCACGTAGTTTAACAAAAAGAGATGAAGAAGGTATGTTCCATTTTATTCCCTTTGTCTTCTCAGATTGTCTTTTAGAGAACAGCACATTTTGCAAAGAAGCTTTGTATTTGCATATTTGCAGCAAGCAAGAAACGGGTTAGCCTCGTGCCTGCCTCCAAGCTGCCTTAAGCTAGTCCGTTAGCCGCTAATCTTGAAAGATTTATACTAGCTGGAGAGGGACAACGGGACTGGCGGTAAGGAACGGGGGCAGCGGTTTCAGGGTCAAACAACAGTTCAGAAGTTGTAAGATATAACACGTAACAACATCAAAATGGTGTCGTAATGCTAAGTTGCTGCAGTACGGCATCTGACCTAAGCTATGCAAGTGCGGGGAAATAATGTACCAGAAATACAACCAGTAGCAAGTATATCCTCAGTTAAAATAAACACACAAGTAAAATAATAATAATAGTGAGACAGAGAATTGCTTAATTGTTTTGAGCCTGCCTACAATGTCACGACACACTAGCGGCTATGCTATTGAACACAAGATGAGAGAGGCTAGTTGAAGAGAAACATACGCAGGGCTCAATGCAACTATCATTCACTGTAAAGATGAGTTTAAATTTATATAATTGGTTTTCCAATTGCTTCTATGCCAGTCTAAAATGTTGGAGTCGGGAACAGATCTCAGGTATCAATGACATCATTGATTAATCAATTTAGACCTGATTTTCATCTCTTCCAGAGCTAATGCATAGCAACAGGAAAAGCTAACTAACTTCAAAATGCTAAAGTTAGCTTCCCCTGCAAGTTAGCTTTAAAATGTTTATTTTCTCACTCTATTCTCAATCACTGAAAACAATGACAAATCTGCTTGACCAATGAGTGACCTGGTAGCACCTGCTTTTGTTTGACCTCACATTTGATACTTTTGAAAGGTGGCTCAGCTCTTAGCAAGTACAATAATTACACCACAAAATGTGCCTCAACATCTGAGCAACAGTTTTTTTCACATGCACAACCACCATATTACACCGTAAGAAAAGCCATGAGGCCCCTAATGTTTGTAATGTGACTGAGTTGCAAATGTTCCCATGTCTTCTCTCAGTGCAGCCAATGCTAAGTTTACTGACTGACCTGGGCGAGACGTTTGGAGACACTGCCGCTTTGCTGGAGTCCAAACCATTCTTCTCTTCTGACGCTTTCTCCGTTTGAAGATGGCCGGAGTCTGAGTGAGTATCGTCGGGGAAAATGATGATTGTGCATGATCTGCTTCACTGCTCACAGCGCTCAGTGACTATGACAGCTACAGTACGCACGACATACCCAACAGTCTTTTCCATTCCTTGATGAGGACTTTTGCCAAAGCGATGACCTCTTCGTCTGCGCAGTGTTTCCTGATGCTATTCACAGACATGCCAATCCTTGTCTCCTAAGACAAACATAACCGTGCTTTTTGAGCTTGGAGTCCACATTTGCTGAATGGAAGAAAGTATTCGGGCACACTTTAAATTAATTACTCAATTAGGGGTTTGGTTGGTCTTAATTTTTCATCTTAAAAAGATAAATGTTGGCTAATTCTATGCTTCCAACTTAGTGGGAAGAGTTTGGGGAAAGCTTATTTTCAATTTGGCGGGGAACGGACAACAATTCCCACAGGCAAACTTAAAAAAAAAAGTTGCCCCCAAAGAGTTGAAGTTGTTATAGACACAGGGGGAATATTTTCTTCTATTTTCAACAGTCTGTGAATTTATCAATACTAATAAGGTGAGTGTTACCTGGAGGAGTTTAAGTGTCATATTGAAACTCTTGAGTTCCTTCAGCAGGTCCATGGCACCTTCCTGCACATGCATAGTTGAACACCATCTCAATCCTTAATTGAGCAAGTCAAAAAAAATGTCACAGCACACCAAATGAAAATAAAACAGAAAGAAAGTTCAAAGTCTTTCATATGAAAACAAGACTAGTTATGTCCATATATTTGTCAGGCATTATTAATAAATGGTTGGTACTCATTACATAACATCCATTAAGAGCTCGTTTAACCTTGTAGTGACCCCCCAATTTGGCTTATTCACTTTTTGGACCCATAAAAACATTCTACGGCTAGTTTAAAATCATCCTCAAATGCATTACCTCAGTCTACACATATTGCTCCTCAAGCTATTACTTTGGTTTCTCATCAAGTCCCGCTAAAGGATCTTTGTGCAGTTTGTATATATATATCAATATCAATAAAATTCAAATTGTTTGACCAAATCTATCTTCTGGATGGTAGTCCTTGCAAAGCATAGCGAAGGAATGTGAGACATGCTTGTCGTTATTAGCAATTGACTTATTTTTTCCTGAGGCATTGAAAACCAAATAATGAACGTTTGTTTTCGTGGGGAAAACTACCAAATTTAAATGGAGCATAGTCCAATTGTGTAATGCAGAAGTACTATAACAAAATGCAATCAAATTACATTGAGAATTTCACTAACATACAAATATTTAACATTATGAATATAAATGGTCAGAATTATGCATACATCTCTTTAACAGCTACCTAAATCTGTTTATATTTTATTCTATGCAGGTATGTTTTACTTTGCTCACGCAGCTATCGAAGTATAAAGTTGTTTTTAAAGCTCTAAACAATTCTCTATCCAAAATTCAAGCACTTTGTAAGCCATGGAAACACAATGTGCAATTTTACAGCCGCCCAACTGTGCAAAAGAGCACTTGCATGTGCTCTCAGCACTTGGCAAACAACAACTGCTGTACTTGTTTACGTTCTCGTCGACATATGCACCGCACACGCGCCGCCAAGCAGTGGCAGCACTTGACCCACATCAATCTGCACACAACTGCTCCCAGATCAGTGTTTAGCAAACACCTGTTGATCGTATTTTACAGGCTCTCTTGACAAGTCAGCGAGACGCGCGCGCGCGCGCGCACACTGGAGTGCTCGCCTTACTGTAGAAGTGTTACAGAAGTTAGTGTAAGTTGATTTCAAGTTGCAGTAGCACAACAAGGCCTGTTTGCCCTCAGCAGAGGAGACGGCGCCCTCCAACTTCGCAGCGCGCCACCTGTGGGTGTCCTGCTCCACTCACCGTGTTATTTCGAGACACCATCTTTTCCAGCTTCTTGGCGATCCGGACGAGGTCTTCCTCGCGCGTCATGGCCGCATCTAAATCGTCTACAAACGCTGAAATGTGCGAAAGGGAAAGCGATTAAAGTTGCACTCGGCTGCAGGTCGGACTTTACGCACGGCGCGCTCCATTCAGAGAGAGGGCGTGACCGCGTCCTGCCTCCAGTTCACCACCTCGACACATGACAGCTAAATATAGACGTGTAGTGGACACATGGGTCGGGGAAGGCAGCATATTTCCAACTCAATTCACCCTCGATACAATATTAAAACATACAATATAAACAATGTCAATGTGGCAAAAAAAAAAGAAAAAAGTATTGAAATAACGTGACATGTTCTTTGTCACAATCCGTGTGTGAGATCATGAGTATTTGCTATCACTAGGCTACAATAATAATCAACATAAATCAAAACTTTACGACTTGTCAGAATTGAAAATAGCACAAGTGAAGAGAAGAATAAACTGAGCGGGGAAGCCGAAAGCAGCTTTAATTTTATTTTAGGAATGAATTCACATTTAGTCAGGAAACATGTAAAACGCACTGAACTCAAGCATTGCCACAAAATACAGTTGTGCCTTGAGATACGAGTGTAGTTTGTTCCCTAACCACGCTCATAGCTCAAGTATTTCGTATCTTAAATCAGTTTTGCCCATTGAAATGAAAGGAAATGATTAATCTGTTCCAGCTTTCAAAAATAAATTAGCACATTTTGCATTGTGCTTTTCAATAACAAGAAAAACAACACTCTATCATCTACAACTTTATCAAAACATACAGTAATTAAATCATTAAACGGACATAAACAACAGTTTTAATCATCTTGAATTGAATAGCTAATTTGCTACTCCTGGTTTCCCCGCCTTGGCCACCTGGGGGCAGTATAACACAGATTGCAGATGGACGTCATTGGATGTTATATTGTTACATTTACAGTACATATATGGATTTATTAAATTATTCAAACAATTATTAAATTACATAAATTAGTAAATACATTTTAAGTGAATATGCATTTGTTGATCTGTTTTTATTTATTTATTCGTTTTTATATACACTGGATGTTGAACTAATCATTGTTTGATTAGTTGATGGTGCTGCCAGTTTATTCAAAAACAATTAACAACAGCAACAGTAACAACAGTAACAACTGTAACACATAACATAAGAGGTGTCCTGGCAGGTCCACCTTAATGAACTCTGGAAGATTCCGAAGATGGCATGCAAAGATAACAATTATAGTACTCATATACTTTAAGACTTCTTCGCTAATGGATGATTGTATCATTAATAGAAATATTCCAGTGTGTGTTTAACATGTGTGTTCTCCACACAAAGGAGGTCAGTGTCTAATGATTAATCTTTCCACACTGAAAGCAGCGGGCCACAGTGCACTACTCCATATACTATTTAAACAGCAGCACGAAAGCTGCTGAGCCAAAAACACCAGACGCTCTTTACTACACGTTTATCAGTCACAACCTCAGAGAGAGAGAGAGAGAGAGAGAGAGAGAGAGAGAGAGAGAGAGAGAGAGAGAGAGAGAGAGAGAGAGAGAGAGAGAGAGAGAGAGAGAGAGAGAGATTTGTATAAACTCCAAACTTTAACACATTTTGTGTTGTACATTTTTTAGATAGTTTTGATTCTCTACCACTAGGCCGCGCTGTTGTGCAACATAACAAGGCCAAACAACCTGCTCAAAGCCCTGCATGACTGTCTTCACCAGCAATGCCTCCTCCATGCTATCTGACAATATCAGATGCGATGATCTACATTTACGACCCAAATTGTAAACCCCCCCCCCCACCCCTCATGAAATTGTATTAATTTATACCCAACAGTTTATTTTCTTCACTTTGTATCTTTCCTCAATGCTTCCAGTATGTTAAAATCTTATTTTGACCAATTTTAGGACCCTCTGACTCAGTAGTGTTGGCCATAACTTCAACTCTATTAGCAATAGGACTGTTTCTTAAAGCAATCACTTTTTAAATGATTTGAGACCATCACTGTCAATAATTGAGTCATACCACAGCACATTGACACAGAACAATGATGGAACAACGCTGTGTTAATAGCCGCAGCAGGTGAAAGTGCAGACTAAGAGCCTGTCTTGAGTAAAGAGCATTATCTCTTTGCAGCGTTCTTACGCAACCGGCAGAGCGCACGAGCCGACCCTGCCTCGGCCTCAAGGACAGTCTGGCAGGTAGCGACGTTGTGGGCCAAGTGGAGAAGTGGGACACTTGGCTGTGACGTAAGAAAGGAAGCGGGCCGAGAGGAAGAGCCGGTGACCGAGATCAATCCCCAACATCCTTTAGCTCCGTGTACCAAAGGCTTTGGCCCAGGAACAGAGGGGAACAACCGACCTAATTGTGAACTTTGACCTCTTTCTGTCTGATCCGCTCAAACTTAAGATCATAACTTAGTTCGCGAGAGAATTGGAAATTTTAATTTGATTTAGAAGACCCAAGTGCATCAAGTAGAACCAAACGAAATCCTTCCACTGTAAAATATATTGAGATAAGTACCGAATTGTCTTTTATTGGAGAGATATATCTTGAAGGAAATGCCAGCTTTACAGTACTGACAAGTATATTCACAAAAATAACAACAAGAAACATCAAAATTGAATCGTAGGCTAATACGATTGCGTTGCACCCCATGTATCAAGATGCAATCGTCGTTTAAGGGAGCAACGCACACCCCGAATAGATACAGTAAATAGATAAATGTATTGAGGCATACCCCAAGGTTGCCTTTTAGGTCCCATGCATCTTAATACATTTAATGGATGGATGGATAGATAGATAGATAGATAGATAGATAGATAGATAGATAGATAGATAGATAGATAGATAGATAGATAGATAGATAGATAGATAGATAGATAGATAGATAGATAGATAGATAGATAGATAGATAGATAGATAGATAGATAGATAGATAGATAGATAGATGGATAGATAGATAGATAGATAGATAGATAGATAGATAGATAGATAGATAGATAGATAGATAGATAGATAGATAGATAGATAGATAGATAGATAGATAGATAGATAGATAGATAGATAGATAGATAGATAGATGGAGTTTTGTGGTATCCCCAAAGTTGTCTTTTAGGTCACATGCTTTTTAATCAATTCGACAGACAGACAGTCAAGCAGACAGTCAAGCAGACAAAGTCTGTCGGTTGCTTTGTGTTCATCCAGCTTAAGTGGTTGGGGGGGGGGGGGGGGGTGCAGTGAGTTTAATTAGTGCCATTATTCCTTTTGTGAACGCTAATTAAAGACTTACGTGTCTCCAAGGAACAATTGCTGAGTCATCTACAGCGCTATTGAAATAAAAGTGAGTGACAGCATGACATAAAGTAGATACAACATTCACACAAAATGATACTGTAAGCAATAATGTTTATTAAATGTATTATTTTGTCTACTAAGAAGTCTACTAAAGATGGTCGGGTCTGGCTCGATACAACAGAGAGTATTCAAAGGCAGGCTCAGGCATGTGAACTAAGATGTTATTCCTCCTGAAAGCGACAGTGCGCTTTGCAAAAACGGAGCAGATCCCTGTTATAGGCTTATTTTTTCCTTGGAGAAAAAAAACCCTCCTCCGTGCAGTTGTGGTGGCTTTTGGACTCGATGCGGTTGCATAAGTGCATGTGCGTGCTTCCCCACACAACGCAGCGAAGCACCATGAGCTTCTGCTGTTGCCTTTGAGAGTCTGTCATTACCTCCGCGAGTCCACCACATCAAATTCAATCTTGTCTTCGCTCGGACTGCGGTTGAGAACATTTGTGGTGATTCCAAGAAGATGACGAAAGAGTCCCCTGCACCCCTCACCGTGGACCCCTCGCACATTTAAGAGATGCTAACCGTTTGCCTCGCGCTCACCTCGCGCAGCGTCGGTTCCTCTGACAGTCGCAGACCAGAGACGCCAGGCCTGCGCAATTATGGCAATTTTTGGATGACATCAGACCAGAAAATGAATGATTTCATTTAGCTGAGCATTTTTTTCTGGTTCTGGTGCGGGACGCACAACCTGTAATAGAGGCCGTCTAAACAGACGGGCAGAATTGTTAGGTCGGTCGCATCTGCGGCTTGGACGGAAGGTGAATCTCGTGCGGGTGACGTTGCTTTCTCTGCTGATAAGAACCACAGTTTGCCTTTAGCGCTCGTGAAAAGAAAGCTAAAAAAGACCACCCAAGAGACGTAAAGACCAGCCTTCAGCTTGAACTCTAATTCACACACCATGCATGCTGACCAAAACTTGGTCACATAGGGGACACAACCCTTAACTCATTCAAACCCAAAAACATATAAATAAGTTTTTTAATACTTTGTCCTTCACTCCCAAAAATGTATTTATAAATTTTTTATGTTGATATTGATACAGCTTCTGACATGAAGAGGTCGCTTAAAGCAATTCATACAGTTATAGTATAGCAGGCCAGCAAGTGGGCAGTAGAGTATAAGAGATGAACCAGGGCCATGTTGCAACAAGCTCTTTTTGCCAGTGTTTTCAACAGGTTTGTGAATAATGATTCAACTTATTCTAATGCTAATTGCTGCAAAAACGGAAACAGATACAAATATACTTTTTCCCATATGAAAGAAGAGACTCTAACCTTTCTTTTGGTAGGTTCCATGTTTTTATAGCAATAGAACAGAATATTCCATGGACCTTGCAAAATCAGTCAAAATCCAGTAAAACAACCGGGAGCGAAGGGTGTTGCTTCAGTGAAAATGGCTGGGAGAGAATGAGTTAATCAATTAATTCATCTATACATTGTAAAAAAAAATCAACAAATTAAATAAAAGGAGTGATATTTACTTGAGAAAAAAAACAACCTGAAATTCTATGTAAACTTTACAAGGGTTGAGGAACGAACCCACAACCTTTAGGTTGGGAGACAGCCACTTTACCACCTGAGTTATGCCACTTCTGCGCTGTTTGATATTCAGGCAGAATCCTTGTACCTCCAAAACATTTTTGGTCTCATTTTGGACGCACCAGCAATGCCGTATAAGCGGCAAACAGCAAGAAAGGCGTGGCTCACGTGGTAGAGTCTCCCAACCTGAAAGTCATGAGTTCGTTCCTACTGGTGAGTAGAGTTCGTTAATACTGGTAAAACATACTCAAAACTCTCCTTGTAAATTGTACTTAGAATTTCTGAGTGAAAAAAACTTTACTAGGTTTTTTTCAAGTAAATCCTTTTTTTTCCCGTTAAGTTTCAATCGTCTCCAGTGACAGTTTTGGGGAAAGCCTTTATCTCATCTTGGACCTCAGGCTCATTAAACTAACTCAGTGACTAGTAGTAGCGAACCCAATTTTGTCCCAGTGGATGAAAGATTCCTCTTGGATTCGGCCATTTTGGCACCACTTCTGTCCAGTATTTTAAAATCACTGTAATACCCGTTTAATCCCAATTCAACGAAAATAACTAAATGATAACCCAAAGTAAATCTCTACGATGCACCGAGCAATCGGAGCCTAAGCGGGCCCCCTGACCAGCTTACCGTTATTATATGTCACCAGAAGCGTGGTGGGAATGATTCAGCCTATAGCTGAACTGCTCCATAGACGCCTCGAAAGGGTACAAAAGGCTGGAAAGGAATACATGAAATATGTACTATAACTTATCTGCAACCATCAATTACACACAGACACAGAGGACAGACACTGAATCATTTGTATAGTGTGTCTGCAAAAAGATCCTGTGGTTCTTCCCAAGGCTGCGATTTCAACTTGAGGCTCTCTTCAATGGCGCTTACACACAAACGAGCGCACGAGCCCTTTGGCTGGAACATCCTTTGCAAAACAAACAGTCCGCTGGGAACACAAGAGAAATGGCCATTTCGCGCTCTTACAGTACTTCGCGGACTTATTGACAAAGCGGGGTTGCTCCTCTGAACAGGTGAAATTGTGTTAGTGTGCAAATCCCCGCTTACTCCCATTTCCTTTTCAACTAATCCAATTAGAGAGCTGCGCTTCCAAACGCTGGACATCTTGGCTTCCGCTCTGCTTCAGTAGCTCTGGCTTGTCCCTTCAGGTGAGGCCACTCGGTGCTAAAATGATGCTAGGAAGTGAAAACATGGAGTGTGTGGAAGTGCCAAGATTCTCTCAAGGCCTGTTGCGGCTCTCCTGCCTCATAATTTTTTCCCCCAGTTGTTCCTGATGCTGCATCAGAATGAGTAGTCAAAATGTAAAGTGCTTTGAGGGCCTTGTAAGGTGGAAAAGCACTATATCATAGGAGTCTATAGTACACGGACTTCAGCAAATCAGTTTCTACTCTCTTAGGCGCCAATTTGAAAGGGAATGAGAGGAGTTTTTTTATTTTGGTAGCCGCTCAAGTCCACCAATGCCAGATGGAGGACCAAAACTGCTGAAATTAAAATTTTAAAATAAATAAATAAATTAATAAAATATAAAGAATAATAAAAAAAATCAAACACAAAAAATATTATATATATATATATATATATATACATATATATATATACATAAACAATATTTTAAAAAATTTAAATCAAAATGGAAATAAAAACACAAATAAATATATAAATAGAATTAAATGTCAATCAATAAATAAAAAGGCTCCGCTCACATATTTATTTATTTCATGCTGCATACGCTGTCAGCATGAAATCCGGCATGAAATGTTATTCAAATGTGGGGGCGGTCCTAAGCGTGTTTTGAGTTGGACTCCGCCGTTGCAAACCTTCACTCGGCCTTTCAATGGTCGAGTGAGCGGGTCGGCGAACAAGGAAGTCTCGCCGATTTGCAATGGTGCCAAATAGCGTGCGTCTGCGATACCAAATACCAAAACAAAGTCTAGCCCGCCCCTGGCAGATTTATGCCATGCCTCACTCAAAGACTGCCACTTGTGACAAAAACAGAGCGCCATATCTTAATACAGTGGTACCTCGGATTTGAACATAATTCGTTCCTGCGAAGTGTTCAAAGTCCGAATTGTTCAACCACCGAAAAAAAAATTCCCATAGGAAATAATGTAAATGCAATTAATCCGTTCCCAAGCTCCCAAAACAGAACATTCCTATTTTAATTTCAATTGATGTTTTTTTACATTTACAGTACAGTACAGTATTTAAACAATAAAAATACCTAACCTTTTTTGTTGTGGTGTGATGGCATCAGTGGATGATAAATGCTATGTTAATGCTAGCTTTAGTTCAGTGCTGAGTTTGTGTATTTTACATTGGGCATATTGTTAGACTACTAAGCGGTCCTTGCTTGTTTAATATCAGGCACGTTGTTGAACAGCTAAGAGGGGTCCTTGTGCCAGTATTCACAGAAGTAGTCACAACGTGATAATCTCCTTCCTAATTCCACTGTGGTTCGTAGCATTGTTTGTTGTTTTTTTTGCTGCCACTGGCACTGTTTACTTTGTTTTGGGCCCATGGCGAAGAAAATTGTCATCTAAAAATCAAAATGCACTCACGAGTATGGAGCACCTCCCGGAGTATTCACGATCTGACTGGAAATGAGCAGCCGCAACGTCTCAAGTACCGCAACGTGAGCATTCGGCATCACTCGGCATTGCTCAGCTTCACTCGTTTTCAAGGTACGTTCGGCTCAGCTTGCTTTGCTTGGGTGTTCGAACTCCGAAAATGAGTTCAAACGGCGAGACATTTTTTACTCCGATTTTTGGGTTGAAGTCCGAATTGTATGACTTCCGAGACGTTCAAACTCCGAGGTTACACTGTAATTGAATGTGTATTCTAAAATTCTATTTTTTTTCAGGGACTGAATTTGACGCTAAAGATTATTTTTAAGAGATTTATTACAAAGTTACATTTGAATCATGTTTTCAAATGAGCAAATTATCAACGTGTGTGCTGACATTGTTTTTAAAGGAAAGCATGCAAGCTTCACTCATGGAAACTTTACAAAAGTGAAACACTGGCCTTGAAATTGAACATGCACCTTTCATCACTCATCTTGAACCACGAAAAAGACCCAAACGAGAAAAGAACGTCACGTGTGATGAGGGAAAGTCGGCATGCGGGTCTGTCCAAACACCTCTCAGCTGTGCCGGATTCAACTTTGTGCCGGATTTCTTACTGCCACATGAGACAAGAGCAGCCCAAAGGAAACGGGAATCCTGTCCAAGAGCTCCCATCCCTCAGAGGTCACTCCAAGGTCAACACAAGCAGACTTGTCAATGCGTGGGTGATGTCACGACCTTAAGGTCTCCTGTGATGATGTCATGCATGCGTGCGTGAGAGGAATTGGGGACGTCAACAAATGATGTGAGCATTTGTGTGTTTGTGTTTCACTTCACTGACGACACACAGACGCACTTTGTTCGTGTCGATGTGGGGTCCAGGAAATGAATGGGGTCCCAAAGCACAGCGAAGAGGAAAGGATGTCTTACTTCTTCTGCATTTAACTTCCTACGTAACCATTTTTTACGCTTGTCACAGCACGGTTATGTTGTTGAGTGACATTTGGCTTCTTGTTTTTTTTTTTTTCATTCTGTTCACTTCTCTAATTGCAACCTCGTGACAAAATATGGAAAAAGAGCAATTTAGCAGCAAAGAGTACAAATATACTGTACACAGTGAAATGTAGCCTATTATAGGCTACAAGCCTAGTCGGAGCTTACACATGTATTAAATCACCACTGATAAAAGATTTAAGCCAAAGCTTAATGAAAACCACTGATAGTAATCAAGATCATTTTTTTATGTTTCTATAATGGTTATTAAACCAGTATGTTAAAAGTCTTTGTTCAAAACGTAATTGTAAAATTTATCGTTATTGTATTTCCACAAAAATAAATCATCATTTTTAAGATGCCAAACTATAGTCATTTACTCGCATTCCTGAACAGGGAAGAAAATATTTAGTTATCCTTGATTTATTTGTGACTTTTCAAAGAACCCCAATCAAATTTGGGTACAAACAGATGAAGGCATGGCTCAGTGACAGATAGCGGTCCCATCTGTGATGTTGTGGGTTCGATCGAAGTGTCCTTGAGCAAGACACTGAACCCCGATTTGCTCCCAGTGGCCCTGGCGGATCCCTGCATGGCAGCAGCCGACCACTGGTGTGTGAATGGATGAATATGAGGCATTGCATAGCGCTTTGGGCACCATATGCATCTAAAAAGCAGTCCATTTACCATTTAAGTCCGTTTGAAAGTCCTCATTTGCTCCCCAAAACGTATAAATAAGTTAAATGTTTTAGCTGTCCCAAAGACGTATTTATATGTTTAAAAATGTTTTTATTGTATTTACTTTTTTTATGCTAGAACATACAGAAGAAGCTTTGGTGCGGCCTTTCAACTGCACAAAACGGTTGAAGCAATGGTAGTTATTACAAGAACGGCCAGCAGGTGGCAGCAGAGTATAAGAGATCAGTGTTGAAAACAAGCGGATTTACCCACAGTTCTAAGCAGATTTGTGAACAATGATGAAACTTAGCTATATTCTGATGCTAATTGCTGCAAAACAGAAACAGATAGAAATTTACTTTTTTTCCTGATGAAAGAAAAGACTGCAATATTTTTTTGGGTAGGTTCCATGTTTTTATAGCAATAAAACACAATATTCTGTCGGCCTTGCAAAATCAGTCAAAATCCAGTAAACCAGCCAGGAGCGAAGGGGATAGCTTCAGTGAAAATAGCTGGGAGTAAATAAGTTAAGGTGGTAAAACTACAAGAAGTCACTGACATTGAAACAATCTGCATTAAAGCATCTTTTGTATGATGAATGGCCATATAAAAATTTTAATAAATGAGTTACTGCTGTCCAAATTAGACACATTTTTTTTTATAAGGTACTACGATTTTCCATTTACATTCCAAAAACATGTTAGGTTTATTGGAGACTCGTAATGGCCCATATTGTAAATGTGAGAATGTGACTGTGAATGACCAAAGTACATCTGTCGGATCAAAATGAAAGTATCATGAAGAAAGGTGTCAAAATGCTTTCTTGTATCTCCAGCGTTCTACGGTACAGTGACAATTTCCACCAGGAAGCCTTTTAGCAGCTTCCAGCATCACCAAAATAGCCACCGTATGGAACTGCAATTTCTTTTTTTACACTTTATTTGTCTTTCTTAATACTGAGCTTAAGCAAACATTTCCCTTCTTTTATTTGGACTCATGGCAAAGCAATTAAAGAAAATGAACAGCATCAATATAAGTTGACTGTGACTGACATGATGAGGCCTCGTGTGTGTATAAAATATCTCCATTTTCCAGATGTCTCCTTTTTTTTTGGTCCTATGGAAAAGTAGAGGCTTGCATCTGATGTGAGTTGACACAAGAAGGATGAGGCAGGTTGTTCCAGCTTTTTGCGTTACGCTCCCACACTTCCCACTGGTCAGGATAATAACAGTGGCTGGAAAATCCACTGGCCAAAGCAAACAGTGAACTAACCAAAGCTAATACGGCAAACTACAGAACTAAACTGTATCAGGTTTTATTAGAAAAGGCCGCATGGGTGTTAGGCAGTATGTTAATGCCGTTAGTCAACTAATTTTCCTTCATAAACATCCTGTCTACCCTTAACAGGCCAATGACATTTCTGTATTACAGTAATGATTGTGTATTAGTACTCAAAGTAAATATGAAAATATTTTTTCCTTTGAACTCATCTAACCAGGACACGTTTTGAATACTTTTTGCATGTGAGAAGAATATTTTCAACTGGTTGCTCAAATATAACAAGAAAAAAAGACGTTTGTTAGTTATTAGGGACGGGCGATCGGTATCGGGTCGATGCCAGGCACATTTCATGGTATCGGCCCGCGCTCTTGTGGCCATTTTCTTGGTCAGGAATTGTCAGAGGAACGAACGCTTTGTTTCGTCTTCTTCGTTTCCTGTGTGTCTCCTTATGAGGTAACACTTGTTCATTTCATTACCTCTGGCAGCGCCATTTTGGCGCGCGTCACTAAGAATAAGGAAGTACTCTTGTTGTGAGTAATATCACCTATGTCTGTGGTTCAGTGTGTGTTATATATGTTTGTAAGTCACGTAACTTAGTCGTGTTTAATTGCCTCGTTTACGTTTGCCGAGCACTTAATTGCCTCGTTAACATCACCGAGAGCTAAAAATAGAACGGTGCTGTTTACGGCCGCTTCAGTCAGCGTAATTGTTCCAAGTTAATGTGGACAACACGACAGGGAACTAAAGGCTGAAATGGTTATTTTGCATTTATTGACCGCCACATGGGGTCTCCTGTAAGAGAGCACAGAAGTCTTCAGTTGTACTCAACAATTGATTTAGCTCTGAAGTGCACACATATCTTTGTTTATTGTGTATCGTCATTGACTACTGCACTGCTATGAGATGAATGATGAACGTGAAACAGGAAACAGATATACAGAGCAGCCTTCCAAATTAAAAGCATAGATTTCAAAACAAAATACAATTAAACATCACACACTAAACAGGTAGTAGATATGACTAAATATGACTATGACTATGACTTGAAGCTCGATTGTATTGAATTGTATTCTTTGCACTTCACTGTATTCCTTACAAAGAAGTTGTACAATCACAAATTTTGATTGGGACTTTTTTTTCCTGGCCACTGGATTATTTGTTTAATCTTATTTATCTTTTTTATTATTATTCATTTTATTATTTTATTATTATTCATTTTATTATGAGAAAATTAATTAATTTCATTAAATTTGAAGGAAATTTATATTTTATATATATAGTATATGTCATAAAAAAAAATCTGTCATTGTTTTATGTATCATAAAAACTAATGTTATCGGCACTTGTTATCAGTATTGGCGGGTACTGAAGATTTTAGTATCGTATCGGTCAAAAAAAAAAAGCGGTATCGAACATCCCTAGTTATTAGATTAATTTAATACTATTTAACTAACAAAATCAAATTAACCACAACATGGTGGACATATGAAAACCAGTCAGTCCTGTTGAATTGCACAACCATCACAATCGTGTCTTGTTTCTTCTCATCTCCATATTCAGTTTAAAATGAATCAATATCAGCAAACATCACAATACATTAAAGGGAATGGGTTCATGTTCATGTTCTCAGTCAAAACAAATTTGTAAAAATAACCAAGATTTTAATAACATGGTTTCAAGTGCAGACCTTTAATAGAGGAATAGTCACAGAGCACTTTAGTTAAGGCAACTTTGATGCTTTTTGATGGTTGACGTTGACGCACGCTGCAGCAGGACGAGGTTTGGAGCAAAAGTGGCAAAACCAACCGTTGATTTATGTGTTATGATGAGGCCTCATTTTCCATCCGATGGCGGTTCCAGACTGGGAGAAAGGCACTTTGACAGTGATGTTGGTTTTGAGTGGGAAAGTGCCATGTTTAATAGTTCTCAAATGACCCTGGAGTAGCATGAAGACATGGAGCATTTAATGGTTTCACTCACACTGACTGATATGACCCAAAACTGCTGGTTTGTTATAACCGCAGCGAGCGGCTGGCCAATAACCTCAGCTCCGCGCAGCAGGAGGCGGCTCGCGGCCCCACTGACGCAGAGGTGAAGAGCAGACGTGGCAAAAAGTACCACTTTGAAAGGGCCACCGGTAAACAAACTGCAAAGTAAAGACCCCCTCAGCGTGAAGCTTCCTGGAGAGTTTGCTTCCGTCGTTCGATTTTCTAGAGAGCTCGCTCGTGCTTTTGAGCCATCTTCACAAACATTACAATATGGACTTTTGAAAAATAATAATAATAATAATACTGTATCGTCATTTCCAAATTGTCCCCAATGCAAGTGTGATTTTAAAAAGAATAGTAACCAACCAAAGTTAGATACAGCTCACTGGTAAGTGCCACTTTTTTTCTTCTTCTTTTTTTTAATAATAATAATAGCAATACAGGGTAGTAGTAGTTTTGGATTTTTTGTGTGGTTATAATTAGCTTTTATTTCATTCTTACTTTTACTTTTAATTCTGTTAGTTTTAATTAGTGTTTAATGTGGATTTGTTAGTTTTTATTCTTTATAATTTTTTGAAAATGCTTAGTTGTAATTTCGTTTTGATTAGATTTAGTTTTAGATTTAGTTTTTTTAATGGAGTATTTGTCGCTTGCCAAATTAAAAAAGATTGGTTAGGTCCAGCTCACTGGTAATAATAGTTTTCAGGGTTGTCATTGTTTATAATTAGTTTTTATTTCATTATTACTTTTGTTTGTAAAAATTCAGTTAGTTTTAATTCGTTTTTAGAGCGGGTTTGTTAGTTTCTATTATTTTATTTTTGGGAGGGGGGGTGCTTAGTTGTAGTTTAGTTTAGATTAGTTTTAGTATTAGATTTTATTTATTTTTAATTGTTGAGTGACAAATAAAAAAATATATAAAAATTAAATGTAAAAGTTTTAGTATTAGATTTAGTTTTTAAAAAATTGTCGAGTGCCAAATATTTAAACAAATTAATTAATAAATTAAAAACTAAATATGACTGACCTTCCTTCTTCTAAAAAATTAAATTGAACAGAAAGCTCACATATGGAATTAATTAACAAAGATTAAATCTAATTTAGTTAGTATTATAAATGTAAAATGCATTTTAGTTAGTTAGTTAGTTAGTTAGTTAATTTTTTCAATTTTACCTTTAATCATTTCATTAGTTTTCATTAACCATGGTAGCAACACAAAAAAATTACACACATTTCACTGCTGAGCTATTTTTAGACAGGCCTTAAGACAGAGCCCTGATCTATATCATGTGAACTGGGAAGGATGTGCCACAACCTGTCGTAATTAGCAGAGGATGAAACAGGACCAAATTTAATTTGTTTGCACTAGCTTCAGGATGAGATGGACTGATCTTCTCTCCACGTTACTCTTTCTGGTTCCTGGAATGCCGAAATGAGAAAATGGTGCTCGGGGCCTTGATTATAGTACCCACATGGTGTCTAGGAGTTTCGGTCCCATGTTCTTTTCTCAATTAGATAGATAGATAGATAGATAGATAGATAGATAGATAGATAGATAGATAGATAGATAGATAGATAGATAGATAGATAGATAGATAGATAGATAGATAGATAGATAGATAGATAGATAGATAGATAGATAGATAGATAGTTTTACGTCCCATGCTTTTTAATCAATTCTATCGATAGATACCGTACCGTGCTATGTACTGTAGATGCCGTATGCAGCATGAGGACAAAATGTCACCAAAGTGCCTGCTTACACAACAACACTCTTTTCTGGAGAAAAAGTGCACCCACAAACCCTGGAAAATGAGCACTGTGAAATAAAAGAAAACAAACATCTCGGCCAACGTGATATAGTCGTGGTTCTCGACAAGTGGTCAAGAAGCCCCCCATTATGCTCCATTATATAACGCCACGGGTGAGGACTTTGAAATTAAACTACTTGGATTCAGTTGTATTTATAGCGCACCACACCAAATTGAAGTTTTTTTTTATAGGGATAAGGTTTAGTACGGGCCCGACATCTGCAAGAAATCAATGAGCATCGCTCTACCAGTAAAAGTGATAGCTTTTTATGTAGAAGAATGATATTAGGAACACGTCGACTGCTCGTTGTAAGTCAGGATGTGTTTTTGCTGCGTTGTCAAGGTCATTGTCGCTTTTGCAAAGCGGCAGCACATGAAATTGTTTAAACTTGCAAAACAAATAAGAAACATTTTGTTTCATTATGAGCAGGCATTCATGCAAAATGATATAAATATATGAACGTGTGATATAACAGACAAATCTGCGGTGGTGCCGCACCTTTCACGTCACTCATCAGCAGACAAATGAAAAACACTTGAGAAGGGTGTTTTGTCGTTCAGTGGAAACAATGCTGGCATGCAACACACAAATGTAACACGCAAGGACAATGTCTTGTTCTGGAACATTGTTATAGTCAGTTTGTTTTCATATCATTTAAACTGTAGTCAAACGTATCTCAGGGAGATTTTATGCTGTATCTGTGCAAATAGTCTAAAAAAATTTGAGCTGTCAAACGATTACGATCACGATTAGTCGCTTAATTAAAGGCTTTTCATCGTCATTTTTTTACCTGTTACGTGTTAATTCTTTCGACATTTAATGTTATGAGGACGTCTTCCTTATTATTTTTGATCCACTGCACGTACTCACGCTCCTCTTTTTTCTAATCAGTTAATTACTTACATAATTTAAAATACGGGGGGAAAAATGACCCCAATATTTTGACACGAACAAATATTCTGAATGTCATACATAAACATTTATTAAATGTTTTACTTTAATGCATGTAGTTATGTTTATTGCTCAAACACAACGTGTGGAATTTTTGCGGACAAAATTAATATTGTGATTAATTTGCGTCAATACATGATTCATGTGACAATTTTTTTGTGATTAATTAATTAGTTAATGCCTTAACTTTGACAGCACTAGTCAAATATATATATATGCACATTTAAGTTTTTATTTATTTATTTGTTTTTATTCATGGCTTTCACTGAATAACAAAAACATCTTTGCTTAATAAATTTTTTTTTCATTGAACCTATTACGAAACAATTCGTATTTTCCCATATGTTTCTGTTAGTTCCTATGTGAAGTCTTGGAAATGTGTTCCTTTTGTTTGCACCTGTTTTGCATAAAGTGCTTTAAACTGGTGTGTAGAAACACAACTAGCGTGGAGTTCCCCTTCGTTATGCAAAAATCAGCCCAGAACAGACAATCATCTATTTATAGTTGCTTGGAACAAATGAGGGTGTGATCATCATTGACAGAGCGCTTTGCGTGTCGTTCACCCTCATGACCTTCAGTTTTAACGGCTTCTTCAAAATACATGAAGAGAAATTTTGCATGCAAAACTTTGCAAGCACCGTCACTTCTTTTGCATTTTCAGCAATGGCTGACATTCCATGGAACAGAGTGTTATTGAAAACTTCGAGAAAATTGTCTTAAAAACTGTTTATGTTGAACGAAGCGGACAAATGTTATTTTGTGCTTTCAAATGTTTTTTTATCCGGGCTATTTTGCATTTGTGGCTTAAAAGGCACCTAAATTAAGCAGACTATAAATATAAAAGTCAGTGGCATGTCATACAATAATGACAGTAAAGTAGACAGGTACACCTCAAACATTATAATGTTTGGATGGCGGGGCCGAGTTGTGCACCGCCCCCCCCCCCTCTAGCGGCTAAACAGCACACACTGCTGCCATTGAGCTAACCCGGCGCTGTGGATGAATTTGGGATTGTTTGTCAGCCGGCTGTAATGCCAGGAATGCTCCGTGCTTCTCCCCGTACCTGCGTGAGTGAGCATCTCTCACGCTATATTCACACCATATGGGTTAAATGACACAAATTCGATTTTCTTGCCCCCCAAGTGGCACAATGGGGAAGTACGAATGGAATATCCTCAGCTCAGAATTGGGCCTCTTCCAAAAAAGTACTAAAATAAGATGCATGGGATATCTGCCATTGAGGCTGCTTCATAAAGTAGGGATAGGTGAGTATCGCTAAGGCTGATAGATTGTTTAAAAGATATTGGTACTTGCGACTGCTGCTTATGATCAAGAATGTCACATGAGGTGCGGAATTTGGACCCAAAAGTAAACGAGACACAAAAGTTGAAAAACAGAGAAGCCATACTTCTATATGATAGAATAAAGGCTTATATGTCAAGATAATAGACACAAAAACAGGACCTAAATACAGGGCAAAACAACTACATAACAACTGACAAAATCATTACCGAGATGAACAAATACAGGACAGTTTCATAGCAACTGCATAGCAACTGACAACATCATCATCAAAAGGGACACATAAAGGACACAACCATAGCAACTGCATAGCAACTCACAACATAATTATCAAAAGGGACAAATAAAGGGCAAGTGCATAGCAACTCACAACTTCATTATCAAGAGGGACAAATACAGGACAGCACGTGCATAGCAACTGTCAACATAATCATCAAGAAGAACAAATACAGGACAGTTTCATAGCAACTGCATAGCAACTCACAGCATCATCATCAAGAGGGACAAATACAGGACAGTACTATAGCAAATGCATAGCAACTGGAAACGTCATCATCACGAGGGACATATACAGGACAGCTTAGCAACTGCTTAGCAGTTGACAACATCTTAATGAGGGACAAATACAGGGCAGGGCGTTAGCAGCTGCATAGCAACTGACAACATCATCATCAAGAGGGACAAATTCTTGTTAACTGGAAAAATAAGCAAACTCTGAATATCGACCAATGGTCTAACCTCCTCATAAATCACATTTTAATGGAAAAAATATCTGCCTCAAATAAAAACCAGATATATAAATTTATAGAAACATGGTCTACGTATATAGAATATTTTAACCTAAACCTGGTTACTTAATTCTGCCTGTTAGCGAGAGCCACCGCATCGTAACTTACATTGATGTTTCTGTATTTGGCAATTTGTAACTAATGGTTGTGTTTTTATAGTCAGGAACCCAGCTGCTGCCAACAGGATCGAGCAGATTCGCCTCCAATGGGCACTAAGGGTTAATATTCGGATTCACTGCATGCCAGTGGGTTAATTCTATAGGTGCTGTCCCCCCCTGGCTTACAGTGATGTACCTATTTAATAAAATTCATGAAGGTTTGAACAATGATAATGTTTAAACAAATGAAATGTGAAAAAATGTAAATGCCTTGATGAGAAATGTGTATAAACTGTGGTGAGGGGTTTTAGATCCTTAAAACATTTATAATAAATGTAAAACATAGAGCTAACGCCTTCGCGGAAAATGTGGGAACACAGTATTACGTTAGTGGGATATGAGTTAAGCAGCAAAATCCAGCAGTTTTTACCAATATCAGAAGGCGGCCATTTTGCCACTTGCTGTCGAGTGAAAATGACATCACAGTTGCTCAGGTCTCAGGTAACAACCAATCACAGCTCAGCTTCAGAAAACAGGTGATCTGTGATTGGCCGTTGCCTGAGCCCTGAACAATTGTGATGTCATCTTCAATCAGGCAAGTGGCAAAATGGCCGCCACCTGAGATGGATAAAAATGGCGGGATTTTGCTGCATAACTCATATTCCACAAATGTAATATTAATCAGAATGTCATGTTTAGACTAGTGAGGTCACATATAACATGTTATTGTGAAGAAATGTTTAAGGTTGACTTTAACTAAAATCCTGCATTACATTGCGGCCAAAGTTAGAATCCTGGTTGGTTATTGCACCCTTTGGTGCTGTAAATAGTACATCTTTGTTGTGGCAGAAGCTGCATGTTATATTAATTAAATTAGTTACCATGACTACTTCTTTTAGCATGTTAAAGAAGGCGGCCCCGTGGATTTTAGTTGCCATTCTGTTGTCTACTGTTCTCGATCTCAGTTTGATGCTCTTTTTTTTTTTGACTGGTGCGATTTATCGTCCAAAAAATACAGTAAACTAAATTAAATTTTCTCAGTTTCTTAATAAGGTGCTCTGAATGACACTTTAAACATTTGTTATGTTTAAAAAATAATACTGGTGTGCAAAGGCTATTTTGAACAACAACCACAACCTGTCTGTGAGTTTTACATAGATTTGTGGATCAACAAAAAAGATACACGATAGCGTCCTTTGGCACCTTCCATAGGTAATTAGCCTCAAGCTAATTGGCGACTTGCTGCATAGTTATCATGCATTTATGAGGGGATTTTTTTTAATCTAGCAACATAAACTATCATTAAAGAAGATAAGGATTGGCAAGACAATAGCTGTGATGGAGTGAGACAAAGAAACAAGAAGTTAAAAAACAAACAAAAGTATTTTATACTCAGGAACACACCTACATTTTTGTACGTATGATGAACTTGATGACTCCAATTATTAGTTTGATGTAATTATGTACAGGTAAAGTCTACAGTGACTCATAAAAGTGACATCTAATTGTTTGTTGTTGTTGCCGCTCCATTGTTGAGGATTGTAGTGGAACACTCAAACCCTCAAGCCTTTTTGGCATGTGGATCCATTTATTTATGCCAAGGGTTTGCAACCTGCGGCACTGGAGCCACATAATATGATAATTTTCTTTTTTTAATGCAATATTCTTTAAGTGAATTAATTAGTAAATACAAAACGAATAATTAAATATTCAAAACTTGTCAGAGTTCAAATTTTTAAGTTGTCAGAAAAAGAAAGACAAAAAGGTAGCTGAAAAAGTTTTTTTTTTAAGCATAAAAAGTGACCATTAAAATGAGCAAGCAGAAAAGCAGAAAATTACCATAAAATATCCATGAAATTGCCAAAAATGTCAGCAAAAAGGCAGAAAAGAAAACATTTAAAAAGTAACCATAAAATGTCCACCAAAAAAAAAGAAATCTAAGAAATTACCATAAAATTATCACAAAATGACCAAAAATTTCAAAAATTTGATAGCAGAAAAAAAGGCAGGAAAAAATGCCAAAAAATAGCCATAAAATATCCAAAAATGAAAAGAGGCAGAAAACGACCCTAACATGTCCATAAAATCGCAAAATAAATGTCAGAAAGTTGGCAGAAAGAAGACAAAAGGTAGGAAAAATGAATGTCAAAGTATTGGATGCTGCATTTTTTGCAGCTCTAATTAGCTTTTGGGCCCTCCGTACATTCGACTAACCCTAACACACCGCTTTGTTCATCACAATGTTCAAATGTTTTGCGGCTGATTTTTGGTTATTTATTTGTCCAAAATTTTTTGACAGTAAAGGTTGCTGACCCCTGATTTATGCTGTCAAATGTAAGCATTTACCCACTCCAAGTAATTCATCAAGTTTGGTTATGCAACCCGATTAGTGCAGCAGCCACCCAGGTCGCTAAAGCCTAAAGTCGGTAAAGACGCTGGAAGCGCCGAAATGCCGGTTAGATGTACTTCCAAATTGTCTGAAACGCCTTTGGCAACGATGTATGTTGAAAAGTTGAACATTGAGTTCCAGGTGGCCATTGCTGCAGTCAGCATGCCAAAATGGATACAAATGGAACACCTGTGCAATAATCATTTTGCCTAATCAGCATTTTCACACAGTGGATGGATTCTCCAAGTAAAGGAGAATTTTTCATTGCATATTTGTGAAAACCCTTTGAGAGAACTAGGCCTATTGTGTAAATTACATTTATTTTTATGCTCAAAATGTTTTATGCCCTTTTGTGGCACAGGGACAGAAAAGGGCTGTCCCAAAACTGTCGCCACAAAGTACAAAGCAGAGCGATTATCTTTCTTTTCTCCTTTTTTTTTAAAGAGCTCAGTATTGTTCATTCGGTAATGCCATCATCATTGCTTTTTTTTCTTTTTTGTATGTGGGTGAGTATGTGAATGTGTATGTGTGTGTGTGCGTGTGTATGTGTGTGCGTGCGTGCGTGCGTGCGAGTGTGTGTGTATTCGTTAGTACACCAAAAACCTATTAAAAAAATCCCATACCGTTCACCTAAACCGAACACCGCCGTCAGGAGATCTGAGGAAGGACCAAAGAAAACAAAGGAAAGTGAAATCCAGCACCGACCAGACACCACCCACCGGGCCACCAACCAGAGTTCTTCACCAACCCCAGAAACATCTAAATTCCAACAAATCAGGGAGACCTCAAGAGACCAAAGGAGAGACTGAGAAAAGGAAGAAGGACAAACGAAGCAGAGTGAGACCCACAGACACCAGCCTCCACCGATTCAATGACCAAAGAGGGGAGCCGTCGACCCCTGCCAGGACAGAGCAAGCGCAACACCTCAGGGCCCCCCAGGCCGCGGCAGCGCCAAAGGACGACCCCCGGGCCCCGCCAGGGCCACCGGCCAGAGAGCAAACCCAGGAGCAGGAGCGCCCCCCACCCCAACACGGCCCGCGCCCCCAACCCAACGCAGCAGGACGGGGCACTGCAGGCCCGCCAGGCACCCCACCGGTCCACAGCCCCCGCTCCACATCCACCCCCACCATCCATCCCAACCCAGCCCCAGCTCCCAAGCGGCGCCGCCCCGGACACCAGGGAGAGCCCCGCAACGCAGCACCCCCCCCTAGAGACCCAGGGAAGGGCCAAGACGCAGCCGCCACCCAACAGAGGGGCAGACCCGCCCACGCCCAGCCAGGGGGGGACAGCAGCTGGGTTCCTGACCTAAAAAACACAACCATTAGTTACAAATTGCCAAATACAGAAACATCAATGTAAGTTATGATGCGGTGGCTCTCGCTAACAGGCAGAATTAAGTAACCAGGTTTAGGTTAAAATATTCTGTATACGTAGACCATGTTTCTATAAATTTATATATCTGGTTTTTATTTGAGGCAGATATTTTTTCCATTAAAATGTGATTTATGAGGAGGTTAGACCATTGGTCGATATTCAGAGTTTGCTTATTTTTCCAGTTAACAAGAATTGTTTTTTTTGCGATAGTAAGGGCTACAAGTTTAGATTGGAATTGTTGTGGTAAGTCAGTTGTTGTTAAGTCACCTAGCAAACACAAGTTTGGTAAAGTTATATATTTATTTAAGTAACATACACACACACACACTCACAGCGGCCTCCTGCAGCTGAAGCTGCATGGTCAGCTTGGTCCAATCATGAAACATGTGTTTCCCCTTTGCACCAACGAAATGATGTCACACTCATGTGCTCCCCAAGTATAGCTTCACTTCCAAACATGCCCACATCCTGACTCAGGTCTGTGTGATCTGGACTGAGTCTTCATTATTTGGATCGCATTAAAACAGACAACACAAGTGTAAAAGTGAACCATGTGTCCATAGAGGCACTCCTTGTAATGTAGAAATGATTATAGATGATGATGATGATGATTGCTTTTGTTGTTGTTGACAAATGACATTTAAGATTTAGTTTGTGGAACAATCTGGATTGTAAAACCAAATCATCTCAGTCTATCTGTATTTTTTTTTTAAATGTATAAAAGCACAATTACTTTAAAAAAAATTAATCAGAGGCAGACATTACAACTTTTACTTCTTTCTGTCCGCTTTTCGTTTCTTTTTTCAAAAGAGTGAAATATATATATTTTTAATGATTATAAATAAATATTAAAAATAAATAAATACAACTAAATATATATTAAATAAATATTAAAATGTATATTGTTAAAGTTAACAATTTTGCATGTACATAAAAATATTAGATCATTGATTATTTATTAATTACAAATAAAAAATATGACTGAATTATTGTTTTACATTGAACTATTCATTTTTATTCCTTTATCTATATAAAATACTTTGACAAATGATATGTTGTAAATAAAACAATAATAAAAAAATAATAATAATAAAAATAATAAAAAATATATTTTTATTTATATTATTATTATTTCATTTTTTTTATTTCTTATATTATTTCACCTTAGTAAATCAACAATAAATGAATAATTGTAAGAACACTGAAATTCACTTGAAGACACCTTAACATGGGTTGGTTTGGATACTTCTCCCAAAATACACACACGTGTACACACGCCTGTACACACAAAGAGAACATCGCTAAAACGTCAACACTCTTCCACATTTAGCCAAAATACCCGTCAGCAAGGCTGGATGACACAATGATTGTGACTCAGTACTTTTTGTTTTTCTGGCTATTCATTGTTCTTTAGAAATTATTCAAGTTTGTCAAAGATAAAAATCCAACTTGACTTCATTCAACCATGTCTTTTTTTTAAATTGAAGAAGACAAGATACTGAGTTACAATGAACATATTTTCGGAACTAAACTGTATCAGGTTTTATTAGAAAAGGCCGCATGGGTGTTAGACAGTATGTTAATGCCATTACTCAACTAATTTTCCTTCATAAACATCCTGTCTACCCTTAACAGGCCAATGACATTTCTGTATTACAGTAATGATTGTGTGGTAGTACTCAAAGTAAATATGAAAATATTTTTTCCTTTGAGCTCATCTAACCAGGATACGTTTTGAATACTTTTTGCATGTGAGAAGAATATTTTCAACTGGTTACTCAAATATAACAAGAAAAAAGACGTTTGTTAGTTATTAGGGACGGGCGATCGGTATCGGGTCGATACCAGGCACATTTCATGGTATCGGTACTCGCGACGGGCATCGATACTGGTATCGGCCCACACTCTTGTGGCCATTTTTTGGTCAGGAATTGTCAGAGTAACAAACGCTTTGTTCCGTCTTGTTCGTTTCCTGTGTGTCTCCTTATGAGGTAACACTTGTTCATTTCATTACCTCTGGCAGCGCCATTTTGGCGCGCGTCACTAAGAATAAGGAACTAAAAAGACAGAGTTTATAATACAACAATTGAGATACAACAACTTTGAGTATAATAACAAATCAGGTAAATTTCTTGCAAACCAACTTCAACGCAATCGGGAAAAATCGCTTATAACGGCTATTAAAGGGACAACTGGTGAACGTACACAATCACCAGAAGAAATTAATCAAATTTTTTATCACTATTATCACAACCTATACTCAGAAACTAATAAGCCTAACCCAGAGCATATTGAGGCATTCCTCAGTATCTTAAATATACCTCAGTTAACCACTGAATATAAAGAGATGTTAGATGCACCACTTACTATAAACGAGTTGTACAGTGCTCTCGATAGTATGCCAAATGGCAAAGCACCTGGCCCGGATGGTTATCCGGCTATATTTTTTAAGCACTTCTGGCTAATGCTTGCTCCACTATTCTTAAGAGTAGTAACAGAAATGAAAACTAATGGTAACATACGCCCACAAATGAATACAGCAGCAATCAAACTTTTATTAAAGCCAGAAAAAGACCCCACCCTTCCATCAAGTTACCGTCCGATTTCACTAATTAACACTGATATTAAAATTATTACTAAGGCTTTCACATCTAGACTAGAAACAGTAATCCCGACAATCATTCATAGCGACCAAACAGGCTTTATTAAAGAGCGTCACTCTACTAATAATATTAGGAGGCTCTTTAACCTTATTAGCATGTCACAGCGGCATGATAAAAAGGCAGTTATTATATCATTGGATGCAGAAAAAGCTTTTGACAAAGTTAACTGGTCCTTCCTCTTTGCTGTTTTAAATAAATTTGGCTTTGGGAAGTCATTTATTCACTGGGTGTCAGTATTATATGATTCTCTTAAAGCTACTGTTACTACTAATGGGATTACATCTCAGAGTTTTACTCTACAGAGAGGCACAAGACAGGGATGCCCACTGTCGCCTTTATTATTTGCAATATTTATTGAACCGCTTGCATTAGCCATACGCCAGGAAAGAAGGATTCAAGGAATTCACTCTGGGGTAACAGAACATAAAATGAATCTATATGCCGATGATATTTTACTTTATTTAGAAAAGCCTGCTATTTCGTTAGGGGAAGTATTTAACTTAATAACTAAATTCTCACAGTAATCAGATTATTCTATTAACTGGACAAAATCAACACTTTTACCTATTACAGAAAATTCATGGAACCCTGCAAGCCAGGACCCACACTACTCATTTCCTATAGGTAATTTAAAAATACTTAGGCATAAAAATCTCACCTAAATTAACTGATTTAATTCATTTAAACTTTACTCCACTTCTGGATACCATTTATAGTGACTTGGAGCGCTGGAATAATCTTCCTATTTCTCTAATAGGACGAATAGCCACTATTAAAATGAAAGTTTTACCCAAAATAAACTATTTTTTCTCAATGATTCCATTTAAACCTACGGCTAACTGGTTCCAGTTGTTGGACTCAGCCGTTACAAAATTTTACTGGAATAAAAAAAAAGCAAAGATTAGTCTATCTACTCTTCAGAAAAATAAATCCAAAGGAGGTCTAGAGGCACCAAAATTTTATGCACTACTATATAGCTAACCAGTTACAATATATTATTTTATGGGCACAACCCAACAGAGATACTAACTGTTGGCTGGAACTAGAACAGAAGGATTGTAATAACCTCAGACTTCTAGATTTACTCTTTATTACAACATCGATTAAGCGACATAACTGTTTTAAAAATCCAATGATTTCCGCCACCCTGACTGCCTGCTGGGGGGTGGGGGGGGGTCGTGGGGGGAGCGGGGGCTGTGGACCGGTGGGGTGCCTGGCGGGCCTGCAGTGCCCCGTCCTGCTGCGTTGGGTTGGGGGCGCGGGCCGTGTCGGGGTGGGGGGCGCTCCTGCTCCTGGGTTTGCTCTCCGGCCGGTGGCCCTGGCGGGGCCCGGGGGTCGTCCTTTGGCGCTGCCGCGGCCTGGGGGACCCTGAGGTGTTGCGCTTGCTCTGTCCTGGCAGGGGTCGACGGCTCCCCTCTTTGGTGGAGATTTTCATGCATGCCAGATCCACCACACCAGCATCTATCGAAACTCAGACACAATCTGCTTCTTCCTCAGGTCATTGAATCGGTGGAGGCTGGTGTCTGCGGATCTCACTCTGCTTCGTTTGTCCTTCCTTCCTTTCCTCAGTCTCTCCTTTGGTCTCTTGAGGTCTCCCTGATTTTTTGGATTTGTTGGAATTTAGATGTTTCTGGGGTTGGTGAAGAACTCTGGCTGGTGGCCCGGTGGGTGGTGTCTGGTCGGTGCTGGATTTCACTTTCCTTTGTTTTCTTTGGTCCTTCCTCGGGTCTCCTGACGGTGGTGTTCGGTTTAGGTGAACGGTATGGGATTTTTTCTAATAGGTTTTTGGTGAGCTAACGAATACACACACACTTGCACACACGCACGCATGCACGCACGCACGCACGCACATACACATACTCACCCACATATAAAAAAATAAATAAAAATAAAAATAAAAAGAGCAATGATGATGACATTACCGAATGAACAATACTGAGCTCTTTTTGAAAAATAAAAAAATAAAAATAAAAAATAAAAATAAATGAATAATTGTAAGAACACTGAAATTCACTTGAAGACACCTTAACATGGGTTGGTTTGGATACTTCTCCCAAAATACATACACGTGTACACACGCCTGTACACACAAAGAGAACATCGCTAAAACATCAACGCTCTTCCACATTTAGCCAAAATACCCGTCAGCAAGGCTGGATGACACAATGATTGTGACTCAGTACTTTTTGTTTTTCTGGCTATTCATTGTTCTTTAGAAATGATTCTGGTTTGTCAAAGATAAAAATCCAACTTGACTTCATTCAACCATGTCTTTTTTTAAATTGAAGAAGACAAGATACTGAGTTACAATGAACATATTACATATATTTAAATGCTATTATTTTTATTGTATTCGCTAGTGCACAGCAATGGATCCTGTAGTTAAAGGAAAATAATTTTGTAGGTTGATGCGTCAGTCTTAGTACACTCACACATTATGTTGAAATTCAACTGAAAAAGTTATTTATTAATTTTTTCACATTAAATATGGGCTGCAGAAGTATAAAGGGTTTTCTCCACTGCAGCATGGGTGGCAAAACTGCCGTCCCGAGCAAAGAATGATGAAATGAGAGCCCCCGTCTCAATCCCATGTTGCTTTTTTACCACACAAACCGAAAAGCCGGAAAGCACACAATAAAAATTTAAGAGCGCCGTTTAGCCGCTTTATAGAATCCTTTTAATTGTACTTGAATGCAGTAAGAGAAATGAATCATCATTACATGCCGGTTTGTGTTTGTAAAAAATAAATAAATGGGAAGGCGACTTCCACAATGGGCCTCTGTGCGAGCAAAAACGGCTCATCAATCAGGCCAGGCAGCTTGGGGCTTCAAAAGCCCCCACCACCCTTACAGGACAATCTAAACGAGCTCTTCTGTAAATTGTCTTGTATGATCTTTCAGTTTATAAGGTGTGAACATTCCAAGGCAAATCACTAAATGGCCACAAAGTAGCACGCAGGCAATTGTGCAGCATGGAAGCGCTAGGTGTGCAGACTTGAAAGGAATGTGTAGGTGAAATGGTTGATACGAGCGCCACAGAGAGCGAGCAGGTGGGGGGTCGCTGGAGCTTTAGAACATTTTTGCACACGCAGGAGCCTCTTGGAGGGCTTAAGGCCCAGCATGTGCGTAAGTAAATAAGATCACATTGGAAACATTCATTAATAGTTGCCCAAGCCAGGGATGTGATACAAGATGATAAAGCTCATTTCCTTCTTAACACTATTTTCTTTTATATTCTGGTGCTGATTTGTAAATGTAAGCCAAATATATATGTCATTTGCTTGAATACATGCCATGTCCATTTAAAATAAACATCACAATCCAAATGTTTTTTTTTTCCTCCTTGAGGAAGTTTGTAGGCCAGCATTGGCAATAAAGAGTTGCTAACCAAAACAGCAGCACTTACCGAGCCATGTAACCATATTGAGTCTATTTTAGGATGATTACCACATCTGCCTCACAGTTCTGAGGTTGGGGGTTTGAATCTCTGCTCCTGGCGTTTTACTATATCTTCCTTCCACTTTCCAAAAACACACGTTAGGTTTATTGAAGACTCTAAAATGGCCGTGGCGTAAATGTCACAATAAATGGTTGTAGAACCTAATGAAGCATGGATGAATAATAATGACAAAGGTTTTTGCCACTTTTTTGCATTAATGCTATCTCAAACATGCCTTTATCACAAAATCAGGCTAGGGTATAAATCATTTTGGATTGAATCGTATTTTTTTTAAAGATTTTATTGGAAATTCCTTTCAAATATGTCAAAGAAAGTCAAGATTGTCTTTGTATCTCCATTGCTTTCAATCCGACATTGCCGAGCGATTCACTGCGCAAATAATTACGAATCATCATCATCCTAATATACGGCTTAACCTTTTGTGTTCAAATCGCCAAAGCAGGCCGTCCGGAGATACTACTTAACATAAATACTGCAAAGGGGATACGCAATAAAAGAAGAAGGAAAAAACACAGCTGTAAATCCAGCCGGCCAGTTGTTATATAATGTGATATTTTTATATTTAAAAATATCTAAATAATACATCCTCCTCTAAACTGGTGAAATGTAAAGTCACAACCAGTCGGGTTGCAGCTTCTCCATCTTTCCTTGCTCTTGCCGTCTCGCCGTCAAGATTTCAGACCACAACTCGGATATGGTGTCAGTCAAGCAAACAGTATCGGGGGTGGGAGAACAGGCCGGCCTTTGTAAAAAAAAAAAAAAAAAAGCTTTCGTATCAGAGTAAAGAGAAGCCATTGTGCTTGAGAAAAGCCTCCTTATGGTTCATGTCCTCGTATCGTAACGGATCCTCGGCCCCCGTTGAGCAAATGCAGCCACAGGTATACATGCCTGGTCAGATCAAGTCGAGACGACAAACAAGCACTCATGGTATGCAAGCATCCATCGGAAAGAGCACCTGTTACTTACAATTCAGCCTGCATGTGATACGAAACCAGTGGTTGGAAACTTTGTTCAACCCCATCAGTTGATTTTTGTTGTTGTAATCTGATTACTTTCTTTCAATAACGCAGTAATCTGATTAAAGTTACTTTCCTAAGTGGCTCTACGTTACTATTTTTTACCTCATAATGTATGTAGAATGCAGAAGTTTGTTGTCCATTTTGAAGAAAATTTCGAGGAGAAAATAGTTCTCTTGCATTTATTTGGGAGTGACGTCACATCGCATGTCGCGTTTTCTCAGCGGAAGACGCAACGTCGGGTCACGTGTACCACCAACATGTGGGAGCGCTCGGAGTCTGGCCAAACAATGGAAGAAGCAGCAGGAGCTCCACAAAAGGGTGCATTTGCCATTACTTTGATTCAGTAATCAGTTATCAAGTTACTTTTTCAAGTAATCTGTGACAACACTGCCCATCACTTCTCTTATATATTTTTTCAAACTCAAGACATACTGGTGAACAAAATCAACAGGTAGAGCGGGATATTCATCACTCAACTCAACTCTATATTTATAGAACAACCACCGCTGTTTTCTTAAGATGCGACCCCGGGGCAGCATACAATGAAAACAGCTGAGGCCCCTGAATGAAACCCTGTGGAACACCATACGTTCCATAATACATGCATATGAATTCTGATGGCACATATTCATCCGACCACTTTCCTTTTTAGCTTCACATAGTATGATGGGATTACAATAATAACAAAATCACACGACGTACCATCACAACAGCTACAGGTCGACTACTGAGCGCACCACATTCCTTGGAGCACAGGTAGGCCAAGCAATGTAGCGTGATCACCCGCAGCCAATAATAGATGTATGTAATCATACAAAAAACAAGTCGGGTGTGTGTTTTGACCTCAGTTCAATCAAGCCCAGGTTAAGAACCACTGTAATACAATGTAACTCGTGATGATGATCACCTTCGCTGCATCCTGCAAAACTCAACATTGAAGTCATTCTTTTACCATCGTAGTCCACCGTAGCGGCCAGATGAAGAAAACCAACAAGATAATAATAACCACAACACCAAAAATGACTTTTCCTTTTTTTTTTTTAATCTCACAAAAATGAATGCTTCTGCTCCTTAAAGACAGACAGAATATTCTAGAGAAAAAAACCTGAATGCACAGTTCTCACGTTACAAACATCTCGAGAATATTTCACAGGTCATTTTAGGCACTTGGAATCACAAACCAAAGAAAAAAAAATCCCTTTCTGAGCAAAAATATATCTTTGGTCCAGTATTTTACAAAAATTAAAAGCCCGAGTTTGAAAATAACATCAGCTTTAATGTTTATCTCCTAAAGATTGTATTTCTATAAAAACCTTCACAAAGTCTTTTTATTTTATTTTTTTTTACTTTAAATAAGATATTGTCGCTACATCTTTAAAAAAAAAAAAAAAAAAAGACGAGCAATCTCACGGACGTTGCGTGTCGGCTCAATCGTACTTACAGCAGAACAGGATTGTTTTGTGTGTTTGTTTCAATCGTACGGAAGCATGTTGCATTCACTTGAAAAAAAATTGTGGGGGGGTGCTTTGTTTTTTTGTGTATTTTTTTATTTTATTTTATGTTTTTCTGAATATTTTTTTCTGTTTCACTGCATATTTTTTTCTGTCATAAAAAATGTACTCAGAAAAAAAGAAAAAAATATCCATAAAAATGGGGGGGGGGGGAATTTTTAAACAGCAAAAAAATTATTAGTACTTATTTTATTTTTACCTCTGAACTCTAGTGACTTGTTGCAGACCCGCTAATAGAGGACACTTTTCCGCATACAATAATAATAATTCCGTAGAAACTTAACTGTTAGCTTACTAATATCATGCTGATCGATTGACATGTTCGTAATTTGTTCTTAACTGAGCCAGTAAGTGATATAGTTGAAGGTACGTCTGGAACAAGTTACTCGGAGCTCAGAGTAAAAAAAAAAATAAAATAAATAAATACAAATGAAATACTCTGAAAACCCGAGCACCAGCTTCTGTTTTTTGGAGTCATTTTTAAAAATAATTTCACCCCATTTTTCAGAAAAAAAAATTTCTTCTGTTTTTCTGAGTATTTTTTATGACAAAAAAAATCTGAAAAACAACATTAATTGTTTTTTTTGTTTTGTTTTTCAAATGAGTGCAATACACTTTCGTACAATCGAGTCTCATTTGGCAAACATTTTTTTTGTCTGTTTTCAGTCCTCTTTCTGTGAGAAGATACAAAAGCAATCCACCCTTGAGTACACTCAGCTGCAGGGCAGCCACGTCTGATAGGAAGCGGCGCACGGCGACATGTGCGGCGCCTGCACGTGCGCGATGTAGTAATTGCTGAAGTTAATGTCCTGGACGTAGGGCGCCGGCTGGTAGTAACACGTGACGTTGGTCACGGTGGGGATGGCGTTCTGCTCGGCCAGAACCTTCAGCGCCAGCATGGAAATGAGGCTGAGCGTCTGGCGCCGCTCGTGACCCATCAGACACACGGTGCTCTCGTTCACCACCTGGTACAGCGTCATCAGGCACTCGTAGCGTTTGTGCTCCATGCCGGCAAAGTGGTTCTGGAGGTAAGTCTCCAGTTTCCTTTGCTGCTCGCAGATGTCGGAGAAGTCAATGAAGAAGCGCGAGCACATGTAGCGCTGCATCTGCTTCATGTCCGACTCGGAGGCCGCTCGGAAGCCCCGTACGAGCAGGTGGCAGTACTTCAACAGGCCGCCCCCTCGGATCTCTTCGGGGCTTCTGGTGGCTATGGTCCTCTGACACAAATGTCCCATGGCCTCCTGGAAGTCGCCGTACACGCTCTCGCCGACCACCGTGGGGTGAAAGCTCTCTGACATGGGCGTCTCTGAGCAGCGGTCAAACAAGAGCAGAGAGTCGAGGCAAATCTGGAAGGAGTCCACGCTGAACTCAAACTGCCGCCGTAAAGAGTCCACGAATTTTAGCTCCACGTTCTTGCCCGTGTTGTTGGACAAGGAGATGAGGCTCCAGCGGTCCGCGTCGTTACAGACTTTCACCAGTTTCTGAACGTAGGCCTCTTTGAGGGTGAGTGCCGTGATGCGCTCTTTGGACACTCCAGTGGGGAGGAAATCAAAGAGGCAGTCCAAGACCACATCCTTCACCAGTCGGAAGGCCTGGTCGTCTTTCAGAGACACGGCGAAGATCAGGTCCAGGTCCTTGTAGCCCAACCCGGTGTCTTGGTGGAGCACGTGGCTGGCGGCCGAGCCGTTCAGTCTCACGTCTTTAACGCACACACCCTTGTCCTCCAGCCGTGCCCGGACCACCTAAACGAGAGACACACGCGCAGCAGTTAGATACGTGCGTGGAAAAACTGTACAATGAAATAGACCGCTTGTAAAGGCCAGATCGATGCTCTTCTGTCAAGGTCCATTTCATCAGCATGGACGTCAGTCTGAATGAATGCAGAGGAAGCTAAACACGGAGCAACAGCCTCAAACTGTCTCATCTTATCACGCGCACAGACTGTCACGCGTATATAGACACATATATATTCGTGAGCGTCCTGCGCACTGCTGGGCATAATGTCTGTCTGTCTGTCAGTCTGTGCATCCAGCCGTCTGTTCGTTTTGTCCATCCATCCATCTAGCTAGCCAATTAGTCTGTCTGTCCGTCCCTCCGTCTGTCCCTCCCTCCCTCCCGCCCTCCGTTTGTCCGTCCCTCCGTCCCTCTGTCCATCCCTCTGTCCGTCCATCATTCCCTACCTCTCTCTGGTCTGTCTGTCTGTCCGTCCTTCCATCCGTCCCTCCGTCCATCCCTCCCTCCCTCCGTTTGTCCGGCCCTCCGTCCCTCTGTCCGTCCGTCCCTCTGTCCATCCCTCTGTCCGTCCATCATTCCCTACCTCCCTCTGGTCTGTCTGTCTGTCCGTCCCTCCGTCCATCCCTCCCTCCCTCCCTCCCTCCCTCCGTTTGTCCATCCCTCTGTCCATCTGTCCGTCCATCATTCCCTCCCTCCCTCTGTCCGTCCATCCTGTCCATCCATCTATCTATCTATCTATCTATCTAGCTAGCCCATTAATGTGCTGTGAGATCATCAGGTCGTCCGTCCATCCGCCTGCCCGCCCGTCCGTCTAACTATCTATCTATCTATCCATCCAAAGGAGAAGCTCATGATTGAAAGCATTCACATCATGTGGACCTATTTATAAACTTTATACTCAACTATCTATGGCTCATGATCCATAGCAAACCACATCGTGTGTCATCTCTCTGTGGAAAGGAACGGCTCATGACCCAATGACGATCCAACTATCTGTAAAACTACACGAGATCTTCACGAGTCTCCGTTGCAGACAAACACAGACGTACGCAATCCTAATTCTCCCCCAGGGCACTGACCCACCAGATTAGAGTGTGTTAACTCTCTCTTAGAGTGATCACATAAGACCTGGAATATCCTGGGCCAGGCTACAGAAAAAGAAAAACGTTTTTTTCTTTTCTTCTCAAGGCAAGGCAACCCCTCGCACAGTTCTTCGCAGCTCATAATGACTCAGCCCCGGAGAACGTGAACTCTGCCTGCACTGATGTCACATCCTGGAATGTGGACGCTCAGATTTACATTAGGCAGTGCTTCTGCAGGAGCTTTAAGTATGGCTTGCAGGCAGGCGGTGGAGGTGAAACCCTAGCAGGGACGAGACCAGACGCATGTCTTTCCTTATATAGTAAGAGACCATTGATAAAGGGACTGAAAGGGCTTATGTAACTAAAGATGGCTTGCGATAAACTAAATAAATATTTATACAAGCATGTCTACATTATAAATAAATCTTTCATCTACAGTTACACATTGGACATTTTTAATCCTTTAACACCACATGGGCCATCATAATGGAATGTCCCCTCTTCCAATTATTCTACTTAGTCATGACAGGAACTGTACTTGTTAGTACAAAAACATGAATAATTTAGCTTTGGGGTATCCACAAAAACCAACAAGAACATGCGTCTCCACTGTCCACTTCATGGGGGCTCCAACCTGCATTTAAGCTTCCTGCAGCACTCAAAGGCGCATTCATCTTTCCATAACCACAAGCATGAGCTCAGGGCTTCGTATACTCGCTGAGCTCATCATCAACGTGGGAATGAAATAAGTGCGGCGTGACTGTGAGGCTTGAGATGGACCATACGTGGAATTTCGACTCATGAGAAAACGCTTTGCAGATAGCCAACTGTCTGTGCGGACGCCACAAGGGGAGGAAAAACTGTGTAAGTCAGCCACTGGAAATGTGAGGTTGGAGCGGGAGGTTCAATTGCAATTAAAAAATGTGTGTGGCTTTTTGTGTGAATGGCAGGCTCTCATAAAAGAGACCGACAACTCATAAGGAAATAAAGAGAGGGAAGGTAATAAGCATGTGCAGAATGTAAAAGCCAAGAGAAGGACAGGTTTAATGAGAACGTTCTGAGCATACATTTGTCATTTAATTACATGCAAAGTCATTTACTTTAACACTCAAATATTTCCATGTCTTTACCTGAACAATCTGTCGGGGTCTCATGGACAGCGTGGGGAAGTTTCCCCGGCCGTGGATGGGCACAGCCTCCCCCAGAATGGAATCCAAACGCTGCACCTGATCCCAGGACAGAACGCAAAAACGCCGGCTCTGCTTCGATGCATCCCCGCACTCCATGCCGATCAACAGCCCCGAAAGATACACACACAAAAAATGAAGCGGAACAAATTCCTGTGGGATATTCCACTGAGTGCGTCCCGTTACTGCTGGATGGAGTTCGGGGGAGGAAGTGTCAAGTCAGCTGGTAGTCGAGAAGTCCGCCTTACGAGCTCAAGCGCCGATTCATAAGGAAAGTCTCATGTGCTTTCAAAGCTCCTCCTTTATTAGCATACGGCGCCCTGATTGGTTGCCGTGTTTGGTCATTGAGCAAAGGCCTGGTGGAAACAACCTCCACGTGACGTCACTGTTCTACCACCCTCCTCCCCCATTTGCTCCCCAAGGCAATGACGTCAATTTAGCGACTTTCCGGACTATGCTTCGTCGAAAAAACACCTAGGACAAATGCTTACTTAAAAAAATTAAAACATTTAAATTAAAATCACCTGGCAACACTTATAGCTAAATACTTTTGTTTGGGAACGTCTTAGTAAATTGAAAAATCGCGCACACACAAAAAAAAAGACTGTCTGCCTAAAAATGCATTGTGTGAGTTGCTAAATTGACTTGATATGTTTAAATAGTTCAACCATAGTTAAAACCAAAATGATATACTGTGCACATACAGACTAAAACTGTATTAAAGATATTAAAACTGCAGTGCAGAATTTGTATTTATTTTATTTGACTTATTTATGTATTTATTTAATTTAATTTTATTTTATTAAAGAAAAGTCATTTTAAACCAAGCCACTATTTGTTAAAAAATAAATAAATAAATAAATAAATAAATAATCTGAAAAACCAATGTCCCAGAAAAGAGCTAGAAAAAAAGGAATACAATTGTCAATGTCAATATGTAAAGAATTAAATAAGTTATGATATTGAACGGCATCTTGGAAAATACGGTATTATCAATAATAAATACGGTATGGTAAAAAAAAAACTTTGGCAATGTACCATATTCGTCGGCATTGTGCAAATTGGATGTAACTACATCAAGTACCTCAATATTGGTTGAGATTTGTTGATATAAAAAAAAAACAAGCTAACACTTTTTGGGGGTTCAAAGTTGACTTGCGAGAGACATCAAAGTACTGTTTGCAACTCATGAAACCAGCCAGAGTGCATTTTTCTGAGACAAGCTCAAACTGACTTGGCGTAACGTGATCACACAAAAATAACACAAAAATAGCACAAATATGGGCGGAATATTTGATGAGATGACACATTGCAGATTAAGCCGATCAGCTCCTCTAATATTTTGTTGTATTTTGTAATATTTTACATTTCATGTTGGCCAGTGGTATTCCCGCGTTGCCGCACGAAAAATGACAAATTTGACCTAAAAGTCATTGTTAACTCTTTCACTGCCATAGACGGCTTTAGACGTCATAAATTATTTTTAACTATTTCTATTAGTTTAACATTTTTTCCACTTTTGTTAACAAGAGTATGAAAACCTAGAAAAATCTTTTTTTTTTTGTACATTTAGAACAGATGTCAAATTTGTGATTAATCCTGAGTTAACTATTGAAGTAATGTGATTAATACAATATAACAATTTAATAGCCTGATGACCTAATTTTTAATAATCTTTTCTTTTTTTAAATAATATTTTTTCAAAAAAGAAAAGATTATAAAAAATTAGGGCTATAGGCGATTAATTTTTTTAATTGTAATAATCGCACGACTTCAATAGTTAACTCATGATTAATCACAAATTTTATATCTGGTCTAAATTTACAATATTTTTTTTCCTGTAGGTTTTCATACTCTTGTTAACAAAAGTGGGGAAATATGTTAATCTAATAGAAATAGTTCAAATGAATTTTTGACGTCTATAGCCGTCAATGGCAAAAGGGTTCGTGTCAAGTCATGGGTCTATTTTTGTAAACAGGCAAATAAAAAATTGGCACAACTTCATTTGGGCAAGTTTACCGTGGAATTTGGCAGACCGTACTGTGCCATGCTGAACATTCCGGTGCACTGAGTAAGTTTTTTATTACATGCCCACGCCACGGCACACCTAACAAGTTGGCGAGAGAAAGTAGATTAGACCAGCTAAAGGCAGGCAGGTCTAAAGTGTTGTGTAAGACAGTTATAGTGGGTTTGATGAAAGTTCTGCGCTCTGCTAATATGTATGAAGTATGTCATCGAATTTCCTTCATAAATATGACAACAGCATGGATTGAATCCTTATTTAAAGGGAATGAGAGAAGCTGCTTTGATTGGCCTTGGAATCAAGTCAGCTGTGTCCACGCCCACAACGGCACAAACAGAAATGTCTACCGCCGTGCGTGTATGAAAACAACCGCTATTTTTGAAACCTGCATCGCTAAACAGTGTTACCGAAAAAAAAGAGAGACTTGCTCAGAAGTTGTTACAAAACTACTTGCAACTTAAGCAAACTTCACACTCAACCTTTATTGACTCAAGGGATATTTGCAGCGCATGCCGGATGTTTTTTTATTTATTTTATTTTTAAACGACTGTGGCGCCCTGCTGCATGATCAAATCTGCAGGCCTCATTGTCACCACATGTAAGAGAAAAGTGTTAAAAAGTGTTGCCGTTCATGCCAAGCGTCTTCAGTTCTCCACCCTCTTTAAGCAAATCCCCTTTGATCCAACGAGTTGAACAAACAAGGCCAGCATAGGAATTAAGAATTTTTTTATTTTAGTCATCTATTTATTTATTCAACTATGCACGATAAGAGCTGATTTGCTTTCTTACGCGGACGAACCACATTTTCATTACCGACTGCAAAGTATGATCATGTGTTAAAAACACATTTGCCTTTACTGGGATAATCATTCGTGTCGTAGAGATAAGAATTTAACAACATGTTGACTACTGCGCCGTTTTTTGCACTTGTCATACATATTGTATTTTTGTGAAGGCAGATTTTTTTTTAATTATAATTATTTATTTATTTCGGGAGAGCTCAGTATTGTTCATTTGGTAATTTTACCGATTTGACATGTCATCGTCATTGCTCTCTTTTTTATTTTTTTATGTGGGTGAGTATGTGCATGTGCACGTGCGTGTGGGGGGGTGTATGTGTGTGTGTGTGTGCGTGTGTGAGTGCGTGAGTGTATGAAGGCAGAATTTTGGATCCAGCTCCAAAAATGAGCAAAGTTATGACATTATGGTACATCAATTCTCGTGTGTTACGCATAATGAAACAGAATGAGTTTGTTATATGTTAAATTCTGCGTGGATTTAAGCAGTCTTCAGCAGGTGTTCGATTTTGCTCAAGCCAAAGACGCATTATATCTGAAGGAGTGTCTCGTTTGATGTGTGCCAAATGCAATTGAAAGCATTTAATGCATCAGTTGAAAGCATAAACAGTAACAATTAAGTTGGGTTGTGACTCCAGAGTATCCGTTACCAACAGGGCTTGGACTGGCACGAGAAATCAGCCCTGGCATTTTGGCTTAGACCGGCGCACGCGCACGTGTCGCTGTAACTTAGTTGGATAACTGTGAGTGAATTGTTTGTTTAGCGCTATGAAACTGTCAAACAAGCTAGCATTTAGCCTTAGCTAAAGTAATGGAGATTGACGAGCGATTCAATTTGTTCTAAATAGTTCCTGGTGAAAATGTATTGTATATTTGGTTTTCAGTGAATTGTAATGTCCCGGTTTTTAATTTGGAAACTCTAATGTTGACGTTAGACTTTTTTTCACTAGACTTTACATGAAAAAGAATTATTAGAAAAATTAACTATTTGATGAAAATAGCTTGAGAAGAAATTGACTTAATTTGTAAGGAATGGAATAAATGATGATGAATCTTTTCCTATAGCTAACCTATCATGTTCCTCATTTGCTTCACTCTTTTCCATTGGCAGCTTTAAGTTCCTCTCATTAGCGTTTGGTTCATCTTAGTCCAACGCACAGGCACAAATTAAGGAGATAAGTGATTTTGGTATTTCCACTCGGGATATTTTTCTTTGTTATGAGCTGAAAAGATTTGGGAAACAAATGTTTGATCACAGCCTGGTTGTTTGGTTAATCATCGAAAAGTGTGCATGCAGAGCTATAAAACATGTGAAATGTGATCCTGTCAAATTCATTGAAATCCAGAAGCTGTCAGTGTTTGCACTATGATAAGTTGCAAATAAAACTATCAAGTGTTGCTTGGCAATAATCGCCCTTTATTGGTCATTATTGCATTAAGATGACAAAAACAATCATTCCTTCGCTCACAATCGTGTAAGGCTTTTATGACGAGAAGTCTCCACCGTATTGACCTTTAAGCTTCTCTTTTTCCAGATCCCGCCCTGTCTCACATAACACATACTTGTCCCGTACTTTAAATTGCGTTGATTGTTGCCGTAGAGAAGCCCCAGATGAAATCCAGTAAATGCAAGCGAGAGCCCTCTAATGATAATTCCAACACAAAGGCAGACATTACTCACAATGGCAGACGTTACTCAATAGCTGTTTTGTTTGCCAATGCGCAATGCAGGGGGTAAGAGTAATTTCCTCTTTTAAAATATCCCACATATTGAATGTTTAAAAAAAAGAAAAGAAAAAGCGCGCTCATATCATTCCACACGGCACATAAGTGCACCTGTAAAATGTTTACGAGGGAGTGAAGTTCATTTTTGGATTGACCGGTGTTGACCGCTTTTAGTGACGCTGCAATAAAGGAGATACACAGAAACACATGCCCTCAAGCACTTGAGCAAACACACGTCATAATATTTTCCTCAAACATGTGCGTACATCCAAGGGGGGGCGGGACTTTTTGGTCCCCATGGAAGATTTTTCTCCTAATCCCGACAACATCATCATGTCACCGTGGCAACAGCATCCCCCGTCTGTGTCATCTGGACAGATGTGTTGTCGGTGTGACGGTCGCGGCAGGTGCCGGCGCGAGACGGCCACTGCGTCATAACGCTATAAATAACACACCATGTGGCAGCTGCGCGTCCTGGGAAAGAAAACGCACGTTTCACCTGAATGTGAAACACTTGCACAAAGAGGGGGAGATCAATATTAAGCCTCTTGACATTATCAGGTTTCTTCACTGTGAGTCAGGACACGTCCACGTCATGACCAGTTTTATATTTACCATGCTTTTTCAACATTTGTCCGTGTACAAACTGAAATAGAAACTCAATAGAAAATGTCTCTGTTTTTTGTTTTTGTTTTTCTTCATGAGCTTCACATGTTAAAAGTCGCCATCAATCACTCACAACAAGCAGTCACAACGAGCAAGAAACAATGACCACAAACGTTACTGGCCAAGAAATGTTGTCGGCTAACTTTATGATTGATAATTGCAGCCTTCCAAGATCATGTCTTAATGTCAGTTTGAGGTCATTTGCATGCTTCAAGCTAGCGTTAGTAAACATCTCAACACAAAACCAAGCAAGGCCTCAACAGTAGCCTATGATGATAAATGTTATTTATAGATTGGTGTCTTTTTTTCTCTATATTTTATATTGTATATTTTCTATATTTTTGATAATCGATTAATAATTTATTAATCTTGCTCAATTTAAAATTGTCCAAATCCTCAGAATTTCAGCCTTTCAACAGTAAACAATATCAGATTTTTCTGTTGTCCTCCGTTAAAGTAGTCAGATGTTTTTTTTTGTGCTGCCAGACAATTAAAACCAACTCATCAAATTAATTACAGGATTTGCAATTAACTCATTTAATTAATCGATTTTAATCTCATATCTGCTAAAAGTCCCCACAGACATTACAAAACTGTAGTGCATGACTAAACAATCGAATACACCAAGAAGAGAAGATTTGAAATCCACACTTTTATTGTTGAAGTATGGCTCATAAATGAAATTCAAAAGAAAACGTTTAAGCACTTTTGCAAACCAGTTAGGCCAGGCAGAAAAAAGATAAGCTAAAGCTCCTGTTTCACTTTTGGTTTACAGGAACTTTAAGATGATCTTTTTAGAACAATATTTTTGAGAAACTTTGACTAGTGGCGGAGGTAGGAAGTGACGTTCCGCTGCAGCCTACGGGTCACTTAATGGGCCAAATTTCATATGATTGTGCATTGACTTGCCACTCATGATTAATTGCACTAATTTTCATAACACAATCTGTAGCGTAATTAATTAATCTAATTAATGCGTTAAAACTGACAGCCCTAGTTTTTTTTCCAAAATAAGGCAATTTCAAAACATTTTTTTTTTACTTTGAAAAATAATCATCACTTTTGCCGAATTTCTGACAGACATTACAGATCAAACCCGTAAGTGAATTATAATTAATTCACATTTGTGCTTTTCTGCAAGGACAATTTGAAATCATGTCCTGTTTTTTAATAAATGGATGGAAACGAAAGCATGTTTAAAAAAAATCTCATTCATTGCACTAATTTTCATAACACATTAATCTGTAGCGTAATTAATTAATTTAATTAATGCGTTAAACTGACCTTTTTTTCCCCCCAAAATGTTTTACTTTTTACTTTTAATTTTTGCCGAATTTCTGACAGACATTACAGACCAAACCCGTAAGTGAATTACAATTAATTCCAATTTGAAATCATGTCCTATTTTTCAATAAATGGATGGAAAATAAAGCTTGTTTTTTTTTATCCCATTAATTGATTAAACAACAAAATAACATTAAAGGATCTTTGCGCAGTTTGTCACTTTTTTTTTTTTACTCACGACTGCCACCTCTGGCCCAAAGTGTAACTGCAGCATCTGTGTCGGGCTCGTTCATGGTGCGCGTGCGAGTACGTGCACGATCTTAAAGCGACAGCCACAGTTGACAAACGAAGACACAACTTCAAATAAGGTAAGAAAAACTGAAAATGGAAGTTAATGTGAAAGACTAGTGTTCGCTAAAAGCTGCTTGTATTGTAGATCTTGAGATACAGCATGTAGTACATGCACTTGGTCATTTGGGGTGTTTTTGTCTGTATCTGTTACAGATCTGGAAATTTGACATGTCAAATGCTTGAGTCAGAGAACTAAATGAAAGAAGACCCTACGAACAGGTGACATGTACGAACAGTTATAGTTGTACGCTAAGGTGTTATTTTTGGAGGGGCAGAACTGTTCTATAACTGTTTCATACCCGTCATCAATACATCTAGGATCTTCTTTCACATTGGGTATCTCAAATTCTCTGACTCAAACAAAGTTAATTTGGTAGTCTATGTGGAATAGATACAGACCAAAATGTAAGACAAGCCTGGGTAAATGCAGAGGGTTGTGTCAGGAAGGACATTCGGCTTAAAACTTTTGACTAACAATTATGAGCGTTCAGTCACTTCATAGGAGATCGGTCACAGCAAAAGTTCACAACCAACACCATCTGTGCCGTTAGCCTACAGGGCTAGTACGGCCTTAGAATGTCATGACTATGAGAGGAAAAGGCAGAGAGTTGGTTGACATGTTGATTAGGAGAAAGGTATATTGTGTATTTAGGAGAACAGGTGGAAGTGCAATAAGTCTTGAAGCTAATTATTTTAGCATGGTGGAGAAGGAGAAGTCAGGGTTATCTCACAGTCAGAGTTTGCTAAAAACACTGTCAGTCATCATTGTGATTTGCTTCTATAGTCATTTAATTTGTTTGGAGATATTTGCGCTGTAGTGTCTAAGTTGTGTGTAGCCACGTGCGGACGACCCCACCACTGGTCTGTCAGTCCGGGAACCATCTAGTTCGCTAGTGGGAGCTAGCGGCTAACTAGCAGACTCTTTAGCAAATCTGCTAGCTTGTTTGCTAGCTTGCAGACTTGTTCAAGACAGGTAGGCCTTTTGTGGCTCCCAATCAGAGACTGTTGTGCATCTTTTCTGGAAGATGTGGCAAGACGTTTGCAAGTTTATCTTGGACAATACCTTTTGTAATTTTGAGCTTTCCTTACAGGTTTTATATTCATGAATATAAATTTGCTAAGTCAAAGCCTATTTTTTGTGTGTTTTTGGAAGAAATAAACTTATATTTACTTTCCATTTCTATTTGTAAAAATAAAAAGGCTGTCAAGACGTTACGTTGTGTTCTCATTTTGGTGATTTCAATATTTCTTAGTTTAAGACCCCTGGCATTTTTTGTTTTTTTGTTTGACTGTTTATCATGGACATTGTTAGCTTGTTATGTATGATGTATGATTACCTGTATTGTTCTGCTTAGTATGCCATGTTCTCTTGATTAAAATTTTTTAAATAATGAAATGTATTTATTTATTTATTTTTAAAGATAGGCCTAGTGGAAGCTAGCTAAGCTAGCTAGCGATGACCAGTCCAGTAACCATACATTCAAAATCACGGTTGTATCTTAGTATAAACGTATGTTTCCCTTCACTTTCAGTACAGTAAGGGAGCAAAATGAACAACACACTTTTGTTTAAAGGGGAACATATAATGTAGAAAAAAGAAGAAGAAGAAAAAAAAGAAACAGCAGTTTTTTTTTTTACCCTACCTCATCTTCTCTTTAGGAAAGCGTTATATCAATGGTTTGTCTTCTATTTAGGAAATGAAGGATGCAAACCAGTGCAATATCAGTTTGAGCTGTGTGAATTATAATCCTATAAAAACACTAGAGAGGGGAGATTGTTTAAACGCTGCACTCTTCTTCACATTCATGTCATACCGTTTAATGCGCGTTAACAAGCTTGGTATTTAGGCTAATGCGTGTTGCGAGCTTTGACGTCCGCTACTCATGACGTCTGGCAGAAGCTGAGCAGCGCTCTGTTTGTTTATGGACTAAATGTGTGGCTAGAGCATGAGACGGTTACACTTATTGACCCTTACTTCATATGTTCTCTATGGCAACCTGAAAAACACACACCCCATCATATTACTTAAGCGCACCTGCATATGATGTATTGATTCTTTCCAGAATTGGAGGGCAATTCAGGCATAAACATTTTTTGAAAAATGGAAGACAAAAAAAAAGGGGAAACAAAATCCTTGTCCATCTCAACTATTATTGCTACACAATATTTATTTAAGCTACGGTACAGAAGTCTGTTTTTATAATCTGAAATAAAATATTGCTGAATAAATCCTTTAAAATTAAACAAAGTTATATTTTATTTAAATGGTAATTCAAGAGGGTTGCAAATGAATGCTAACGTTAGAGTTTATTGTAATATTCAAGATTACATGCTAGCTGTGTTAGCTGCATGCTAAATGGTCAAGAGCAAATTTAGCTATGTAACAAAAGAAAAACTTTGGTATTACCGTGTATTTTTCTGATAATATGAGTAACAGGGTGGAGTGGGTATGAGTGACACACTTCATTACAGCTAAAAACACCGGAAAATATCAAAAATAGAAGAGAGGACTTACCTGACTTCTACCCATTGTTAGTGCAATGTTTGTGCTTGATGATGATGTTGCTCACGTTTTTTTCCCATGGCTAAAAAGGTTGAGAGACAAAACCTCGCAGTACAATTATGACTATTTGAAATATGTCTGAAAAAAAAAAGTTTAATAAATACAAGGTAGACATACAAAATCAGACAACGTCCTGTGATTGTGACTGTGATTTCCTGGGAACATTGTAGGAGAGATCATTCAAAAACATAAACAGGTGCAGAGATGAATAGAACTTAAGTGTTGGCTATTATATTTACCTGTTTCCTATGGCGTCAGTCACAGTAATTATTGTCGTTAATTACTTCAGGATAAATGAAGCTGCTTCATTATTTGCATCATGTAATTAAAGGTAATTTGAACACATTTACAATTTCAGATGTGCGCATTAAACCGTTGGTCTCCGTTTCAAAAAGGTCGGTGACCCCTGCATTAATCTAATGTCACGCAAGTCATTGGATCCTCTGTTTATCCTGCCTGATCCGTGACAAGTGACATTGTGGGTCTAGTAGGTGCGGTGAGGTTGCTCCTATTTAACCACACCCTAGGCAAATTGGCCATTTAACCAAGCCTGCGAAAATATTTGTGAATTTTCAAGTATCAGCACAACGCGATGAAGAGAGGCTCATTTCGTCTTTCCATTATCTTGCTCATGACATGAAGAGAGGGTTGGTGGGGAGAAGTGCTCCGTCACAACCTATTGTTATGAAATGCTCATCAACGTCAATCATGGAAGTATTTCAGTCTCTCCATTAGCACAGTGGTATTCATGTTATACACGTAGAACGAGTCTTAGCTGTAATTGGCACTCGCATTGAACTGCAAACCACAGCCAGACTGTGAGCTAGCAGATCTAAATGCACCACCTCTGACATTATGGAATTGTGACACTTCTTCCACTGAATAAATTGTTTGGAGAGTTACTGATACAAGTTTGTTTAGTCGCCCCTTCAGCCACGGCACCTGTGCTCCAAAAGCAGGTTGAGTTGACCACTCCGCCGGGGACATCCGGACCTACGCCTGCTGTCTTATCGCACGCAGAGAAGGTGTGATAAGAGCTGCGTTTACTTTTACGGGTTGCCCCAGAAGACAAATCTATGGGAGGGCGGCGAGAGCTTGCGCAAGCAGGCCGCGCTGCTGACGTCAAGAGCGGCTTGCTTGATTAATTACAGTAGTGCTCAGTGGGGTGTTCACAACAAAGCATGAAACTTGCCCTGGGTTTTCCCAAACCAGCGCAGTAAGATCATTTAAAAAGCTAACACAAAGGACTGCCTCATTTTCTCACACATTTCATTATGCCTACGAATCAGTCCTATGTCTTGTTATATTTTTATTGCTCAAGGTATTCCAAAAATATATACACATTTCAAGTTACATTTGATTTAAATGCTAATTTAGCAGGGTTGCTAATGAATGCTAATGCTTATGCTTAGAGTACACAGTTGTGCTTGAAAGTTGACATACACCTAGGGCCTAAGGGTATGTAAACTTATGAGCATACTGTACGGTGAGAAAAAGATTTAATGGCCATAAAATCCTAAATACTTTGGCATTTGTTTTTGATATTTTCAGAGATTGAGGTTGACATGAGTAGAGATGTGCATGTGAACGATCCAAAGTATTTTTGTACATTTACAGTTGTGTTCATTCAAGCACAACAGTATGCTAGCTGTGTTAGCTGCATGCTAAGTGGTCAAGAACAGACTTTGCGATATAACAAAAGAAAAACTTTAATATTACCGTGTATTTTTCTGATAATATGAATAACAGGGTTGGTGTCAGTCTGAGTGACACCCTCAATTACGAATTACTGAATATAAAACATCGAAGCGAAGGAGTTACCTTATATCTACACATTGTTTGTCCTACTAGCTTGATGATGTCATTTCTGCTGAGTCATGTTGTTCACTTTTTTCCCCTGCATACTTATGGCTAAAAATGATTAATAAGAGGGCGGCATGTATGTTGAGAGACAAAATGTCAGAGCACACTTACTATTGTTTTGGACGAGTTAATACTATTTTTTGTTATACTTTTATTAGAAAGGTATTCCAAAAATGTGCACATCATTTCAATCTAATAACATAGCCAATGCTCAGCCAAAAGGTCACAAATATAAACGAGATGTGTAAAAAACGAATTGAGTTCAACGTCACGCTTACATTTGTTTCAACTCTCAAATATTCATATTTCAAGTTTAACCAAGCCTGCGAAAATTTAATTTTGTTTTTACAACACCCAGAATCGAGTCAGTGTCATGACTGGTTTGACTCGGGATGAAAGGCGTTCCTACATAGATGAAATGCTCCTAAACTCAACGGTCAAATATAGTGTTGGACTATTATGCAACATTGGTTAATTTTACTTGCTCAGAGAAAGGGGGGGGGGGGTTGTATATATGCTGAGGCTACTGGTGAGGCCATTATAGAAAAAAAAGAAAAGTGTAAAAGCAAACAGTGGTTTAGCAAGATAAGAAATTCCTTCAGAAGTCGCGATCAATTTCACAATAAATCAATAAATCAGCCTGCAGCTTTCATTCGGCACATCAGAAACGTGAAGAGATTCTGGCTACGTGTCAAGCACATATATGATTCATGTGAACGGTCTCTTTACTTCCTCTTGAAAGCCAAAAAGCGAAGCACACATGCGGATGTATGAGTTATAGAGGAGGCTGTGTCGACGAGAGGAATGTATAGCCTCGCTCATAAAACTCCCTTAGCTCGGGCTCTTTGGCCGCGATCTTACTTGGACAGATTCCTTAACGGGAGCTCAAATCATACAAAACAGCCATTTCATAATGACCCTTAATGTAGCCGTAGAAGTGTTTTTACTCTCAAATCCTACACAAAAGAAAACAAACCCCATGTTGGCTTTACTTTTCACTCTGCGTGCCTCCGTCTATGACCCCTCCAGACAGTTATCCGCAAAGCGCAGACAGCAGGCCAAGAATATCATTAAAATGTAAAAATAAAATAAACAACTTCTGCCATTTTCCCAACACGTGACCCCCGGTGCGGAACGTTGCATATGAAAAACTTCCACAAGTGGAGCACTGGGTCCTTTCAACCTCTGCAGAGTTTTACCAGAAGTGAGAGGGGAACCCCTATTTAGCAAGGAGCTCTGGTTTCATTCCCATAAATCTCGCACCCCGCTGCCTGGCTGACGCCGGGTGCATAACTCCCGGGCCGAGCAACACGCGGGAGCCACTCGAGTCAGCAGGATGTTTCCAGATAAATTCCCTCAGAAGCCGTATCTGTTAAGATCATCCCAGCACAGGTTGACGAAACGATTTTAAGAGCAGAAGCACATTTTTCCAACCTCGCGGTTTAAACAGCGTCCAAGTGAGCAGGCAATAAAAAAAAATATGTCACAGCACAATTCTTAGCTCATTATCCACTTTTTGTGTATCCCCTCCTGGAGGGCCCCCTGGAATTGTGTTAGCGACATCATGGGGAGCCATCTGGAGGCCATTACGTGCATCATGGAAGGTTTCCCGAACTTTCAGCTCAATACACAAATAATATATTGCCAGCGTCAACATCAACTGTACATACTAATAATAAAAAATACAACAGATATGAATTAAGTAGCCGTTTGCCAATAAATAGCTGTTTATTCACGACTGACTCAGAAATAATTCCCCCATTGCCCAAATTTGGGAAACTCTGGCTGAAAGGGCAAAGAGGAACCTGCAAAGTCCAACACAATCCGTCACCAAGACAAATGGAGCCATCATAAAGACTCACACATAATTAATCACATGACTTCAATAGTTAACTCACGATTAATCACACATTTTATATCTGTTCTTAAGTGAACAATAAAATGTACAATAACATAAAAGCAGGGGAAAAAATGTCAAACTCATAGAAATATGGCTGCATCCTTTACTCATCATTGATACAGTAATTTTATAATAATTCATAAGATTGAGTTAAAATTAAAAAAGATGTACTGTACTTTACTGTAAAAAAAGAGTGCGATATTGATTTGTGTTGAGGTCATTTTCTGCCACTAGATGGCATAATTGCATTTGTAAGGCAGCTCAGTGCATTTTTATTTTCATATTAAGAGCTATTTAATCCTTAATATGAAGTAACTTGTGAAATTCTGCACATTTTTTAAATGGTAAAATACAACTTGACCCCAGTCTTCACAAATATATGCATTATTATTCCATTTATTACTGCTAAATTTTGACGTGGATGTGCCTGCTGCGTTACGACTGGAATTCACCCAGTTACAGGCTTTCCAAATAAGGGGCGGTCATTAATCACACGTTAAAAACATTTGGTGTCCTTAAAGGAACTTTAAATTAACTCAAAATTAACACACTCATTTTGACAGCCCTTGTTAAAAGCAAAAGTCATGTCAACTTTAAGCTAATTTTTACTGAGCAGCCAGAACAGCGGTGTTTACCACCGGGCAATGTTAAAATAAGTTTCATTTCTGGCGCAAGATTACGATCACTTTTCCAACCCTCTGTGGTATCATGCCCAAAAAAAAAGTCAAAGAATAAGCTAAATACAGTACACGTGGATGGCTCTATTTTCGTAGATAGCTCACGCGTGCTTGTAAAAACGAGCGAATCTTGATTTTTGTGCTGGGTAAGTCGAGTTTACCGTGTGCTGGAATTTGACAGACCACACGGCGCCAGGCTGCGTATTCCAGCGATCCAAGGGGATTTTCGCTTACATCCTCCTGGCGCCCAGATAAAAGCAGGTCTAAGTTGTGGCGCAGGTGGTGTAACACGATTTTGGTGGATTTGACCGAGGTGCAGGCAGAAAGACTCAGAAATGGTGACCCCCAATCAATAGCATTTCCCATTATGTGTTAGCATTAAGCTAGAACACTTTAAGGCCAAGTCATGTGGTTGTTTTTAATACACAACATTAAATTTTATTTTATGCTTAGGTTGAGATTAAATTAAGAGTGACATCTCAAAAAGCTGTGTGTGAGATGGTTTGTTATTTGTTAAGAAGATTCATGGGTTGTGGTGCAGGTTTGACTTTCACAAAGCAGCAGAAAAAAAAGGCACACAGCGCACACATGGCCAAAAGCTGCTGTGAGTTACAAGCAACGAGGCTTTGAATAGCAGCTGGAGCTCAGACGCCCGACGTCATGTTTCAGAATGAGAGAAAAAAAAAATACACCCACACATACATATATACTGTATGGTCTTTCTTTTGGGGATGTTTTTTTTCGGTCAGATGCAGTGACTTTCTGCCATGAACTTCCTTTTCTGCAGCACGAGCCATTACCGCCTTTCCTGGAAAACAATATCGTGTGCTATATGTCAAACAAGTGTTATGTCTGGTCATGCCCTTACTGTGACTCAGCATCCATCAGCTATCTGTCGGTCACCTCGTCCCATCTTCTTTCCCCCTACTGCTCTCATTTTATTGTCATTGCTACATAAACCTGAGCCGCATCCAAGTGTCTGAAGTCCGACGGCCTTTATTGGCCATTGCATAACCAACAATCCTTAGCAAGCCAGGTGTTTACCATTTGCAGATCCCTGCACTATGGCAACGCCAATACAAGTACTGTAAGTATCATTTGACTCCAGCGCATATGTAAAGGTGGTCACAAAAATATTTAAAAAACATACTACAACAGAATTAGGGGGTAAATGTGATACAACAGATTATAAACGGAGTAAGGCAGAAGTGCAAATTGTGGTAAACTTATGGTACTTTGTACCCTAAGCATTAGGGGTGTGCCAAAACATTGATTCTCATAAGAATTTAGTACGATTCAGAATCGATTTTAAATGTCCCAAAATCGATTTTATTTCAATTATTTTATACTGTCTTCCTTTTGTTTGTGTGTGTGCCTTTATTGGGAGCGCTGTTCATGTTGTACCCGATTTGGCCACGTAGGGGCAGTGTGGTTCCACGCGGTCTGATACACTGTTAAGTTGTAGCCACATTAGAGAGTAGAAGGAAAAAGTCACGATCAAGTTATTCCAATAAAAGTTTGTTTTTTTTGCAGTGTGGAGCCATTCTTTTGAGCCATAAAAGTGCCGCGAGTTACGCGCTAATTAGTATTAGCGAGTCAGACTGGAGTAGACCATTACAATTCCTTGCACATCTATAGATTTAAGCAAAAATCATTGTCAATCAAATCATTTCGAATCAAAAATCGTTCTTAATCGAAAATCGCACACCCAAAAATCTGAATCGAATCGTGAGACATTCAAAGATTCCCACCCCTACTAAGCATCTATTATTGGTAATATATGAATTAGCTGGAGACCTTTAATCGTACAAATGCCTTTCTCACAGGTCGAAGGTGAGTTGGAGTCTATCCCAGCTGACTTTGGACAAGAAGCGAGTCGCACGCGAGAGTGGATGCCAGGCAATCATAGTGCACGTATAGAAAAACATTCACAGTCAATTCTGTAGAGCAAATTTTACTCTAAACAGAGTCAATTTGGTCCCACTCTAAACAGAGTAAAATTTATATATTTTTGCAGTAATCGTGCTTTTATGCATTTTTAAAAAATACAAATAGACTGAGAAGATTTTGTTTTACAATCCAGATGGTTCCACAGACGAACACCTTGAGTTGAAATTCATCTTTCTTTTTGTTTTGTTCTATATTTAGCTTGGGAAAAAATGTCTGTTCCTCTTAATTTGTACTCACTTTCCCTTTTTACAAATTTGGTTTGTATATTGACTGGTAACATTTCATGATGGGCTAGGCGGTTAAACTCCACCAATTCATTCATTTTCTTGTTGTATAAACAATGGATTAGTATGGTCTCTGTATCCACAACCGCAAACAACACCGATAGCACATTTCTATAAAAGAAAGATGGATTCCGGTGTAGGTTTTGGCTGCACTTCCCCAATGCAATAGTCCTTTCTGTTTCTATGCCTTGCACAGTTAGTGTTGCTTCGACATCCATATTTCTACAACTGGAAATCATAAATCTGGTTTTACTAATATTTATAGAATAATATTTATAGATATTTATAGTCTCCTTTTGGATATAAGCAAAACGTATGAGTGGCATAGCTCAGGTGGTAGAGCTAAAGGTCGTGAGTTTGTTCCACAACCTTGAGTTACCTTTTTTTTTAGGACAATTTAGTCAAAATATGTCCTTCCTTGCAAAATGTACTTAGAATTACTGAGTGAAAAAAAAATTTTGAATAGGATATTTCATGGGATAGACAAATTCTCTCTCGTAGACACTAAAAATACTTTGAGCAACATTTACTCTGAATATTTTACTCTCTTCCAAGTGTAAATTTGACTCTTTTTGGAGTAAAATTTACTCTAAAGCATTTACTGAGGCACTTTCAAACCTACAAACTGTTTCGAGTCTTCAGTAAACCTAACATGCATGATTTTGAAATGCGGAAGGAAGCCGGAGTACTAATGACGTAGTACAAATAAAATATATATTTAAAAAAAATTTGGTTTGCATGTTTATGTTTATAGTTTATGGTGGTCAAAAACATGTATTTAAGACACAAACAAACAACATGCATTTTTATCTGGCAGCAAATTTGTCTCTGTGCGTGTGATTGTGGTGGCCAAGCCCTGCCCTCTATGAACCTAAAAAACAAACAGAGAACATTGACATGTTCATTGTGTGTACGCCAATAGTTCGGTCTCTGGAGTTCCTGCCCCCATCAAGTGTGAAGTTACACAACCAAGTCAATCTTTTGTTAACTGCCTATTCCCGAAAATGTCCTTTCGTATGACACAGGTCGGCACCTTTGAAACACCTGAGAACTGTTTTAATAAGCACAATTGTAAATATCGCATTTAAAAATGTATATATCCCATGAAAAATGTGAGTGAGCACAGATATGCTATATACGGGTGTATCGGATTTATATTTGGGGCTGATCACTGGTAACAGTAAAATAAATGAATCCATCATTTTTCTGCAAAAACACTTTTTGAAAGTTAAGAAATGGAATACACTTCAATGGCCAACTCGAGCATGCCAGTGGAGCATGTGTTTCGCTTAATGAAAGACAAAAATGAAAGCAACAAAATGTCACAAACAAGCAGCAGCCAGTGAATGCCTGACAATTGGCAAAGCACCCCCTGGGAACAATAGCACAAATTAGCAATGTCTGTGGACTCATTGAGCACTCATTGAATAGATGTTTGTTTTTTTCAACTTCAAACAGATTTAGGCTGTTTTCACTTGTGGTGTAGGAATGTGAAATCATTAAAAAAACGGTTTATGTCCAGATACTTCTGGACTTATGCATGGGATTGGCGTGTCTTGTCAATAATTGACTTAAATACTTTCAGAACTGATTCAAAGGTGAAAAGGTGATGTGAACCCGAGTGAACCAATCCAGCTTGACTTGGGACCCTGAAAGACTGAGATTCTACGTCTAATGTCAGATCATTATATATCCGCCCACGTGACACCCAATTACATTCCCTTGCTGTCACGACACACGTAACACAAACCCACACGCACACCTTATTGTTGTGCAAGCAAATGAGGAAAGCGTTCTCACACTTTTATGCATGCATCTATTTTGACTGCAGTCAAAACCAAATGGAGGCCAAAAAAGCAAACGTTTGCTCGCAGACATTTTGTTGTTGCAAAAAGGCAGCAGGTTATTTGGTTGCACTGCAATTCAGCATTGAGAAACGTTATCCACCAGGAGAATGTTAGCCATTGGATTCCGCAGCTTCCTATATCAGTGGCAGCGCCGCACGCATGGCTGCCGGCTGCCAATTCCTTCCACTACCTGCTGCCTCACTGCCCAGCACAGAGACACTTGACACTCTTGACGTTAAGCAGCACGAAGTGATGCAGACTAACTTTAGGAGTGAGTCACATCTTTTTTTCTTCTTTTTTTTTTTTTCGCGACTGAATACATGACACCAGGCCAAATGCAGCTCGCTGAAGCAGAGCGAGCACATCGACTTGTTTTTCTCTCTCTCTCTCGAAGATATGGTAAAATGTATTAACATTGTATATAGACAAATCAATAATTGTGCCTTGTTTGACCGTTTTCCTCTCTTCCAATTAAAGTCTGGGACGACAATTCTAAATGTTAAACATGTTCAATATTTAGGATCATTTTGTGTGTGGTCAACATCCAGTTAGGCAACTGTGATGTACCTGTGGTGTAAAAAATAAAATAAAATAAAAAAATAAAAATGAGTAAATAAGGAAGCAGCCTAAAGCTCACCCTGTTGCCGGACACAAATAGAGGAGCAACTAATTGTGTTTATAAGTGTTTGTATAACATGTCTCATAAATTGTCCACCACTAGGAAGTGACAAGGAGAAGTGTTTGCAACCACAAAATGCTGCTAGCACTAGCCCAGCTTCCCCTATAATCTTTCTTTGTGTATTTTCTGCTCATCTGGATGGCCGGTGGCACCATGCTGCCTCTCACAGGTCAGTCTTGGTACTACAACCGACATCTATTGAGTCATTGTTTCCTGAGTGAAGTCAATAAAAAAGATGTTTAGAATCAGTATGTGCGCCCTGCTTAATGCTACACGGCTAATACATTGTTCACAACAAGAAAGTGACAAGTAGAAGTGTTTGCAACCACAAAATGCTGCTAGCACTAGCCTAGCTTCCCCTATAATCTTTCTTTGTGTATTTTCTGCCCATTTGGATGGCCGGTGGCACCATGCTGCCTCTCACAGGTCAGTCTTGGTACTACAACAGAAATCTGATTTGTGTGAGAAGACTCATGATTCGGAGGTGTGCCATGTTTTTTCATCTCAAGAACACCACACACTTAATCTTGACTGTTGTTACAATTATTGAGTTAAGTGAAGTAGAGAAATAAATATGTTTAGAATGCTGGCCTGCTTTTCGCTGTACAATGGTGCTAACATATCTGCATACATCTAATAAATCCTCCATTTTGTTTTGTTGACAGTAATAATGAGAGAAGAAAGAAAAGCAAGAAAGATAAATAAATGAGGATAATGATCTATGTTAAATCTTCAAGGCCCCTTTTTGTGATGACATACTTTGCATGTCCCCTCAGGTGCTGAATTCAGTATAGTCGGTTTGATCCAACATGCAAATTAGCCTTACTATTCACAATGGTGTCTTATTTGGACACTTTTACGATCCATCTATGTGTACCCATGTTATTCTAATATGCCAAGGGACTTCAGAATCAGTAGTGCTGGCTGAAGTCACTTAAACTATATTAGCAATGGGACTATTTCTAAATTAGATTTTTAATTTGACCTCAAAAGGCCAGTGAAAGTTGGTCAGAGCAAAACTTTGTTACAGCCAACAAAACACGTCTGTAGCGATCTGCACACATTAAAACAGCATCTCTGGTGAGTGTGTTATTTCTTCACGCTTTTATCATTTTATTAGATCAATATTGATTCTGAAGTGCTCCAGATGAAGTACCGGGCATGCGCTGTTACTGTATATTAAGTTTTGTTGATTCCTATAATTGTGATGTGATTGTGATGGTGTTAATATGAGTTGTATTAAGTTAGGTAAATCCTCACTGAAAGAGGAAGTCAACTCAAAAATGTTCTTTACAATAATATCTTGCATGGGCCTCCACAATCTAAAGACGGTATTCTGATTAAAATTACGTTTTGTGTGAGTTAAGCATCAAAATCCACCCGTTTTAATCTATTTCAAAGGGCGGCCATTTTGCCACTTGCTGTCGACTGAAAATGACATTACAGTTGCTCAGGGCTCAGGTAATGACCCATCACGGCTCACCTTGTGAATGTCACATGACCAAACTCAGGTAACAGGTGAGCTGTGATGGGTCGTTACCTGAGCTCTGAGCAACTGTAATGTAATTTTCAGTCGACAGCAAGTAGCAAAATGGCCGCCCCCTGAGATGGGTAAAAACAGGTGGATTTTAAAAATACAATATTAATCACAGTACCGTGTTTAGACTTGTGGGGCTGCATAGAACATATTATTGTAAAGAAAAATTGGAGATTGACATTCCCTTGAAGGCCCAGGTATCAAAAAGCGCAGCCTGCCACTGATGAAAACTGAGTATTATATTTTGGCTGAAAAGGCAGATCTTGTATTGGATTTAATTACAGTGCGCAGCTGTAACCAATGTTTTGAGCTCAGTCACGAAAAAGTGTAAGAGACAAAAATTGCGTCTGCACTGACAATCATCGCATGTCCCTTCGCATTTTGGAAATAAAGCAGCCGAGCTCAGCACTTTTCCACCCACCAAGCCAAAACTGCCTGATCTAAGCTCTTCTTTTATAAAAAAACAAAAAACAAAAAGTCATCCGATTTTAACTTTTAGCGCACCCTCTTATTCTGCAAGCTGGCCACTGGTCCGGCTGACTGGGTGGCCTTTTCTGCCTCTAGTTGAGGTTAAAGAGCACCACACAGCATCAGCGAGCAAATAGATCACCTGCGGCCACGGCAGATCTCCGTTGACAAGCGCACCCGTTGCACCTTGAAGGCCACCTTCTACTCGTGCCGCCATGTTAAATCAAGTTGTTGTCAATCCTCTTGCAAACTATTTGTATTTGTCTTGGCAAGCGAGGCCTCTGCTTCAGAATACAACGCAGCTGCTGAGTCTGTGAAGCTTTGGCATTTTCCCTCAGCATGGGACCAAGCCAAAATCTATCCATCTGTTTTATGTTTGACTGCGATATACCGCTTGCGAAACGGGCAAGACTTACAGTGGAGTCTTTTGAAGTGCTACGGTCGTATAACAGCGAAGTTTTACAGAAATCCATCAAAGTTATCAAATTTCAGGTCCGTGTCCTCAAAGTCCGTAAGAGCTTCATATAAAATGTGCTTTGAATGCTGTAACGTGTAAATAGTTTTGACGTTGATCCTATGCAGTGCAAAGCTGTACTGATGGATTAGTTTATAGTTAATTCCACATTTAGTGTGGATTGAGAATTTTTTCTGGATTTTTGGTACCACTTTTTTTTCAGACCGATACCAGTATGTGTACTGGTATATATATATATATAATATATTATATATATATATAATATATTATATATATATATATATATATATATATATATATATATAATATATTATATATATATATATATATTATATATATATATTATATATATATATATATAATATATTATATATATATATATATATATTATATATATATATATATATATATATATAATATATATATATATATAATATATGTCCATGTCGAGTTTTTGCGACCCTTCTGGTGAAAAGCGGAATGGAAGCCAGCAATGTGCACATGTCCAGATTGCCGAGACGTTTGTAGTTTTATTGTGCATTGCTTATCATAAATAGACCCTATCACATTTTCGTGACGAGGTCTTGCCTTTTTAGCAAGAAGAAAGCAAGCTGTGCGTCCCGTTTCATCCTCTTGGGTTTATCCACCTACTCCAATATTAACGCTGCTCCACTGTCACTTCCGGGTACAACTCCCGTTGCATGTCACCAAAGTTTCAGCCCGATGATCGAGCAAAAGGAGCCACCGGGAGACTGGGGGTCACACTGCAGACTTTATTTATTATTTTGACACATTTTTATACACAGTTGTCTTTTCCCTCGTAGAAACACTCCCAAACACTTCCGCCTTCCCAGCGCTTCCGCGTAGCGAGAGAGAGAGCGTGCACGCGCCTGACTTCACTACTCTTGAGTCTCGATAATGTCTTTGTCTCACTTGGTGCGGTCTTAACTACAACACTATAGACTTGTCTATTCCGGCTTGGCTGTGCCTCACGTGCCACAACCTCATTCAACTCAATTGGATTTCACGTATGACCTGACAGTTGGGTGCACTCAAACCTTGACCTCAAGCCCCCGCTGTCCAGCAGCCGCCATGATCCTCCGCCGCCAGACAAAATGTTCTCTGCTTTTCTCAAGCTGGGTAATTACAGAGTGAACAGTCTCTTAAAGGCGTAACTGGGCACAGCATAAACATTGGGACATAAGCAGTGCCAAGCAAAACCAGTTGTGCCATTGAAAGATGATGTTCACTTTTGTATGACAACTCCCAACGAATACAAATATGTTCTTGCGCTGAGGATGGGCGTGAGATGTTGTACGTCGCATACACTGTATCTGAGCAACACACACATTCCTCACCTGTCTTCCAGTGTAGCTTTTCAAGCGCCTGTTGTCCACATTGTGAGATCACACTTCACACGCACTCGCAACACGTGTGCTCAACATGCGTCTCCTCATTGTTTCCATGAGGCTGATTTACTGTCACCGCAATTGGGAAAATGATTCTGGGGAAGGGAGAGGAACAAAGAGGAGCGAGACATGTCAACAAAGTGATTGTTTTATTCACATGTTTTAAACTCCACTGTCACATCTTCAGACTTGATTTAAGATCTATGTGCAGCGTTAATGCCCATTTACATTACAAAACAAAAAGAACATCAAAAGGCCTTTTGGTCTACTTGTACTATTATTACTAAAGAACTGCTGTCTCAGCAGACGGTGCCATCTTTGAGCACATCCTGGCCTCTAGTGGCGAAAACAAAAGTTCACCATTATATGAGAGAGGTCACGTTTTCAGTTTTTTTTTTTTTTTACTGCAAAAACAAATACAGTACACCCCTCTATTCATCCATTTTGGATTGCAGGTGAACTTGGAGCCGCATACACACTACGGTTAATTTAGAGTCTTCAATGAAGCTAATGTAAGGATTGGAATCAGTGAGAAGTCACACAAGCACAGGGAGAGCATGCAAACGCCACACAAAAATGCCGGAACCAGGGTTCAAAGCCTAAACCGCAGAACTGTGATGCATACGTGCTAACCACACGAGTACAAACTACAAAGACATCAAAATGACGAGTGATGCGAACTCAACCACATTCCAAACATAACTTGGGTTTTAACCCGATCGAAACCTTTAACCACAAACACCCACGTCAGTTTTCATGCCGTCAACTAGCCCAGAGGCAAAGGAAACATGGGCTTTTATTTTTAAACAGTTCCCTGTGAGGCCCAGCGGTATGGTTTGTTTTGATTTAGATTTAGATTTAATACATATTCAATGCAAACAATTCGTTTTGGACCTGGAAAAACAAAATATTGAAATACTTAGATGCCATAAACGCACAAAGCATGTAGTACAGATGACACAGGAGCAAATTATTCAGATTGTAAAATAATAATAATTTTGCCCTCTAATTCCCAATTTGTATCTGCCCCCCAAAAAAAAGCAGGGGTTCCCAAACATTACGCTAGCTATGAGCAGATCTTTGGGTATCAAGTAAAATTTAAATCAAGCCTATAAATATTGTTGTATTTGTGTGTCCTTGGTCCAACCCTTAAATTCAGCCATTTTCTGAACCGCTTGCCCTTAGGGTCGAGGTTGACCTGGAGCCAATCCGAGCTGAGTTGAGGAAAAAGGCAGGGTACACGATGGACTGGCTGGCAGTCACAGCGCACATAAAACCATTGACACGAACAGATTCACACCTATGGACAATTTAAAGTCTTCAATTAACTTAACATGCATATCTTGGAAATGTGGGAGGAACCCAGAGTAACTATTATGATTTTTAATAATTTTCATGATGACTACATATAGCCTGCCACAGTCCAATTTATGCCAAATAAGTACAAATGCACGTACTGCATTGCCAAATGTTTTTGTATTTGCTTGTAGTTTTTCTCAGGGCCGATACGGAGACCAATAACCAATACTTGGAGCTGATATTCATTTTCACTAAAAAGGAAAATACTGGTGTCAAAATAAAAAAAAAACATACAAATTCCAACTCTTAACTTTTTTTTTAAAGCATATGCTAAATGAACTGTTAAAGGTACAATGTGTATAATTTAGTGCCACCTCGTGGTGAACTAATAGTTTAATGATTTTGAAGCACGTGCACTACGGTGCCTCAGACAGACCACACTTCGCAAACCTCCCACCAATTATTGTCAATTATTATTTGGAGTGAGCGGCGAGCACGAGCGGCTAGCAAGAAATCGCTAGAGTGGCTAACAAGAGCGACTGAATTATTAGTTCACCACTAGATGGCGCTAAACAATTACAATAAACTACAATTGTTTAAGATTTGTTAAAATGAGTTGTGTGTGTGTTTTTTAATCTTAAGTCAATAGAATTGTTTGTTTTAACAATTCTAACAAAAAGTTTAGGGACCTGCCAGGGTCATCGGCACGTTAAAAAAAAAATTGTAAATAGTTTTCCAAAATTTCAAAATATCTGAAATGTTGCATTTTTATTTATCAGTTTTAATTTCAAACAAAACCAAAACCCGCAGAGTGATAAAGCTAACTGAAAATTTAAATAAATAGTTCTCTGAAGTCTACAGTTTTAAATTGATCGATTATCTGCCATATAATTCTTCAAAAAAGCTGATGCTGAATATCGGCACCGATCATCTGTCTATCGCTTCTCCAAAACGTTTTCGCTTTGCACCTCTCAAATTTGAGCTTCCGCAATTGGTGGTTGCCAGGTTTAATCGATCTGTGACGGGAACCCCTGATCGGAAAAGCCCGTCAAACTCAGACTTACAAGCTTTCCCTTTCCTGAAATGAATGGCTGCCTGGTTCAGTAAGATTGTTTTCCCTTCTTCATTATCCAGAAATTCACATTTGTTCACGGGTCGTCCAAGCACTTTGCATGAGATGCGAGCAGGAAATTGACCACCGCGGCTGACTTGGCTCTATGGCTTGAGGTTCTGTACTGTGAAAGGTTTGGGGAGGCTTCATATTTAATAAGCTTCAAATGTCCACTTGTGCTTCAAGTCAACGCTCAAGTACCAAACAGGACTTGTGAAAAAAGCCTCCGAGTTGAATACCCCTCAAGTTAACGGGATGAACCCAACATCGGGTGCCTCGCCAAGAACCAGCGTGGCTCGAGCGAGCGAGGGCGAAGGAGACGCCAAGCGGAACGCCGGGTTGATGGAGTGCATGGAGTCGCTCGTGCTGCTCCTGGAGAAGGGAGAGCACAGGTTGGGCGCGGGCTCCGACTCCGGGGCGCGCGCTGGGGCACCGGTAACCTCCGGGCCCAGCGGGGTGGTCTTTGGGGTGCCGGGGAGGCAGAGACCGTAAAAGGCGGAGGAGTGGAGCATCCTCTCGAGCACGTCTTTGGTGCTTTGTGTGCACTATGTGAAGAGGAGAAGAAAGCAAACGTCAAGAGCGGACAAAAGGAGTGCTGTTCTCGGTTAGTGTTATGTTAGCTTGGCTGGCATCCAGCATTATGGAGGCGGTCTGTCGAGACGCACGGAGGGAGGTTAAATGCAGACAGTGCACGCAGAAGGCAACCATACGCAACAAGGCGAGGATGGATGTGAAGCCGAAACTCCGACACAAGGACGCGTTTGCTGACATCGCCCATGCACGCGCGCAGTGAGACGTGTACGAACAAGACGACGGTAAATCCAAACCCAGAGAGGACATGACACAAAATGTGGCCACCGTCATCCAGCTCCAACATGAGTGAGTGGAATTGGAAGGAGAACAAATGGCAGTGAAGCATGCACACTCGCATTAGTGAACAAAAAATCCCGACGTCAAGACAAAGCAGTCACAACATGGGACCAAACTCGGTTTGCACAAAACAAAACTGCAGCAGGTCATGGAGGAAAAGAAAGGTGGTGGAGGTGGGATTGACCCTTTGCTAACCTTATACACGCTGAACTGTTTTTTTTCAGGCTGTGCAGGACAAAGACACATCCTGACATGTCTCCTCCTAGCGGATGCAACGGATATAGCACAACAGTGAGCAAAGGCTACATATTGGGTTGGTAGCACAAAACTGTTAGCAGGATTGCAAATATAGATTTGCAGATCAGTTTTTGGGAGCACTTTCAATAATATATTGGAAAACGTGGGGAGGGTGGATCGAGTCAAGTTCTCCCACAGAGAGAAAACAGCCAACCACACTTTCATGTATCTTGCACGCCAACAATTGCATAGAATGTGATGTCTTGCTAACTCATTCGCTGCCATCGACGGCTAAAGACGTCCATTTTTGCAAGTCCACTGTAGCTCAGTGGGTAGCGCTGAGGAGCTTTGACATGCAAATAGGAGGTGAGGGTTCGAAAGACGTCAACTCTTATTGGACTGGCGGTAAATGAGTTGACAAGACAACTTCCCTGCTGATTGGTTAATTCTGAGTGGAATGTCCATGTAGTGTATCAGAGGCTTACGAAGAATTAAGGGATCAAAAATACATTTTAAGCAGAAACCAAATTGCCAAAATAAAAAGATCATCTTTATTAAAGAATTAATAAAACACTTTTTTAAAGTTATGCTGAAATGTTCCCTTTTTAAGTAAATAATGCACAACGGTGAATGACAAATGAGCCCAAAAAAAAAGTGCAGATATATTTTGTACATTGCATGCAAAATAGAGGTAGACTCATCAAAACGTATCATAGTCTAGACTCCCAAGCACGACACTTCAGTCACATTTCCAAAACCGAAACACATGTTTCGGGACATCAAACAGACATTTTGAGTGCGAGGCAGTCGAACAAGCTCAACGAGCACTTCAAACACATTCAGACACGCTTCTGGCTCGTGAATGTGCGTCCGATTTCTTTGGAGACGTTCTGCTGCTCATCGCAAGTTCGAAACGAGAACAACAACAAAACAATGAAAAACATCCGTGAATAAAAAACGAGGATTTTAAGCTGTGTGGAAACCACTTGAGCAGCAAATCTGCTTAGTCACCGACACCAATTTAAACTGTAAACACTTCCTTCAAGAATCAAGCGTTTTCTCTTTTATTCGTCACCTGCTTTAAAGGAGATCTCATTTCTCCTATTACCCTTTCACATTTACATATTTCAAATAAAGTCAATTTGTCTGCAACTACCAATGACCAAACTGAAGAAGTGGATATACTGTATAAACAAACAAGAGAAAGGGAGCATTCCTTTTTCTTTTTTTTCTTCTTTTTTTAACTCTAGGGGGTGGGAGAGGGAGGACGGGGACCACAGTCTGGTTCATCCTACCATGTTGGCATCGTTCTTGGCTGCGAAGGAAGGCAGCTCGATCTCTGAGGCAGAAGCAGCGGCGACGGACTCCTCGGGCGGCAGGAAGCCTCTCCTGTCAATCAGGCTACACGGCACAAAAAGATGACGTCAGGGTTGCGCAATTTGTGGTAACACAAAGTTTTAGCAAGTCTTCAAAGCACACCTGCGTGACCCGAGGTTGTGAGAAGGGCATACATCATGAGTTCGTTGGATGAAACTGAATGTTGATTGATTGCAAAGTGCAATACTAGACAGCACGGTTGCTTTTTTTTTGGATTCAAAGCTCAGAAAGCAGACGTACAGAAAAGCTAAAAATTGTTTTCTCCCTATTTTTGCTTATAGTATAGCTTTAGTTAGGTTTGTAAAATGTAACGTAATTTAAAAAAAAAATGTTTTTGTTATTTTATTTCATTAACAAAAATGTATGTTTCCACTTTAGTATTAGTTTTATTGTTAGTTTTTTCTATGACTAAGATAACCTTGATCAACATACGCCTATGACAGACTTTTCCATGGAAATCGGCCGATTACGTTCAGTGGCCAATCGATCATTTGACACACCTTGGCGGCATGGGCCCACATAATGTCACGCAGCAGTTTGCTAGGATGCTGTTGTAAGTGTACGGGTTCCCGGACTCCTCTGCACCCCTTTTACTTGACCAGGAGCCCTTAATCTATAAAGTCAACATAGAAAAAAGGCAGCAGTTCTTGTACGGAGTTAAAAACCCCAAAAATGGACTTACATGGTGGTTAGTTTACTTACATCTTCATTTGTAGTAAGGTTGGAGGCTACTAGGTAGGTATGGAAGCCTGAGAGGCCCAAAATAGACCAGATGGAGAAGAAACAAATAACCAGCTCCACCACAGTATAAAAGCAAAGTCAAGGAATAACGCCACTCAATATCAATAAACACTCTCCTGTATGAGAATTACTTATTTAACTCATTCACTGCCATTGACGGCTATAAAACGTCAAAAATTCATTTGAATTATTTCTATTAGTTTAACATTTTTTTTCCACTTTTGTTGAAAATCTAGATTTTTTTTAATCGTACATAAAATTTGTGATTAATCGCGAGTTAACTAGTGAAGTCATGCGATTAATTACGATTAAAAACTTTAATTGCTTGACGCCCCTAATTTTTAATCATCTTTTCTTTAAAACAAACAAAGATTATTAAAAAAATAAAAAATAAAAGATTATTAAAAATGTTAATATTTTCTTCTTTTTTCCCCAATTCATTCAATTTTGTTGTTCTATGCAGCCCCACTAGTCTAAATATGGTATTCTGGTTAATATTGCGTTAGTGGAATATGAGATAAGTAGCAAAATCCAGCCGTTTTTATCCATCTCAGGGGGCAGCCATTTTGTCACTTGCGGTCGACTGAAGGTGACATCACAGTTGCTCAGGGCTCGGGCAATGACCAATCACAGCTCGGCTGTTTTCTGAAGCTGTGATGTCCTTTTCACTCAAAAGCAAGTGGCAAAATGGCTGCCTTCTGATATATATATATATTTTTTTAAGGCTGGATTTTGCTGCTTAATAGCGCAATATTAACCAGAATACCGTATTTAGAGTAGTTGGGCTGCATAGAACATATTATTGTCATATTGTAATATGAAAAAGGTCAAGTTTAGGATACAGACTTTGAATTGCATCTTATTGGACTATGCGAGTGTGCCCAGACAATTTTTATATTATGACGAATAAGTATTACAAATATAGCGCCTTGCGAAAGTATTAGTATAGTATTGGGATCTTATCATTCAGAAATCATCAGGGAACTTCTGGGGTCAGCTGCACTGAGAGAAAAGGGGTGAATAATTTTGCATGCTTTACTTTTCTGTTATTTATTTGTTTGTGTCCCACTTGGTGTTAATTCTTTACAACCCCAAAAATTATAATCCAATTTTATGTTTTGAAGCCAGTAATGTGGCCAAAATGGTCAAAATTTTCAAGGGGGCTAATACTTTCGCAAGGCACTGTAGCATTTATTTATTTCTGCCTGTCATTCTCTTCACTATTATTGTTGTGCTGTTAAATTGCATTACGGGGGATTTGTAGCGCTAAAATGTCATGCGAGGAAAGAAACTATTTGACTCCACTGAGAGCACAAACAAGCGCGCAGTGTAAGATGACGTCAAGACGGTGACGCGGGGCAACGATCCTCTTGCTTGAAAGCCATCTGCCTTACTGTGTGCTAACACTGATCCTATTAAGCACCGGCTTAAGACTGGACAACGGCTTGACAGCCCGTGTTATTTCTTGCCACAACTACACATGCACTTCCAAAATAGTTGGATTAAGCCAAAACGAAAAGTTGCCAAACAAAAAAGGATATCTGGCGGGGCTCTCCTGGATGGCTTGGATGAGGCTTTGACCCGATTGAGAACCTGCGCGTACACAAAAAAAGACAGCAGGGGATCAAACTCGGATGTTTTCAGTTATGCCAATAGAGCGTGATGAACTTACGCAAGGTAATGTGTGCTATGACGCAGCCAAATATGAAAGAGGTCAGAAAAGACAGGGAGATGATGAAACTGTAGAAAGAGCGGTAATTGCGCTTGCCCACGCAGTTCCCCACCCACGGGCAGTGATGATCAAACCTCTCTGAAAACAAAACATGCAAAGCGGACATTCAAATATGTACGTTTAGGCATGAGGAGGAATGCAAAAGGGAAAATACACAGTTCTTTATACAGTAGAGTAAATATCCCCTGCAAAGTACGCAAACTAGTACACATTTTTTTTAACTGGTTGATTTCTGATTTTTTTTAATGTATTTATATATTATACAAACTGCTCTGTAACACTCAACACACTCAATTTCTCCTCTCTGGACCAATAAAGGATTATCTTATTTTATCTTACCTGAAACTGTGAGACAGACATGGTAACTACTTGATGGGTATGGAGGACCAAAAACGCCAAAATAAATAAATATGACAATAAAAACAGATATAAGTCAAAAATTAAATAGAAAATATTAACAAAAATGGAAATAAAAACAACAATATATACATAAATAAATAACTGTAAAAATAAAAACAAATATGTAAACAAGCTTTAAAAAATACATATAAATGTGGAAATAAATACAAAAATACATTAGAATTAGATGTCAATCAAAAATAAAAACGCTCTGCTCTCATATTTATTTCATGCCTTATATCCATTTTTATTTTCACTTTTATTTATTTGTTATTTTGGCATTTTTAGTAGTCCATAGACAGAACATCGCAACTTCATCTGTATTAAAGATGGTTGTTCTAGTCAACAAATATGTTGCAATTCTATTTATGTTGCCTTTTACAAACTAACCTGCAATATCACCTGTATTTCCCCAGTATACTGTACCTGTGTCATTTCCCATTTTTCCCAACCCAGTGGACTTGATTTTCTCCAAGTTTTTTTTTAGAAATAGAAATAGTCAATCACCTGCGCTAAAATTGTGTTAACACATTGCAACTTATCATCATATCCTTACCCACACAGTTGTCACAAAGGCTGCAGTGTGAGGTGCGAGGAGGGCGAAACATTTTACACGTAAAGCAGTACTTGAGCTTGACCACCTGCTGGTTGATGAGGATCTCCTTGGTCCGCGGAGGGGGGCGATACGATGAGGATCCTGAGGTATCTTAAAAAAAACAAAAACAAATGTTGTCAGGAACAAATGCGCAGCTGCTGTGCTTTTCCAATAGTTCCGCTAGAGTAAGCTGCTTAAAGTTTGGGAGTGTAGTCCACACACAGATGTCCCCATATGGCAAAGCTCTTTCACCCCATCTGTCTTTACAATGGGTGCACCTTACCTATCTGCTTCTCTATGTCTGCGGCTTCATCTAAGGTGGCTCTGGGTAGGATGCCTGGGTCTGTGAAGCTGGTTCTCAACAAGGAGAGGACCACAAACACAAAAAGCACCCAACCGATCACGGGGATGAAGACTGTCAGATGCTTCACAAGGAATGGGCAACTAGAAACAGAAAAGCGTGTGCATGTTTATGGAATTAAATATTTTGTAGTGACACGTGTACAGCAACAAGTTGTGTCCAGTCAGTGCACGCCAGAAAATAAAACAATGTTTTAGCACTTACTCGAATGCAAAGAAAAGGCCACAGGTGACAACAATAAGCCCCAGTGTCAGAGGGAGGACGCCACTCTGTCTGGCCACGATGACTCGTCCGTCACAGAAAAATCGGTTCTTCCCCGGGAACACTTCCCATTTTCTCCGCAGCCGCTCCGCTTTCTTGTCGGTGTGGTTCTGAACGGAAGCGGGTGTCACCGACAGCGCCAGCGGGTCGATTTGCTGGTACTCGCAGTTTCTCATCCTGTCGGCAGAGCCGCCGCCGCCGCCGTTTGGAGGTACGAGCGACGATATCTTCTCAGTCAGTAGGGCTCTCAAAAGAAAACGAGCTCCGTCATAGCAACAGGGGGGCTGTCGGGGTTAGCATCCCCCGATAATTTGTGTCATCCTCAATGCTAACATTAGCTAGCGGACCTGCAGAGACATCCTCCTTCGTAAATTACTTTCACGACATGAACCCACTTCCCTGTCGACACAAAGTCCGTTAACATCTTCGTAAATTAAACCATTGATTTGCAATAAAATTCATAAAAAATTTCGTGCAAATTTTGCTGAATAGTCCGAGAGGAAGCGCCGACTAGCTTCGCGTCCAGCTTGATGCTGCAGTGCAATATTTCCTTGTCTCTTTCCGTCGACACTGACGTCAAGACGCAGCGACGGATGAAGCCGGGGGGCAGCCATCTTACGTTGCCACCGATACTAAGCACTGACCCGTTTTTTAAATGTTTAGTTGGTGCTCAAGCAGATGGTTGGATGAATTCACATTAAAATGCAATTGTTTCAGATAAAGCATGCAATTTAATACCATATTTTTCATTCACATTCAAAATGAAAGTTGAATATTTCAAGTATGTACATAGTCAAGTGAAAAACAAATATTAAACAATTATTTAATCAGCGGCATCTTTAACAAAAGGCCTTTTCCCCAATTACCAGTGATACTACAAAGACAAGAATAACAAACATTCAAGTTTTATGTGCACACTGCTCAAGTTTAACAACTAGGATAAATAAATAAGGATGGCTCACTGTTTGGGATGGGCATGACACTCAACTGCTCATTGAAAATGTCATAGATTGCGTGGAACTGGAATTGATTAATCGTAATTCATCGTAAGGAAAAACTGAGTGGACTAATGTGCTACAGCCAGTAAACTAGCTTCAGACCTAAAGAAGTGCAACATTTTGTCATGACTCATGACATTATACTCATCAAAACACCACCAGCATGGAAACTGGAACTCAGAACATTCACCGATTCTCCCATTTCTACTAAAAATATATATATATTTTTAAACAATCTATAAATGCTTGATTTTCTCCAAGTTATTTCGTCAAATGTCCACCCCTAATACAAACCCAATTCCCAAAAAGTTGGGACACTATACAAATTGTCAATAAAAAATAAATAATGTACAAGTGCCAAATTTCAATATTTTGTTCAGAATAGAACATAAATGACGGGTCAAAAGTTGAAACTGAGAAAATGTATTATTTTAAGGGGAAAATATGTTGATTGTAAATTTCAGGCATCATCACTTTCAGAGAAGATCTTGCATTTCTCAACACGATAATGCCAGACCACATGCAGCACCAATTACAACATCAAGTCTGCGTAGGAAAAGGATCCGGGTTTTGGAACGACCAGCCTGCAGTCCACTTCTTTCACTTCTAGAGCACATTTGGCGCATCATAAAAGGGGAAGGTGCAACAAAGACAGCCCAAGACAGCTGAACAGTTCGAGAGACGCGGTTTAGACGTTGAGATTTGTTGACACCATGGAATTTAAAATCAACACTTTTCCCTTAAAATGATACATTTTCTCAGTTTAAACTTTTGACCTGTTCTCTATGTTCGATTCTGAATAAAATATTAACATTTGGCACTTCCACATAATTGCATTCAGTTTTTATTCACAATTTGTATAGTGTCCCAACTTTTTGGGAATTGTGTTTGTAACTGTTACATAAACACAAAATAATTTTTAGAACCAAAATGAGGCACATTTGTCATGCTTTGTTCAGCTTTTGTTAATTTCATGACAAAAACCTCTCGGTCATATTACGCAATAGTGGATTATTAAAAATAGTAGCCTCACAGACTAATATTGCATTCTTCTGCCATAAATTTAGTCAAGTCCACGGTAGACCGTTACAGTGCATTGCCAGGCCCAGCACCCAGTACGAAAGGAAGTAGCCCAGGATGCTTTTTGTGACGGGAGAGCACACTCGGATGTACGATATCAACGCAATGACGGGATTTTGAGGCATGTGCTTGCACCCATTTTGGGCAGAAGTCTTCAGCTGAACGCTGGGCGTTGACGTTTTCCTTCGGTGAAGAAGTGGCTCGTTGAGGAGGAGCAGATGAGCACTGATCCAGAAGGGAACGGGAGACGACGAGGCCATGAATCGGGTTAGGACCTGGAAACGGAACAAGACGCATGAGAGGGAATTGTTTCATGTTTTAGTGAGAGAAATATTATCATGGTTCATCTTTCACATACATTGTCGCGGATTTTTTAAGCCATCTTTTTTTTCATGTGATTTTATAGTATACAAACTCTGAATTACATACAACAAAATGCAGTGCAAGAAGAGGCAGAGAAGGTCCCTAACTATAAGTCATACTATTTTTTTTTTACCCACAGAGTAGAAAATACATGCCTGTGAGAATTGTTTAATGTGTTGCTGCTCCATGTGTGTTTAAGTACCACATGTTTGAAGGTTTAGAATTACCGCAATATCGATGCTAATTATTAGTCCAACTATGACCTGTCTTATTATATGTAAGCATTAAGTTAGCTGACTAGCAAAATGTTATGGTTTGATTGAACATTTTGGTGTTTAATTCACTCTTGGTTTGTGTCGGTCTTAAACTAAACTTCGAATGGGAGTAACAAACAGCAAACCAGGCCCCGCCTCTTAAAGCACACAGGCACTACAATATGTGCAGTATTTTCTATAGTCTCCACACGCTGCCTCATTTTCACAAATTATTGACCAATATTAAGTGCTGAAAATGTATTGCTCTTTGACAATCATGGCTCAACAAACATGGATTTTTTTTGTGTCCTGAAAAAAACAAAACATTTTGGAAATGTAAGGATTCCACCTGACGCCAATGTTATGCTAGCAATTGTTTTTTATGTGTTCACAATGTAGTTTACAAAGTATTGATTTTTTTTTTTGACAATATGTTCTTTGCAGCCCCACTGGTCTAAATTTGGTACTCTGGTTAATATTGCGTTAGTGGAATATGAATTAAGCATCAAAATCCAGCCGTTTTGACCCATTTCAGGGGGCATCCATTTTGCCACTTGCTCGCGACTGAACATGACACCAATGTTGCTCAGGTAACAGCCAATCACAGCTCAGCTTCAGAGAACAGGTGCACCCAGCTTCAGAAAACAGGTGAGCTGTGATTGCTCGTTGCCTGAGACCTGAGCAACATTGATGTCATCTTCAGTCGACAGCAAGTGGCAAAATGGCCGCCCCCGGAGAAAGATAAAAACGGCTGGATTTTGCCGCGTAACTGCCGCTCATGTTTAGACAAGTGAGGGCACATAAAAAATATTATTGTCAAGAAATGTTTATGGTTGACTTCCACTTAAAAACTTACATTCTTACCTGCACGTGCATGCACAAGGTTCCAAACACCAGCAGAGCAGTAGAATGCACAACATATACAAATACTCTGGGGTTTAAAAATCCCGGTATTGGTTTGTCGAGGCCTTTCTTCGAATGTGCCTCCCAAAGTCCAAGTCTGAAACACAGCTCTGGGTTTGCTTGGAAATAAGCATAAGCTGCCATTACACCCAAAGATGCCATAGGTAAAGCAAGAAGGAAGTTGGGTATTTGTCTCAGTTCAAAGTACCGTAGGAAGCCCACATTCCAGTACACGTCCTGGATGTGGGAATACATGATGGGGAGGGGTCTCATGCACCAGAGAGGTGGAGGACTATTTTCATCGGCAATACGGTAGCCCTTCTGCTCAGCCAAGGAGACAAGAGCGAGGGGGATGCGGTCTAAGGAGGCTGTTGGCGTGCAAAAAGTTCTATAGCCGTAGTACTGAAAAGCACAGAAGGGAAGGGCAATGAACGCTGTTCCGAGCAAAGAGGTAAGCAGGAGGCGGATGATGACCTTAATGTAGTAGAAGATCTTCCTGTGGCCTTTTGCAATTGAACGGTATAAACGGATCTGGGAGATGGCATATACCGATGGAAGATACAAAAGAAAACCTATATTGATCAGCCCGTTGGATCGCACCGCTGATGCTATACTGAACGCCAGGCAGGCTCTAAGGGTGAATCCTTTTTCCAGGAGGAACATACCGCCAAACGTCAGCGCGGCAAACAGACTCTCCGTGTAGCCAGCGGTCATGAAAACATTAGCAGGTGTGATGCAGTAGAGGAAGGTGGAAAGCAGGGCGAGACGCTTGTCCTGCATAACCACCCGACTGAGCGCGTGCAAGGCCACCACACTCAGCAGGAAGAGGATACAATTCCCAAGGGCGACCGCCACCAGTAAACGGCCTCGCAGGCTCAACCAGCTGCCCAGCGGCCACAGCAGTGTGTCGGCCAGGCCCCGCAAGATGATGGGGAACAGGGGGAAAAAAGCAAAGTTGTGCTCGTAGATGTATCCTCTCTCAGCGATGAGGAGGTAATGCTCGGCGTCCCAGTGGCTGAGACCGCCGAATAACCACTCCACCGCAGAGTCCAAGTATAGAGGATCTTCTGTCCGTGGGGGCTTGAACACATCAGCATCGTGGTCAGGGATGGCAGCGTTCAAGAGAGCCTGTTGGAAGAAATTCAAGTGTTAACTACACAGTGAAACAAAGCATTGACATTTATAATAAACTCGACAGGGCTCAGTCCCAATCCCTTGCGAAAAGCTGAAAAAAACCCAGTTAAATATAATTTAAAATGAAAATAAATTATTTTTAAAATAAACTATTTTACTCTTCTTTTTACGCATCTATGAATGGTCTGGCCCATCAGCGCGTTATTTATTTATTTATTTTTCAAGTTGGCCAACCCCCCTGATGTACTCTTTTATGACTTAACTTGTGTTTACCCCAGTGTCTAAGGGTGTACAATATCTTTATTTAGCTAACTAAAATAGCAAAATAGATTAGTATTTGGCTGATTGCTCAACAGCCATACATTAAATAGCTTGACTGCAAAAGACTAACAGTACCTGCAAAAACAACGAGGCAGCCCTGGTGAATGTAGCAAACTCCAGCACAGCTCTGTAATCCATCATAGTCAGTGAAAGACACGACAAAAGCTTGCTTTCATGGAACGGAGCATTGTCGGTGGATCGTCAGCATTTCATAACAAATAAAGAAACATAGACGAACGAGTCAGCCATTATTTCAAATGTCACCTTTGACCCTTATTCAATACACTTCCGGTGCTATCGCAAATATGGCGTTCAAAATAAAGCGTTCGAAATCAAACCAATATCTACGTAAACATAGGCGCGCATAAGTAAACGCCGCCTCGATTGAGTTGGCACGTTGATACAACACATCAGCTCGTCCGCCATATTGGACGTGGCAGATCTACCTTGTTAAATCATGCAACAGAATAATGCAAGTAAACGGACTGAACTTCATAAAAATGCTACAAAGTGCACAAAGTTAATGCCTCCCCTTAACCCACACGAATATATTTAGAAACAGATAGACACACAAAAAAACCGTATGGTCATTAACAAGTAGAACACCTGAACAAATATGATTATGAAAACGTGTTTATGAATGTTTGTTCGGAATGCGCAAACCTCCGACTGTTTTGGCTTAACGCTTGTTGCGTTGTCAGATGTGTTGTAATTCTGTATACACCCCAGCAGTTGACACTGTGTAGACCACTCTACTAATACAATACTTACCATATAATATAACATCCCTGCAACACACTCCACAGACATGGCAGAAATTTCATATTTAGTCACAAAACCCTGAAGTTGTGTCAGAAATTTTAAAAGCTATAGTATGCTTTGAATCATTTCCATAACTAGAATGATAATTTATTTTTTCTTTTAAGTGTCTTTCTTTGTAAATGCTTTTGAATGTATTTTTAATTATGTGAAGCACGGCCCTTGTGAGGAATAAGCAGAAAATGGATAAACATTGAATAATATTGTGTATTGTGTATGCCTTGCCTTTATGTGCCTTTCAACCATAACATTTTGCTTCTCTTTATGCAATTACATCATGAAATAGATCTGATCGGTAGACAGATACTTTAATTAATCATGTTAGGGAAACCAAGACATGTTTAATTTGTTAGTATTTAGCTTTTATTGGTTTGGAGCTAATAACATAATTCGAACCTAATATATAACCCAAACACTGTGACAAGGAATATTTAACTTGCTGATTACACAATTTGAATAATTTATTACATAATTTTTCGATTTATTTTTGGAGGACGAAAACCTGTTATCTTTTCGTAAACACTATCGCAAAAACTGCTGGTGGCATTTTAAACACAATGCTTTCAGATTTGTACAAAGCTTTAGGATTAATAACTTCTGTATTAACACAATGTGGATATCAATAATTGTTATTCAAAAAGAAGGAATAAAGGGGAAGACAAGACATGAAACAGCTTAGGAAGATTTAATGTACATTTATTCTTACCACGTGGAACATATAGTATAAAGATTTCATACTGAATAAATGATATTCATTGAGCCAAAAAAGGGAAAAGGGGGAATTTACATGTCTTAGCTACATTGTCTGAAATACAAATATGAAGAATCCATGACTGAAGAAAAATTGTCAAATGTGTACTTCATCTAGTTTGTGTTGTACCAGGAAACAACAGGTTGACGCTGTGTCTGTTGCACTACAGAGCTGTGGGGAGACCACAGGAGTGGGTCTAATCAGCATGAAGTGGAGGTTGCAGTCAGCCCTCCATCCCTCACCAATAATATGTGTGAGAATAGTGACACAGACAGACACAGAAAGAAGTGTAATGTACAACATTAGATATATACACACCACAGCAAAGCTGTATTTGAAGTTGAAAACCAGTCCTAAGAGGTGATTTCTTTTCATAAGGGTATTCATACAATCAAGGGATAAGAGGAGGTAAGGGTGTTTTTCTTGATACTTTGGGGAAGAAAGCCATTTTCTGTTTAACACCAAACTATAATGACCTCCAACTCTCTAGTTGCGCTGCGTCGTCCGCTTCCGTGTGAGAAACAGAACGCTGTCACTCAAGAGCAGTACGGTACAGAAAATGTCCTACAATCTACTGCACACTGCACAGGCCTCCCCGGTGAAGGTGTCTATCGACAGCGTTTGGCTGCCTGTCGGGCTTGACTGGTGATAATCCAACTACAGCAACTAGAACCAGTAGGCCACTTTGTCAGTCTGCTTCACCTCTGACCCTCAACCAGTTACAAACTCATTGTGCCCTCCAGGAGAGAGCTTAGGGCACACTGCGTCTCCCAAACTCACTGTAAACGAGACAGCAACTTTGGTTACAGTTTTTGTTTTTCAGCTATTTATTTATTTATTTATCTTTATTAAAAAGTATTTTTTTCCCCCCCAAGTGCAGAACAGTTTCCCAACTGTGGCGGCGCTCTGCTCTCCAGTTGGCATTTATTTCGCAAGTAGTGTCACTTGGTGTGACTTCTCTCTGGTGTGTAATCCAGCACAGCTCTGTGATGACAGTCTCAGAGCAAGGATGCTCTGGGGAGGGCTCAGAGAATGGAATCTGAAGGTTTTCATAAATAAGAGTCACTTTTAAGCCAGGATACCAAGGAAGAAGGGGGAGGGGGGGGACACCACCCCCCGCCCCCCTCCCAGAAAAGAGGAGCCACGGCTCCCTACAGCTGTCAGGACTGGCCAATCAAAAAGAGTACATCACAGATAACATAAGAGACAAGAGAGTTCATGAGGGGAGACACCGAAAGGTCAAGGAGCCGGGACTCGTGTAGCGTGAACTCTGAGTGGTTCTCATCCACCTTGGCTAACGCGTGCAGTGCCCGGGCAGCCCGCCTCATCATGTCCGGGCTGGTGGGCTCGAAGTGCATCCCCTGTAGGTGTACAAAAGAACTCTGGCTCTGCTGGAACTGGGTGGCCGCCAGACTATCCTCCAGGAAGCCCAGCAAGTTGCCCACGCTGCCTTTCTGAACGGCGATGGCCCGGGCTGCCATGGCATCGCCCTGGGCCAGGTTGGCCAGCAGAACCACCGCCATCTCCCTGCAGACAGCCACCTTCCTCTCTCCGACCAGCCGCACCAGATTCCCGTAGAGCTTCTCCAATCGACTGAACGGCGGCGTGGCCAGGATGAGGTCCACGTTGTTGTCTTGGATGCTAAGCTTGCTCAGCGTCTCCAGGACCAGTCTCTGAGGGGACAAAGCGCTGTGTGGACCCAAGGTGGGGAAGGGGTCCTGGGCTTCCGCTGAAGGGCAGACCGCCCAGTGAAGAAGGCCATCCAACAGAGGAAGGCAGATGCTCTCAGGGTAGACGGATAAGTCGAGTTGGCCTGAGATGTTTGCCAAAGTGACCAGCGTGTTTTCCCTCAGGAGCTCCAAGCAGTCCCACCACCATTCGTCCCTCTGGCCCGTACCCTCTTCTGTATCCTCGTCTTTCTCGTAGGTGAGCGGGGCCTGTTTGCGTTCAGGGTGCCGGTGGTGAAGCAGTATGAGGCGCCCCAGTAGCAGCAGCAGCCCCGGATGTTTGGACATCTCATGGTCATTTCCTGGAACAAAAGAGAGGCTGCGGATGATGTTGGAGATGCAAACGCAGCGGCGAGCTAAGGAATCCTGCCAGTTTGCTAGTGAGACGAGTGGCCTCTCATCTTTACTGTGAGGCTCATCCTCCAGGATGGCGTTGACCTGATGCGTTAAAATACTAGCAATAGCAGGAACGGGTCTGTTATTCTCTTGGTGACTTTGCTCAGCCGTTTTGGCCTCAGATTTGTTCTCCTCCTCGTGAGTGAGGGCGGGGCTGTCCTCCGAGACGGTGCCTTTCCCCGAGGAGAACTCCTTTGACCTATCTTCATCCTCATTCTTTTTCTCCTTTTCTGTCGGCAAACTATAATCAAGGAATTCTTCGCGGATTCGCCTTTTCAGCACACTTTGGGGCACGGGTATTCGCTGTCGGCGTTCCAAAAAGTCTTTACGGGGTTCGAAGTGGGTCTGAATGTGCTCCGTTGAGTCTCCTCCCCCGGCACTCCAGTGACGCAATCCACTGTCAAACTCCTGCAGTTTGCCGTGATTGTTGGTCTGTGCAGAAACAAATGGATCTCTCTTCCGTACCACCTTTATAGGAAACTTATCAAACTTGCTGCCCTGCTTGGGTCTGTCCTGGGCCGAAGACGGCAATGAGTCAGTTTGGTCAGATGAAGATCCCTTGCATGGTCTGTCCTCATCCCGTCCTTCTCGTGACTCAGAACATTCCCTGTGCTCGTCCTCCTGTTTTATATGAGGTGGCCTTTCTGCATCTTGTTCCTCCTCATCCTCATCTTCATCCTCCAGATCGGCGTCTTCTGTATGTGGCTCCTTCTCTTCTATGCCATCCACGAGTTCTTTCAAGGCATCAGGATCAAGCAGCGTCCTCTGGCCGGGGTCCCCCACCTCGTATTCCCGCAGAATGCCAAAGATCTCAATGAGGCAACGTCTGAAATACTCGACCACCAACTCTAGCAGGCCAGGCAGCTAATGGGAAATAAGCATGACAAAATATTAGACATAATTACTTGTGGCATAAGTATGACAAATCATAAAAAGTCTTACCAGATTGAGATCAAATGTAGAAATACTGCCATCATCATAGAGAAGAATGTTGATTGTATCTAAAGCCCAGGTACTTTCAGCTAATAGACCGGATTTTAATGACATCATGACTCTCCAGGCTTCTGGGGTTCCTAAGTATTAAAAAAAAATATATACATAAATGCTATAAGGACATAACACTCCGAGATTCATTCGTCAGGATGCTGGACTTTGGGTAGAGGGCTAGCAATCATTCACACCTACCAACTTGTAGATCTCATTAAATTAAGGGAAGTCAACCCAAAACATTTATATGATGTTGTATACGCCACAACTAGTAGAAGTGCACCACTGATTAATATTGCGTTTGTGTAATAAGAAGTAAAGGTAAAGTCACCCCCCCCCCCAAAAAAATTCTTGACAACAATATGTTCTATGCAGCTGCACTAGTCTAAATTATTATGATTATGAGTTAAGCAGCAAAATCCAGCAGTATTTTTCAATATCAGAAGGCAGCCATTTTGCCACTTGCTTTCGAGTGAAAATGACATCACAGTTGCTCACGGCTCAGTTAACAAGCAATCACAGCTCAGCTTCAGAAAACGGGTAACATTACTATAGTAATCAGAATGTCATGATCGGACTAGTGAGGTCACATATTATTGTCAAGAAATGTTTAAGGTCGACTTCCCCCTTTAAGTAGCAAAATCCAACTGTTTTTATGCCTCTCGGGGCGGCCATTTTACCCATGTGCTGTCAACTGAAAATGACATCACAGTTTCTCACGGCTCAGGTAACAACCAGTCACGGCTCAGCTTACGAACATCAAATGACCAAACTCAGAAACTAGCTGAGCCGTGATTGGTCGCTACCTGAGCAACTGTGATGCCATTTTCAGTCGACAGCTCGTGGCACAATGGCCCGCCCCCTGAGATGGGTAAAAACGAGTGGATCTTGCTGCTTTATTCACATTCCACAAACACAATTAATCAGAATAGTGTGTTTTGACTCGTGGGGCTGGATAGAACATATTATTGTAGAGATTTTTTTGTGGTTGACTACACACACACACACACACACACACACACACACACACACACACACACACACACACACACACACACACACACACACACACACACACACACACACACACACACACACACACACACACACACACACACACAGAGAACGCATGCAAACTACACACCAAAAAACAGAAGAGAAATAACCTTCCGGGGAGTCTTACCGATATCTTTCATGGTGAGTCTGCGACGTGGTTTCAGAACAGGATGGGAAGCTTCGACAGAGCCCATGGGGAAAGGCATGTCTCGTCTTATTAAAGGTGACTGCGCTGTAGAGGGCACTATATGTGACGCAGGCACAGGAGGGCCGGCCTTTTGCATTTTCATCACTCCGTGCATGTAGGGGGATTTACTTGGCGATGTCCTACTCTCCATAGGGCGGGGCATGGAGGCTGGGCTGGATACTTGTGGAATGTGGTTCTGCACGCCCTGGGGGGGCTGGTAGTTGGACTGCACAGAACGAGGCATTGGTTGACCTGGCCCTGCAGGGCCATAGGGAGGTTGCCGTGGGCCCATCTGACCACCCCACTGGCCGTCATGATTCATGCGCTGTTCTGATGACATCAACTCTTCTGAGCGGTTCATGCCAGGGTACCCCGGACCCTGCGGCGGGCCCCCGGGGCCACCCTGCCTGCCATGGTAGTTCTGATAGTTCATATCTCGTGGTCCCTGCCACATACTCCCTTGAGGGCCTTCTGGGCCTGGCTGCATCATCTGAGGGGGCATGGCGGGCTGAGAATTGGGCCCGGTCGCTCCCTGCATTCGTTCACGGCCGAAGGGAAATGGAAACTGATTGCCTGGGCCAGGAGGACGGCGGTCAGAGCCCGGGTAAGGTCCGCTGCCGCTGTATTGATTGTACGGCTCTTGCGGTCCCGAAGAGGGTGCCGGGACACCGCCTTGCTGTTGTTGCTGTGGGGGTGGTTGCCCCCCTGGGAAAGGCCCACTGTACTCGGACTCGTGACGTTTTGAAGGAGGGTAGCCTCCTTCCACAGGACGCTTGTAGCCCTACACATGGAAGGAGACGAGTACGATTTGACACCATTCTTGTACAAATTGAGCATTTAGAAACAAGAGCATGGAGACACACGTACAACCTCTCTCTGAATTTTTTTTAAGGTTTGATTTCAGTGTAGTGAGAGATGTTTGTTGGCATAGCATAGTTAGATTGTTACCTGCTGTTGATGTGGGTACATTCCAGGCTGCTGATTAGGGTATGAGCCAGTAGGGGGCGTTCCCTGTCCAGGATACTGATTACCATAGGAATCATGTCTGCAAAATGTTATATTGCAACATCAGCTTGGCCAAATATCAGACATTGCTAGTTAAAAAAAATAATTAGTACAAACTATACACAGTCTTATGTTTTTCTTTTTTAAGACAAAGGTATTCGTTTCGACGCCAAAACTAGTCAAGGTAAACGAAACCTTTTGTCTTAAAAAAGAAAAACCAAAGACTGTATAGATTTGAAGACAAGATGAACCTTTTTAACCACAAAGTATACCATTATGTCAATATGCAATTTCACTGACAATGCATATTAATTTAATGATGCTGGTACAAAACGTTTTCAATAAAGAACTGTCATTTAACATTTTTTAAATGTCTAACTCGGACAATGCATTCATTTTACATAAAAGACTAGATGCATAATGATATTAATAATGGATCGGATTTATATGGCGCTTTTTTGGACACTCAAAGACGCTTCACAATGGATACATTATTCGTGCGCTCACACATTCACACTAACTATTGTTATGTCACAAAGATTAAAAATATAATGTTATTATATTTACAACCACGTATGAAAAGTTATTTTAGATTTGTTGTAAATTGCTTAAAAAAACTCTTTCACTTTCCAAGCTGTTATAGGGCCAGTTGTAGTGCATTTTGGAATCCTCTCAGACTCGTCTTGAGGTTCGTATGTCATATTACATTTTTGTCATATGTCGATATATAGTTCTTTAGTTGGTATTTTACAATGGAAACCTAAGACATCTTTATTTCTTTTAACTTGATTTTACCCAACATTTGTGTTTGAGTATTAAAGCAAGCAAAATCTTATTACCTTTCAAAGGTAATAAAATTATGGCCCACCGCTCAGAGTGATGCGGCCAAACAACTGAAATGGACAAATGCGGAGAAGAAGAAAAAAAAAAAACTCAGACGCACCCACTAGGCAACTGGCCCTCGCACATAAACCAATTTGCTGCAATGGAAAACCTACACTCCTGGTTTTCTTATTAGGAATGTTTTGGGAGACAGATGTACAGTATGCACTGTATATCTTTTAATTGGACCACAAACAACAATGGCGCATTTGTCAAGACTCAATCGGATTGCCCTGGCTGCTGTAGCTATAACATGACAATACAAATACATGAAAAATAAAAGAGATGGTGGATATTTGAGAGGCCGTTAACAATGACTGCCTCATTTACTGACTGTAGTCATTCCGTGACAGACTCTCCACGCTTCGCTTTTTTTCCGGCTACAGGTACTACATACGAAATAAAAAATGTTAACAGGCCATTCCATCAGCAACAAACATTGCAGGTGCATTGCATCGCAGCAAAACTAGTGGCAAACGTTGGGCCACTCATGAAAACTAGTTGCAGAAATCTGCACACTGTATGACCGTTTATTCCCGTTGAGAGGTGTTGCTCTGTGTCCGGTGAGCTTAAGCGACACCATATGCACAGCTATCATCATGTCACACGCTTGGTGACTCTGGCATGCAAGTGAGTAAAACATAACTACGGATCGTTTACGTTCCCAACAAGCATCAAGCATGTAAAAACATGTTTGCTTACATTGACAATTGCTAGCTATGCGGATTTTCTTAGAAACCATAGCTATGGCATTTAAAGATTTTTCTCAAAATGTTCACTTATTTCTACAGCCTTTACATATACATATATATATATATATATATATATATATATATATTTTTTTTTATTTTTTTTTAAATCAGCCCTCATGATGATTATTTTGTCATTTTATGCTACATTGAATAAAAGTGGGAAACAAAAGACGGTTACTTCAATTTGCACATAGTCTTGTTTTAATTGGTGGTGTTATTTTCAACCTATCCAGACGGTTATATCCGGTAAAGCACAGCCCATTTTATATCCTAAGACTGCAGTCCAAATTAAATGGTGTCAAAGCCACACAGGCAATGTTTACCCATCGCTTGAAAGTCCTCAATCTGATTAAATCAAGTTGATGAGTTTTCCATTATTTTTTAAACATGAACTAAAGAATATTTTGAGAACATCTAGCTTATTTAACTTTATGCCGCAAACTGACTGCTTCTCTAACATCTTCTCTATCACCTACCAATATTTTCTTATTTTTTAAAAGAGCCTAACTGGAATGCATGCATTACTGTTTTCTTAATCTTCTAGTTCATTTGATTAATTAATTGCATACCATGCAAGTGGTGGCTGTCTTTTTATAAATTATTTATTAAACATTACATTTTTATGCCAGCAAACGGCAGTAGTCAGTTAAAGTCCACAGAGAATTGCAAAAAGCAAGTCAAAAGACGAGACCTGTGTAAAAAATTTAGGCTAATAAATAAACAAAGATTTGTCAAGTGGATGAATAATGTGTGCCATACAAAGCAACAATAGTTTCTTTAACTTAATATTGATATGCCCCTTTCCTCAAAATATAGAACTCCACTGTTAAATAAAGATGACTACTTTTCTTGAAAGTATACACTTGATTCTCCTAAAATTTTTACTTTACTCAAGGGGTCGTATGATTTTTTTTTCAGTGTGGCTGTAGCCTAATATTCCTTTGCCCTGGATGAGACCAAACTGGACCCATTGATAAGAATAAATTTGGGATAAATATGTCATACAAAATTCAAAAGTACTGATTGAGAGATAAAGAGATTGCGTTAACCAACCGGGATTGCTGTAGTGGGAAGCGATTTGGCGAATACATCCCAGTGTCGGCATTGGCAGGCATCATAGAGTTTGGCTGAGGAGTACCAGATCCCATGTTGCCTTCTGGGCCCATTCCTGGCTCAGATCTGGGAAAGAACATAATCACCATTAAACACTGGAATTTTTGAGGACGGATGGATGGATATTCAGGTCCTCTTTTTTGTATAGTGGATAACATAAAATGACCACACCTTAATAGGTTCCATTGCCCCCCCAAAAAATCTACACAAGTTCTAATAAAACACTATTCTATTTTGTTAATTAAAATCTATAGTTGAAAAAAACGGTCTCCACATTTTATCAAAGCAGTATAATGACTCAAGGGGTAATTAAAACAAATGAGTGGGACGAAAGCAAATCCCTTTGTCAATTTAAGATTGCGTATTAATTACATATCTTTTCCCTGACCCACAAAGGAAATTAGCCTCTAGTTATTATTAAGTGGGTTTAATGACCTTTAAAATTCTTAATACCATTCAGTTTTTCTTACCTCCTATCATAGCCTGGTCCATAAGGATACTGTTGTCTAGGCCCTATTGGCATAGTGCCCATGGCCCCGGGTGGTCCTCGGTTGAATGGTGGCTGCTGCTGTTGCTGTTGTGGCGGTTGCTGCTGATGGTCGCCCACCCCGCTGCTCGGGCCCTGGTTAGCAGGCAGAAACTGCTCCCCCACTGAAGATGTATTCACAAATAAAGACCATTTAGTGGAAATTAACCGAGCAGTTGTAATTAGGAAAGCATTTTATGACCTATTGAATGTGCCCACCTTTTCTCATGTTGCTAAAGGCGTCCTTATTGGGTTCGTAGGGGCCCATGCGCCCTTGCATGTCTGGGGTGCTCATGCCAGACTGATAGGCAGAGTTGGGTGTCATGTTTTTACGTGGGTAAGCAGGGTCGCTTCCATCAGAAAAGGGGTCCTGGACGTTAACACTGCTTCTAAAGGGAGGGGTTCAAAGATGATCGAAACATTTATAACCAATTTAAATATCATCTTTGTAATAATGTTGTGAAAAGTCACCTGGAACCAGGTGGCAAGGGGGGCATCTGGCTATGAGGAGTGGAGGCTGGGGTTGGAGGTTTTAAATCTCCACCCTCAGCCATGGAGCTGCTGGTCGACTGGGGAGTCTGAGGGCCCTGCAGAGAGCCTGACCCAGCTGTGGAGCAGAGGGACGCTTCAGTTTGAAAGTAGAGAAGCAGACAGATACGGCACATCAATTTAATGGCATGGAAATAAAAGGCAATTGGTTTGTTTTTAGGAAGGAAATGCATGAGTGTTGCTCTAACCTGGCGAAGGGGGCTGGACCTTTGCGGTTTGGTTCTTCTTGTTATCTGTTAAAATCTCAGGAGGAGGGTCTTCGCCACGCTCGATTTTACACTCAAAGGCGTACAAACACTGGACGTACTGTTTTTTCAGAGAGCTGGCAGCACTGCTAGATGTACCCACATTCAAGGATGTGGCCAAATCTCGCCATTTCTTGTTTTTACTCACCTGAGACACACATAACCATGTGTTATCATTCGATAGAAAATCCACAGGGAATTTCATTCAAATGGGAAAGATGCATACTCAGCATTACCTGTGCCATGCTTCCGATTTCTTTTACTGATATATACAGCCGGAAGAGGTCAAGGGGTTTGCGTCCCACGGCAGGCAAGTTGGTCATGGTCATAGCTTTCTCCTCAATGAAAGCCAAATAACGATCCACCCACATCTTTCTTTCAGGTTCTGGTCCCAACTCGTATAGACGCGTTATAGGTTCATTGGTCGTCGTAGAGGAATTTGATTTCTGTTTTGGTGGAGAGAAGCGGAAATCCTGCTTATCGCATTTGTTTTCAAAAACGCAATTAAACCAACGCAACTCTGAGTTTACCTTTGATTTGGGCTCTGGCTTGGGTGTTCCGCTTCCATCTACTTTGTTATTCATTTTATTGTTCATTTCTGGACTGGGAGCCATACCTGGGCACATTTAAGTTAAACAATCATCAATTGATTGGGTTTTAAATAAACAAAAGGCTCAAGTAATCAAAGTACAGCTAATCTGTAAAATGTACCGCTTGAGTTGTTGGCCATGTTTGGCCCCATGGGGTAGGGCGATCCACCTTGGGTGTTCATCATTCCAGGCATGTTGTTCATAGGAGGACCATAAGGTGGGCCAGAGCCCATCATGCCTGGAGGCATGTTAGGATAACCAGACATCCTGGATGTGGAAGAACAATCTGAGTGTCTAGTAATGGAATAACTGTTGAAAGTAAAATAAGTCGGCTAGAGAAAGTATCAACCAACCTGTTGTGTAATGAGTTCGAGGCGGGGTGTTGCATGGCTGCAGGATCCTGGGGTTTTCTGTTCATGCCAGGAGGGGGACACATCGCTGAGCTAACCTGGGATGGCATGTTGCCCATGTTAGGGCCCATGTTGGGACCCATGCCGGGGCCATAAGGACGCGCTCCCATTTGATTTGGTGGCATCCTTCCTGGGGGCATGCCAGCATACGGTTGTCCCCCACCTTGACCTGACATTGGACCCATGCCTGGCCCAGGGTAGTTGGCATTGGGCACGTTAACATAGCCAGGTTGGCGAGGATAACCTAAAGCAAATTTGACAAAACAGATCAGAAATCATTTGAATTAGACCTTGAACAAAATCCGTTAACGCTACAAATAATTATTTTTGCTTTGTGAGGCACACTTTTCTCTCTATAGTGCGCTAACAGTGAGAGCTACGTTCCCCGAGCAACAAGCCTTCGTCACAGTCTGAGCTCTACTGACAGGAGGCTCTGCTACGTCAGCTGACTTTCTGCTTCACAGCTATTAATAGCAGCAACAGAGTTAGAGGGAGGGGGCAGCAATAGCTTGCTATGCTGTGCCTGTGTGCTGGAGGGATGGAGCGCCTATGGGCTTTTCTAAAGAGAAATGGCTACATAAACTTCAAAATGCTACTTAATTGTGTCAGGGCAAACATGTAATGTTTATAAACAACCAACGTGATAAAAAAAAAAAGGAGGGGTGGGGGTCTGTTTAAAAAAAAAAAGGGAATCAAATACATACCTTGGGGCCCATATTGTCCCCCCTGTTGTCCATATCCACCCATGGAGTTATTTTGTTGATATGGACTCATCCCGGGATGCAGTTGTCCCCCTGAGGACTGGCGTGGTGACAATGCAGAGGCTGACTGTGGGGAACCATAAGGGGGCATCTGAGGGTTTCTCTGCATAAACCCTAAAGTGGTGTGAAAGAAGAGACGGGGCTGGTTCAGAAAAAGCTAAGGTAAACACAATGATACTCCATGATGCACAGTGTACCTCGGTCCGGAGCCAGAGGAGACTGGCTCATGCCAGGGTGAAGGCTACCATCTGACTGCACGCTTGATGGTCTTGGAGGCATCTGGTTGCCTGGAAAATAATAGTGACGTTAGGTCAGCATGCGTTTAAACAAAATTAATATCATGACTTGGTTAACTATTAATGTGACTGAAAGTTGAGCTTTAACTAACATGACGCCCACAACCTGGCAAAATGTGAAGAAGAAAAAAAGCCACCTCCATGTACTTAACACCATGTCTACATTTACTACAAGGTCTTTCTAATTTACAAGAAAACATGCCAGGCACAAACACAGATACAAAACAAGAGCGAGAAAAAAATGCATAATCCAAACATGATCAATAAGTCAAGGAATGGTGTTTCTATCATTACATCTTTCCCTACAGCTATCAAAACAATTTATCACAGGTTTGGTTTTTAGATCTGAAGAAAACAGCCCACCTGGCATGTTGGCAGGTGACAGCGGTCCAGTGCGAGGTGTACTTGCCCCGGCCGGAGATCCGGCCGGGGAAGGCGATGGCCCTCGGATGCCCGGCACGTGGGGAGACGTGTGAGGTGAGAAGGGCGATTGAGCCGGGTTGCTCTGCTCGCCCTGACTGCTCGAAACACCCGGCGTGCTTACTCCGGGACTCAGGGCACCGTCTGTACCAGTAGGCAGGTCGTCAATGGACCCCGACAGGTCCTGAAAGTGTGCGAGGGAGAACAGAGTCATTAGAGTACACTCTGATTATAAACCCTTTAAGTCTGCCTCTCTTCTTAGAAACACAAGTACTACATTCTTACACTCACTAGCCACAACTTTAGGTAAAACTGGACTCATGAACTCTGATACAAGAGCTCTATTGAATTACACGCCATTATAATTAGAGCCGTTTCTCATATTTTGGTTACTTATCTTTTTATTGTACTATGGATGTTTTAATTGTTCAGCACCTTGAGTTGCATTTTTTTAACAGTGAACTTAACACGTCTTCGATTGTTTAACAATAAAATATGAATAAAACATTATTAAATAAATGGTACTTAATTTATATAGCACTTCCCCACCTTACAAGGCCCTCAAAGCACTTTACATTCGACTACTCATTCACCAACGCAGCATCAGGAGCAACTGGGGGTTCAGTATCTTGCTCAAGAATACTTCGATGCCGTCTTAATGGCATGGGATTGAACTCACAACCTCTGGGTTGTGAGACAACCACTCTACCGCTGATCCACGCCGCTCAGAAAAATAACAGGCACATTTAACTGTAACACTTAGCACTCTCAGAAGTCTTTGCGGCAGAGCGCTTCCAAACAAGTGGGCGGAGCTTACTGTGATTAACTCTGTAGAGTTGGCGTAACACTAAATTAATACATTCTGAATAACTCAACTCTGTCAAATAACTCCAACACTGATCTCCATTTAAATTTAAACAGTCTTAAAAATATGGATGATGAAAGCAACTCTGAAACATTTACAGGATTTTTTTTTACATTGGTGAAATTATTACATGATTGGGTTTTATTAAAATTTGGATTGGGTTGAGTGCAAATTTAATTTTTTCATTTACAGCCGTTAATATTTTCTATTTTTTATGTATTTTCAAGATATTATTACATTATAGTCCACTAATTTGCCCCTGCATCTTTTGAGTGGCCAAATGTAAAGGATGTAATCAAGGTTTGAAGGGAAAAATCTGTGATGTAAAATTTACTGCATGCCATAAACTGATGAATTGGGAATAATAGTTTAAGAACACACACAGAAGCCAAATATTTTACACATGGGAAAAGCGAAATGAGGGGGAAAAAATTGTAGCATTGATGCATACATGACTGACCGGAAGGCTGGAGGGACGACCCTGACTGTCCTCTGGACCACCTTTTTGCTGCGAAGATGGTGGAGCATTGGACTGAAATGAGTCTTGGGGAAGCTCCTTAAAAAAACAACAACATCACATTCTCTGATGTACATGTTTGTGAACTAAACAAACATTACCACTATGATTCCCATCTGAGGGCCGCACCTGTTGTTGCGCAGGAGGAAAGCGTTGATAAGGTGACTGCTGTGCTTGCTGCTGCTGAGGGTTCTGCGGGTATGCTCCAGACTGGCCCTGCGTGTGCTGGGGTGTCTGCGACGGTTGTTGTTGCTGCTGCTGCGAGGGGGGCTGCTGGGGTGGCTGCGCGGATGCCGGATAGTTGGTCTGTCCCTGTGATCCTGGGGGCGCCTGGGAACTCGGCTGCTGGGGAGACTGACCGGCTTGTCCTTGTTGCTGGTACGGAGACTGGCCGGGCTGTGGGGCCGACGCTTGGGAATACGGTGGCTGAGACTGTGAGGGACCTTGAGGTGGAACCTGGGATTGTGGGGGGATATGAGGCTGCTGATAAGGGGATCCTCCTTGGGTGTGTGGTGCCGACGGTGGCGGCTGATGGGGTTGCCCCGGGTAAGGTGCTTGACCTCCTGGTTGTCCAGGTTGGGGCTGAGAGTAGGGTGTTTGATGCTGGCTTGGGTGAGGACCCTGACCAGGCTGACCATAAAATGGGCCCTGGCCCTGTGAGGCATAACCTCCTGGTCCCTGCTGTCCATAGGACCCCATCTAGCACACAAGAAACATTGTGAGTGCAACTTAAAAAAATTAAATGAATTAACATGAAGAGCTTGAATGCAAGAGTATACCTGCGGAGCATAGGGCATGCCGCCCATGCCTCCAGGAGTTCGGCCTTGCATGCCAACTGGGTATCGTTGAGGACCTGGGGGGCCATATCCCTGGCCAGGGTATCCAGGGCCCTGCTGCCCTGTGGGAGGTCCTTGCTGTGACTGCTGACTGTAGGGGCTACTGGCGCCGAATGGTTGCCCTCTCATTTTCGCCATTGGGTCCATGGAACCAGGCGGCTACAAGACGGAAGAATGGAAATAAGTCAGCAAAAATATGAAATTCGGCACATTTGAGTAAGAGGCATTGTTGTTGCCTATATGGAACCAAGTGGGAAATCTCGCAGCATACCGCCAAAAAAAAACATATGAATGCTGAAATGATGATCTGATTTCATTTTACCCAGGAATTGTGTGAAATCTGGGCTTGTGTAACTGAACACAAAGCTATTACACTAGCAGAAAACTGACTTAATCTGTTGTATGGATGGCAACAGGTTTATTGAACTTTCTGCCATTGAATAGAAGACCATTTAAGTCTTCTGCAAAAACTAAGTAGATCTCAATAGTGTGCCACGGACTGCACAGAAAAGAAATTGAATTAATAAAATATGTAGAACTCATATTTTTTTAATAATTTTTAAGTACCCCCCCCCCAACACCACCATAATTTCACAAGTAAACAATGCTAATAGAGGGAGGTTTGCCCAATTACAAACGTTTCCCAGCTGTGCTCCTGTTTTGAGCCTTGTCCAAGTTTTTTTTTTAACCCTCCTAAAGCAGTTTGGCTTGTGTATGGCTTAAAATTAAGGAAGTGCTTTGAAAACATGGCGGGAGTGAAAAGGGAACACGCACAGACTTACTCCAGATTTGATAACAATAATATTTCGATACATGTTCATCTTATTTGGTTGTTTAGAATGCAACAACTTCCCTCCAACACGGCCATCGTATTACATTACCGCAAGAGAATTCCCAAATGTACTGGAGTAAAAGCCTCATCAGCTTAACAAATGGTATGCCTTGCGTGACATTTTGCAGATGCAGCATGATGAATTGAAATAAATAAAGGCAGCACATGGCTAATCTGCATAAGACGAACTCCCTTGGTGGGCTGCTTTCTGATTGGCTTAAGGGGGGGCACTGGGGGGGAATTCTTTGGAGTCAAACTTGTGTGGCATGCCAACCAGACACAGCAGCTACATGCACACATCTTTGTAGGCGGAGCTAGCCTAAAATGCATCTTGTTTTTTGTCAAGCATAAACTAAGTATTTAAAAACATGTATGCAAATATATAATATACCCTTATTGTATTACATATAATATGTGAAACGGGAAGAACCCTTATAACGCACATACAATTTCTAACACAAAGTAAAGAAGATTGAATCAACTGCATTGTTAGAACTAGCAATTTTTGCTTAGATGCAAACAAAACAGTAGTCAAGATCAAACATACATAATACTGTACAGTGTACACAATAGTGTTCAAATGTTTGGGGTCACTTAGAAATGTCCTTTTTTTTTAAGAAAGAAAAAGAGTTGTTTTTTTCTCTCCAATGAAGATCCCATTCAATTAACCATAAGCATTGTCTAGTTACCACGTTGTGCCCACGGGCATCAGGTAGCCCCAAGGGCCAAATGAGTAGCCGCAGGTCTGTTCTAAAAATAGCTTACTACTAGTGACGTCGTGATTTTCAAGGAATTATGTAGATTGTGATCATTTGTGGGCGAGATATACAGAAATAAAAATGCTGTGTATTGTGCATGCTTCCTAATTATTGCAGGAATAATTAACATGACTGCCTTCACATAAATGAATATCACAATAACATTAATGTGATCATATTTGTTATTTCAGAAGCTCTAAATTTTAAAAACATTGGTGACCCCTGGTGTAGACATTGTTAGTGTGTGTATTTGCTTTTTATTTTAGGACATTTCTAAGTGACACCTAAACTTTTGGAAAAGTAGTATACTGTAAATATACAAGACAGTGTTTCATGGAAAAGTGAAAATGTCTGGCTGACACCAGCTGAACATATTGTAAAGCAGAAATGTCAAAAATCCTTACACTCAAGTCGAAGTACATATACTTGTGTTTAAAAAAAAAAGTCATATAGACTGAGATTTACTGAGGGTATTTTAAATAGCAAAAAGTACAAATTAATATTTCCATAAACTACATATAATAGCTATTTTGGTAGCTTGCTATGCTGGCTCAAGCTTTGGTTATCAAAACAATGTGTTAATATTGAAAAAATACACCTGATTTTAATGTGTTTTTTGTTAGATTAGAAAGACAATGTCAGACGTTGGTGTTTAGTTGTAAACCATACATAGGGAATATCTTGCTTCACATCCCTCCGTAACACTAATGTGCCTGTTTTCTCTCCATTAGGCCCAAGATCTCAATTAACTTTGGTTAACTTTACCTCTCTCTTTACATTGTGTCACCATGTGCGCAGGTTGAAAAAGTAACAAGCATGTCTTGACAAAGTCAAGGTTATAAAAATACATATATTTGTTTTATGTGGGGATAATCTACTTAAGTACAGTAACAAAGTATATACAATTCATAATGGTCCATCACCCATTGTGGTACAAAATATAAGCAATTCGAGATTCCGGGGGTCTCACATATAATTAACACTTGAGTATGTAGTTAATAATTTAAAAACACATAGCATCAATGATGAGAGACAGCATTTTGGAGTGTTTGGTGAGAAAAGCGGTAGCCAAAAGGGACAGGCAAGTAATACCTCTGGTGACCCCCAGATGATTCAACGCTGCTCTTATCAGCAACTGTTGCCTCGCATCATCACATGCAATTATAAATGGCCATGAGCTGCCGCTGAGGAGCCAATCAGATCGGAGCTAGCATGTCAACCCGAGACCAACTATCTCCTGGCTTTGACAGCACGATTTTACCTCCACAATTCAAATCCCTGTTGCACGCTGCAATCTTGCAGCAGCCTTGCAGCGACTTGCTTCATGTGGCCCGAGCCTTGTGACCGTTTACGGGCAACAACAAGCATGTGGAAGTCCGCATCTCTGCCGCACTCAGATAGGCGGTCACGTTGCAAACATTTACGTCATTTTAGTGACATGTTATAACTACGTTTAAGTTGGTTTTCTTTGAAGCTGGAAAAGCAAGAGGACAATTATCTAACAGCGAGGTTGATTCGGAGTGTACAGCATTCCTTCCGTCATAGCAACCAAAATAATACGGGAAATTAGCAAGTCTAGATTCTACAAACGGCTTGAAGCAACTTTAACAATGAGTTACAAGTATGTATATCGAAATCTTGTGATCAAATCGCACAAACTGTGTGTTTTGTTAACACTTAGCTCGGTGTGCGTGGCAATGCTTAAGGGCTTGAAACGAACCGTTGCCCCTTCGATGTGGATTCGAGCTGTTCTCAAAGTCGGGCCTTCGTGGCTCCACAAAAGTCCTCAACGTTGTATACTTTCGACGACTTCCCTCGTCATCACGCCACGCTGTCGTGCCGATTTAGATCGCCCGAACCGACGGGAAAACGAGTGTTTTACGGGCTGCTATGAGGGGAAAACACACACGAGAGGCAGCCATTTTAGAGTCTTAACGAACTAGTGTAGCAGACAATGGCTGGCCTACTACGTTGTGAACTAGTTAGGAGGAGGGAAGGAGACGCGGAAAAAAACGCCATGGCGTTCGTGTTGTAGTGTGATTTTACCTGGCTTCTAGCTAGCGGCTGCCCGGCGCTTCCCGGGCTCATAGGCGACGGGTGATGGCTTCTTTGTTGCCAAGCCGGATTGCTGCCTCCATACTGACCGCTAGCGCCCATGTCTGCTGCTCCCTTGCTAGCTCCCTCCTGGCTAGTGTAGTCACTAGACGGGTAGCTGGGATAAGCCCGTGTGGAGCTCGGGGACGTCAGGAGCTTATTGAGCGTCGGCGTGGATGTAGGCTGCGGGTTTCCGATGTTATATCTCTGGTTATTGTACGATCCAGCCATGGCTGTGGGTCCTCCCGCTGGTGCTTGCTGCTTAGCTGGCTGCCCCCCAGCTGTCGGCGCTTGGCTACTGCGAGGCGAGTTCATAGCGTACGCCTGGCCCGGGTACGGAGTCCTGTTCGGGAACGGGCTGTAATTGTTAAACTGGTGGTTCGAAAAGTCATGCGAATTGGGTTGGTAAGGGTCCATGATGTTGCCGGGCTGTACGGCCGGACCCGCAGCAGCTGCCATGCCAGGGCTTTGTTGTCCGCCATGTTGATGAAAAGGGGCCCGACCGTAGTGCTGACTGTATCCGTACGACGGTGGAGGCAAAGCGGGGTTGTGGTGGTGCACCATACCCGGGTGATTGTTTCCCTCCGGTCCAGCGGTGTCATTCTGGTTATTATTGTTAGCTCTGGGCGGGTTCCCATTCCCGTTCTTCATCTCAGGCTCCCCTCCTCCTCCTGCATTTCCAGCGTCGGCGCCGTCCTGCAGATCACCCCGGCCCGGCGATTCGCCTTCCAACCCGGGCTGCTTTTTCTCGGACTGCTTCTCCCCCGGTACCGTGTCCTCCTTGGGCTCTCGATCCGGTTTTTTGAGCTCGGAAGGCGGGCTTGTGTTCAGAGTGGCGGCGCTGGCGACCTGAGCGGCCATGATATACCCCCCACCTCTCTCCCTCTTTCGGCGAGTCAGTCACAATCAAAAGCTAGCATGGAACATGAATAATTGTTTAGAACCATTTATCCCGGTGCCGATTCATCCCCACCCGCGAACCGGACCGAATCCGGCTGCCACCACTTGGTTCCGGTTCCGTCAGTGGTTAGAGAGATGACTGGCGCTCCATACAATGCGTAAAAAACCGAGAGAAATTGTTGTGGGAGTTGTGTTACTGAGCCCGGGTAGAGGCAGGGAGCGAGCCCAACCAACACGAGGCTTCGTTAGATACAGCCATTTTACTGAGCCTTGTGGGGGGACGCAAAACCTGGACCGGATCGCTCCCTGCAAACAAGGATGGACCGGATCTCTGGCGTCCTCATTGTCTTTTCTCTAATACTATATAACTCGAATATATTACATTACACTTTACACGAGTAGACTATTTATAGTCCATACAAGTTGCGTTCAATTATAAATAGATCACACATTCTCAGCATTAGTGAAATAGTGTAAATAGTCCGTGAAGTCTTTTCACAACGTGTTTCAATACATGCTGTCTTTCCCCTCAATTACCACATGAATATAAATGTTTTTATGTTTTTTGTTGTTTATTTTACCGCGCAGGGTTTTTTGTTTTTGCTGTATTAATGCAACCCACACAGCAGGAGGAAGCCTTGCAGCATTAGAGACTAGCAATGCACATTCCCTCTTTTCCCTCCCTCCTCCCCTCAGTCTCTCAGTGCTGTGCAGTGTGGGGGATGGGAGCAGGCAAGGCTGCAGCTCTCTGCCTCTCTCTCACCCCAATAACATTGAACCAACAGTCAGCCAGACCTTATCTAGCAGCCTGGGTGAAAGGGTTTGAGGGGAGGTGTTAGTGCAAGCGTGGACAGTTTCAAAAAAGTACAGAAAAACAGACAACACTCGGTGGGTTTTTGCCTGCTTATCCTCAGTGAAAGCAAAGACTGTGGCATCCATGAAACGCAGAGAGAGCAGCAGGGGAGGGGTGTGATGAGAAGTGTGTGCGTGTGCAGAAGACTGCTTGCTGCTGATTAAACGGATGAAATGCACGAACGTATCGAACTCCATTCTTTTATTTTATTTTGTATTAATAAACAAGTGATAACAATTTCATTTGTTACTTCGCAACTCTCCCTCTTTTTCATAGACACACATCTTCCTGTAGGGGGCTTAAGGGAAAGGGGGCATAAGGCAGGAGGTGCCAATGAGTTGATCACATGTGCAAACATCGGAACACAATTTAACATTGTGCCTGACACACCCCCTCAATGCATGGATGACTGCAGGAGAACGTTGCGGTGTCATTTCAGGAATTATTTAGCTCCACTTTGATGACACATCAAATGTGTATGGCTGATGCTTATTTATTTATTTATTTATTTAGTAAAGTGTGAGATGTGAAATGTAAAGTATTCGAAGGAGTGGGTGTTAAAATACGATTACAACAGTAGTGGTGGAAATAGTAAAAGGAGAGTTTGAGGGTCTTCCATCCCAAAGAGCAGACACAGGGCCAGTTGTGCAGAAACACAGATTTAATGTGGCTTCCTCTCCCCGCCTGACTTAATTTTTCTGCTCTGGCTGAAAGGAAAAGCTGGAGCAGCACTTGGAAGAGCAGACTACCGTTTGGGAGCACGTAGGCTGCCACCCGCTGGAGGAAAGCGCACACAGTTTCTCATGAAGCATCCCAGTGCATTGCATTACCATTTTATTAAAACATAATATTTGAATAAAACACATGTCCTTCAAATGTCATTCCTGTGTGTGTCTATTGCTTCCACGAAGGGGTTCAGAATTGGATGCCAGGCATCATTCCGCATTCTTTGATTCAAAGGTCCATCAATTCCTCCTCCACGGTCTTTCCGCTGGTTCCAAGGTACTGCTCTTGAACTCCAAGAGTGCTGGAGAGTCCACTGTTAAGGCAAACGTTAACACTTAGCAGCGTTTATTAAAACATTTTCCCTTACGGGCCGTCATGATGCTCAAGTCAGTAAGCTTTTCAACCAGTCCCTTAAATGGTGAAGGTTCATTAAAGCAACATGAGTCAGCACTGAGTCACCAGAGCTGCTCGGAAAGGATACGAGCCAAACTGAAAGTCTGCGCCTACGGCGGCTGACATCATGGCCTGAAGATTTCTCTCCTCCAGGTCTCCAAAGCAGCAGCCGTTGGCCTTGTCCACCGCCCGCAACACCTGCATCATACTGTCTTTGTCCTGCGGTCAAGAGTGCACAATCGTCTTAACTTGTTGCAGCTGACGGGTGAGGAGAATACAACTGACACACGAGTACAACGGGACCAGCATGAGGGTGTTACCGTAGTAACCATATCTACATCAGACCCAAAGTTAAAATCAGGTTTTGTTTGTCTTAAAAGTTACAAAACTCAGTAACAGTGGTGTTACCATGGTAACAAGCACTGGCAGAAAAGCAACGTGTCGTACACAGAATTTGAGAACTGTTAACTAAATATTCAACAGCACTTTTTTGACATTTTCATACTGAAATGTTGGACATTTTTATTAATACAATTTACATATCTCATATAACAGTTAAAAAAAATTTTTTTAGCAGTTCATGTTTTTATTTATTGAATTGGTATCTTCTGGCTTCTAATGACAAGAAAATGGCAAAATACTAAATTTTCTACTTCTAATATTTTTTTATGTAAATAAATACCTGTTGTATAAAACATGATGAATACGAGGAAAAACATTTTCAGCAGTATATCACTCGAAATGTCTGAGGGGGGGAATACCTGAACATTGAGAGAGACAAACGAGACGAGGCTGTAATCTTGAATGACCTCTGCCAGCTTTTCATTTAGAAGGTGAAATTTTTTGAAGAAGGGATCTGCAGCCAGGTGGTCGAGAAGATACGTCAGGTCCATAACTTCGGTGTAGAAGTCCAAGTTGAATGCTAGTGAAGAATAAAGACATTACATTGCTCTACAAATTAGACAAATGCCCGTGAACTAACATTTTGTGGAACAATAGGTCTAAAAAAAATTACTGAAAATGTCAGTGTTAAGTGCGAGACTTCTGTGTACCTAGGCTACTTCCTCATGAGATTAACTGGTTTGCTTTGCCTTTGCAACACTTAAAGTAGGATCAACCTCAACAATGGGTGTTAACAGAAGAATAGAGGAGACTACACACCCAACGTTAAGAGAAGTAGACTCACATTCAAAACAGTAACACTCAAATGTGACCATATGAGCCGTCATTAGGGGGGAAAAAGTTGGGTATTCTTTAAAAAAAAAAAAAAAGTTTTTACCTCATCTCTCACTCAAAAGTCAGCTGAGATACTTAATGGATATTATCATACCTCAGTGGTTTAACCACACTGTACTTTTTATATACTGCACTATGATATTTTGCTTTCTTAGCAGTAACTCCATAACAAACTTACCTAGTTTGCCATACTGCTCAATCAGATCCATCTTGGACAGGATGTTGACATGAGGGAGTTCCACATGCAGCATGGTGGACAGCGAGGTACACAGCACCGAGATGAACTTGGCTGCGTCCGCACAGTAGTGAGAGTCCACAAGGTGCACACATGTTAGCTGAACACAAAGAAAAGAACAAAAGTGACATATCTGATAACTTTGAATAGATGAACAAGGGATCACTGGCTGAATGCACTCACCCTGAAATTCCACTTTCCCAATTGCGAGAATATGTTTTTCACTGAATTCTGGTGCGTGTAGAGCTCCACCTGCCCAGGGCAGTCAAACAAAAAGTAACAGTCCGGGTGCTCCTTCAGCTTGTTTTCCAACCAGTCCAGGTTGGCTTCCACATACTCCATGCAGTAGAGGAGCCCGCCATTGGGCCCCAACTTCAGGCCATCCATGACATCATCCAAAGTGACCAGCTCGGAGATATCCACCGCACAAGTGTACGGTAGTCCATCATTGGCCGGGTCCATGTTTACCACAACTACTTTGCGTCCGAGATGAGTGAGGAACTCCTGCATGGCCTGACAGTAAGTGGTTTTACCCGAACCCGGCGGTCCGATCACCACCTGGCCGAAACGTAGGGATTGCGTTTCTTCTTTGTGCGCAGACATGTCGTAGCAGAATACATGTGCCGTCCCGAATAGTTACTTTTTAATGCACCCAATTGGGTCAGAACCAGTGATCAGGTTAAAAGTGGCATCCCTATATTATACTATTGAAGTATGTACTGCATACTAAAAAGCGAACGCAAAACATCGTACGCGTGGTGGTACAAAGCGAGTCAACACACACTGTAACTACCGGCCAAAGTCAAGAATAATCTAGAATCGTAGGAAAAAAATGATAAACAACAAAACGGGCCGATATCGAAGTTAAGAAATTCAAAGGATGAAAGAGCCTAGAGTTTATACCCGAGTGGCCACCTGCTGCTTTCGACTGACATTAATTGCGTAGAGCAATTTAGCCGCCGTGCTAACATCCAATACATCCGGGTCACCTAACCGTAGGAGTTTCAAAATAAAAGCTTGTTGAAAGCGCCATCAATTATGTGACAGTTCATTTAGATTTAAGAGAGTTCTTAAATAGGGATAAATTATATATATATATATATATATAGTGGTACAATAAATAAATAAATTTGTGTTTATAAATTATACATTTAATAGGTTAGATCTATTATATATAACAGATGGTTCAAAAATACTGTAATACCAATTATATTAAATACTAGAAAGTGCAAACCAAAGTGTAGGATTACTGCTAGAACACTCAATAGCACCTACAAGGTTTTACTCTTAAACGTCTAAGTAAATAATCATCCAGATCACATAAAATGTGTTACACAATAAATCTTGTACAATTAAGTTATCGTAAATATTAATTTTATTAGAAAATAATAGTTGCAGAGCCACGTTTTTTATTTTACTGTTCGACTTTCCATTAAATTTAATTGAAAAAATAATAATTGGGAAGCTCAACGTACAAGTGGTTTGCACATCTGCTTCATAGTTCTGCAGTTCGAGTTCAATCCTTTGTATCTGGAGTTTGCATGTTGTCCTCATACTTGAGTGGACGTTGTTCCGCATTCAAACAACATGCATGTTACGTTTACTTAGACTAAATTGTCTATAGATACTTTTTTTGTATACATGCCCTGTGATTGACCTGTGCCAAGGCTAGGGTGTGTTTTAATGTGTTTATTGTTATTATTATTAATAATGATAATATATTACTAGTTGCCTAGCAATATAATATTGCCAATATTTGTTGTTTTTTTCCTGAGGCGCCAGCAGGCAAAACTCTACTCCATCAGCTCGCTGAAAACTGCTCAGAGGCCTGCCATCTTGTGTTGGTGTGATTGTATAATTCTTGTTAAAAATAATTTAAACACGCAACATACCATTAAAAATAATGACATACAACAACATAAGACTGAGGGAACGAGTACTCAATTTTAATTAGGCAAGGTTAGAAAAATAAAACTTTTTAACATCACAATCAAACACAAATAAAGAGTACAGTATTAGTCATCTTCGTGGTCCAACACTGCCCCCTGGCTGCCAGCCTCTGTACTTCATGCTGTTGTTTGGTTGGCGCCTGAGCAAGGAGTCCCCCAGATCAATGTCTTTATGTTGATCATAGATTGTAGTTATATGAAAGTCTTTTCTGGCCTTTTTACCAGGATGTAAGAGAAGCTTTTCACCATGATACCTGTAGAATATACAGTACATCATAATGAGTACAATGACTTCTTGTTCACGACAAAAAAACATCTCATTTTAATTTGGAAACTTACCCAAACCCCCGTTTACAGTACGGATGTTTGCCTTCATTCTCCAGGGCGTCAGGAATTCCAATTTGACTACTTCCCAACCCTTCGCCGTCCTTCCAGCCTTGCCTCTCCATTACGCGGCGGCCAAAGCCCTAAACAGTAGACCAGTAGAAATGAGTAAAACATTTAAAATTCCACTACAAACAGATGGTACATACTGGATTGTAAATGAGTTTCATACCTTAGTGAACCTCTCAAAACTACCAATGGCCTGATTGTGTGCAAATCCATCTTCAAGACCATCCCTAAGCCTTTTCTCCAGTCGCATCCGGACGTAGTCCCGGGCGTCCATGTCACCGCCGTCTAAAAAAAGAAAAGAAAAAAAAAGATGAGATCAGTTTAAGAAATGATGTCAAGCGGTTAAAGAAATGTTACGATTCCTTGCGTGACCAACATAAGAAAAATTGAAGTAAAGCAATCTAAAAATACCTTTATCATAGTAGACGCTCATGTCAACATCCCAGTCATCTGCAGTTTGCTCGTCAAAATCTGAAAAAAGGTGCACAAAATGAGACAAATGTAGTTAAGTCTTATATAATCTGCTTTTATTAAGAATAACTTTACATTATAGCACTTAAAAAAAACTGCAGGTGTAATATAATTCAGAATTGTTCCTAATTCAATGAGGTTTGTGTCACCAGAGGGCAGTATAATAAATAAGACAACAAAGGATTGATGACAATTTCACTGCCACAATCTAAGAGTGCTTGCATCTCAGATTTTTGCTCACAAGCGAAGCAAAAATTATCAAATCAAAAGTAAAAAAAATAAAATAAAATACTCATAATTAGGCCACTCTCAAGTCAACAGACCACTGCATAATCACTGTTGTGCTTACCTCCTTCTTCTTCCTGCCAATACTGGGCATCAGTATAGAACACTAAGCCCGAACCACCTTTTTCCCACTTCAACTCAATTTCTTCTTCAAATAGCCTTTCTTTGCTTCGCTCTTGGCTCGTCACATCCTCGTGCAGTGCTTCATGACGCTCCCACTCCTCGCACCAGTCATCGTCCTGCAACCAAAAGAGAGATTAGTGGTGAACAGCAATCAGTACAGCATAAAACATTTCCTAACCCAGATGACTTTTAGTCTTGAATTAACCTAACATGCATGCATGTGTATGGAAAAACAGATTTTGGAGTTTTCAATGTACTTGAAAAGAAGGATGCATTTAAAATTCAGTGCAATTGATACATAACTTAAGTAACTTGATAATAAGTCTTGATCTTACATCATCTGCATTTGACTGCACATCTTCCTCCTCCTCCTCCTCCTCTTCTATTTGTGGCTCATCATTCTCAGTTGTCTCGCACCGGTCATCCAGCTGCCTCGGCGCCGGCGTTCGAGCGGCCAAAGTGCCCGGCCCTGATATCTCATGGCCAGCGGCTGTTAAAACAGTGTCTTCTGTGGCAGGTAGCGTCCAACTGTCCTGGTACTGGAAAGGCACGTTGCCGTAGCGACGGTTGGAGCCAGTTTTGGGGAAGGTGAGGCCCAATTTGCGGATGAGGCGGGGAGGCAGCCGGCACGACTGGATGAGCTGCAGGAAGACTTTCACTGACGTGCCCACATTTCCATTCCGCATCAGAGCGGGTGGATTGAGTTCAGATAAGGTCTTGAGGTCAGACAGGGTAAAGTGTTCGGTTTGGGACATTCGGTGTCGCTGCTCAAACCTCGTCTTGTACGGGAACTGATTGTCATCTGGGGGGAAAAATATGTTTTTTTAGTTGATCCGACTTAAGTGTGGTACCAAAACAGTTTTCACGTTGTCAGAAATGTATTATTGTAGGGGTTTTAGAAAAAAATCTATTCTGCAATATATCGCGATATTACAGCACGCAATTCTCGAATGGATTCAATATGCGGCCGAATCGATTTTTAAACATCAATTTTTTTTATGGGAATATTCAACAAAACGTCTTATTTAGGGTTAGGATTCACACATTAAGCATGGAAGAATGTTATATTAATGGAACATTTTCAGATAAATTACATTACATACAAATCTTACAGTGTACATGTACAAATTTACTGATTAGTATTTTCTAAATTTGAGTTTTAAAAAAATCGTATTAATCAATTTATAGATTCGCATCGGGATTAATCGGTATTGAATCGAATCGGGACCTATGAATCGTCATACAAATCGGATCGCCGGGTACTAGGCAATTTACACCACTATATTATTATTTAAAAATATATATATGTTCAACGTTGTTGTAGTTTGTAGCTTGTCGTTTACAAGGCTAACTTACCATTGTGTTGTGAAACCTTCACTTTTTTAATAACACATCTTCTGGACAGCCAGCTGCCCTTGGAGTCGATCCAGTGATTCCCTGCGTACATCCTGATGAATCTGTCGGCGTGTTCCTTGTGAACAGAGATTACACAACAGCAAGTTTTGTCTGCCGGCTTCGTCTTTTTACCGCAGTTGTCATTAGCCGCTGCGGGTGCTACGTCGCTACCGGACGACTTATCGCCGTCCTCCTCGCTGTCCCCGCACGTTTGAGGTTCCCGGTGCAACTCTGGTCGGTGTCGGTAATGAAAACAAACGAATCCGCCGCTCTCTATGAACTGACTGAAATAATTCCGCAGGTCCGCAGAGTGGAAAGAGGCGGGGATGTTGCTTATAACTAAGAAGACGCCTTGAGAGTCCGCCATGTTTTCCTTCGTCAACATTTTTTTGAAATGACGACACTTCCGCGTAAGCGACTGCAACCGGATATGACGCACTGAGCGTGCCAAGTGACCGATACAGTCCGGTAAGATAATTGTAGAATTTTCGAAAAAAATTTCAACGTAAGCACTCAAAGTCATATACAAAAAAAAAAAGGTAAAAGTCTATCATGTATAAAATCGAGTGTAAAAAGTTGCGTAGTCTTACTGCTAATGTAAACGAATTTGTTTTTAATTAACTACTTTGAAAAAGCGAAGCTTCCCCACAATTTGGCAACGACTTCCTCAAAGAAATGTACTTTGATACAAATACACTAATTTCTCGAAATTTGCCGGGGGGTGTTCCCACACTGACCCCAATCACCAGAATCATTGATAGTATTTTTTCAGAAAAGGGATGCTACAGTCATTCATTGACACACTTTTAAACATTCTTTAGAAATGTAACATCCATTTAGCGTTGCAACTTGCAGGTGTGTTACAAGCCTACAACCTATCCCAGATTGTGACAGCCAATCACAGAGCACACACTGTATATACAAACAACCATCGTGGTCACATCAAACCTATGGACAACTATGAGTTTTCATTTGACTGAAACATGGTAGGAAACACAGGCCAATTGCCTAGCGATGGTTGACAGCACAGATCAATGACAAAACAATGGCATTGCTTTAGCAGGAAACTCCCACATAGGAATAATCCTCTTTATTTTTTTGTCAGATGGGGAGCTCCATCATCCTTCTTGCTGGGGTCCCTCGAGGTCTTTAGACCCCTGCCTAACATGCATGTTTTGCTGGTGGAGTACATGCAAAGTGCACACAGGATGGGCGGGGCAAAAATTCTAACCCTGAACCTCAGAACTGTGAGGCAGATGTGGTAATCACTCGTGCACCATGCTCCCCACAAATGTAAAATATATAACAGAATATATAACAGAAAACAATTAAGAGCCTATATCACAATATTACCTGCATAATTGGAATTGCACACAAGAGCTACATTAAAAAAATGTTGCCTTTTTAAATAAGTACTCTCTTTTTAGTGATACAAAAAAGTAAAAGTAAAAAAGTAGAGTTGAAACAGTAGTTAATTCCTTCTTTAATTCTCTTTTAAACACTCTTTAGAAATGTTAACAAATACACAACAGATAGAGAAAAAAACCCACATTGCAACCTTGCCTTTTATAAAGCTAATAATCTGTTTTGAGTGGCAGTGTCAGCAAGAGGCTAATTTAACAATATACTCATTATTGCTGATGCCTATTTATATTTGTACATTATACCGGTACTTTAAATAGTATTTTTTGGGTTGAGAGCAACAAGGTCTAGTGAAAATGCTCAACATTTTGGAAAAGTAATAACACTCCATTTACAACAATACAGCAATATATGCTAACATGTTATGGATTTTTTAAATTTAATTATTTATTTTTTTACAGTATTTACTTTTCTTTCTACCTTTCAAAAAGATGACCAAGAAATGTATTCTACCAGAGTTCATTAACCCAGAGGCTAACTGTGCTTGGCCTTCACCTTAGCGTTTATCGGCGTGTTTTGATAGTAATAGGCAGTAAAACTGTACTCCTGTGTCTGGACCCTGACATCACTACAGAGCAGTTACACCGCATTACGCACCTCTTGTGCATTAGTCACAACCAGCATAACTACTACAAGTCCAAGTTTAGTCATTAAGCATGTCTAATATTTTTAATATTCACAACTTGTAATATAACCAATTTGAATGGTGAGACTGGAATGATTCAGTCGGTGGAGGTACACATGAAAGTGGTCTTATCATCATTGTTATCATTTCAAGACCACAAAAAGTAATATTAATGTATTATTAGGAATATATAAACATAAAACCCTGCTTGTAGAAATAATTATGTGAACCTGCATACAGAAATAGTGAAAATTCAAACTAACACAATAACAACAACTGTTTTTGATGATATATAATTACATAATTCTAATTATTTTTTATTTAGGCTGACTAAAAATAACATTTGCCTTCTAAGAATGTCATTACCAAGAGAATGTTAAAAAAAATTCCCCCACCCCAGTCCAGAAGAGTTATTTGTTGTTGTTGTTTTTGTTTTGTTTTGTTTATTAAGAGCCCCATTAGCTCCTGACACACCTCATCTCTGGGGTCTTTTCAAATTCATTACTATCATTTCAAATAAACATATACACACCTACACTCATACACGTACACTAAACAACAACAAAAATAAATAAAAGTAAATGAAAGGTCAATGCAGTCAAATAACATTAAATAAGACGTACATAATTGTAATACAATCAAAATAAATAAATATGCTCCAATTATTTTACAATTATCCCCAATATAAATGAATTTACAAATCCAACATTGTTACAATGCTCTCATAATATATATATATATATATATATATATATATATATATATATATATATATATATATATATATATATATATATATATATATAGTCTCATGTCATATTAATTATTGTGTAAACAAAATAAGTTTCAACTTATTTTTAAAACTTGTCTCATTATTTTCTTTTAACAAAAATCCAGGTAATGAATTGCATGCAACTATGGCTCGATAAAATACAGTTCGCTGCTTTTGATTTGTTCTACATGAAGGCAATACACACCTTGCTTCATTAACCTGACGTGTGCCATAACCATGATAATCTGGAAGAAAGAAAAGAAAGAAACTTTGCCATAAATAATTTCTGGCATTTTTGTTAAAATAATATTTCTAATAAATGTTATTAAAAAATACCTCAATCTGCATTTAACTGTTAACCATGCCAAGTTTTTTTTTTTCCGGTATGGGCAACCCAAGACAATTATTGCTGCTCTATTTTGAGCAACCTGTAATTTATTTAAATTACTTTCACTCGTTTCACACCACTGATGCATAATCCAAACATGAAAGTACCAAAGATTGAACTACATATACATCTTTTTTTACAATATTTAATAATGCCCATACTTCTTCCCATTTTCCGAAGTACAGAGTAATGACCCCAGTGGGGGAGAACGACTCCCCTTTGCCTGACTGACCTGGAGGGGACGGAGCCAAGCAAATGACCCTTTGTTGCAATAGTCGGCCAAGGTCAAGTGTCAACTACTAGACATGCATGGCGTTCACATCATCGTGCACTCGCAAGAGTTCATTGACCTGAGAAAATGGGGAAACCATATGAGACCTATGAAAAACAATATGCTGTACTGTACATTATTAACTACATGTATTTGATTGTAGTATTTGTGCCTCACTTCTTGTTTGGAGTAACTTAATTAATATATGACTTTGAAATTCAGTGTCAGCCATTGCGTAATGCCTCTTCTCATATGAACATATTCACTTCCTTAATCACACTGATTTCAGCAGTTGCTCCACTTATAGAATGAAGGACATTTGTATTTAAACTTTACAGTCACGGAGCAGATAAGCGTCTGTCCTCCGTGTCCGTCTCTGCCTGCTCCTAACCTCTATAAAGAAGAGTCTTATCACAAGCATTTACAATTGTCAGCATGCTTCATCAAGACCGATGGCTGCACAGTGTACTGTCGGGCATTTCAAGAAACACATTGAGGAAAACGTTGTATGTTTTTTTGGTGTGGTTTTTTTTTACTTTTCAAGTGACTAGCTTTTATTATGTACTGTAGCACTAGTATTTGTGGACACACGCAATTATAAATTAATTGTCTAAGGCTGATATGATCAAGATTCAGACACTTTCTTTGGAGGAATGATGCTAATGAAGGCTAATGAAGGCTAATGAGGCTAATGAAGTAAAACAAACATGAGGTGGATGGTATTTGGTCTTTGAATCACATTTATTACTTGCATGAACTGACCTTGACTCCAAAAGTGTTACTCCTCCAATTTCACATTAGTTGCTGGGTTATTATTATTACATTGAAAAAAAAAAAGATTTTTTTTTTGGGGGGGGGGAAGGGGGGTTGAGGCATTAGTGGGAAATATAACTTTCACCTGTCCGTCCATCAATCTGTCCATCCGTCCATCCATTTTCTTCCACTTTTCATGGGTTGGGTCACAGGGGCACCATCTTAAAGGGAATCCCAGAATTCCCTTTCCCCAACCACTTCGCCCAGCTCTTCCAGGGGGAGCCAAGGTGTTCCCAGGCTAGCCAGAAGATATACTGTAGTCTCTCCAGCGTATCTTAGGTCACCCCCAGGTCCTTCCATAAGTGAGACGTACCCGCAACACCTCACCAGGAGTTATCCTAACCAGATGCCCAAGCCACCTCGTCTGGCTCCTCTCGATGCGGCAGAGCAGCAGGTCTACTTTGACCGGAGCTTCTCACCTATCACTCTATCTGTAACAGAGAGCAGACACCCTGCCAAGGAAACCCATTTTGGCCACTTATATCCCAGATCTCGTTCCTTCGGTCACAACCTACAGGTCTGAGTAAAGGGTGGAGAGCATATATTGATCAAGAGCTTTGCCTTTCAGTTAATCTCCCTCTTCTCCACTACAGACTAAATGCAAAGTCCGCATCACTGCAGACGCTGAACCAATTTACCTGTTGGTCTCAAGACCCCACTTGGGGCAAGATCTCATCCCTGACCTGGAGAGGGTACTCTATTATTTTCCAACTGAGGACCATGACCTAATATTTGATGGTTCAGAATCTCATTGCAGATGTTTTACACCGGAAACCGTTCACATGAGAGGTGATGATTGTGGCTTGATGAAGCCAGCAGAACCACATCATCTACCTACGAGTTCAAAAAAGGTGATCCTAATGTACAGGCACAGAGCTGGGGGCCATTAGGTACTCCACTAATGTCAACCACCCAACCGCCTTGGCCCCTCCCACATGTGTTTGCCCACGGAAAGGGGGACCAAGTTATCGGACTGTGCTTGGTTGCACCCAATAGCTGCAGGTCCAGCCATCGAGCTTCACCTCCAAGCCTGGCTCCACACTTTAAAAAAAACCAACAACAAAAAAACTAATATAACTGAATTTTCTATATTTTAAAAATATATTTTAATTTACACAAATAAACTCTGATTTCATATGTCAAATGTAAAATAACATGAAATCCCTGTAACTGTAAAAACACAAAATATTTATGTTCCTTTACAACAAAAAAACTCCATTAGAAAATAGAAATACATATGTTGATTGTTAAAAAAAAAAAAATGTTCACAAATGTATTGTAATTTCACAAATATTTGGGTGTTATTTACTGGAATAAAATGTAAAATTCAACTTTCACCCCCACCCCCCCCCCACAAAATGGGGAAAAAATGCCAGAAAATTATCGTTTTTTTTTTATTTTTTGTTTTTTTTAATGATAAATATTTTTTATAGTGCAGTGCAGTGCCCTGGTGACCTGGGTTCAGGCATTCCAATAATTGTATCCATCATACATAGTAGGTTTGTGAGCCGTTCTTTGTCTGGTCTCTCTCCTCGGACCTGTTTGCTGCAACATGACGTAGCTCCTAGGATCATTGGGACATACAAACCTCTTCTCCATGATAAGGTGACAGCTAAGGAAGAAGGAAACATAAAAATGAGTCATTGAAATTGAGCTATTTGTTAATTTGTGACAATAATAAAGTAATTTTCTTATCAGCGTCAAGCCTCTGTACCAGGCACAGCAGAGATAACAATATGGGCTTACCTTAAATAAATGACATCCTGGAACAAAATCAAACAACATAAAGTAAAATTCCATAGATTGATTGTGTTCCAATCAATAAGGATACTACTGTCAAGAGGTATTTATGACATTTCAATAAATGTTCATTAAAATGATTACATGTACTTCTTTACAATGCACTAATACAGTAAGACACCATCATTATGCTCTTAAAAAAAACAGGTAATTTATTCCAGTTAATTCCATGTGGGGCTAGTAAAATCAAGAAAACACTCAATGCAACTTAATTCATAACAACTAATCCATTCATAAAGATTTTGTTTTTAAACGTTAGTGTGGAAACATGATGTCATCAAGAAGTGTCTTTGAAAAAGCTACTGGAATACAAACGCATACAGAAAAGCATTGTATCGCCAACATTGTTGTAGATCAGTGATCTCAAGCTAAACATGTGGGGGCCACTGGGCGTGGAGTCTGAGTGCATTTTGGGCAGCATCAAGTATTCCACGAAAAAAAGAAAAAAAAGTATTCAAAAGAAAGTACAACTCCTCCAATCTTCTCATTAACGGTTCTTCAGAATGATGTCAAAATTGGCGACCCGGTCCTCTCTCTACTCTCCTCGGTACTTTGCAAACTCCTCAGAATGTACAGTTGAGTAATGGCGTCAGATTTCTTGAGCATTGGAACTTTCTTTGTGCATTCATGACATGTCAGGGTGCCACAAAAGGGCCCACAGGCCACAATTTTGAGACCCCAGTCTATAACTAATGAGAAGCAATAGTGAGTGGTCAAATTTAGTAGACCACATTTTACATTAAAAAAATCTCCCCATATAAAAATGTCATGAAATGTATGCATACTGAAATAAATAAGAATGATTTTGTCTGCTCACAAATTGACACACGATTTCAAATAAAACCATTTTGGCAATGGACGTAGGTTTGTAGTTGCTTCAACTATTACAAAAATGTACCAATGACATCATCCCGGGTACTTCACCCCCGGGGTCAGTGCCCCACTGCGCTGCGTTGGCCTCTTCAGCCATACGGCCAAGTATGAGCTGGCAGAGTGTCGGGACCCATCAGAGCTGGGACTGATTACTTTCGGAGTCCTTGGTAGCTTGGTACGGCCTGGGTTAATGACACGGACCCCAAGATAAGGCCTAGCCCTCTTGATATCCAGACGTTACTCCACCAGCTCCTTTTCATTGAGAAAAGCTTATCAGTTTCTCAGGGTTATACCACCAGTCACCTGGCAAGAGCGCATGGTTGTTTTTCACGGAGTGTGTATTGACAAGCCAAGGTCCACCTGGGTGGCCTTATAAATACAATCGCGGCGGAGGCGGCGGCGAGAGCGCCTCACTCCAGAGGAGCCTCTCCATGATGGATGACCGATGCCGGTGCAGCAACGACAGACTGTTGAATCCGATCCTCTTCAATATTCTCAGTCAACTAGATAAGAGCAGGCCGAGTCCGCACAACTATAACTCAATGCCTCATCGATGCAACTGTGAGCTACGGCGAACGGTGTGCTTAAAAAGGCCGTGGGAAATTTGCGAGGAAGCGTCATCAGTCCTGGTCAAAACCGTCCATTTTATGAAGAACTTACCTGCCTTCAAGCAGCTGCCGCCCAACGACCAGTTCTTACTCCTCAAAAACTGTTGGGTGCCGCTCTTCATCCTGGGCCTGGCGCAGGATCACGTGGACTTTGAGGTGGCCGACGTACCGGCCGACAGCATGCTGAAGAAGATTCTTCTACGGCGCGACGGGGGGACTGAGATGGAGATGGAGAGGGAGCAGCCCACCATGGCTGGCGTCAGCAAACTCAAATCCTGTCTCAGAAAGTTCTGGAGCTTAGATTTGAGTCCAAAGGAGTATGCGTATCTTAAAGGGACGACGATATTTAACCCAGGTATGTGCAAACCAGAGATTACACCTTTAAAGGGGAAGTCCACTTTTTTTTTGACAATAATATGTTATATGTGACCTCACTGGTCCAAACATGACATTTTGATTAACTCATTCACTCCCAGCCATTTTCACTGAAGCAACCCCCTTCGCTCCCGGCTGTTTTTACTGGATTTTGACTGATTTTGCAAGGCCAACAGAATATTTTGTTCAATCGCTATAAGAACATGGAACCTACTGAAAGAAAGATTAGAGTCTCTTGTTTCATCAGGGGAAAAAAGTATATTCCTATCTGTTTCCAGATTGCAGCAATTAGCATTAGAATATAGCTAAGTTTCATCATTACTTACAAATCTGTTTAAAACTGTAGGGGGAAAGAGCTTTTTGCAACATGGCCCATGTGGATCTCTTATACTCTGCTGCCACTCTGCTTCAAGCATTCTCTTGAGTTCTGAGGCTGCATCAAAGCCTTCTATGCTCTAAAAAAACATAAAAAAAGGTATAAATATGTCTTTGGGAGCATTGTAATATTTGAAATAGAACACATTTATATGTTTTGGGGAGCAAATGAGTTAATAATATAAGTTATACAGCAAAACCCAGATGTTTTTATCCATCTCCTGGGAGCGTCCATTTTGCCAATTGCTGTCGACTGAAGATGACATCACAGTTGCACAGGGCTCAGGCAACAACCAATCACGGCTCACCTGTTTTCTGAAGCTGAGCTGTGATTGGTTGTCACCTGAGACTTGATCAACTATGATGTAATTTTCAGTCGACAGTGAGAGGCAAAATGGCCGCCTTCTGATATTGATTTTTTTTTTAAACTGCTGGATTTCGCTGCTTAACTCATATTCCACTAACGTAACATTAATCAGAATTTAGACTAGTGAGGATGCATAGAATATATTATTGTCAAGAACTTTTGGGGGGTTGATTTAAAAACCAGACACTTACTATCTTTGCCTCCAACAGACATTCCAGATCTAAAGGCTCCTCTGTTCATCGAGGGCTTGCAACAAGAAGCGCAGCACGCCCTGAGCGAGGTGGTCCAACTCCTCCACTCCAGGCGGCAGGAGCGTTTCGCCCGCATCCTGCTCACGGCGTCCATGCTGCAAAGCATCACACCCAGCCTAATCATCGAACTCTTATTCCGGCCTATAATTGGCCAAGCTGACCTGTTGGAGCTTCTGGTGGAAATGCTCTTCTGCAGGTAGATGACAGCTTCATCAAACAGACTGAAACAAATGTAAGCAATTCCTAGCCTGCATGTGTGGAGCCGCTGCATTCAACTGGTGATGAGGAACACTGCTCATTTTTTTTAAAGACTTTTTCTTAAATGGAAGCAGACATCAGGAACGGTTTCACCTCCAAAGAGAGTGAGATGTCTTCAAGTAACTGCATGTTTTTTTTTAACTTAGCTATTTTTTGCATTTACAGAACAATTCAAATAAATCTATTTTTGTACATGAACGGTTTGTCTTTTGAAGTTTGTTTTCAAGAGCTGTATAACCACCCAGTAAATACTCATTAACTTATGTTGAGGTTTTTTTTGCTATGTAGAAGGAGCCTGCCTGTACTGCTGAAAAAAAAAAACACAATTTGTTTTGGGATACACCTCTCAATACAAAGACGTATGCAAACAATATTTCATAAATATCAGGAACCAAAAAAGTTAGAAACTAGGGGTGTCAGGCGATTACATTTTTTAATCGTAATTAATCGCATGACTTCAATAGTTAAGTCATGATTAATTGCAAAATTTTCATACCCTTATTAACATAAAAGTGGAAAAAATGCTAAACCAATAGAAATATGGTTGCATATTTTAGTCATTGATACAGTAATTGCATAATAATTCATAAAATTTAGTTAAAATTAAAAAGATGTATTGTACTGTAAAAAACGAGTGTGACATTTGTGTTGGTCATTTTTCTGCCACTAGATGGCATAATTGCATTTGTAAGACATTAGTGACAGCTCAGTGCATTTTTCTTTTCTAATTAGGAGCTATGTAATCTTTAACATGAAGTATCATTTTTAAAATTGTAAAATACAACTTGAACCCAGTCTCAATAAAAATATGCATTATTATGACATTTATTACTGCTAAATTTTGACATGGACGTGTCTGCTGCGTTGCAACTGGAATCCCCCCACTTTCCACGTAAGGGCCAGTCATTAATCATGCGTTTAAAAAAATTGTGGCCTTAAAGGAACTTAACTCATAATTAATGCACTAATTTTGAAACCCCTATTAGAAACTATTGATTCAACAATGATTAAGTGTGACAAAATGGTGAATGTTAAAACTTTTAAGCAGTATTACATACACATAAATGAAATCCAAGCAATTACAGGTGAATCTGGAGAGAAAAAAACTCATATCAAAGTAAATTTATTTCAGTAGTTAAATCTAAATTGAAAATGATATTTTATAGCAGGAGTCAGCAACCTTTTTGAAAGTGAAAGCTACTGTACTTCTTGGTTACTGATTAGTGTGAAGGGCTACCAATTTGATACACACTTCTGAAATAAATTTACTCAAATAACATTTAATCATGTGTTATTATTATAATAGGTTATTAGGGCTTGGGGGGGGGGGTGATCAGCTAAGTCAATCAAAAAAAAATTATCTTGAAATGGGGGTGGTGCGACAACCAGAGTAATTGATCGGATAGGATAGGATAAATCATTCTAAAAAGATTCCATTTTTATTTCCGATTCAGTCTTAAATGAATTAAGGCCACTTTTACACTTCTGCTCACACTTTATCGTCACATTCACAAAGCTATAGCACACGTGTTCCATTTAAGCTGCGTCTGTGTTTGTCTCTCTCTAGTGGATACAAGTGGACATGACTTTATCGATAAGATCAACATCGAGGCCTTCGTCACTTGATACTGTACTTAAAAGGAGCCATGTTTTCTTATTACTGATGTGCAAGTGACAAGTACATAAATGCGTTCCACTTCATATTTTGTATAGAGCCCAGCTTTGCGGTTGGAGCAAGTCTGTGGCATGGTAGTTGTGAAAGAGAGCCCTTCTTATCTGACACCTCATACAGGTAAAACAGGAATGTGCTGGCGGGGGCAGAGAGGAAAAAGGGTTACACAGGGCGCCTGCAACAAATACACGAAAGCAAGTCATGACAACATTCGGCAGAGGGGGGGGGGGGGGGGGGGATGCACTTCTGTACTCCAATGTAGTCTTTTTTGTTGTTATTGCAAGAAACTGATATATGTTTTTATTACTTCTGTTTTGATTCAGGCAGGCAGGAGTCATTCATCTTTATTCCCAAATTGAGGCCTTAACCTTTTATGATGGCAACGGCAGCACAAAAAAAAGCATTGTGTAGCATAAGTCTCCCCAACCCCCCCCCCCCCCACTAAATAAATACAAATAAAATCAGGCCTCAATTCTGCACTGCAACGCCACAGTAAAAAAACAAAAACAAAGACAACCCCCAGGATTTGATTTCCTATTTTTTAGAACCAGCTAAACGGGTTCCTGCATTTGCTAAGAGCAGAAAAACCCTCCCTTGCGCATCACGGTCACCTCAAAGAGATGACATGAAACAACGCAAATGGTAAAAAGAAGTGGTGCAGACTGAAGTGCGGAAAACCCCGGAAACAACTCTCACCTTGTTTAAATACGACTTCTATGGACAAATGGGCCACGGGTCATCCGTAGATGTTGTTAATTTAATTAATTTGTTTAGTAAAAAATTAATAAATACTTTCAATTAATCAAGTTTAGGGGAAAACAGTACTAAATAACACAGGACTCTTGATAATGTAAATGCTCGGCGGACCAGATTAAAGAACTCGTATGTGGGGGAAGCCATTTTGACACTTGCTGTCGACTGAAAATGACATCACAGTTGCTCAGGGCTCTGGTAACAACCAATAACGGCTCACCCGTTTTTGAGTTTGGTCATGTGACATTGGTCATTACCTGAGCCACTGTGATGTAATTTTAAGTCGACAACAAGTGAACAAAATGGCCACCCCCTGAGTTTGAGAAAAACAGGTGGATTTTGGCACTTATTTCATACTCCATAATACAATATTGATCAGAATGCCTTTAAATAAAAATAAAAAATAAAAACAACAACATACAAATATACATCTTTATTGAACATGAAACAACAATAAAAGGAATGGAGATTTTTTTACTCGGTCCAAAACAGCATTCGCCGCTGAATACAAAAAAAAAAAAAAAACTTCAAATGGCACAAGTGGGTTAACAACTCCGAAAGTAACAAAATCAACTTACAAGGAAATATGGCTAAATCCTTTAGTCAAAACATGATCGTGTCTTTTTTTAAAAGGCCTGTGTCAGTGAGCCCTGACAAAAGTGGAACAATCACCCGTAAAAGCCTTTCAGGTCATTCATGTTCTACCATCCCTCGGCTGTAACCGTCAAACATGCCTGGAGTGTAGACAGTCATCGTTTTCAAACATGACACTGCGAATTGACAAATGTAACACATACATAGTAAAAACAAAAACAAATAATAATACAAGTCATAAAAAAAATCCTCTCACATGATACACGAAAACAACGGTTTTAAATTCATCATGGCATATAACATTAGCAGCATTTAAAAAAAATAAAAAATGACTTACAACTAGGGATGCAAAATTCCATCGATTTTTAAAGTTTGAAACCTCTCAAGGAAATATGGGAATCTTACTGGATCGACTGGAAATGTTGCATTGCTACTTGGGTGTATGTATACAGTATATACACATCGGTATTTTTTAACAAGTTAAAAACAAAAGAAAAAAAGAAAAAAGAAAAAAGAAAAAAGAAAAAAAAAGAGGCAAAGCATACAAAAATATTCTGTTCAAATGTCCAGTTAATTCCCATTTATTCTCCATAATTCCCATGGGAAGATGTCAACCTTCCAAAGTAAACTTCCAATGGACATTCAAACCCCTTTACTTACAGCCAGCCAGCCAGCCAGCAGTGTGTAACAGCATTCAGTTAATGAGAGCAGGAGCATGAAGTCGGGCATGCATTTTGACCACGCAACTAGAGCGCAAGGAGGGGAGCGCCTGACGAGTCGGTTTCAGTGTCGTGCAGGTACGGCGGCGAAAAGGCCATGGCGCTGCTGGACGAGTACGCTGAAACAGACATGCAGCTATTACCTCATCTCAGAAACACTCGTGAAAATGGACACACCTCTGTCGAAAAGTATGTGGAGGGAAAATAAAACACCACTAAGATAATTAGTTCAACTAGCAACTTTAAATGAACAGCAGGTTTTGTATGCCACTTAAAAACACTTGAACATAGAATTGAAGACAGAAAAAAAAAAATGCGGCGCTGCCTACATCCCACGTTGGAAAATGTGTTATGATTTTGTTAATTGTCTTTTTTTTTTCACCTGAATAATTTTTTTGGTCACATTTAATACATTACAATTATTTTACGCTAACAAAAGCATACATGTGACACACAAATGCTAACGATTGAGAT